>NC_092814.1:148924340-149656840 GCF_023375885.2 Dermacentor andersoni
TTTTCATAATTACTTATTAAATTTGAGTGAGCTCCGGCTGATTATTTTATGTTGATAGAAATCCAGGGCTTAGTCTCCCTTCAGTGGAGGGGGGGGGGGGGGGGCCTCAATAGTGCACGCACTTTCACACACGTGCATTTATATGTAATCAGTGAAGTGTTGAATCACAGGATCCTGCAGTGAAAGAAACAGGTCAAAGAATAGAACCATGTAGGAAAAACAGCAGGATTTTACTGCCGCTTTGGCTGGGGACCAGCCTTCACTCTGACGGAGGGCAGTCCTCATCGACACATCAGTAACATCCTGGTATTTTCCCAATGTGCTGCTACTCTTCGACTTATATATGTTGATCCTGCCTTCACCAGAGTAGTTACTCTGATGGAGGCAAGACCACCTGCCAAAACGTTAGTAATCTTTTGTACATTTTCCCTATATATACATATACATGTACAGGGTTTCCCACGTAACTTGAGCCAAACATTAAAGATATGCAAATGCCACGTAGCTGGACAGAAACAAGGTGATGTTGTTTGCTGTTGCTTGGTGATAATCAAATTATTTTTTTTTCATTCCACCTTAGATAATTAGTCTTAATTAATCAACTTTTCAAATGTTATAGTTAGATGAAAAGTGTCACTGAGAAAATTGTAGAGCGACACGAAAAACTCCCGATACAGCGTTCTGTTGCCCAATATGTGCTACATAAAAGTGTTTTTCCAAGTGTGAAAGAAGCTCGTGAATACAGGCAAAATTGCCGTGCGACTGGCCACTCGCAGCACTTGTAATGCACAACTAAACAAGTGAAATGTAACTGGTAAACTAAAGAAACTAACGTTGAATTTCACTAATTTATGATAAGTAGCTTCGCGCCCATTTGGCTTACGAAACAGTGTGCTGTGCCAAGAATCTTAATCAAACAAGAGTGATGACCGTCATGTGCAGTGCCTAGTGCAAATGCATGCATCAGTACAATACCTGCTTTCCAATTTTTGCTTATGCCACATCAACCGATCAATTGCAATGAACTAATTAATCGACAAATTAAATTGGAGTTAATATTTCCCCGCACAAGGCACCAGTGGTAATAAAATCACCTCCAGTGCTTGTCATATGGGTGCTGCAGTGCTACAGTTGACCTGCGGAGGGGGGACCGGATTCCCCCCCCCCCTCCGGGCCCCCCATGACTTTAAGCACTGTATAAATCACGACACTAGCAGAAGTCTCAAAATATACCTGTTGCAAAACTGGCAAAATGCACCAGCATGCCATGTATTGTTCTTTCACAAAGCCTTGTTTATGAGCTGCAAGGCAAATCTACATAGACAAAACTGTGTTGCCTCAGTCTCGAGACGCTTTTACATTCATCAGATCAATATATTCCTGCTGAAATTTATGATAACGCAAAGCTTTTACATGCACCGATTTAAAAAAAAATGCATACCTGCAGGAATTTGAGAAGGTGACATAGCAGACTTGCTACTTCACTTTTCTGGAAATTCCTGCAGGGATATGTTACTTGACCAGTATATGTTAAAAAGCTTTTCAGCCGAGCATGCCACTCGTCATTGCAACTTCTCCCTAATGCTTTGGCCCACTGCACAGATCCGAGAGCTTGGGCAACTGTGAGCCAATTCTGAGGCTTTCATCACAGCAGCACATGTTCCAATGTTTTTGTTTTAGTTTTGCTAGATGGTGAATCTTTGCTCCTAGTTGTGCCCTTTTATGCCCACCGCATCTGATAACACAACTTGGACAATGTCTCTTACGACCAGTGCATTGTGATGTCACTGTGGGAACATGTGCGGGAACACTGTGCATTAGTGCACACACTGTGCACTAATGCACCACGTAAGAGTTTCATATCAAGATTATTAGACGAAAATTTGGTGTTGCAATCATACCGCGTTCATGCGAATAATGGGTGCTATACAAATTTTCTACAATTTGGCATCGATTTATCAAAAAAGCTCATTGCAGCTTCTTATGTTGTGTTTCAATTGTGCTGTTTGCTATTGTCACAATGTTTCTTTACAGCAGTTAAACGTTTAAGTTGACAATTAATTGTGAAATTTCCAATGCATAAATATATTGCTACACGTTCGAGTATGCGTGTCACTAAATCTAGATGACATTTAGCAACTGACCCTCACCACGTGTAGTTGTTTTTTATATTCTGAATTATTATTTTGTTTACTATCTTATAAAAACTGTAGGATGGCAAAACTGGATTCTCAATAACACTTATTATTGGTATACAATGTATTTGCAACAAAGAATGTGCTTCAATAAGAGGCTTGATATAAGAGTCCACAAGGCTGTTCAAAGCCAAAAGGATGAACCACTGCATGCACATATACTGGCATCATATTTCCTTTTAGTATGTGTTAGTACTAGTCATCATTATCAGCCTATTTTATGTCCACTGCAGGATGAAGGCCTCTCCCTGTGATCTCCAATTACCCCTGTCCTGTGCCAACCGATTCCAACTAGCACCTGCAAATTTCTTAATTTCATCACCCCACCTGTCTTCTGCTGTCCTCAACTGCGTTTCCCTTCTCCTGCCACCCATTCTGTAACCCTAATGGCACACCGGTTGTCTAACATACGCATTACATGACCTGCCCAGCTCCATTTCTTTCTCTTAATGTCAATTAGAATATTGGCTACTCTCTTCCTGTCTCTTAACGTTATGCCTAACATTCTTCATCCCATCGCCCTTTGCGTGGCCCTTAACTTATTTTCGAGCTTCTTTGTCAGTCTTCAAGTTTCTGCCCCATATGTCAGCACCGATAGAATGTATTGATTGTAGACCTTTCTTTTTAATGATAATGGTAAGCTTCCAGCAAGGATCTGACAATGTCTGCCGAATGCACTCCAACCCATTATTCTTCTGTAAATTTCCTTCTCTTGATCAGGGTCCCCTGTGAGCGATTTACCTAGGTAAACATACTAGTACTGAACTCTATAATGCAGTGCACATCTGCTCTGATGTAATGGCTTTTCTACTGACGACACCAGTGGCAGTTTAATAAACTGACGCCTATGCAGGGAACATGATTATGGCCTACTTCAAAGAGTGAGCATGAACCCTTGTTTGAATTTCATAATTCTTAGCACAAAGTGGAGGACTAAGATTTTCAGGATTTGCAGTGCATCAGAAGTAGTAGTCTCTGGTGCTGTTCTAGCTGGGTTTTCTGCACTCGCATGCGCCAAAAGCATGCAATCTTTAAGTATACTCGGAATATGTTTAAAGAAGTATGATGTATGATTAGCAAAAGACAGGCGTAATTGGAGATGGCTGGGGAGAGGCCTTCAGCCTGCAGTGGACATAAATATATGCTGATGATGATAATGTATGTTGTCCTCGCGACCTTAGAAATTAAATATAGAATTTTTCTTTTTCTTAACCTTCTAAATAATGACACATTTCAGGGTTAAAAGAATGTGCAGATCCAAAGCAATGTTGGAATCTGAATGATGTGCAACTTGAGTTAGTGAGGTAGCAGTAGTAGCAGCTAACACAAGCACATAACAGTAGCTGTTAGCTGTCTGCATCATGAGGATGATGGTGATGTGTGATGCTTGTCAAGGGAAGAATGTTGATGAGAGGTGCATGGGCAAAGAGAAATATGGCTCATGTATAGATAGATTGAAGGCTTCATACCGCTTGTATCACAGTGGCACATCCATTCTGGGAGATAGGCTAAAGATGGCAAATACCCAGTGGCATATATCCAGTGACTCAGGTTGCCTGCTAGGTCAGACAGCAGCCAACACATACCCAGTGGCCCAAGTTGTCTACTATATAGTTCCATAAATAGACCTGGCGAGGAAATGACACCGAACCTATGGGACGAGGCAAAGAAAGCTTTGCTTTAAATACTAGTAGATCTAGAGAAAGCCTATGACACGACATGGTGCTTTGGGATTCAGCGAGATCTTTCCGTGATGGGTGTTCATGGCAACATGTTAAAGATCGAAAGCTACTTGTCTAACCGCACGTTTTGTGTAAGAGTGGGCAATGCTTTGCCTAGATCATTCAGCCAGGCAACTGGTATGCCACAAGGAGGTGTGCTTAGTTGCACACTCTTTGTTGTAAAAATAAGTTCCCTGCATACAGTCATCCCATGCACAATGTTTTATTCGGCTTATGTTGACAATGTGAAGATAGGCTTCACGTCATGCAATATTGCTATCTGCGAATGAAAGGTACAGCTAGGATTAAACAAATTGTCTAAACGGGTGGATGAAAATGGGCTTAAAATGAACACCCAGAAAAGTACTTGCATACTCTTTTCAAACAAGAGAGGCATAACACCAGTGCCAAGTATTGTGATCAATGAAGATTAACCCTCTGTAAACAACAAACACAAATTCATAGGAATCATTCTAGACTCTAAGCTTATGAGGTGTGACACAAAAGAAACGAGACTAAGTGTGTAGCTTGAAAAAAGAGTGGAGTTGGCAACAACTGTTTTGCTGACGTAATCCCACACCTCCTCTATTCATGCGTCCAGTTTCGACGGAACCGATCACGCCAGTTGGGAGTGCTGCGTTATTAAGTGAACGTGTGCAACTGCATTCTGCCGGAAAAATGTCTGATGTAAAAACCGAACAGCGAATCAACATCAAGTTTCTTGTGAAACTTAAGAAATCAGCCACGGAAACATGTCAAATAATAACCGAGGCTTATGGAGATGTAACTTTGTATTGTGCACGTGTGTTTGAATGGCATAAGCGGTTTTCAGGGGGAAGGGACAGTGTGGAAGATGATGAACGTGCTGGGCGCCCAAGGTCAGCGATTACAGACCAAAACATTGCCAAAGTTCTTGATGTGATCAGTGGTGACCGAAGATTAAGTGTTCGTGCAGTGGCGGAGTTGGTTCACTTGGATAGGGAAGCTGTTCGACGCATTTTAACGGACGAATTACACATGAGGAAGATTTGTGCAAAGCTTGTTCCAAAAGTTCTGTCCGTTGACCAAAAACAGTGCCGTAAAGACGTGTGTGTGGACATGTTAGCGCCAAATTTGTTGGAATCTGTTGTAACATGTGATGAGACATGTTTTTTTACCTATTACCCAGAAAGTAAGCGCCAGTCAATGGAGTGGAAGTCTCCAGGATCCCCAAGACCCAAAAAAGCATGCATGTCAAAATCAAAATCAAATACAATAATTGTCTTCTTCGACATTAATGGAATTGTAATGATTGAGTGGGTTCCCAGTGCTCAGACTGTTAATCGACACTACTACATTGAAGTACTAAAAAGACTTCGTGAAAAAATTAGGAAAAAAAGGTCACAGCTGTGGAGTGATGGATGGCTGTTGCACCAGGACAATGCACCCGCTCACACGGCCCTATCTGTCAAGCAATTTCTGACCAGCAAAAACATTACTGTGATGGGGCATCCTCCTTATTCACCTGATTTGGCTCCATGTGACTTTGTTTTACTTCCTTAAGTTAAAGCTTGCTTAAAGGGAACCCATTTTACCTCAGTTGAAGAGGTTCAGGCAAAAACGGAGAATCTCCTGAAGGGCCTTCCAAAAACCTCGTTCCAGAACTGTTACCAGCAATGGTAGCACCGAATGCAGAAGTGTGTGAATGCTGCAAAGAGCTACTTTGAAGGTGATAATGTCACAGAGAACTGATTCAGTAAGTACAATAAGCTATTGAACCAGTCTCGTTTTTTTTTTGTGAAACCTCGTACGTTCATCCCCTATCTGAAGTATCTGAGAAATGTATGAAAATGATGATCCTTTCAAAATTTCTGTCACACATAACATGAGGTAGTGATTGGAAGTGCCTTTTAAACTTGTAAAAGAGTCCTGTGTGCTCACGCCTTAATTACGGTGCTATAATCTATAATTCTGCAACACCAAGAGCATTAAAATACTAGACCCTGCTCACCATTTAGGCATCCACATTGCAACCGGTGCCTTCAGGTAAGTCTTGTAGAAAGCCTCTATGTAGAATCAAATGAGTGGTCGATCCGTCTAGAGAAGTCATATTCCAGCTTCACATATTATCTGAAAGTACAGTCGAATCCTGAACATCCTTCTTACACAAATGTAAACAGTGTGTCCTGGTGCTTACTATTTAATAATTGGCCCAGAGATAGGGAGCCCTTCTCACTGCGTGTGAGGAAGCTCAGTGAAAAAATGGCTGTTTCACTTCAAGAATACCATCTAATGCATCCAGCAAAGCTGCTATCACTGTGGCAGTGGCAACTGGTAGATTGTGATACATCGTTTATCAAGGTCACAAAGCATTTTCCTGAGGCACACATTCAAATGCACTTCCTTGAGCTTCAAGCCACGTACTCATGCTCGGACTTTTACATCAGCGCATCAAAGTCGCATGCCAGTGTGTCTAATGCAACGGTCCATCATTTTTTAAAATCTACGTTCTGCACCCACTAACAAGCATCTTTAACAAGCGCGTTTGTCGGCTGTGAAAAATTTAATGCAACTAAAATTAGAGAGGGCGATTATATTTACAGACTCATTAAACATAATGAAGGCTTTAATGTCGCTACAAAAGCATAAAAGTCCTGTTATTATTTAACTTTATTTGCTCCTGTGCACTATTTATGCATCTGAACAATATATCATAATAAGCTGGGTGCCGGGTCACAAAGGCATCGAGAGTAATATGCTTGCTGATGAACTCGCTACGCCCAAGGATTTCCGCACTCTCATAGCTGTCCCAGCCATAGATCTGAAGCCTTTCCTGAAAATAATACTAAAGTTATTGGCAACACCTTTGGGATGCTGAAACGTCTTATAAGCTTCACTTAATTATACCACAGTAAGTCATTTGGCCATCAACAACAAAATCATGGCAAGCCAATGTCCTCTTAGGTCATTTTTTGAAGGAAAAAAACCAGTCAAAAAACACAAAGGACAAGAGGAGAGGTTCACACCACACACATCTCTTGTCCTTTGTGTTTTTTTACTGGTTTTTTCCTTCAAGTATGTACCAACTGGCCCCCAGATTTCAACCTTTCTCTTAGGTCAGTTGATAATAGGACACACATACGGCACACACAATTGCTACTTGTGGACTGGTGGTGAAGCTCCAATCTGTGGTAAATGTAGTGAGAGGTTGACCGTCCCATCCTCCATGTTGTCCTTCATCCAGTAATGTTTCTCAGTAAGGAATCGTTATTTAAGAGGAAGCTTTAGCTCGGGCCCAACTCCGACGCGGCCTATTCAAATACATGTAAAAACGCAAGAACGTTCTTCTGAGATAACCCCTGGACCGATTTTAATGAAATTTGTTGCTTTTGAGAGATAAAGTTAAATTCTAGTGACTGTTGGAAGCGGAATTTTGATTTAGGGTTTGCATTTTGTTAAAGAGATTTACAAAATTTCAGAAGTTTGAAAAAAATAGAAGCACGAAGTTTACAAACTAATAGCTCTGCATCAAGAACAGATATCGCGGTTCTGTAAACGGAATCCATTAGATCATTCAAAGCGGACAAATTTCATATGTCATATTACATCTTACGTGAGTTTGTTACGTTGTTTACGAGGGTTCTGCAAACGTTGTAATTACATATTAATAAATTTTTTGAGATTCATGTATAAGATGTCAAATTTGTCCGCTTTAGATGTGCTATTAGGTACAATTCACAGAATTGCGATATCGCCTATTCTTGCTGAGTTACAGAGTTGTAAACTTGATAGTTTCGTTTTCTGAAAATTTGCGATTTTTGCAAATTTTTAATAAAAAATTGACGACCTATATTGAAAATTCGAAACCAACAGTCACTAGATTTTCACTTTTTCTTTTAAATGCAACAAACCTCGTCAAATTTGGTGCAGTGCTTGCCGAGAAAAACGAATTCTCCTTTTACATGTATTTAGATAGGAGCACCCGAGCTAAAGCTTCCTCTTAACACAAAATCACGTTTAGGTTTTTTTAACTAAGTCTTCACACTACATGTTATCAGTCCAAGAAATTCGTAGCATGATCTCTCTTGAGAGGCCATTGATGCGATGGTAGCATTTTGTATAGCGCGCACCTCCAGGCCTTTGCTTTCCCAAGGGCTCTGATGAGACAATAGTGCTACTGACAGGGACATATTTTAATATATTACCCCTTTGTAGCATATCTTTTATTTTCATCCAACATATCATTGTACATACTATGTATCATTGCCATATTTTCTTACCTATATATTTTATGCACTTTACACCAAATGTTTTTAGGCCACTGTGCAGCTGCGTCACATATATCCTTTGACATTGACCACACCATCGGCTACATCAACCACCTTTTGGCACGCTTTGGCCATACTGGCCCTTGTGCCCCAAAACCCTATACATCGTCATCATAATCACTTTAAAAATGAACATATACAGAAGCTATGAGTCTGAAAGTCGAGCATTCCAAGTTGAAGCAGCATGGCCAATGCAGTGTGTATCAGCTGTTATGCAAATGGCATTACAGATTTTTACAGGCTCTAACGTAGTAGTAGTAGTAGTAGTAGTAGTAGTAGTAGTAGTAGTAGTAGCAGTAGTAGCAGTAGTAGCAGTAGTAGTTATTCAGCTCAATAGTCCAGTCGGGCAGCTGTGGAGAGGCATTACACACATGCATAAAAACTTGTGTTACAGCTATATGGTGACCACCTCCCTCTTTTTCCACATGCATGAGGTTTACTATTCAAGTGCAGTCAATGGCTGGAGTTTGTCCTCAGTTGTGCACTGGCAAAGCATCTATATCAGTCATGGAAAGTGACGGCAGAACTGGCAGAAACGGGTAGAACCAGGTATAATGGTAATGTTAGACTAAAGAAATGCAACGCACAAGGTGAAGGAAAGAAATAATGAGGGCAAACGGCTTGCAAAAAAAAATTTGCTTAGGTTGTACTGTGGAAATATGCTTTCACCAAATTGCCCACACTATTTTAAATGTGTGCTAAGGCTGTTGGCAATTTCGGAAGTAAGAAATCCAACCAGTAATAGCAGCCTCGATAAATAGCACTGGTGTGCATAAACTGTCCTTGGTAAATGACGTGCACCATGTTGGGGCATACTGTTTTTTTGTCCCAACGTGCACCAGAAAAATTGGTGCCACTGTGCAATCCCAGCAGGTATTGCGTGTGTTGCAGATGATGCGGACCAGCCAACAACTGATATTGATTTATATGGCAAGGAAGCTAGCGCGCATAGTACTTTTGTATGCACCTTTGTGAATTTAGTCCGACAATAGTGTCGACAAACAATTAATCAATTTAGCTGCCAGCTGCCGCTTTAAGGAACGCCTGAAAGTGAACAATTTTATGGGAGCTAAGCTCTTCAATGACATTGCTGTGAGTATTTCTGGCAGCACTGTGTTCATCTTTAAATGTGGTGTAGAACAGTCTGTAGCATCTATCAAAGCACTTTTGGGATTCAAGAGATGTGGGTGATAACCAAATATGAACTTTAGATCCTACTGTAAGCAAAGCTGGATTAGCATGGCTCCTGAAGACGACGGAAGCAATGGAATTCTGTGTGCATTTGCTGGAAATAAAACTTCTGAAAGTGCCATCGCCGTGCTGTTTCGCATGCCCCAAAGTACCCTTAATTTCACATCATCATCGAACTGCTCACATATGCAACTCTGCAGCATTCACGGTTCAAACCACGAAGTGGCACTAGCAGTGCACATCATAGAATAGGAAACCAGTGGGCAGTGATGTCCCACACAAGGAATTTTCCCATGCGGCTGGAATTTTTGGCCATATATAATTTTGGAGGAAAAGGGAAATGGGACCTTTGCAATATTAGGAAAAAAATTAAATTATGGGGTTTTACGTGCCAAAACCACTTTCTGATTATGAGGCACGCCGTAGTGGAGGACTCCGAAAATTTTGACCACCTGGGGTTCTTTAACGTGCACCTAAATCTAAGTACACGGGTGTTTTCGCATTTCGTCCCCATCGAAATGCGGCCGCCGTGGCCGGGATTCGATCCCGCGACCTCGTGCTCAAATATTGGGAGGACTACTAAGAATTACTGAAAAACTGCAGGGAACCAGTGGCAGTTGATGCTAAAGCTCTAGTTGATGCTAAAGCTCTGCATCACTATGTAGAAGAAATATGCGAAACTGAGCAGAAGTCACATTAAAATTGAATTCTCATTATACTGTGCAATCAAAATGTAAAATAAACTGTAATGTTTGTCAACATGAATTTCTTCCATCTTATATTCACGGTTGGCAAGATACTTTTTCAAAGAATATGAGGTTTCCCAGCTAATTTTAGCCAAGGTGTAAAAATATGCCAAAGCACTTTACTGGGACACAACCAAATGCATGTTGTTGGCTATCGTATGGAGCGAGTGCACTATTTTTTTTTATTCTGCTTAATTGCGCAATTAGTCAAGATTACCAATCAACTTCACGAGGATTAAATTTAGGGCAAGGTTTCCAATGAGAAAGTTGTAGAGTATTCAAGTGAACATTTAATTCAGCAGCTTCTAAAAGCTCCCTACTTGTTTTACATACTTTTTTTCTGCTTTCTAAGAAAGCCCGCGAAATATGAAGAAAAACAAAAGCACGTGACATGCCCGCTTGCGTGCCTGGCGGAACTATGCTTGCTGCGATTGCAGAGCTCTCAAACGCGCCGCGTATGAACGAATGGCGCATTTAATTTAGACTGGTGTGCTGCCACTTAAAATGTGACAGGGCGGCGACGCAGCTATGATGTGGTGCGCCTGGCAATTTATTTAAGCTTTGTGCTTGCTCTCGGCGGTTCACGATAGCAATGAGCATTTCAGGCAGCGCACACTACGCTAAACCAACACTGGCTAAACGCGTTGTTCATTCATACGCAGCATATATGTGTGACCACTGCTAGAGCTTCGCAGTGCAATCACAGTGCGCAAGCGGGCATGTCACATGCTTTAATTTTTCGTATTTCACGGACTTTCTTTAGAACAGAGAAAAAATATGATTACGAAACAAGTAGGAAAATGGAAGCTGCTGAATTTGATGTTTCCTAGAATGATCTAGAAATTTCTCATTGAAAATTTTGCCAATTCGTACTTGCAAAGTTCATTAATTAATCTTGAAAAAGAATACTTGCTAGCTGGGGCAATAATTTGTGTATGTATGTGCAAGGAAATGCACGGAATTTTGCTCTTTTTCTTTTTTTGAAATCGCACGGAGAAAAATGCTGAAAATTATTCTGTGAAGTACGGAACATCACTGCCAGTGTGCATCGGAGTGGTCCTCGGATTAATGCCCCTAAATAAAATAAAGGTAGCGCCATCTAAAACCCCTTAAAGGAGTACTGACACAAAAATTTGAAGTCGAGATAACTTGTGAGATCGATTTAGTTAGTCACACACACGTCGTCTATAAAATATCAGCGGCGAATATCGAACATATTTAAAATCAATTTTAAAGTACGTGCGCGCAGCCAACCGCAAAACAGAGCACCTCGCGACATTGACAGCAAGCGGGATTGTAAATAGCCAAGAAAACGCTACGTCATGTGGCCATGTCACGAATTTTTGTTGGCTACCATGCGGCTTACATGTGCTCTTCACCTCTGTTGTTGCTTGTTCTAGCTGTTGTACTTGTAGTGGGACGCTCCTCCTCCGCCCTCAATACTCCTTGTTTCTCCTCCTTTTCACGCTGCCTCGATCGTGGCGCCGCCTACGCCGCTCGAGCGTAGCATACGAAACAACACAGGGCCGCTATTTTGTAGCGACGTCTTATGCCTTATTCTATGCTACTCTTATCGTCCACCACACACGGCCGCCTGATCCCGTTGATATATGTGGGCAGACCGTCGCTCTGACCACTGGCCAAGCGCGAAAAGCCCGAAAAAGCATAGAATCGGAAAAGGCATCGCTACAAAATACCGGCCCAGAATACCAACGGCGCCAATATGCGCTCCTCGCCACTCCGCAGACCATGGAGGAAGGAAGTTTCCTTCCTCCGTGCCGCAGACGCTCATGAAGCGAAAATGGCGCTGGAGCACGGCTGTAAACAAACGAAGCCCGCGCGAGAGCCCACGTGATGCTATTAGGCCAATAGCGACTCGGCGTCGGCATCGGCCAGAGCGCGCGAGGAGGAGGCGCCATTCTTCAAAGCGTGGCGCTACTTTAGGGGTTTTAGCCACCGTTTATCTCCTCCTCCTCCTGCACCCGTGTTTAATCCCCCTACGCGGTGCTGAACTAGCAGACGCTCTCCGATGACAGATGACGAGTATGGTTGTGGGACAAGATACGCTCCAAAGGGTGTAAATTTCTCTTTCCACTCCGTCGACCGGGTCGCAGCGACTGCCTTGAACATGCTTCATATCGGGTACACTTCTCATAGGCACCGGAAAACACTACGGCACGCTTCGCCAAGTGTTTTACTAAACGAAGTCGACGCCAAAATGAGGTCGTTCTGGAAAATTTGAGCAATTGAGAACAGTGCAGCGGTGAGCACAATATCTTTTTTGTACACTCCAAGAAAAGTTTGCACCCTTTGGAGTGTATCTCTGCCACACAACGATAATCGTCATCTGCTTTGATGCGTTTCCTTTCTTGAAAACACCGCGCCCGCTACTTTCCTGTTGGGAATGCTATGTCATGCTGATAACGCGCATGCCGTTCGTCACTGGAAAGTACCGGGCTCGCAGCGTTAAAGAAAGGAAACGCGTCAAGGCAGATGACGATTATTGTTGTGTGGCAGATATACACCCCAAAGGGTGCAAACTTTTTTTTACACTCTTAGAAAAATTTACACCCTTTGGGGCGTATCTTGTCCCACAACGATAATCGTCATCTGTCTTGCCCGCGTTTCCTTTCTTTAACACTGCGAGCCCGGTACTTCCCAGTCACGAACGGCATGCGCGTTATCAGTGTGACGCAGCCTTCTCGACAGGAAAGTAACGAGCGCCGAGTTTCAAGAAAGGAAACGCAAGCAAGGCAGATGACGATTATTGTTGTGGGACAAATATACACCCCAAAGGGTGCAACCGTTTTAAGAGTGTAGAGTGTGAGACGCGCAGCGAAATATTCAGGACCCCGTATGCAACTGGGCCAGCCATGCAACTGTCATCATCACTAATTTAAATCTGCCGTGTAGTCAGTAATACGTGATAACATTAATCAGTTTTAGATGTATTTACTTACGTCAGTAAATATAATATTTTGCCTTAGCGAGATAATATATATTCCGCAAGGCCAATGTCATTTATACCTTCTTGCGGCTGACTGAAAGTGGCTTTTAACGAAGGGTTTGTTGTATTCGGGTTTCTTGTCTGGGCTGACGATTCCAGCAGGGTTCATGTAAATTTGACAAGTGTGGCTTGATGAGCTGCGCGTTGCACCGTCGTCGTAGGGATATAAGTATAATGATAGTCAGTACAACTTTACTGCAGGTGCCTTGGGAGCAGTTCTTCAACACCAGGTCATTCCTCTCTCGCCGTTCCGCCATGTCTGTCCAACTGACGCATCGGTTTGCGAGCTGCCGCCGGCATTAGTCCAGCCAACGTTTCAATTTTTAGGTTGGGAACAGTAGTAAGCTAAGTAGGAAACAATTACCGCTCTCGGCATTTCCGCTTCATGAACCAGCCTTATGAGCAAGCCATTTCGGTATGAACCGAACCACCCAGAGTCACAAACCGAAAGTCCTCTTGGATCGGGACATCCAGAACCCGCGGTTTGATGCTGGGACGTTGTTTGAAGTTTTGGCGGACGATCCGTACGAATCGAAGGTGAAGGTGCAGTCCTTAGACCCTGGGGACTCGGGCGTGATACTGTGTAACAGGGAAATCCTGCGCGAAGTGACGTCTCTCGAAGCTCTTGTGCTGCTGCCAGTCAAACCAGTGCGTAACCGGCTCAAGATCTATCGCGACCAAGAGTGGCTGAAGGAAATACCCGTCATTAGCGAAAACAAACGTGTTGTGGTGAAGGACAAGTTCGAAGGAATCGTCAAGTTCAAAGGAGTCGTTCGCGAATACGGCCCTGGCATTCGGTTCATCGTAGAAATTCAGGTAGTACTACTATCATATGTTGTTCTAACAGTGTAGCGCCTCTATGTTCCTTGTTAGCGCAAGCAAAACTCAGATTTGTTTGCAAGCAATCCATCTCTTCCATCATAACGGGCACCGGGCACTGACGTACTACTACGAATTTTCAGCCACACACATGCCTTCTGACAAGAACTGATTTGCTTATGCATGCTCCGAGCACATGAAACAAACAAAAAAAGAATAGTAAAAGTAGGCAGTAGAAGTGCACTTCAGGCCGTCCGTACTTTTTATATTGACTGGTTTTCCTTGGCAGGATGGTACCAATGACCCCATCAAGAGGAAGCAGTGTTTCTCAATTCAAGACCTTCGGCTTCTTGAAGGCCGGGAAAATTATCACGGTCAGTTCCGATTCTAGCCTGTGCTTGATGCCGTTTACGTTGCTTCCTCAGGTTGCATGGGCATGTGGTGAGAAAATAGTTTTTTGGCATATACTGTGGGACTTGTGTTCAATGAAGATTCATGCCAACAGTGATATTCGCCATCACTGCAAAGAACTGGCATGCATTTGCCACATGACTGACCTCCATGTTGGAGTTGCAAGCCTCGAAACACAGTGCAGGTGGCCGTAAAGGAAAAAGTGCATGAATCACAGCATTATTAAAAAGTTCATACATTGTGATTATACCTAACTGGCACATCACTAGATGCCTTCTGTGACAGTCCCTTCTCTGTATGAAGAAACTTCTACTCGTTCAATATGTGTCACAAGTGCCAGCATAGTGTATATGAAGTCAGGTATACCATAGAGTACATGGCTGCTGGGCGCATTTTACTATGAAGACAAACTAAGGAAGACACACACTATGTGTGTGTCTTTCTTTGTTCCTATTTCTCGTGCTGTTCATATTTCTTTAGTAATTAGTAATGGAGTTTCTACAAACCAAGCAATGTTTCTTTTTTTGTCAGTTTTGTATCAGTGTGAGGCACAATTCAATAAGAAGAAGATAAAAAAAACAGCAACAACAAAGGAATAGGTGATGTTCAAAACATGGCAGCCACAACGTTGCTTCCAGCACCTGCAGTAGACAGGAGCATGGCCTTTCAGATTAGTTGGTTACTCTGAGGGAGCCATTGCTAGGCTGTGTAATGTGGGTGCCACTTATAAAGGGCCCAGGAGGCATTTAAGACAAAGAAAACTATGTGTTAAGATAGACAGTATTTATATGTGACTGCGAATACATTAAAAAAAATGATTGTGTTGGATGTGAAGCTTTGTTATCAAGATCGATCACATTCAAGTATTCATTTATCCCATAAGATATGGCTGAGTCAGGCTTCCTTACCATTTTGTGTTTCTTATATAACATGTTTATTTTTCACTAAGTTGCATTATTGTGAGAATTTGAAGCAAAATACTTTGTCAGTATGGCAAAGGCAGTGGCTCGCTTTGGCAGGGGCGGTAAGTCAAGCATGCATAGAAAGAAAGAAGGGGGGAACATAAAAAGATAGTAGAGCGTGTGTGTGTGTGTGTGTGTGCATGTATTTACACTTGCATGCATGTGTATGTTGGGGGAGGTTAGTGGGGTAACTCGGTGATGTACAACTGGTGGGGACAAGATTTTGCAGGATTTGCAATGGCGTGCCAAACTGCATTACATATAGGTATAAGGGGACATTGCACTAGCGCGTAAAAAAGGACACGGACAGGAACATGAAAAAATACACACCGAAATGTCAGTGTTGTGCAATGTCCCCTTATACGAATAACCACCAACTAGCCCAGCTTTCTGCCTTCAATAAATTACGTTTTGGCAGGGACACAAGCACGAAAGGACGCTATTTGATTGGTGCACTGCCATGTGATGACACCAGGCGCTCTCTTCACCAGAAGGCAATAGAATGCAGCTTGGCACGTGCTCACTTATCCCACAATAATTTGTTCCCGCCTGTACATTCATACTGGAATATGCAGGAGGTCCTCTAGCGTGGACTTGTATGGGGACCTCCGAGTTTGGTTTCCTAGTAGGTATATTTATTGAACTGAGTGGACTTTTATTGAATATATTATTGAATTAAATTTATTGAAAAGTACCATTACTCAGAAACATACTGAATAAATGAAGTTTTTGTGCTGCTGCACAACTTCATGTGACAAATAGTTAGCAAAGGAAGTTATCAAAGGGCCAGAATAGTCAGACCTGCGAGCAAGGTCTTCCTGTTGGTTTACTCAAGAGTCAGGGTGGTCTATTTAACATATATGTACCAGGTGTTTTTATATGTAACATGTATATACATTTTTACGTATACCAGGTGTTTCATATGCAATGTGTATATACTACGTACATATTGGAACACTTCTTAAAGAAAAAGTTCATCTCTAGGCATGTGCCGTTTTTGCAGATAGGCTGTGTGGCTAGGCGGACATTAGCAGCCAAGAAAATTCTATAGATAAATTTGCAAATGAACTAAAATGCACTAATTAAAATTCCTACCTTTGGGGCACATGTAATTGCAAAATTGAAGCCTAGGAGTAGTGAAGTCATGTCTGCTTACCAGAAGTTCTATGACTAGCACCACTTTCGGGCTACCCATTCCCCAAATCTAAAACATGCCTCAACGTTCCAGTTAAAAT
Organism: Dermacentor andersoni; assembly: GCF_023375885.2. NCBI lineage: Eukaryota > Metazoa > Arthropoda > Arachnida > Ixodida > Ixodidae > Dermacentor > Dermacentor andersoni. Next base: position 148,940,935 of record NC_092814.1, read on the forward strand.
CATCCCAAACTGTTAGAGGCACCCTTTTGTGAAACTGTAACACCGACTGGAACACCAACATGTTTCGTAACACAAATTTTAGGTTGCATATCTCAAAAGTGGTGCTGCTCTTAGGATTTATGCTATGCAGACATGACTTCACTGCTCCTCAGCTTCAATTTTGCAATTGCAACATGTGCCCTAAAGTTAGCAATAAAATATTTGATTAATACTGGTGTCACATAAACACTTCTGATTGCAATCTGGACCGATCCAGGTCGATATTCTCGACTGCAATTGGCTCTCGTACGCATTTTGTGCAAAGGAGCCGAGTAATGACCGAGAAATTTTATGTATTTATTTATTTATTTATATATTCATTTTACAATACTGCGGACTCTCTTGAGTTCAGGCAGGAGTGAGCAGATACAGTGCAAAAAAAGAAAACATTGAATAGACATTCACTACAAAAGATATGGAAAGATCCGGATCTGGCTTGATCGCCATCAAAAGTGCACCATGTGACACCTGTATAACATAGTTAAGTTGATTAGTGAAATTATTGTTTAAAATTTTCTTGCTTTGAAATTTTTGGTTTGTAGCAAGTGCAGACGGGAAAACAATAGTTTTTTTTAATCCAGTGTGGTAGCTTGGCAAATACTAGTCATAATTGCCATATCCAAAGCACATATCCAAAGCTTACTACAAGCAGTAATCACCTGACTGATATATATTTATTTCACAAAAGGATTTTTTACACCAATTATCTTTCTTTATTGCTTTAACTAAAATAAAAATTATTCTTATGATGCCTATTAAAACAATGCAAGAAGTGATTTTATTACAATTAAAATAATTTATATTTGTCAGTGTTGTGTGTACATGGTGATATCAAAAGTTTTGACTCTGACTCTGTTTTGAAGAAGGTTAGATATTTATGTGCATTCAAACACTGCCACCTTTGAAATAATCCCCTTGCACAGCAGTACAGTGCTCTCAGTATTCCTGCCACTTTGCAAGTATGTCCTGGAAGCCTCTTTTCCGGAACGAGCTGAGTACTCTTCTGCGATTTGTGCTCATGTCAAAATGGTGACCCTGAAAGGCAACTTCGGCATTTTTTTTTTATCATATTAGGATATTGTCATTTTCAAATGGCATTGATAGTCCTGTCACCGGCAGGATGGCTCAGTTTACTTAGAAATTCATCATTAATTTTAAATAACCAATAAATGAGATACCAAAACCGCAGCGGGTTGCTGCTTCGTGTGACGTCATGATGAGCCGATGACATCGGATCCTACACTACCATAATGCAAACACGCAAAGCGTGTGATGCAGTACATGTGGCACTCACATCAAAGAAGTGAAGCTGATGATGTCTCCTGACGACACGGGGAGCTTTTACAGATTTTCTGAACTAGACAGCAGCGATTTCAGTGACGATTTCAGTGACCGTGGTGGTGTAGTCTCTGACGTCACAAACACAGGATGGCCAGCAAAAAGTCAAAGTCGGGAATGCAACCAATCTTTAAAATTAATTTTCAGGAAAATTAAATGACTTGCAGCCATATTATTTAGCACAGATAATCGGAGTGCAAAAGAGAATGTATATCCAAAATTTTATGAAGATCAGTGGACATCGAAAAATCACGGGAGTTGCCCTTTAAGCTGGGTTTTTAATTTGGGAAGATAGGTAAACGGGAGCCAAATTCGACGAGTAGAGTAGAAACCATGTTGTTTCTGGTGAGAAACTCGTGTGTGGAGTGATCCGTGACATGGTGCGTTGTTATCGTGCAGCATCCAGCTCCTCGTGGGCCCCAGATCGGGCCGTTTTCTTTAAACAACATACCCAGAGGCCCTAAAACTTGGCAGTGAAACTTGCTGTTCATATTCTGGCCACTCCGGACGAGTTCCTGATGCACAATACCATGAATGCTGAATAACACGATTAGCATGCACTTTGTCAAGCTTTGGACATGCCTGGCCTTGTCTTTTTTTTTTTCAGTAATGGAGACACTGAGCTTTTCCACTGCAATGATTTGCCATGTCTCAGGGTCATACCTATACACTGAAGTTTCAACCCTATAGTGATGACCCTCAAACTGAAAGACAGGTAATTCGTAAGGATTCGCTTCTGCTTACATCACTCTTACCAAAATTTAAAAAACCCAGCTCAAAGATCACCATTTTGACACGATTGCTTAAATCACGGAAAGGCACTTGACTTGTTCCGGAAAGAAGGCGTCCAGCACATATTTGCAATGTAGCAGAAACGGTTGGAGTGCTGTATTACTTTGAAAGGGAATATTTTGAATGTGACAGCGTTTGAATGCAAATAATTATATTACTTCATTTTTTTTTTTCAGAACGGAGCGAGTGTCGAAACCTTTTGAAACCTTTTGTTTAAACCTTTAACTCAAATTTTATGAAAAAATTGTTAGCATAACGCTTGTTGTAACTCGTTCAAAACACATTACTTTTATTTCAGTTACATTGTTATGAAGCTAATAGCAGGTAGCCAAATTGTGTGGCTGGGTTTTATGGGCAGCCAGAGAAAACTCGCAATGATTGCATCAGATTGTTGACCAATCGAAAGCTTATTCTCCATCACTATGACGGATGGGGTTTTGCCTCATGAAGCCACACCTGGCCCATACCCTTCAGTCATGAATTACGATGCACTGTTAATAAATGTATCAAAGTCACGTAATTTTATTTCGAGGTATTGCAAACTCTCTTGAAAGAAAGCAAAGATGGTACAGAAGATCCCTTCTGCAGTTTCTTGTGAGATCTTGTAATTACAGAGTAAATAAATTTCGACTTAGTGTATCGTCAGTAATATTGCTTTTTTTTTTCATAAAGAGATTTGAATCATCGGCCCAAACTACACGCGCAATTTAATTATTGACTGCAGGCATAACAAGAAATGAAAAACTACTACTTCACCACTGCTGACATAAAGCGTCATGTCAGCATGTTGAGGTAGTGCCTTTAGTAAAGGGGTCATGTGTAGCAGTGCTCTGCAGTCTAAAAGCAAATGAAACATTGGCCAAGCAGAGAGACAATTTACCCACAGATCCTATGTGGCTTTTCTTCATTGCCCCCCTTTGCACAGCATTGGTGAAAAGAATTCGGATTCACAAATGTGCACTCTGAGACAAAGGGAATAAGGGACATCGTAGGGAGAGGGCTGCTGATTTATTTTCACCAGCTGCAGTTCTATAGCATGCACTGAGACTCTCGGTATACGAGTATTCTTGCCTTCTGTCCCCATCTGAATTTTGAGCCTGCCTCACGTTTTTATGATTTTGTGCTTTGCTGCAGAATGCTATAGCTACTCAAGCCACTACAGCAGGCGCCTTCCGAGACTAACCCACTTTGTGAAATTTTAATCTTTTTAATTTGCTTAATACATATACCTGCAGTGAAAGGCAACTGTTTATTGAGCTCATTTGAAACCAAGGATGTCCTACGATCCAACAGAGAGATGGTGTAGACGGCTGACATGCTTAAGTGACAAATGACGTCATATTCCAATTTAGAGGAGATGAATTGAAATAGAGGAGCTAATTAAATAGTTAGTTGAACTTTTGTTGATTAGTGCAGTGGTATGATTGCTGTCTTTCTTGCCAATTCTGTCCACTATACTCAAATCATGGTGTATGAGTATAGGGGTATGTTTTCTTTCTTTTTGTGTGTGTTTAAGAAATTTAAACATCTGCAAATACAGATAAGCAAGTTTTTCTCGAACGCTACCATAGTATTGCCTACCCCCCCCTCTTTTTTTTGCCCTTTATGTGAATGGAATTGCCTCTGCATTTTCTGCTACAGGTATCTTGCTGTGCCAGTTGTCTGCATAGCCAAATCATGCTGCTGTTGTCGTGGCACAATTGCATGTAGCAGAAGGTATAGGAAATGGAATAGCGTGTTGTGCTTCTTGCCACCACTTCCAGCTAATTCTTTTATCAGGATGATGTGGATGGGAACACGTTTGGCTTGCCAAGAACATCGTTGTCTGACCACATTCCATAATGTTACTCTATTATACTGAAATTTCTCGGTCTCACATGTTTATTTTTTTTTATGCAGTGCCATTCAGCGCTAAATTTATGGGCATGGCTTAGGAGGGGTGTGAAAGTAGTGTTATACTTACTTGTCACAAAGCCACACTCTGCAATAGCCGAACACTATCATCATTTTGCTTATGAATGTCTGATCATGCCAAGAAGGGCTGTCACTGCTGCTGCTATATAGCAAGAATTATTTATCTTACAAGCCATTTGAGACTAATCTTGATAAAAAAAAAGCAGCTGTGAGGTCTGGTGGATATTTGTCATGTCAATGAAGAAGTTGTAGTGTCTATTGAAACTGCTCATATGATGTATATGAGGCAGGGGTATTGCATTGTTAAGACATTTTGTGTGCTAAAGTCATGCTATGCTTAGTTCTCCAGAATTGTGAAAGCCAATATCAAATAAGTAAAAAAGAATCAGTTTCATTAACATTTTGTAGGTTAAATTGTAATATTGGATACGGGCAAGTCTTTGTGTTGAAGTCTTTAACAAGACCTTCTAAACATTGTGTTATGCAAAAGATACAGTGATCAAAATTTTAAAGACGCCAGGCATGAAGATAGCTTGCATGTGACTTTACAGATTCCACATTATAGCATTATTACACATGGACAGAACCTGAAAATAAGTGGGGTGGGTTTTGCTGTGCTCGAAATCGCTGCCGCAATGATCTCTGTGCAAGCTGTCTTTATACTTGGTAAAAGTGTGCAATAGCTTTACAAAAATAGCTACAATGAATGATAAACACCTACAGACAAGAGTAGTACTAGAAGTGCACAGTATGCCATATAGCAATATACAGTACAGTGGGGCAATATGAGAAAAGACAGTAAAATGCAAGTTTAGTCTGCATTTTAATTTCTTGTCTCAATATTGAAGTCATTGAAGAATTGCTGATCAGTCGAGCTAGTGCAGCACACCATTGGCCTATGTATTTGTCTGGTTTTTGTTAACCTTTATTTTATTTCCTTCAGAAGAAAAAAATTACTAAGGGGCTTTTGTGCTGTGTAGATTTCGTGATCGTCGTCGTCGTCGTCGTCGTCGTCGTCATCATCATCATCATCATTATTATTATTATTATTATTATTATTATTATTATTATTATTATTATTATTATTATTATTATTACACTTAGTTTCAAGACTGACAACACTGCAAGATAACCAGTGGAGCCACCAAGTGGCTATTGTGTGTAGCTTTTAGCGCCAGTGCATTGTGCATGTTGCGAAGAATTCACAAATTTATGTTCCGAATTTTGTCGGTTACAGTGATATCAGTGAACTTGGTTTTGTTTGTTCGTCATGGATGGTAAAGTGGACCGGAGAGTAGCCATCAAGTTTTGTGTAAAACTTGGCAAAACAGCCACAGAGACCGTGGACATGATTCAAACAGCTTACAACAATGATGCTCTTTCTCGAGTGAACATTTCTGTATGGCGTCGTCGTTTTTGTGAGGGTAGGGAGGCGGTCACGGATGACATTATACGTGGCCATCCAGTAGCCTTTCGAACGGACGAACAAAAGTATTGAAAAAGTGCATGAAAGCTGACTGACAATCGCTGTCAGTCCCTCAGGATGATTGCGGAGGACTTGAACATTGGTAAGGATACTGTTCAAAAGATCGTGGAACAAGATCTACAGAAGAGGATGATTTGTGCTAGATTTGTGCCCCACAGTCTGACAGCAGAGCAAAAAGAAGAGTGGGTGTCTTCATGTCAAGAGTGGGTCCAACTGGCTGGAAATGACCCAGAATGGTTTAAGAAAATCATAACTGGTGATGAATCACTCTTCCACATGTACGATCCTGCCACAAAGAGACATTCAGCAGCATGGGTGGGGAAGAATTCCCCATGACCAAAAAAACTCCACATCCAGAAGCCACATGTGAAGACAATACTAGTGATGTTTTTCGACTGGCAAGGTGTTGTGCATAAAGAATTCCAGGACAAACTGTGAATGCTACAATGTACAGAGACATTTTAGCACGCTTCCTGCAGCGAATGCAATGGGTCCGTCCAGAAATGATTCATTCGGGCGACTGGCTCTTGTTGCACAACAATGCACTGTGCCACAGAGCCATTGAAGTACAGACATCTTTGGCAAAAAAAAGCAGGTGACATGTTTCAACCATCTGCCCTACTCGCCTGACCTGGCCCCAGCAGACTATTTCTTCTTTCGAAAGGTCAAAATGGCGTTGAACAGAAAACATTTTGCCTCCATTTTGGACATCCAAAGGGCTGTGATGAAGGAACTCAACACTGTCAGGAAAGAGGACTTCCAGAAAGTAATCTAGAAACTATACAGCCGAGCAATTACCTGTATACAACAAGGAGGGTCATATATTGAAGAGTTGCTGCTAGTCAAGGTAATTCTATTCTGCATTATTTTCTGATAATGCCAGTCTTGAAATTTAGTAGACACACTTTGCATCATCGTTGTCGTCATTATTATTATTATTATTATTATTATTATTATTATTATTATTATTATTATTGTTGTCCTACTGCTGAGCACAGCTTTTAGCGCAAGAGACCATTTGAGATTCTTGGGAAAATAAAAGCCGATTTGATTTTGATTTGGTCATATTTATTAACGTCATGTTGTAGGCAATAAAACCATTACCAAAATTTAGTTGCCTTATTTTTTATTAACAGTCTGTTTCTTTCTCTCTCAAAGTTTCACTGTTGTGACATGCAACTTCATGTGCTTGGGCACTTGTCTAAGTGGTGTTTGTTCTGTTCAGTGTCTTCAGAGAGGTTATACAGTGCTGAACATTAGAGCATTTCTCGAGTTAATAGCAGGTTTTTATTGCATAAACACTCTTGGCAAAATTTCGCATTAGACTGAAAAGCAAGTACTATGTGCTTATGAAAAAGTAACTTCTTCAAGTTGTGAATGTGCTTACTCTCTCTTGAAAAATAGGACACTACCTCTCACTACCAATGCTGATAGTATTATACTTCCTTATCATAGTACACGACTCCAACAAGGTATATGTATATGCAGTGTTATCCTTGCACAGTACTTAAACCAGTAGAGCTGCCAAAATCTCCAGATGACATCCACTTACTAGTGGATTGCCAGTTACATGGAAACATCAGTCTGTTACAACCATAAGGAAAAACGACTTTCTCAGGCCAGCTGTATCTGCAGTAAATCCCAATCTCGTACTATTGGCATCTGACAACTTCCTTTGATAAATTCTGTCAGTGCCCACTGGTGTGCTTTCCTGGGTATGGAAATAACTTTATATACAGAACCTATAAGAACTTGCTGTTGCTGTTGATGCTAGTGTCAAAGAAGCCCTAGATTAGGAGCCCAAAATATGAGACGTTCCGGGCCAAACGCGTATTTCATGGCTCCCTGGAGGCTATACTGTGTCATTTCAATAGAGAAAGGTACTGACAACTTATACCTGGAAAAATGGTAAGAATTAATGGCGAAAAGAGAAACGGGACATGCAGGCATTGCACAACGGCATAGTGAACTACGTGTGGTCGATGGGCTGCATTTCTAAGGTCCCTGTTCTACACCTTCAACACCTCTCTTTGGATGCAAAGGACCTTGCTTGGTAACACGTAAGCTTGATCCTGACCCTCTGCTACTTAGTGGTAAACAAAATGCACATGTCCACATCAGCCAGCATTGCTGTTTGACTTTGGCTGTAAGTTTCCATTACAAACGCTTGAACCGCTCTGACATCTGCTTCTGTTGCTCATTCCCCTGCATATTGTGTGTTACTCACTTGACCATTTTTGTGCGCAACTAAATGTGCAGAACCTCCTATCTACTTGTGAAAAGTTCTGCCCAAATATTTCAATTGCAATTTACAGAAATTGCAAATATTGCAATTTCTGTAAAACCACACGTGTCAGCGAACTTGCCACGATTTTCTTCTTTCCTTCCCTCCTCTCTCTCCCTGTGATCTTTGTTTTCCCCTTTCCCATTCCCCCGGTGTAGGGTAGCCAACCGGACGTTATTCTGGTTAACCTCCCTGCTTTCTACTTTTCTCATTCCTCCTCTGCCCAAATAACCATCAGTGCATTTTTTTTCCTGCACCATCATGCAGTTGGCTAAGTAAAGAAGCAGTGTGCTCCCCTGCCCATTCTGACCTGTCAGTTGGTCTTGGAGCAGAAGTGTGCCCAGAAAAATTTGCTGTCAGATTTAGTTGTATAGCACAGCTGGTGGTTAGTCATGGTTGTGTTGGAGCAAAACCATATGCTTTAAGTTTAGAAATGTTTTCTGTTAGCTCAGCCACTAGGTGAACTTGCTTTGTTTTAGAGATTGCCAATTGGTGTAGCTTGGAGAGAAGTGTGGCAGAAACGTTAAAGTTGTCAATGCATGGGTACCATTGGAGATAAACTGATTCCATACACAGGGCGGTTGTAATCTTAACCTCAAGTTGGTGAATTTGATAAAGTGCCATTTCTACTGTTGATTGTCTCTTGGAACTGTTACAATTGTGTTCTTGCAGTCCGTTTTTCTCTCGGTGAACCTAGCCTGTGGCCTGTCATTAAATCCTTCGAAAATGACGATGCATTCTCTTATGTTTCTGTACCTTGACCTTCTAGGATAGTTCAATTGGTACGGGAGGTACTGCCTAGAAATTCTGAACATCTGAGCTCAAATTCACACAAAGTATATATGCTGGAACTGCTCGTAAGAGGAGATGACAGCCAGTTGCAATGTTGGACATATTAGCGAAAGCTGCTAGCCAATAGCAAACGGTGCTTACGAATGAAAGGCTTTATGAAATCAGTCCCTGATTGTCTTCCCGCTCTACTACAATGTGGTGAACTATAACCTCGAAAATTGGCGTATTCTGCAGTGCAGAAAACACTGAATGAACAAGCTAAGTGGATGACAAAGCACTGTGTGTGAGGGTGCCTTATGCCAGCATGATCAGTTAAGTAGACAGGGGCCTTTTACTGGTGGTACAAGCGGGTGGCACTGGATGGATGGGTGGATGTTATGAGCGTCCCCTTTGGAATGGGACGGTGGGTTGCGCCACCAAGCTCTTGCTATTATACTGCCGAATGTCCTGCCTAGGTTAAAAAAAAAAAAAAAAAAAAAACACTACGAACTTCCACAACCAAATTTTCTGATCCCCTATTGCGAACTGTGCTTTTGTGCATCTCCGTCTTTTGTCGTTTCCCTACTTTTATTCCACCAATCCTCCAGTCGTCTCTTACTAATGCCTATTGAGGACATGTTTGCTTTACCACTGCTCCTGCTGAACCCAAGGGCTTCAAGGAGGCCAGTGGTGCCTAAATTGACCGCTGGGTAGATGTCTTCACATTCTAATAAAACATGCTCCATAGATTCCCTAGCTTTACCGCAGCAACCACATGCTTCTTCTTCCTTCTTGTATCTCGCTTTATAGGTACGTGTTCTAAGGCATCCCGATCTCGCTTCGAAAAGTAATGAGCTTCCATTTGAGTTATCATAAATTGTTTCTTTCCTGGCTTCGTTTTTTCTTCTTAAGTAGTTACTCATGGCAGGTTTCTTTTCCATTGCCGCCACCCATGACATTATTTTGGCCTCTCTGACTTTCCGCTTGACATTCTTTGTTGCTGTGTTGCCCACCCTACAGGCCGCATACTTGCCGGTAAGCTTCCTAGTCCTTTTCCTCCACTGTGAACCAATCAATCCTGTACAGATACCTCAACATTCTCCCAGCCCATTTACTTTCTTCCATATTCCTCAGTCATTCCTCATACTCAATTTTACTGCGAGCTTCCCTCACTTCAAAACTAGTCCAGCCTATATCACCCTGCACAGCTTCATTTGTAGTCTTCCCGTGAGTGCCCAATGCGAGGCGACCCACTGACCTTTGGTTCACATCGAGTCCTGATTGTACCCCTGATTTAAAGCAAACAACCGCCTTTCCAAAAGTAAGTCCTGGAACCATTACACCTTTCCCCATACCTCGGAGCACCTCATACCTATTGTATCCCCATAGTGCTCTGTGCTTCATTATGGCTGCATTTCTCTTCCCCTTTACTGTTATTATTTTTTCCTGTGCTTCCATATAACTATTGCCTTCGTTTATCCATATACCATGGTATTTATATTCTGTTACCCGAGATATTTCCTGGCCCTGTATCGCCACTGTCTGTTCACTGTTTTCATTGAATACCATAACACCTGATTTTCTAACACTAAATTTCAAACCTAAATTGTTGCCTTCCTGTCCACTGATATTAGCCAGACGTTGCAAATCACTTTGCTTGTCAGCACCAATTCCTTTTCCACCTGGGTCTCTTTCATGCTCTTTTTTCCTTCAGATACAACCTCGGTATTGCCTTGCAAAGATTCGGCTGTTATTTTTCGGATGTAATTTATTGCCGCTTCTCCTTCCAGTCTGTTTTCATCTTCGACTAGGATATGTTGTATTGTTGACTTCCTGCCTAATAATTTTATGTGGTTCCAAAATACTCTAGGTGCGGCCTTCTTTTTCTCACGTATTTCTGACAACCAACGTTCACTTTCACCTTTTAATTTTGCTTGCACCTGTATTTGAACCATAGATTTTTTCTCCCGGTATATTTCCGATTTATAAGGCCAAATCAAAACCCGCCAAGCGTCTCAACACGCTCGCTTGCCTGCGAGTAGTTCGTAACTCGAAGGCCCGCTCAGAGGTGTTCAATTGGAATGGTTTCGCATTCACAACTCTTAAGAAATGCTTAGGTGTCCTCGATTTTTTTTCACTCCGTTTTTTGTTGTTTTTTTGGTTGCTAATTATTTACGGTACAATAAATTGATACCCTGATACCTATGTTCCAACTTTTCTATACAGTTATGCCTCATGAAGTGACGTTTAAAGTTTTCGATATGGTACACCTAAATTGGCTGCCAAAGTGCAGAGGAGCGCAATAATCTGAATTTGCCGAAATACCTTGAAGCGCTGCATATGTGGGTCACGGGGTGCACAAAATTGGTGAATTTGATAGGGCCACGAATCTATCGCGCGCCAAGTTGAACTGGCGAAATCGCGTTAACGTTAAAAGATAATGTCATCCCCACTTGTTGAAAAGCATCTGAAACCTTCCAGCCATGACTCGGAACTACCGCATTGTCTCCCAGTAAATTTGTATCTCTCGGGGTAAAAATTGCCATCCACTGTAGCATAATTCTGCGCAGGTAGCCTTTTCAGTTTCCTCGAAAAGCGCACTTCGGAGTTGGTCATATTCGTTGTTTTCCGAATATCGAACCAGGTCAACCACCTTTCCTAGCCAGGCGCATGCATCTGAGCCAACCAGAAAGCCAGCGTATGGCGACACAGGGTTCGCTTAGTTGCGAGTTACTAGAAAGAGTCTGTGTACGAGTGGCGGCGACCGGGGCTGCGCGCCATGTTGGTGCACTCCGTAGAGAGAACACGCGTACTGTTGCAAGTGCGCGTCGAATGAAGGCTAAAACCCCATGAGCGCGATTTTTTGCGCTCCAACCGTTCCAAAATAAAAGATAAGCTAAATACAAAGTCGTGGAAATGTGTTTTTTTTTTAGCATTTTCTAAGGTGTACACGCGCGTGTGCGTTAAAACCAGGGAACTTCGCGCACTGCGACGACGCGATGGATCCCCCGTATAGACCTTTTGCATCCGCGATGTGGCTTGCGATGTTCTCTGTGATCTCAGAGAACTTCCGGTCAGCCATTTTTGACAGTCCAGTTAGCCAAGAAAAAAATAAGTGTTTTTTAGCATAGTATACAGTATGCACATATTCTTGATGTTTTCAGATATAAAGAACGTGCACCGTGCGTCGAACTCATGTATGGGCTTTCTTTTTTTGTTTTGCACTTAACAATACAATTCACTTGTCAAACACTCCAACTCGCCAACAAAACTGGTGCCAGCTGGAGGGTCCTATAAATTTGTAGGCTATTGTAAGTGTTCTTGCGGAGGGCTTATCCGGAAGTCTTCCGGGTACTCTGCAAGCATGTAAATGGTCTATAGACCTCAGACTCTGCCCAGGTGGCGCTGCGGAAAAACCCGTCACCAGCGCCCCCATCGCAGCCTTGGCGCTAACTGAGTAGTGCAAGGAGAGCTGTCCGCAAGCGAAGCTGCATAGGCCACAATGGACCCTTCTCTTTCGTTTGTTGTTGAGGCACGGTTTACTAAAAATCAAGGACCTGGAAAGCTTCTTCCGCCCATCCACGCTTCGGAAAGGAAGCTCAGCAGGGCGAAGTACGTGTACAATATAAAACAAAGTCTCAAGTGTTATTTCGGCGTGCTGCAACTCGCAAGTACAGAGAGCATCAGGTTTGTCTATAGGCATATCAGCATAAAAATCTAAGCATTTCAAATTGGTTCATATTGAATATGTCCTGAACACAAGACTTAAGTATCTCCTATATTTTTATGTACTTTATCGTAATGTTTTGTCTCGCAATTATTGACAGAGACTAAATCCTTCCATAGCCTTTTCGAGGGCAGCAAACAGAAAACGTTTTCCAAGGCAGCAAACAGCGTGCGATCATAACGAAAGTAAGCTTCCTACAGTGCCTACGCGCTGCATCTTTCTTTCTCGCAGGAGCTACAGCATCGCTCAGAACCTTAATTTGAACTTTTCGCAGACGCTTCGAGCAACAAGTGCGCACAAATAAATGTAAATAAACGCGACATTTTCTTTCTTTACACACGTGCGTTACTTCGCAATTACTCATCCAGTGCTCCTACAGCAACTTTATTGCTCACATTTGAAAAAACGCAGTCGAGCAGGCTCAGCACATTGCGAAGCGTGCTTGTTGTATCGGCGCAGCTAGGACATACAAAATACCGAAAGTAGAAATGAGCTCGCGATACAACGATGCTCTAGAACAGGATTTTGAATTCATAAACGAACCAAAATGTTTGGTTAAGCTGACCTGCCAAATCTGTCCGTTCCACTTGTTGAGTCAAGCGTAGGCGGACATCTGTTAAAGGTGGAGATATCGATGGCACATAAGCAGGATGGTTCGCAACGTTGTTTTTTCTGTTACCAACGAAGTGGCGGCTGCAGATTCTTGAGTTTTCGCTTGGTTACCACGGTCCTCCGTCAGGGCTACGCAACACAATTACAGAAGGACAATACTTTCTCATGCGACCCGCTGTGTTGTGGGGAATGCAAGTAATCCGATTACCCAACAGGTTGAACGGCCCGTATCCAGCGCTCTCGCCTTTCCCCTTCATACGATCGCGATGGAAATAGGTAAAACTGAACGTTGTTATTCCGTTTTTCACGTTCATGGCAATTTACAACACAACAGTAGCGTCGATTGCGGCGTTTCTTCGTAGCGCGAGAAGCTATCGCGGTTGCCTTCGTTTCCCTCCATCAGTCTGAAGAGTGAGCCAGCAAGCGCTTTATGGCAGTTCGGCGGCCCGTCCGACTATCGTAGAAATCCATAGCTCTCTGTCTGGGTGTTAAATGCGCAATACACTCGCAATATGGACCAAAATCTAGTTAAATCGTTGTTTCGCAGTCGCTAGCTGCATAGGCAACTTAGCAAGGGAGTCGGGCTTCGCACTACTCAATTACTGCCTCTTCGCAACGGCAGGTGGCGCTACGCGTCTTGCAAAACTCCAGAGTCTGACGTCCATACACATGTGCGGAACAACTCGCCGTGAATCCTTACAAATTCAGTGTTTGTTCGCGGCACATGTTGCCGACGCTGACGTACACGCATGTTTGATGCCTACAGATCCCTCCGACTACTCGACAATTTTTTACAGCGAAGCTCTTAAGGGCTACTTTTCCCGCTATCGTGTCCGCGTGTATAAAAAAATCCCAAAGATAGTGCAATGCCGGGCCGACCCGCGGCGGAGGTGAAGCAGGCGTTAAGCACTCCCCATACGTGGGCCTATCCCGAAGACAGTCAAATGCCGGGCCGACCCACGGCGGAGGTGCAGTTCTCCATTAAAGGGCCCACATACACAGCTTCGCTGGTCATCGTTCACAGAGTGAAAGGGCACTGAGTGTTTGTTTGTTTTATTTTTTTTTTAGTTCTGATTAACCGCTCCGATGGATGGATGGATGGATGGATGGATGGATGGATAAGGCTGAACCCTTTAAATCGGGTGGCGGCACACGCCACGAGCCGTCGCTAGTAATATATTTTATACTTAGTGGAGGGTGAAGTTTCACTCTTGCCTTGATTTTAGCCACCGATCAGATACCCTCCGTTTGGTTGTTTCTACCCGCTTAAAGTCTACTTTGCTTCCACTGTCCCTAAAAGCCAATGCTCTGAGAAAATCAGCCCCGTTGCTTTGAAATGTAGGGCGAAGCCCTTTACTCTCAGGCATTTCTTGAGCGCCCCACGGCGGGTGCATTCAGCTATATGTTGCTACGGCGCCCAGTCGGAATTGCAACCATCGAAGAGTTCCGACGGGCGGCCTACACACGAACACGTTGTGGAGCCTCGTTTACATGCCGCGTTTCCAAATTAAAGACTATGCAGCGACACGCGCAAGCTTGGAAGTGACACTTTATAGCGCTGATTTTATGTAAATGTGCTACGTCTGCGCATATGGCCGCGCTTGGAAAACCACAGAGAAAAATACGCACGAACGCGATCCGACACGCTTGCACGGGACCAATAGGCATAGTCGAATGACCAATGGTTCACATACCTGCTAAAAAGTACCAAGAACAAACCTTGAATTTGTAAGGATTCACGGCGAGTTGATCCGCGCATGTTGATACGGGGGATCTATCGCGTCGTCGCTGTTCGGAAAGTTGTCTGGTTTTATCGCGCGCGCGTGTACACGCCTTGGAAAATGCTTAAAAAAAAAAAAAAAGGACCGCACGCTTTCACATACTTCGTATTTAGCTTATCTTACTAAATGCGAAGCATTTCTTGGCGGCGAGCATTTGCCACTTTGACACTATCTATAGATAGATAGATTGGCGCTCGCATGGACTAGCTAGCTAGCCGCCTACGTCTTGGCGCTCTCATGGGCGCTCTCATTGGCGTACCAAAATTGGCGTAGTATGACAAGAATGCACGACGAACATAAATGATAGGTCATGATATGAATGTCTTGACATGCGTGTCATGTAGGTCATGAAACAGCCGCCTACGTCTTTGTGGTCTCTCATGGTCGTTTCGTTAACTTGGTAGGCTCCCCGCACACTGCTTCGCATAACATCGATTCCCACAGGGCGTGGGATCTGCCGGCTTTTTTTATTATTACTTTGGAACGGCTGCTGCAACACGACAACGCATGACACCATTTATTCGACGCGCGTTCTTCTCCTCGCTGCGGAGTGCACCACCATGGCGCGCAGCCCGGTCGCCGCCGTTCGTGCATACACCCTATAATCATTTTTAAGTTTTGCGGAATTTTTACAAATCGCCTATTGCAAGTAACATAATTGTGTCAATTGAATTAGATTATTCAGAGAGGTGCACATTGCTTGCACGAGAAATCGAAGCACATATTCAGCTAATTAAAACAATTCACTAATTAACTTCTTAATTACTTCACGGCACATATTGCAATTTACGAATTGTAACCGCTGAGTTTGAAGGCGTATCCATTTGGAATGAATTTCCAGAATGACACCAGTTTGAAGATATGCGCCATCAAACTATGTAAAAATGCACTGTTCCACTTTTTTAACAGAACGCTCTCCTATGCATTGGAGCACTAAGGTAGGTAACTGGACGCCCATGTACTTCGTCCCACACTTTGGGAAATAATATCTCTAAACTGGTGTCATCCTGGAGATTCAAGTAGATCGTATTGCAAACTCACCGGCTACAATTCGCAAACTGCAATATGGGCCGTAAAGTAATTAAAAATTTCATTAGTGACCGTTTGTTAATTAGTTGGATATGTGTGTTGATTTCTAGTGCTAATAATGTCAGCCTCTTGGAATAACCCAGCTCAAGGACAAGAATTATGCTATCTGCCACAAGCGATCTTCAAAAATGACGGAAAACTTAAATATCATTCCAAATACTAGAATACTTGTACGCATGGCCTATAGATTTTGTGGGTGTGTTATGAAAATTCCATATGTTGTTACGAGATGAAAGCTGACTCTCAGCTTTATATTCGGACTAAGTTCTTTTGAACAAGGCAAACGCAGTTCGAGATGGGTTCAAGAAACGGTTCTCCTCTAATGTTACGTGCGGCTAGGCGCTTACAGTTCCTCATCTTGAAATTTTTTTCTAGCAAAAAAAAAAAAAAAGAAAGAAAGAAAAGAAACCGCTCTTCCGTAGAAACCGCATTGTACGTGCCTCGATATGCGCCTTCGCTACCCTCACCCCCGCTCTGGACCGCGTTTCACCACGAGTTTGACCACTTGGTTCGACTATGGTGGCTAGAAGGGGGTCGGGCTGGAGCCGGCGGGGCGCACAGAGGAGCGATGAAAGTTATAGATGGCGCTACTTGCAGCTGGTGCGCAGCCTTCGCGGCTTTTGAATGGGGCGGCGCACGGCAGCTAGCACGTGCGTCGCGTTTGAATTTTTAATGGAATGCGCGGCGCAAACACCACGAAGTGTTTGCAGCTCAGAGATGCATTATTAAGAAGGGTGACATTTCCTCGGAGAGCAGAGAATGGAAAAATGCGTTATTTGCAACACCGGAACGCGCAGACAATGTTTAGCCATGCGACTTAAGAAAGTAGAAAGATCACATTTGAAAGTCACCCTGGACAAGTTGGTTTTTACTAAAAGGTTTGGCGTTAACGCAAGTGAACATGGACCATGAACAAAAACAACCCGAAACGCCGCCTTTCATCTTTTTTTTTTTTTTTTTTTTTCATTCGCTCATCTGCCGCAAATATAGTCATTGGTCGCAGAGAAAATTGTAAACGCAAACAGGCAAAAACAACGCTGGGGCTGCGCGCAATGAACCGGGGAATATCGTCACCACGTCCTTCAGTTCACTCTCCGCATCCGCTTGCGCCAGCAACGTGCCCTTTAAAAAGCTTTGTAAAAAAAAAAAAAAAAATAGATACATATGTGGGCGCTTTGGCGAACCTCAACATGCACTAAATATTTTCCATCACTGCTTTTGTTGTACAGCTAGGTCCATAAGACGAGAGGAAACACTTTAATGTCAAATGTTACTGGCGTTCCCTTTGAAGAGTCGTCCTTCTACAAATATTTTGTGAAAAAGTAAGTGCAGCCTAGTTGAAACCACAAACTAGATAATTTTTGCTGTAACTGCTTTGCGTTGGAGCTCGCATCCCACTTGACGGAGTGTTATAAAATCATGCTAGTGAAAGCATAAAGCTTCTCTGTTGAAAAAAAAAAAAAATGTGAATGCCTCCTCTAGCATAGAGTTTCTCACTATAACACCTGGAGGGAAATCTGGCGCCGCCGTCTATGGGAGTTTCTTAAGGAGGCACCGTGCCGTCATGGGAATGACGGTATATATATCTATAGCGGCTCCACAGCCACAGTCCTCCATAAAGAAAGCAACAAAATCCCAATAAAGAAAGGCGTCAGGCAGGGAGATACGATCTCTCCCATGCTATTCACAGCGTGTTTACGGGAGGTATTCAGAGACCTGGATTTGGAAGAATTGGGGATAAGAGTTAATGGAGAATACCTTAGTAACTTGCGATTCGCTGATGATATTGCCTTGCCTAATAATTCAGAGGTTCAATTGCAATGCATGCTCACTGACCTGGACAGGCAAAGCAGAAAGGTGGGTCTAAAAATTAATCTGCAGAAAACTAAAGTAATGTTTAACAGTATCGGAAGAGAACAGCAGTCTACGTTAGGTAGCGAGGCACAGGAAGTGGTAAGAGATACATCTACTTAGGGCAGGTAGTGACCGCGGATCCGGATCATGAGACTGAAATAATCAGAAGAATAAGAATGGGCTGGGGTGCGTTTGGCAGGCATTCTCAGATCATGAACAGCAGGTTGCCATTATCCCTCAAGAGAAAAGTGTATAACAGCTGTGTCTTACCAGTACTCGCCTACGGGGCGGAAACCTGGAGGCTTACGAAAAGGGTTCTACTTAAATTGAGGACGACGCAACGAGCTATAGAAAGAATGATAGGTGTAACGTTGGGGGGGGGGGGGGGGGAATAAGAAGAGAGCTGATTGGGGGAGGGAACAAACGAGTTAATGATGTCTTAGTTGAATCAAGAAAAAGAGATGGGCATGGGCATGTAATGAGGAGGGAAGATAACCGGTGGTCATTAAGGGTTACGGACTGGATTCCAAGAGAAGGGAAGCGTAGCAGGGGGCGGCAGAAAGTTTGGTGGACGGATGAGATTAAGAAGTTTGCAGGGACAACATGGCCACAATTAGCACATGACCGGTGTAGTTGGCGGAGTATGGGAGAGGCCTTTGTCCTGCAGTGGGCGTAGCCAGGCTGGTCATGATAGTTCTTTACCATGCAGTTCAACCTAAGTACACACGTGTTTTTTTGCGGCCGCCGTGGTCGGGATTCGATCGCACGAACTCGTGCTCAGCGGCCCTGCACCATAGCCACTAAGCAATCACGGCGGGTCAAGAAGAATGTGGTAGGTGAAGAACCAGTGAATTGAGGGGATATGGGGAAAGTAAACTGCAGTCGTTTATCTCCGTTTATATTGGCTTCTTTTAAAATATTTCTTCAGTAATATTGATCCCCGTTACAATATATTCCTCGAAGTAACACTCATTCCTGCGTATTGCTCAAGGCCCGTATTTTGTAACGTTGCCTTTCTTTTTCATTATTATTTCGCGTCGCACCGAGTCGTCCATCTCGAGTCAATGGCGAAAGGAATCGAAAATGAATTTTTAGGAAATACAGCCCAAAGAAAGAGGGGTTTCAGTACCCCTTGAGAAATGGGGAAGATTAAAAGCCACGTCGTCGTGATGGCTCTCAGAGAGGCATTCATTTTATAATAATTCGAAGTAGTATTTAGACAATTAGAAAAATTAGACACTATAATGAACCGTTTAACCAGCATAATCGGACGATCGATCATATTGGAGGATCGAAGCCCGTCGTCCGGAGAGCTCATAATTAACCGCTTCCAGACTTGCAGAAGTTCACGCTGCTAATTTCCTCGGAGTAATATCTCGACCAATTTCGCTTAGAAAACAGAAACAAAAGCGCCGCCGAAGAGTGCAGTTGCCCTGCACTCGATCGAGGGAGGCGGCCAGGCTGGTGTTGCCGCACTTCGTTTTATGCGAGGTGTCCTGGTACACCGAAACTTCGGTGTGGGGGGGGGGGGGGGGTCACGTGCTTGGTGTGCCCCTGCTTGTCACTGTCTCTGCCGAATGGCCCACCAGCGGAGAATGTGCACTTCGCAGCGGGACCGCGCGTCTTTTGGCGAGGATGTTTACAGAGAGCGCCCGTCTGTACGGGAAGAGGTAGCGAAAAGGAAGAGCGCCACGTGTTCTGCGCAATAAATCGTGCGGCGACTTTGAAACGCGCCCACGTCCCCTCGTAGATGCTCTCTCTAGCAGGACGCAGGCGTCATCGCCGAGTGTGGGTGAAATTGGCGCGTTGGTTGCGGCTTGCATCACCAGCCACGTGAGACTTATAAATAACACCATTGGCGCCGGGAGATCTTGCGTCGGGCTATGTGTATGCATTGGACACGACGGTGACCTGATGAGAGAGCTTTCTGAGGAGTCTGTAGGTGTGTGCTTTGCGTATAAACAAAGCACCGTATTGGGAAGTGAAATTCCATGCTCGATCTACCGTATTTCCAAAAGCTTAAAAGCCACTCCGTGTGCGCCTGAAACTTTCTATGGACCGTACAGATCACGGTTGTGGCACAGGCGGTCCTCTGCAGCACGGATCGCGCTCTGGCCGCGGGATAAACTTACACCGATGTAAATTGGGCTAGAATCGACAACTGAGCGCAACTGAGCGCAACTAACGTACAGCTATGCACGCAGCGAAACCGCTGGCCAATATATAACGTGCTATGGAAACCGTTGGGTTTGCTTGAGGCAAAATCATCACTGCTGCTATTGTCGACGACATTTCATCCCCAATTTATGCCGGCGTAAACTTATCTAAGAGTAAATGCCTTCCAACAAAAGGGCCCCTCAAAGTAAGGACAACTCCCCTCAGTTTTTGTAGTCTCGTGTAGTGATGCATGGTAGTGCAGGCGCACAGAACTGTGTAGTGCACGGCTCTGAAGCGTGGAATTGCCTTTAGTACTGCCAACTTATGCTTTATGGAAAAATTTCGAAATAATAATAATGATAATAATTATGGAATTAATTCGCCGTATGCTGCATTTTTCCGGACTGCCTCGGCTTTCAGCAAAATGGTGAACTAGGCGGATGCCTTCGAATGACTATGGTGATGACGCTTAGCAACTGCAAGGTAATGCACCACTGAGCTTGCGGACGACTTGCGGGCAGCGGAAAACGTTGGCGTACGAGCAATTGTGTCTTGACGGGTTCAAATTTGAACGACAGTAAACTATACAGCAGTATACCCACCGTTGAGCGCGCATTTCAGTAAAGATTCCCTTCTCGTGCAGGAGCGCTTTTTGTAGCGGCTTGCAAATGGTGCAGGTCGGTCGTCCGCCCGTCACGTTTTCTACTATATAGGCCGCATTGTTTGCTGTATAACTAAAGCCGGATAAATTTGAAGCAATGCACAGGGCGTTGTTTATTATATGTGATGAAATTATAAAGATATGGCCTCGTTTTGTGAGCCACAAGAAGTCAAATACCATCCACCGGGGCGCGCCTTAAGATAAATCCCGGGAGAGAGCTCAAGATCGAGTCCGACTGAGAACGTACTGCGAATAAGCTTCATATATACTGGCTCAGAAAGTTGGTTGCCTGAGCAGAACTCAAGGATGAGCAACTTCGAGATCAGACGCGACTGAGTCGCACTCGTGGCGATTGCCAGTGATAAAATTGGATGCGTGGTGGCGCCTGTTGATCTCGACGTCCTTCACAGAGTGCCAAGGGAGTTGCGCTACAATAAAATATATCTGTACATATATATTTATGGCGCGGTTTTGCTCGCGCTCAAAGCTGATTTCATCGACTAAGCAGATAAGTATGCGCTTCACCTGACCGACATTGATTTTCGACAATGAACATTTGACTCCGCGAGACAGCGCTCTTCTTCAAGGCGCTGCCATTGAGGCAGCAGCACAAGTGACAATATTTATGGATTAGCAACTGCCAACTCAAGCTCATGCGGAGGGTCGAGAAAACCAATTACAGTCCACCGCTTTGCCTACGAGTTAAAGCAGCGATTGACTTATCAGCATTTACCGACGTTACGACTATCTTCGTCCCTCACAGCTAACGTGTATTCCTATTGCGCAAGTGAGCTAAGCGGATTTTTTCATAGTAGCTTGTGTTCCATTCATTTCAACGCGCGCAGCCCCCGCGAACATTTCGTTCGCTATCAAATCTTCGTGCGACGATGATGATGAGAACTTGTATTCTTTTCCATCATGCCAATTGTATACGCCCATGGATAGATCAGAGGCAATCATGTCATAACAGGTGTCCATGAATCGTCCAAACGCTCATAAAATTGTGAGCCTTTGGGCTAGACTTGAGCGATTCCATCGTCAACACACGTTAGGACATATTTGAATCCCTGTATCGTTCACATTCCTCGTCATTTTCAGACTTCTGTGCTGATATGCAAAATGCCATGACAATATTGTCGATATTGAACAAAAAAATGTTGCATTTATGGGTGACGTGGATATCAGCCTGATTGATTTATCGTCCTTGAACGGTATTATTTATCCTGTTTTTATAGGTTTGGTTAAGAGTGTCTCATCAATGTTCCAACACATTCCAGTCTAGACTACTAATTGCACTAATCGCACTAATTCCACTAACTGATCACGCATTGCCTTGCCTTATTCATCCGCCAGAAGCAGGTATTCCTGAAACCGATATTGCTTATTTAGCTGTCCTTGAGCATTACTACTACTTGCACCTTCGCCACAATCTCATATACCAAACTTATGTTCGATAAGGAATTATATTATAAGACGCCTTCACCAACGCTGGTCCATTGGCCCTCCGTTACTGCTATACGAATGATCAGCAGCAAGCATCTTCGCGATTTCTCTCCGTGTTGGCATCATATTACTTCAGTTGTGTTTCCTATAAATGGCAACGCAAAAACAAATTGCCTCACCTAAAACCCATGGGTCACTGGTAAACTGTGTACTATACTGAAGGCACACGGTATAGAACTATACAGAAATACGAAACGGTAACCATTCAACATAAAACTGCAGCATTCGATAAAAGAAGTACTGCTACCCATTTTCCGCTGAGCTAAAGCAGAGCAGCACAATTATCGGTCGAAGTGCCTACTCCGCCCCCTTTCATGTTTTGTTTATTTATTCCTGGACGAGTTGATTTCTATTACTAATAATCTAACAATAACTACCGCTGGGCAGTTAACGTTCATCCTGATCATATATAATTAATCTTACGACCGATATCGTCCTTTCTGAAATCATTACCTGTAACCTTCAAAACGGGTATCTTTCCTCGTAGACTCAATGCGGCAGGGCTACCCCCTGTTTTTAAGAAATGTGATCGTTCCTTACTAACCTATTAGACCAATATGCGTGCTGCTGTTTTTTTCGGTTGAGGAATCTGTCTTGAGAAAGGACGTCGACACAATAAACAGTTGTTCTTTAAGAAGCGAATCAACTTTTCAATTACACTAGACTCCCTTTAACCCGAACTCGAAGGGACCATGAAACTTTGTTCGTCTTATCAGAAGAATAATTGGCGACATGACCAGGTGCATCCAAATATCTTACTTCAAAACGGTAAATGAAGTAGACTTACAAAGGGGGAAAAATGACATAAAAATAATTTATTTAGCTGAATTTAATAGAAAAATTAATAGAAAAAAGGAGAAACGAGGCGAAGCGTCGCAAAGGCGGAAAGTAGGCGGAGGCGCGCTGGGTTGACTGCCTCTAGCAGTTTCTACAGGTTTGTGGTACGGACGTACCGGCATCGTCTCGTGATAACATCGTCCTCGTGCGCCATACGCCGTGTGTCAGTGGGCCTCTTCGATTTTCGGAGTTCTGGCAGCCCGCTGGCAGCCAGCTAGTTCCGGTCCTGATAGGAAGTCACGTGGACAAACCGAAGCTGCCAGAAGTTTGCAAAATCTAACGCCTTAGACAGCTGGCCGCGGGATAAATGTAAACGTGCTACCAGCATATGGCGAGGCCGGCGCGCGCTCGGCGTACAGTCGGCCCATTTATGCGTTGCTAGCTTGAAAATGTATAGTTGCATTCAGATATACGATCACTTTCGCGAGATTTCGCGCGACTCGGCACAGGACGCGCACTGGGCCAACCTTAAGTTGGACAGCGCAACAGACGGCCTCCGACGCGTCCGATGCCAAGACGCGAAATCGCGCGTAAGTGATCGTATCCCCGAAAGCGATCGCTCGAGGATCCCTGCTCGCAGCGAGCACGTCACCCACCGGCGATGTTGATGAGTTGGCGTTGTGCCATCACTTGACGAGACATGAAAATGAATGATATCGGCTACGTCTTATACGCATAAAATTTCGTGCCGACTTGCTTGGGCTTCGATTTCAGAAAGTTTGTTTCGGCTGATGGTGCTTCCCATTTTGACCCCAAGGAGCTGGGGATGCGGCTGGCGCATGAAAATGCACGCCGCCTATGACCAGCGAAAAGTTTCACGCGAAAAATAATATTGGTCGCGATCATGGGAGCAATAAGCTAATACGTGTGCCTATTACTGACCAGTTATTACTCAAACATATACGGCCTGCAGTTCGAACACATATCGGTTTCGAGGTGCTACCTAAGCATACGACGGACAGACGGAGCGAACACGGGCTAGCTGGAACGCCTTCGTTAAGTGCAGAAAAAGGAGATATCGCGGCATACATACGTGAGATATGTTTAAAAAAAAATACCACCAGAGAACGATGTACCGCAATGTGCGTGAATGAGCGTCTACAACTTGCGCGGACCACGATGCAGAAACATGCACACGTGAGAGCGCAGCGCGCTGATCACTGTCGGGAAGAAGCCTTCATGGGACACACATGCATACACACACAAAAGCTTATAATCAGAAAGTGGTTTTGGCACGTAAAACCCCATAATTTAACACACACAAAAGCTTCTAAAGGTTCACCACCGCTCGTATCGCACCACCTCGCAATGCGGAACGGTGCGTTAGGACCTAAGAAGATAACACTAGAAGTAAGGAAATCCGAAGATTATCGTAGACACTTGGCTGAGCGAGGTAAATTTAAGTCCTCAAGCGCCCGCATTGCAATCCGTCAAGTCCTCACAAAGATGGCGGCGAGAGCCCATCGCCATTTCTTAGTCGTCTGCTAGCCAGAGAACTTCCAGAGAGCAGCCAGACCAAAATCGTCCTGGCAGGTTCTGGCAGCCCGCGGGTAGTGGAAAATCGAAGAGGACCAGCGCGCAAGGGAGGAAAGGAGGGAGGAGGCGCGCCCTCTATTGCGCGCGCATGCCACCGGGGGCTTTATCTCGAAAGCGATCCGCCATATTGTGGCAAGCACTAGACGGGGCAAACTGGTCGATGCCTTCATCGATCGGCTACGGTAACATAAACAACAACGTCAGCATCCTGTCATTCATTGCAGAGACTGGACGGAAGAAAGAAAAAAGACTAAGAAAGCGCCGCGTTATCCCATCTTCAGTCAGTGCAGCGTGTTGTCAGATAATCGCACAAAAATCGCTAGAGAGATTATTGAAGCCTATGAAATCCACAAATTCAAAGACAAATGCACAAGCGCCGCCTCAATAGCTCTGTCACAAAAACAACTGCGTTTTCTTGAAGATAAATCGGAAACACGTGCACAGCTGTTGATGTGTCACTGAAGCCCTGTGCTCAGGTACTGTCATTCCCGCAAATTTTGTATATTTTCATTTGAGATTGATTCAAATTATGGGGTTTTACGTGCGAAAACCACTTTCTGATTATAAGGCACGCCGTAGTGGAGGACTCCGGAAATTTCGACCACCTGGGGTTCTTTCACGTGCACCTAAATATAAGTACAGGTGTGTTTTCACATTTCGCCCCCATCGAAATGCGGCCACCGTGGCCGGGATTCGATCCCGCGACCTCGTGCTCAGCAGCTGAACACCATAGCCACTGAGCAACAACGGCTGGTCATTTAGGATTGCTTGCCACCGTATTTAAGCAGTGGAAATCGCCTCAATAAAACCACTTGTAAGTTCAGCGCTGTGTATGTGCACTCGTCTCGTTCTTGACCTTTGCGCTGTTGAAAAAAAAAAAAAAACATCTGATTTGCGGGCACAGTCTAGGTGGGCCGATGGTGCGTAGCTTTGCGCGCGCTCTAATTCACAGTTCTAATTCTGATAAGTGCCTGACAATGCCAGCAACCATGCAGCCTAGATTCAGGCCTTAATAATTTATTAGGTTGGTGCAAAATTAATAAAGAGACCATTAATCCCACTAAAAGTAAATTTATTACATTGGATCACAACCAAAACCGCCTCTGTGTATTCCACCCATTTCATCGGCCATCATTCGATCTCAGCAAGTGAGGAATGTATACAGATCTAGATGTGATATGCAGAGAGCAATTTAAAAATTCACCGTCATATCGTTCAAATTAAAAAAAAAAAAAGCCTTGTCTTATGGCGTACGCACTTTCATTCGGGCTCGGTTCCTTCTTTTCATGGCTGGTACGCATCGCCAACGATGAGTACCGCCATATCGCCAATGCTAAACACTTATACAGGCAACCAATATGCTCACGGTAGCTTATTGTGGTAAATATATGTTCTATAGGGTCCTTTGTTTTCCATGAAAACTCGATAATTCCTGATTTTC
Source organism: Dermacentor andersoni (assembly GCF_023375885.2). NCBI lineage: Eukaryota > Metazoa > Arthropoda > Arachnida > Ixodida > Ixodidae > Dermacentor > Dermacentor andersoni. The sequence goes on from NC_092814.1 coordinate 148,966,757, forward strand.
GCACCCCGATCAAGTTTTATGAAGATCGGGTTAAGCCCGACTTCCCCCGAAGTTCGTCCTTTTGTAAACAATAATAATATGCAGGAGTTCAAGAACTAATAAACACTGCCCAACTTGTGTGAACAAGTGGTCAAGAAATGTCGTAGTCATTGTTATTATGGTATTGATTGTATTAATTAATTATTTAATTAATAAGTAATAATGATATTAATAGTATAGTATATGCGTCTATTTCGCTTAAAGGGCCCCCTCACCAGGCCACATAGCAAATTGTGGTTATACGCTGGAAGTTACGTGCCCTCTAAGGAGTGTTCTACCGCAAGAATTTTTCAAATGATAAATCTTTCAAGTGCGACGAACCCATGATTTCAGGAGGCGAGCGTCACTGCAAACATAGACACACTGCACTTGCCCACGTCTAGCCTCCACAAGCGAAATTTTTTCCTCGTGTTCTCCCATACCGGAGCCTGAGGATCGCGTGATGGATACGTCACGGGCCCCGCCTTCTTTCTTTTCTCTCTTCGGTTTGTAGGTTTTATTATTTCTCTAAACTTTAAATCGTCTAGTGAAGCAACAGATCAGACAAGTAACTGTTGCCTTGAATAATTCTTCAAGTCACGTGTCACTGCTAGTGGCGTCATAGCACTGCGAAATACGTAGGCGCATTTGTGCTAGGGTGGCCAGAATAGTAGCTAGAATTGTAGCCACCGTATACTTGTGCGACTGACGTTGACTCTCCAGCTGGGAGTGCGGCGCCCGCGAGGGCGTTTGGTGAGAAATTTCAGCTCTTTCCGCGTCGCTTTGCGGTGCAATACTTAGCAGACACGATCGTTAGCGCATATTGTGCGCTCTGCGCTTTTCAGCTGGCTTATATAATATAAACTGCCCTACATAATATATACAGCGCCTGCGCCGGCCTTGAGTGAACGGAAGTTCCTTGCTTGTTGCTTTTTTAGTAGCCGCGTTTACATGTATACGACAATCGCATTTCACCCGCGTCGCAGGCTTGTAAACGACGGTAGTGCGCTATAATAGCGAACTCAGCGTTAACATTACTCTGCACTGCGAACAGTAGCTGTGGCGTCGAGAGGACGTTTACCCAACTATGTCGCTTTCCAAGAAGGGTGGCCAATTCGGCTAGTTGGTATATCCCATTCATTGTGTTGCAAGAGCGTATAGCGGAAACCAGTACAACAAGACGACAACAGACATGGTCGAAACTAAGGCCCGACTGGTCTAGAATGGATACTCTAATTAGTTTGACTAATTATACTTTACAGCACATATTGCTGTTTACGAATTGAAGCAGGCAAGGCGTATCCATTTGGAACCAATTCTCAGGATGACACCAGTTTCGAGATATTCATTCCTAAGTTCGTGCGGCGAAATACATTGGCGTTCCAGTTATTTTTGTGCTTATGCTTAAAACGGCGTTTTGTTATAAAAGTGCAACATCAGTGCCTTATTACGGCAAGGATGATGGCGGCGCATATCACGAAACCGGTGCCATCGTCCGAAATTCGTTCCTAGTGGTCAAACTCGCCTGGCACAACTCGTAAACCGCGTTATGTGCCATGAAGTAATTAATTAAAGTACTTTAGTAGTTGCATTTTGTTAATTAGTAATCTGTGCATATCGATTGATTGTACAAGAAATGCACGCCTCTTCGAGTAATCCAGCTCAAGGATGTTAATTGTGCTATCTGACTCAAGCAATTTTTCAGGTTGCATAGTCATAAATAAGTAAGAAAAAATCTTGTATATGAGCCTATTCGAAAGTACATACCTTGGCTTATTGACTCGACACCAGGCGCCATTCGTTGTCGTAACTGCCTGCCACCCACCCTGGCTGCAGCTTTTGACGTACCATATCGCGCAATGAGAGCATTCTGTAGATTTTCTCCTGCCTGTATGACCAGAACACCACCGTCCTCCCTAGGCGTCAGATCCTTGGAATGGCGAAGATGTCATGCGTTTCGTCATTTGGCCTCAGGCAACTTATCTCGTTTCATACTTCTACAATGTACATACGCCGGTACTGTACAGGTATAATAGCGACGGGTCTGGTATACGACATATGCCTTATACGGCGACTTTTGTCATCCCTCAACTGGTCATCGCTCGTCGGTTTAAAATAGTCAACCGCCGCAGAGCTTGGTGAAAGGCGAGAGTCAGTTCTGCAGTTCTGTCTTCGTAGCCGTTTCGCAGTAAAAATGCCAAAATGCGGTCAGTGCGATGTATTTTAGATTTGCTCACTTGGTGATCTCATAGTGGCTATAGGCTGCGATGGTGCGAAACGTTCGCGCTCAGTCTACGAATATTTAACGTGTTCATGTATACTGAATTTTGTTCTTCCACTGGAGGGAAAAGCCGCATAGAACGCTTGTTTCACCTTGATGCTCGTAACACACTTATTGAACACGAGGCTGTCCATTCAAGCGTTGATGCCTGATACGCTATAGAGTATCTCCTGTCCCCCCCCCCCCCTTCTTTTTTTTCTCTGTTAAGAAGATTCTTTTATTAACAAAAGACAAAGAATGTGCGCGGCTGATAGCAACCAGAATTCATGGATGCGTGCCACCACCTCACGGGCTTCTCTTTACGAACTCCCGCAAGTGCGCGACGCGAAGCGCTTCACCTTAATATAACGTAATGTCACGTCCCGTCACGTTCACTTTCTTCGGGTTGATAATGAATAGTTCCTTAAAGAACGAAAAAGAAATGCAACGATAGTATTTTCTATAGAGCAGTGATGGTCATTTTCCACTCGCCCATTGACAAAGTACAGCCGGAAGCCTCTTTGCATTGCCTCCGTGGAAGTCTCCATGCAGGTACAGGTGCTTTTTTTTTTTTTTTTTTTTTTTTTTTTTAAGGCAGTGCAGGCGTTTTCGCGTTGCAGTAGTTGTTACAAAAATGTGTGGCCCACTTCGACCGGGACAGTGCCGTTTTTTAGGCCCTGTGACGGCACGGAAATTATCCGCACGGACCCGTTCTTAATTAGACACTTCGCAGTCCACGTGCTCTCAGATCAGGCTTAACTAGCATGGTCGCAGTGATCGATATCTTTTTGGAACAGAAATTTTTGACGCGGGGGTCCGCACATGCCATACACACTCATCTCAATCGGTCGTCATCAAATTTAAGACTTCACACGTAACGACATCTACAGGTTCCGAACTGGCCGCTCTTCGCGCTGCTGTCGAATACATTGAAAGACAACCGCCCAACAAATGGGCAATATTTTGTGATTCGAAAGCAGCCCTCCAGGGCTTGCGAGCTTTACGACGTGGCAATTATGAACAGCTGGTGTTTAAAATCAACGAAGCCTGCCATTGCGCTTCTGAACGGGGACATAATATCATCTTTCAGCGGCTGCCAGGACATTGTGGCATCGTTGGTAATCACCTCGCCGATGACGCTGCGCGACGTGCCCAGGCTGGCGCACCGACACTCCTTATACCTTTATCGAGAGCAGACGCTGCAAGAGAGCTTCGCAGTCTCGCTCGTGCCATCACGCTGACTTACTGGCATACACCATAGAACTCTAAGTATAGTTTATACAGCCTCGACCCATCACTGAAACTTAAATTACCAGCAAACCTTTCACGACGTGACGCAACACTGCTGTGTCGGCTGTGGACAGGAGTAGCATTCACCAACTCCTACAGCTATCTTATTGTAATGGCGGACTCACTAACGTGCGCTAAGCGCAAGTGTGAAGAGACCATCAATCATCTTCTGTGCCACTGTTCTCGCTTTGATAACCAGCGTCAGACTCTCCAGTGTGCCTTGAATAGACTGGACGACAGGCCATTTACGGAAGCAAAGATCTTGGGAGCCTGGCCTCGCAGTTCATAGCCCGGAAAGCAGTTCGAGCGCTTCTTCACTACCTGAAGGCAACAGACTTGAGTGCCCGACTATAGACATCCTGCACCTAACTTAGTGCATGTGAAAGTGCGGTATAGACTCATTTTTTTCTTTCTCTCTCTTTCACTCCCCATTCCCCTCCCCACGTGTAGGGTAGCAAACTGGACTCAGTCTGGTTAACCTCCCTGCCTTTACTTCTCTCTCTCTCTGTATGAGAGTCCATGGCGCTTGAGGAACCATTTCCAATAGGCACTATCAACCTTGGTTTTGGGTTTGTCTGGTGCAGTGTGTTCGCGGATCTCTTTTCGATCGCCGCTGCAACTTCTGATTGACCACCTGGTCGATATTAGCACCCCGCCACCCGTGTATACGCTGCACGAACGGCCGTCGACAGCCGTGCTCGCGTTGCCCGTCGGCGGCTGCGCGCCTTACTGCCGGTCTCGCCTCCGCGGCTATTTTTAAAGGGTGGACCATGGCGCCGGCGTCGTGCACGGGGCCGAGTGCGTTTCAGCCATCGAACCCTGGCTGCCCAGCGGCCGATGATCAAACTGGGCACCGTTTACCGGCCGCTTTTGAAGCGTGGCCGGCGTCGTCGCGACACAGTAGATGGGTGAAAGGGTGAAGGCGGGAGGGGGGCACGCACCCACAATTGCCGTCGGGGTCCCGGTTGCCGCGCGTTCGGAAGCGCTGTCGACGAAAAACACGGCGATCCGGCGGCTGTCGTTCTGGCGGCGCGAGCGTTTTGTTTTTCGACGGCCGCGCGCGTCGTCGACGCAGGGGGGAAGTCCGAGCGACGCACACCTCGAGCGACTTTTGGCACAGCGCTCGTCGCGACGAGCGGGGGCGCGCAGTTGCGGCCGCTGCTGAGTGCGGCCCACTTTCATGGACTGCATGTGCTCCAAGAAGAGGAGACCGCGCGGGGATGGCGACATGTACCTGCCCCGTGACTGTCATGGTAGGTGTCTCCAGGGGCTTGTATGGGATGCTTCTATAGCAGCAGCGGTGGCATATATAACCTAAGCCGAGTTTTGCTTGGCGTACATTCTGACCGATTGTGAACGCTGCTGCTATTTATGCACCTCCGACCTGCTTTACGAGTATAGCGCTGGCCGAAATTCTAAGGCGCGCCTTCGGAAAACGCTGCCGTTGCTTTCGAAGGCAGTGTCTAGATGCGCCAAGTTGCTGATTGGCGGTTTGTTTCTCGTTCCACTTTCTTGCGGTATATTTAACTAGAAGGCTCAGCATTTCCTAGGGCGACAAAGTAGCTCATTGGAGCTTGTCGGCCAGCGGTTCATGTCGCTACGTTATTTGATACCTTGATGCAGTGTTGCATCTATTATGCTGTCTCCAAAGTGCAGTAGGTATTCTGCGGGCGCGTGCAAGAAGCTTCCCTACCGTCGTCGTCGTAGTTTGCTTGTTCAGCATAAGCGGAGTAGTTTCGAAAGAAGAGGCGGTCCCACGGCTCGCGCTTTTAGGGCACGAGCGATGCCCCTCTGCTCAACTGGGAACACGTGGCCAGCCGCGCTTGAGAACTGCGCATCACTTCTCGCGCGCATCGCCTGTATCGAGTAGGCCGAGCAGTGCGTTCGGCTGCGTCATCTGGGAAGTGCTGTTGAAATATACACCAAAAGCAATGGAAGTACGTTTATAAGCAAGGAGATACTCTTGATTTCGTGATTGTGTCGCTGAATATGCTCATTACTGCGAACATGCGGCCAGCCTTGTCTCGTTCTGATACTGTTGTCGGAACGGAATCGGCCTCGGGTATCAGCATCTTCTGCAGACTGTGACATGCAGCACGCCACCAGGCCCAGCCAGTGATCGTCACGCTGCATGTCGCGTTGTGAGTGCGCGCCGCGCTGCCCTCGTTTCGACGCAGCTGTTGCTGGGGGGGACCGCATGCGCCGGGCTTCCAAATGAATCATTGTTCCGATGCGATGTTCCGTTTCCGATCGGCCACGCTACACTGGCGTGGGAAAACATGCGTGCGCTGCCTTGGCGGCCTCGCGCTCGGCGTTGCTCCACGCGCTGTGTACGCTCTTTCGCCAGGGCTGCTTGCAGCCGTGGCGCACTTAATAGGAAACTCCCGACAGCTCTTGCATTTGCTGCCATCCATGCGGCAGAAAGGCGTCAGGGCCGACTTAGGGAAGGGACGGTGAAAAATGAATATTGGAATCTATGTGAAGCAGGTAAAGCCATATAAAACTAAATGTGATGCCGTGCAGGTGTTTTCATTGCCGTCCTATTGAGCGTGTAATCTCACGCAGTGTCTACACCGTTAACATAATAATATGCCGGAATAGCAACAGCGACTCATGCGAACTGAGACATCGACGCAGTGACGATGACGATGCTTGTCGCGGGAAGCATAACGAGTAGAGGTGTGCGGAAGAGAGAAGTGCGACGCGAAAGACAGTGGCAAGGCTGACTATTATTCGCTCCTATCATTCCGGCGTCCTTGGCCTAATGGAAATTGGCGCGCGCGCATGTGCTCTCGCACGTGCTCCTCGACGTGACGCACGCTCCAATCGTCTCAACGAGGTAGTTGGCGTTGGCACGAGAGAAGTATGGTGTGATTATGGCCTAATACATTTGCCGCATTCGCCAATACACTTGCATATGCGGACGATCTCGCTTTTCGTCTAATTATTTATATTGTGTGAGAAAGCCTACTATCAGAACTGTGGAGTCCAGGATAGAGGAATTCGGAACCATTTCTGGTGTGCGAATGAACTGTACTAAAAGTTCGGGACTGTCATTTGCCTCATGAACGTTTCCACCGATACATATAGTTCCCTGGTATTGAATGATCTTGTGTGTCACCAGAATACCTTGGCGTTCCTTTGGGTACGTATAAGTGCACATTATTGGAGGGACCTTGTTTCAACCCCAAAGCGTTTTACGTCCGAATTTTCGTGCGGCTGTTTTTGCCAGAAATTAGCAAAAGATCGGCTATTCCGATAGTAGATCGACCTCAGAAAACTCACACTATGGAAAGAATACGGGAACTTTATGCACGTGTGCTCGGACGGTTCGGTGGCATCGTCCGCCGCAACTGTGGCCGTTGTTATGGCCGGCTCATCACGTCGCTCGAGCATACCAGCTGGAACACAATACTACATCAACAGCAACTGAGATTGTGGGGAATTCGAAAAGCCATATAGGCACATTTTTCATGAGCTCCCTCAGACCTGGACCATATTGTGAGACTTTAAGACCAGCGCTACAAATCAATGTGTCGTGAGGAAAAACTCTTACTATTTTGTAGCCCTAGACGGCGCGGATTTCCACACTGCTGCTAAAAGGACACCGTATTGTGTACCAATGGATCCCTGGACACTGTGGGGAATGCACGAGAATGGTATTGCTGATGCAACGTATCGCAAAAATGGCCTTAAATGACGGCATACTTGTCGCCATTCAATTGTCTAGGCCAGACAGCAATTCTTTTCTCACCGAGGCTATGCGGAAAGCGACAAATCAAATCAAATCAAATCAGACTTTATTGCAAATACACTTTTTGACAGATTTTGTTTGCTGGTCAATCTAAGCACATCGTGCTTGTTAGAAGACCAAGCAGCAGGTGGTACCCAACAAGACATTAGGTACAAGAATTTGACAAGACATTAGGTACAAGAAAATCGTCACAAACGTATTTACATGCTCAATCCCCATAGGACATTTCGGCATCCTACGTGCGAACTTCTTGCTCAGGCTTAGACTAGGTGTTGCCGTTACGCGACAGTATTTGCATCACATCCGATGCGTGGGCTCACCAGACTGTGATACGTGCAATGTGAATGAATGAATTCTGGAGTTTTACGTACCAAAACCACGATTTGATTATGATGCACCTTAGCGGGGGACTCCGGACTAATTTTGACCACCAGGGGATCTTTAACGTGCCCCCAAGGCACGGGACATGGGTGTTTTTGCATTTCACCCCCATTCAAATGCGGCCGCCGCGGCCGGGATTTGATCCCGCGACCTCGTGCTTAGTAGCGCTACACCATAGCCGCTAAACCACCGCGGCGGGTGATACGTGCACTGTACCCGAGAAAGTGGAACACATACTTGTTTCCTGTCCTAAATATGACCGTGAGAGGCAGGCATTGCTCTATTCGTCACCGCCAATTTACATCAATCAATGGAGCGAACCACCAGGGCTCTTTTACAGTTTGCAATGGCCTAGACTGTCAACGGGCCCTTTGGACACGAACGTGTATATGTAATCGCATCCTGCTGTCTATTTTCATCATCACTCCTTGTGCACCTCTTTTTCTCCTCATCCCCATCCCTCTGAGCAGAGACTAGAGGATCAGGCCGACGTCTCTGCCTTTCCTCAATCCATTCTCCTCATGACTTCTCAATCTTTGGCTGAGCTAAAGTGTGCAATTTATTGTTGCCAATAAAACTCTTCTAGGTACTGAAAATAAATTTCCAATGTTCCAGTATTTACATTCAGCGGTCTCACTGAATATTTTCAACATTTATTTGGTGATCAAGATATGAGCCCTGTGAGGCGGGACAATCTTTTCCGCCCAGTAAGTGCAGGCAGACTGGGACTGGGGCACCTTTATGTTGGACAAATAGTATCTCGTTTCTTCTTTTTTTTTGACCGTTATTCGTTACTCCGGGTGTTTTAAGGTGAATCTCGTCAGTATTTTTTCCAATTTAGTTGTTTCGACGCATTTTGATTCATGGTTCTCTCTGCAGGGATTCATGCATTAAGTTTTCTTTTCAGTGCGTTTTTTGACAGTTAGGTTTTCAAATGAATATTTCTCTATCACGCAAAACTGTGTATAAAGGTATAATAGCTATGCTTTTTCCTCCTCCGTTGTACCGACTGCATATCGGCCTATCTGGACATGACGTGCTTGCACGAGTCCGTAAAATTCCAAGACATTTGTCTATAAATGGCTCACCCGTTGCAGCCTGGTTAGGTAAGGAAGGTATTTTTGTGTATTCAATTAATTGTCGTCTTTGTGATGTATCGGGAACTCTGAAACACTGTTTTATGTTTCAGGGACGCCATTTGATGTCGAAATTTTCTCCAAAGGTCTTATGAAATATACCTTGTTCTAAACCCTCATACCATACATACATCATCTAAAAGCGATGATATGCCTTCTAACATGTTACTATTTGTGAGCGTGCACAGTTTATGAAAAGCTCGCATGTTTGTCCTAAATTCAGAACAATTGTCTTTTCACTATCACATTTTGTTCAAGTGGTTTTACATGTGAGAGACTTAATCTATACCATAGAAGTGACTGTACATCGGATTGGTATCTTCTGTTGCGGAAGTCTGTTTGCTTGCCTCCCTTTTTGGAGAAGTGTTTTCATTATTAATGGTCGGGTGTAATGTTTGTGCTTGTAGACGCGCCTATGGCAGTTTTCGCTGCTATTTGTATAATCTACGTGCGTATGTTTTTCTTTTTCATGATAAATACCATGAAATTAAAGAAGAAAACGATTGTGGTCCAATGGTTAGACCATCAGGAGGTTGCGCTGGGAAAACGGAGGGTAGATCCCACCATCGCTGACGTAATTTCTATTTGGAAAGGCAGCAGCCACGGTTAGCAAAGTACTGGAGGGTTCGCAAAGAAAGCCTCGCTTAAAAATAAGGACAAACTTGGTCCAAGGAAGCTGCTGCGTTTGACATTTTCGTTCATCTCTCTCCCGGTGATGTGCCTATCTCGGCGTCAACAAATCTTCGCAAACCCCGCGGCTGTTCGTTTCGTTTCACTGTATGTGTGGCTTGGCTAGCTTGGTTATGCGTGGCTTGGTTAATGACCGCGACTTCCCAGTCGCGACTCGCGGCAGTTATATTCATGAAAAGTAAGAAGACAACCTAATATTTCGGACGCTTAAAATAATTATAAAAAATAAATTGCACAACTTTCGAGTGTAGACAGCTCTCTACTAGCGAGTTGTGCAGTTCTAACACCGTTGTAAGAATGTTTTCATTCACACCATTTTTCATTTTGCTGGGTAGCTCTCAAGGCTTGTTATACTACTGGACAACCTTCTGTGACTGTATATGAAGGAAAACCTGCGGAGGCAAAGCGCGCACAACAGAGAGCGCTTCTGAAAAGAGTCCCCGTGTTTTCATCCACGCTAGTTTAAGCTCGGGAAGAGAAGACATAAACACCTTATTAGCAACAGTTAAATAAGACAAAACACACGACTGAATGTAAAAGTTTACTTATTTTTCGGCTTTTCCCATTCGTGTCTGGGAAAACGCGAAATCGTCGCACGTGGAAGCTACGTCAATTCCGCGTCTGTTCCTGTCAAACGCTGGCGAACTGCTTGACGCGGTAACACGTGTGCAGAAGCTCGGCCCCGTAGCTTTCCCATCGTAGTCACAGAAAGTTGTCCGCGAGTGTAGACTCGGCGAGTGAATTTCGCTGCGACGCATATCGGAATGATAAAAAAAAGCAAACGCGTTAGTGCGTCAGCCTGTTACACTAACCTCGATGACAATGCAAACAGGCTGTCGCATACCAGTGAAGAGAGATGTGTCGTTAGGTAAGTCTGGTGCAACAGGAATGTTAGGTGAGTAAGCAGCACAGAAACAAAACGCGCAAAAAAAGAAAGGAAGAGAAAGAGAAACACTGAGAAAGTGCCAAAACAGATTGCGTGGCCGAGTGCGTGTGCCCTGCTTCCTGAGAGCTCGTTTTTCTGTCATGTGCCCGACCACTTGATAGATCGACCTCTGTCAGAATAAAGGGTGCGGCATCATCGACAGGACTTATCATACCAGACGGCTGTGCAAGCGTTGCACTTGCGATCCACCGGCCTGTGTGAACACTCATAATGGGAACGCTCTTCCTGTTTTTTTTTTTTTTTACTTCTCTCTTTCTATTCTCTTTCCAACACCCAGTTCCCTCACCCGATTGCAGTGTAGCAAACCGGAAACTCATCTGGTTAACTTCTCTGCATTTCCTCTCGAGCTCTCTGATGTACCGTGCTAAGCTGACACGTATAACCAATCCACTGCAGTGAGCAGGCTAGATGCGAAATAATCGCTCCAAATGGGCGCAACCGCGTGGAAACTGTGTTTCATTATTTCTGTGCAGCAGAGCCAAGGCTACGCGGCCCGTGAGCGCAGGTTCTTGCACAGCGAGATGTAGTTTGGAACATGTAGGACAACTAAATGGCGTTGACAAATGATCTTGTCGTCAGGTGTTTACTTGGAAGCTTCTCTGAAGATCGCAGGGCGGTTTATTGCACGATTTTGCTTCGTTCGTTCATAAAATATTTATTGAGGCTCTGTGATGAAAATAGAGTTCTCCACTTGTTCGAATAAATATGTGCACAGAAAAGAAACTGGCGTACATACATTAATTTGCATTTAAAGAGTACAAACAATTCATTGATTTGACAGTGGCTAAATTTGTTTGTGTGGTCGACACAGCCAGTGCAACATTCCGTTGGACTCCCTCCTGGGTAGTGCGTTGTCCTTTACAAAAATGGCGTCTGCAGACGGGCTTGTGTGGCGTCGTTCCAACTGCTCTTTTACACGAAAGGAACGAATAACTTGGCGTTTAACATGCTTGGAACAGCGCAGAAGGAGTGGGGTACACGTGCACGAATTATAATGAAGAAAACAGCTGCAGTTACAAATATCAGCGAGCTCACTGCTGTGTACAAGTGGATGTTACAAGAGGAATCAAGAGACGGCGCCATCATCCTGTGCGACGTATTGTGCGACATGCTGGCCGAGTGCTGCTTCTGAACACACCGCTTCTGCCGTCTCCGCAACCTTACTTCTCCTCTGTAATATCTTGTAGATGCACGCATTTTTGGTGTCATTGCGAATATAGAATTTTGTAGCGCTGCTATCACAACTGACCACATTGCACACTTACCGCCTTAGCAGATGCTAGGTGCCGCCTGCATTGTAGCGCTCGCCGCTAGCCATTACCCCCTGAACAGCTTTCTAAGCTGTTCAGGGGTAATGCGCTTGGTAATGCCTGATTGGGGGTAATGCCCGATTGGTCAAAAGGCTTGCAGCTTGCACAGTGCTGCACGGAACTACTGAATCAAAGTATGGTTAAAATCGTGCGTACGTCGGCCGCCTACCTACACTATTCTAGCAACGATGCTGCCACCTCTTAATTGTTCTCACAATGTATAAAGGGTATTGCATAAAACATATCGCTCAAAACAAATTGCTGCCAAGTTCTATGTGCGAGACAAGTCGAACGAAAATTTTTTTTTCTTCTATGGTCCCTAGAATATTGGTACTACCACTCGGCCCCGAAAGCACTAGGGATAAGTCGTGCAAGAGTGTGTGGAACTAAGCTGGTTGGTGCATTCTTAGAAGGTAATCGGACAGCGTTTCAGATAGGACGAAGTAAAGATGACAGGCAGTGTCCGTCTTCTATACTTCATCCTGTCTGATCAAAGTACTGTTCCATTACCTTTTTAAAAAGTAGTGCATATACAGGTACACTAGTGCAAAGCAGTGCATGTCGCGACGTCTTGTGGCGCCTTGTTCAAGCACAAAACTTCTTTAGAAACGTTTCTTTTGTTAAATGCTGTTCTTGTCGAAAAATATAAACAGATAGAAAGGCCACCGTACAATCATTATTATACATGCTAAAGTGCCGCATGCGGCACTTTGCATAGTTCCGAATTTTGGTGCATGATATTTGGGACACCGTGTATCATAGAGTTTCCTACAATAATTATTGTATGAAACTCTATGCCCTGTATAGACCGTTTTTTTTCATGGGCGCCACCATGGATGGATGGAAGGTAAGAGCGTCCCCTTTGAAATGGGGTGATGGCAGTTGCCACCATGCTCAGCTTTTTATTTTTGTTTAACTGTGTTGGAAGTCATTAAAATTCGCCATTTCCTTTAAATACGTCTTCCTACACTTTTAACCCTATGTCACCTCTCTGCTTTTGAGCCACCGATCTTCCAATCGCTTTTTGCTAATTTCCACCGCATATTTATATACGTGACTATTGTTATCTCTAAACCCTAGGGCCTCAGGAAGCGTGACTGTGCCCACATCGACATCGGGATGGATAGCATCACATTTTAGTATGAGGTGTTCTATTGCATAGAGTTTCTCACTATAGCACCTAGAGGGAAATCTGGGGCCACCGTCTATGGGACTTTCTTAAGGGGCGCTGTGCCGTCATGGGAATGACGGTATATGTGTCCGCGAGGCTTGTGTTGGCTGGTGTTGTAAGATGCTTCGTCTAAAACGTGGATACGGCTACAAAAATAACGCGTTCTTAAAGTAAAATCTTCATAAAATATTTCCATTCACGCAAATGGCACCTTTACTCACCTACAACGCATGGCCAAGCGAAGAAAAGCAAGAACAGACGACAAACTGTTTCAAAGCGAGCTCGAATCTTGTCGTCTGTCCTCGAACTTTAGCGGCCCGCTGATACTTTTTACGTATCAAATAATTGTACATGCAATAACAAGTTCTCATGGTTAAACAAAACATGTTTTTGTGTAATAATAAAGCTAAGACAGCTTTTTACGTGCAGTTTTAGTAGAAAATGAATAATTGTGACAGACGGAATGGTGCTTGCCTGGCTCTCCGAGAACGATGCCAATCCGAAGTCACAATATACCGGCATTCCCATGCATACCACAGCGCAGCAGCGCCAGATTTTCCTCTAGGTTAATAGTGAGAAGCTCTATGTTTATTGTTTCTACAGATTTACCACACACAGTACATGTGTCTTCGTTAAATTTCTTTTTATAGCTGCGCGTTCTAAGACATCCTGACCATTGGATTGGATTTAGTGGCCTCATCCTTTGTAACGGGTGGACATCGCCGTGAAAAGTAGCGATGCCCTGGGGGAAGGAGGAAGGAAACTCAGAAGAGGCCCTGACGTCTTTCTTTGTGAAGCTAAAGTGAAGCCGGAAGTTGGCGTTGCTCATGGCGTTGCTCCGCCTATCGGGCCAGCTCTCCTCTCTTGTTTACATGGATGGATGGATGGATGGATGGATGTTATGAGCGTCCCCTTTGGAACGGGGCGGTGGGTTGCGCCACCAAGCTCTTGCTACTATGTTGCCTAATATCCTACCTAAGTTAACCAATGAAAAAAGAAAAAAAAAAAACGCTATGAACTACCACGTCCAAATTTTCTGATCCCCGATTGCGAACTGTGCTTTTGTACGTCTCCGTCTTTTGTCGTTTCCCTACTTCCACCAATCCTCCAATCGCCTCTAATGTCTATTGCGGACCTGTTTGCTTTACCACTGCTCCCGCTGAACCCAAGGGCTTCAAGGAGGCCAGTGGCGCCTAAATCGACCGCTGGGTAGACGTCTTCACATTCTAATAAAATATGCTCCGTCGTTTCCCTAGCTTTACCGCAGCAAGCACATGCTTCTTCTTCCTTCTTATATCTCGCTTTATAGGTGCGTGTTCTAAGGCATCCCGATCTCGCTTCGAAAAATAATGAGCTTCCCTTTGAGTTATCATAAATGGTTTCTTTCCTGATTTCGTTTTTTCCTCATAAGTAGTTACGCATGGCAGGTTTATTTTCCATTGCCGCCACCCATGAGATTAATTCAGCCTCTCTGACTTTCCGCTTGACCTTCTTTGTTGCTGTGTTGCCCACCCCACAGGCCGCATACTTGCTGGTAAGCTTCCTAGTTCTTTTCCTCCACTGTGAATCAATATTTTGCCTGTACAGATACCTGAACACTCTCCCAGCCGATTTACTTTCTTCCATATTCCTCAGCCGTTCTTCATACTCAATTTTACTGCGAGATTCCCTCACTTCAAAACTAGTCCAGCCCATATCCCCCTGCACAGCTTCATTTGTAGTCTTCCCTGAGCGCCCAATGCGAGGCGACCCACTGACCTTTGGTTCCCGTCGAGTCCTGATTGTACCCCTGATTTAAAGCAAACAACCGCATTTCCAAAAGTAAGTCCTGGAACCATTACCCCTTTCCACATACCTCGGAGGACTTCGTACCTATTGTATCCCCATAGCGCTCTGTGCTTCATTATGGCTGCATTTCTCTTCCCCTTGACTGTTATGGTTTTTTCCTGTGTTTCCATATATCCATGGCCTTCGTTTATCCATATACCAAGGTATTTATATTCTGTTACCCGAGGTATTTCTTGGCATTGTATCTCCACTGTCTGTTCACTGTTTTCATTGAATACCATAACACCTGATTTTCTAACACTAAATTTCAAACCTAAATTGTTGCCTTCCTGTCCACAGATATTAGCCAGACGTTGCAAATCACTTTGCTTGTTAGCGAGCAACACAATGTCGTCCGCATAAAATAAACCTGGGAGTTGCTGCTCTATTACTGTACCTGCCTGTTTGTAGAGAGATTAAATCCGATATTACTTCCTTCTAGCGCCTTCTCCATCCTCACCATGTACATCATAAACAGCAGCGGGGATAAAGGGCCACCCCTGCCTCAGTCCCTTGTTGATATGAACTTTCTCCGCGCTCCTCATCCCTTCCCATTCAACGCAAACGGTATTTTCTAGGTAAATCTCTCTCAAAAGCTGTAGACAATCGTTACCTAAGCCTTCCTCTTCCAGAATATCCCACAAAATGTTGTGGTCTACGTTGTCGTAGGCTCCTGTAATGTCCAAAAAGGCCACATACAACGGTCTGCTTTCTGCTTTTGATATTTCAATACACTGAGTAAGAACAAACAAGTTATCATCCAAACCCCTACCTATTCTAAAGCCATTCTGAAGCTCTCCCAAAATGCCATTATTCTCTGCCCATGCTTGAAGCTTTAATTTGATTGCCTGCATTGCTAGCCTGTATATTACCAATGTAATTAATGGTCAACGGTCTATACGAGTGAATTCTGTCTTTCTCCCCCTTACCTTTATAAATTAAATTCATTCTACTTTGTCGCCAACTGTCTGGTATTCGTCTATCTTTTAAAGTTTTTTCCACTGCTTTCACCAGAGCTTCCTTACTTTTTGGTCCCAGTTCATTTATCAGCCTAACGGGAACCTCGTCTAGCCCTGTGGCTGTGCGCTTAGGAATTTTCTCTTCCGCTTTCTTCCAGTCTAAATTTGTCAGCACCAGCTCCTTTTCCATTTGGGCCTCTTTCATGCTCTTTTTTTCTTCAAATACAACCTCGTCCTTGCCTTGGAAAGGTTCGGCTGTTACTTTTTGGATGTAATTTATTGCCGCTTCTCCTTCCAGTCTGTTTTCATCTTCGTCCAGGATATGTTGTATTGTTGACTTCCTGCCTAATAATTTTATGTGGTTCCAAAATACTCTAGGTGCGGCCTTCTTTTTCTCACGTATTTCTGACAACCAACGTTCACTTTCACCTTTTAATTTTGCTTGCACCAGTATTTGAACTGGTGCAACTGGTGAACTGGTGCAACATTTCTCGCGAAACCACGCCGCGCTGCGTGCAACCGTGGTGCTCGGACCCGCGCGCTCCGCAGCAATACTAAACAATCGTTAGCACGTTAGCATGATTCCGCCAAAGAGGGCAATATTTCCCGCGGATATTCCTTCGTCCGTTGCCATTGCCGTGGTGCGGTACATTGCGTACAGCGTTGCATGCGCGTTCATTTCACGAACTTTAGTCCCTCGTGTGCCACCTGGCCACAGCAAAATCCGGGAGAGCACGGTCCAGCTAACGCAGCGCAACAAAACACGGAGACCAACGCGAACCTGCCCGCACGGCGCCTTTGCCACGGTACGAAACCTACGGAGCAACACGTGTGAGCGCACAGAACTAGACAGAACCAAAACAAAGCCGCCATTGTGGCCCGAAAGGCGTGGCCGCCACGGCAAAGAAATAAAAATTCAGCAAAAAAGAGGAGAACCTACTACGTCATTTCCTCCACACTTTTCTCCTAGCGCGCGGAGGGGGTAGGGCCTCTCCTCAGTTTCCTTCCTCCATGCCCTGGGGCGCTATTCAAGACACGCATGGCCTGACGCATGGCGGCTATCACGGAGGAAGGAAACTAAGGAGAGGCCCTACGCCCTCCGCGCGCTAGGAGAAAAGTGTGGCGGAAATGACGCAGTAGGTTCTCATTTTTTTTGCTGCTTTTTTTATTTTTTTTTGTTGTATGGCCACGCCTTTTGGGCCACAATAGCGGCGTTGTTATGGTTTTGAGCGCTCACACGTGTTGCTCTGGTAGGTTTCGGGCCGTGGCAAAGGCGCTGAGTGGGCGGGTTTGCGTTAGTCACCGTGTCTTGTTGCGCTGTGTTACCTACACCGTGCTCTGCCAAATGTTGCGCGAGCGCGCGACACCACGCGCAGCGCGGCGTGGTTTCGCGAAAGATGTAAACAAGAGAGGAGGGTGGCCCAAAAGGCGGAGCATCGCCATGAGCAACGCCAAATTCCGGCTTCACTTTTGCTTCACAAAGAGTGACGTCAGGGCCTCTCCTTAGTTTCCTTCCTCCGTGGCGGCTATGGTAGGGTGGCTAGAATGGGGAGGTGTGAAGACCGGCCTCCGGAAGCTGGCCCCAAAACGCGTTCCTGCCGCGTGACGGCGCTGCCGGCCGGGGCGCCGTTTAGGGTGCCGTAGTTTCTCGCGGCGTCTCCATACCTACGGGCGGGAAAATGATTTGGTAGCGCTTAGTTTTAGCGTTTGAATGCGTTAGAATCTGACCAGACTTTTTTCTCTACATTGTAGATGCTGAGAGAATTTAATGTTTCGCTGCTCTCATTCCACATTGAAACAGCGAGCACCGGCTACGCAGCGGACACAGCAACGGTTTTCGCGACCACCTCTTGCCGAGATTAGCGCGCTTATGCCTTAACGAAAGTATAGTTCATAGAAATCGCCGCGCAAGGCCAGCGCATTGGAATAACCTTGAATGTGTCGCTCGCACATAAGTCACATATATGGGTTGTAACATTACTTTAAATGGAAGAAGTTCATGCAATATATCAGCATTGTGGTGAAGAAATTTTAGAAAGTACAAAGCGCTTGCGAGTTATGTGTATTGGAAATAACACAGTTATTGCATAATATCACATTTTTACAAAACACAGGGCTTAACCTTCTTGGCTTTGTTGTGGATGACACACTGATTTAAGCCTTTGAGGAAAAAGTGAATACATGCTATACAGTAAAACCTAGACACCGATCCTGTTAGATCAGCGGAATGCTTCCTGTAGACAATCTGTGGCACATTGCCTGCTAGAAGCAATAAATTCTTGACAACTTTTGCGTGCAGTCGCGTAGTGCTAAATGCACGAGTGAACCCGTCCTCGAGTGTCTGAACGGGGTTGTATAGACAGACTGAGGGATACAGAAGCCCCCCCCCCCCCCCCTGTCCCCATGCCCCCCCCCCCCCGCCCCCAGACTTAAATGCATAAGCTTGCATACTTCATTATAATAATGAACTGTGCAGGAGTGGGGTGATCATTGGCTCCGCTGGGCTGTCTCACAATACCAAATGAACGCTCCAAGCATTCCTGACTGAGGCGGGAAGTCATCAAGAACCTGAACCCAACCTTCTCAGTTAAATACGTCAAGAGGACTTTAGTGGAATGTATGGTCACACGCAGACCTTCTGATGTGCCCTTGCTTAAGAAGCCGAGCCCTTTAGCATGGCCCTCCCACTGATCCAGAAATGCCAGCATGCTGTTAAGTGCAGTTTCTTGAGCACTGCCACGTGTGAAACAACACGACAAGCATTTACCACCGGCACACGAAAATGAGCACAGTTGCTGTGTGCATACCTCAAAGCTTCAGCTGGAAACCGTGATGTCATGGCTTCAATTGTTTGAGCCATCACGTCAATGAACACCCTTGTTGGCTCCAGATTTGAGTACTGTTGCTCATTTTTTTGTTTGTGTAAGTCCATGGCGTGCACAACTGCACTGTTCAAAATATTGAAGGCCAGATTTACCCGCATCTTTTCAAATCCACTAGGGTATATGTGGGAATATGTCAACTTGGGTTCAACTTTCAATGTCAAGGCACTGCTGTCGACCTTCCATATCGTTGCAACATGTTCACAGGGTGTCAAGGGATAGCGACAGCAGCTCATACCACGTACTTTGAAGAAAAACTTAGTAAACGCGAGAAAAACGCAGCTGCACTACACCGACCGCGAGAGTTACTTTGCACTGCACCGTGGCCTACGAGACTGACAAGCTCACGGCGCTCCCGCGCTAGCCACCCTACCCGCGCCCCCGACGGAAGCGCCAAATTTTCCCCCAGTGGGAGGAACGCGTAGCGGGGCCTCCCTGGGCAATGGCGGCAGCGCCGCGGTCTTCACACCTCCCAATTCTAGCCACCCTAGCTATGGTAGCTGCACGGCCGCCATTATCCGCCATGTTCACTCTCTGATTGGCTGTCAAGAGGTCACGTGCTTTGAAATTTGTACCGGGAAGCGGAAGTTGTGCAAAATGCAATTTTGCGTTTTCATCAAGATGACGAAACGTGACGTAAAGCAGCGAATTTTATGGACTAATACATTTTTTTTGTTCCTTGGCACCTATATTGCGACGTTAGCGATTAAAAAAGAATGTGAGCGGTAGCGTACAGAAGCCAGTGCAATGTATGTGAAATTTCGCGAATATGCGGTGGCGATCCAAGATATGCGCCATGCCAGCTTGCTGATTGGCTGAAGGAATATCCCTTGAGGAGCGTCACAGGAAGGGCTGTTTCGTAAACGACATTTTGACAATGCGTGACTATGGTAGCTAGCGTGACGTTGCGCTGGGCCGCCATTGCTGAGATTTCCCGCCATAATCTGTAGTGCGACGAGCCGCGCGAATTATGCTAATGAGCAGCCATATGCAATGGCAGCCGAGAAGAATGCGTATCGCCACATTTTCCCCGTCGTTTGGCGCCATGAAAATCTTTTGTTCATAACGCGTGGTCATAGTATTTGCATCGCTCTCGGGTGGTGGGGCCATCATGTTTTAAAAGAACGCGTTTATACAATATAATATTGGTTGAACATAGCAAACTTTCGGCAATGTTGTCCACTTTTCACTGCTGCATTTGTCTTTTCGCGCAATCAAAAGTTATGACAACGGCGTCTTTCTAACTTTTAAAAAGAAATGTACGCAAGGCGGCGTCTTTCTAATTTATAAAAAGAAATGTACGCAAGGCGGCGTCTTGAAATTCCCTCCCGCGGTGCGAGTAACCAGCGAAGTGAACAAGAGACGGTAGCGCCGGCGCTTGGTCGCGCTAGTGGATATCTCTGGCGTGCGCAACGCTATCGGTGATATTCGGCCGTTTCTCAGGCAGCCGAGTCGGGCTGAGTCACTTGCTTCTCACGAGATAGCGATAACGTGGCCTAGAACGTGCGCGCATCACCACTGGTAGGTCGCGTATGTTGTCTCAAGCAAAAAAACAAGCGCGTTGGCGCCAACATACGATGACTCGTTCCATTTCCCGGGGACACGCATCCGAGCTATTGAAGCAGACTACGACTTGTACGCAGCAGATGACGGAAGCGAGAAGCGTTTTCGACGGAATAATCATACGCTTTGAGCTAGCTGCTTTATTTTTACTGCGGAGGAAAACTGTTTTGCTTTACCAATAACGCTACATTCAGTCCCTTCATTTTAGTTTCTTAGGCAAAACGTCAATTTGGCTTCACGTTTCGAAAACAAAATGGGGCCATCAGCGCCATTTTATTCGCGTCGCGTCTACGTCACGCACCGAAGAAAATGGCGGAATGTCCAGAATAGCGCCCCTGGCTATTCTAGACACTGTACCCTGGCTACGGTGTACTAGAAGCTATTCTAGTACACTGTAGCTGTGGCCTTGGTAGGTAACAGCGTATAACAATACTGCTACGCAGTGGCGCCATCTATGGGCAGTCGGCATGCTGGCTTTGGCGAGCGCTCCGTCTTGCATGGCAGGTATAGACCTTTTTCATCTGCGATGTGGCAGCAGTGCGTTCATGACCCCAGAGAACTTCCGGTCAGCCATTTTCGAGAGTCCAATTAGCCAAGAAGAAGTAGTTTGCCGCATAGTATACTGTAGGCACATATTCTTGACGTTTTCACATATAAAGAACGTGCACCATGCGTCAAACTCATGTACGGGCTTTTTTTTTTGTTGCGTATTACAATACAATTCATTGTCAAACATTCCAACTCCCGAACAAAACTGGTGCCAGTTGGAGGGTCCCATAAGTTTATGGACTATTGTAACTTGCGTTGCTCCTGAGGGCTTAACCGGAAGTCTTCTGGGAAAGCATGAAAAGGGTCTATACGATCGGCGGTAGTTTCTAGCATTTCTTTTCGCGTCCTCTACGTGGTAAGTGGTTCAGTGAGACGTACTGAAGTGGTTTAAGTCGGTATGGCCGAAGTTTCTGCTGGCGTTGAGGCGGACGGAGCACGCAGCGCGATGTGTGCGCGAATGTTTGAGCCTACAATTGGCCTCAGAGATCAATTCTGCATTTCTGAATGTTCCATTCACTAATGTGACCTTATTCCAGTATTTTATCCTCTTGTTCTAAGCTGCGGTTTAGGAGCAACGAAACATCGTAACGGCATGGGTACCGTTCTGCTACGATAGGAGCTGTGCTGTTATACTTTGACACGCATCCAAACTGTTAGCTGCAGATTACATTGAGCTGTGCTGTTATACTTTGACACACATTCAAACTGTTAGTTGCAGATTACATTGCGTTACTACTTGGTTCGGTGGATGAGGTTTCCACCCATGAATAAAATAGTTTTGGTCAGTAAAAACAGCATACCTTACAGTGTGAACTATACTTGTCCAGCAAAGCGACCGTTTACGAACTGTGCGAGCGTCCTAGGCAGTGCATGGCAGGTTCTGGATTACAGATATCTTTGTTCTGCATAGCGCATGGTCCAAGCATGCAGCATCAACGTTTATAGATCTATAAAAGTTGTGCAGCGTGACTATGCGAGGTCGTATCGCGGCATTAGCCCGTTTCCTTTCTTTTTCGAGAAAGAGGATGATAACCGAATTTGTTTTTCAGTTGTGTTCGTTCCGTTCTCTACTAAGCACTCACATGTATTACGGAAATTTTGTCCTCAATAATAGCCATCGCATTCTTTTTATGCGATCCCTCTCACATATTATGGCTTTACAGGACGAAAACGCAATGCCGAATCACATAGCTTATATATGTATCGTGCTGGTTCACCAACCGCAGTGATCACTGTGTTGACCAGCGCCATCGGCCTCGTGCAGGAAGGCTAGCGTAGACATATAGTGATTTCAGGTCTACTAGACTTGAAATGTGTGAGAACGATACCGGTGCATCACAAATATTTGATAGCGCCAGCCGCTTAGATGTTTCGTAGTTGCATTAGTTGGCCGTACACGAGCATGCGCTCTTATGTTGTCCCGACGCCAAGCGACCAGATAGTAAGCAGATTTATTATTTCATGCTGGTAATACAGAGACACCGGTTCTCTTCGCTGAATTAAAACCGATATACGCAAAATGGTTCACAACACATACACACCGCGGCTGATAATGCTGATAATGCACGTCACATGTTTGCGCCCCCAAAAGATATTTCCGCGTACTGTAGTTACCGATGCATAGAAAGACTTCCCTGGCGATCTTATATGAGCAGATATTGCGTGAATTTCACAGAGTCCGACCTAAACATCTCGAAATCGTTCTGCAGCACGCGACAGCAATGGGCACCCTGCAATGAAGTTTGCCTGTACATGTGGCACCACCTAGCAGCAGCAGTGAGCGCCCGCGGGTAGGCCCTCGCCGTCATTTCACCGTTGTCCGTGGTGCGCTCAGGCCTGCCTGAAAGCCTGCTTTTCCAATCTTCTAATGGATTCATCGTGGCCTCTTGGCAGCTCCTTCGTGAGAAGTATGAACAAAAAGAACAAGTGCAGATACTTCTGCGTTAAGGATTGTAACAACCGCGAAGGGGATGTCGGTAACAAATTGCACCGCTTTCCTTCAAAACCGGGGGAAGCAACCCGGCGATGAAGTGGATCGTCGCGGTTCGTGTCGGTCTTGCAAATTTCTGTTAAACGAACTAAAACGTAAATGCAAAAACAAGAAAAAATAAACAACCAGCAGCGGCACCCGTAACAACACACAATAAAGCGTCAACTGCATAAACACGCGTGAACTGATTCCCGCTCTTGTAAATTAGTTTAGGTAGTTGTTTAGCTCGTCTTACTCCAAAACAAACGCGCAGTGGTTGTTATGTGTCAAATCTAGCTTCGTAAGCGCTCCGTGCTGAAGCTTTGTACGCGCTGTGTTTCTTCCTGCGCCAAGATCCAGACGCGAATTCTGGAACCGAGCTCATTCATGCCGATATTTTCTCGCGCTTAGAACAACAGAACTAAGGTTGGAGTACACTGCAGCACACGTCGAGTATTCGAAAATTAGTATTTGTCTCGCGTACGCTAGCGCATATATGTTCAGTCTTCACATTGTTTAGTCTCAGCTGATTGCTCTCTATGATGCTTCAGCGGTAATGCCCTCTCCCATTCGACCCCGAACGACAATACCAGAATATGCTCGAGGCACTTTGTCAACGGAGAAAAAAACACTTACATGCCAATTCGCCAAAACCTCTACAATTGTGAGGTTCAACGCACGCTCCAAGTAATGAAGCGACAATTGACAGTTAAGAGACGTCCACAGCTGTATTTGCTCACTTAAGTGGCATAAAATAATTATTTGTTAACTATCTTTGAGTTCAATGTCGTTAGCATGCTTGCTATGTTGTGACAAATACTTCGCGACTTGCGGTGGTTACTTAGTGGCTATCGTGTTGGGTTGCTAAGCACGAGGTCGCGGGATTAAATCCCAGCCATTGCGGCCGAATTTCGATGGGGTCGAAATACCAAAACATCTGTGTAATTAGATTTAGGTCCACGTTAAAGAACCCCAGGTGGTCCAAATTATTCCGGAGTCCCCCACCACGGCGTGCCTCCTAATCACACCATGGTTTTGGCACCTAAAGCACTATAATTTAATTTAAGCGCCTTGCTGTGATGTTCGTGATGTTTACTTCTTTGACACGATATACATGGTTGCAGTCGTAAATCTGACGTCCTTTCTGAAGCGTCAGTGGTCCAAAATGGGCCTCGATGTTTTCGATTGCCTTAAAACTGCAATTTAGAATGTCCGACAGGTTTCAAACGAGCACCGCAAAAGCATGCCTTCGTAACAGTGGCCGCCTCGGTGTTTCGCGCAACTGACACGGTGGTGCTGATGGCTGAGCCGATCGCTGTGCCGCCTGACCATTGCAGGGAGCCCATACTTTCAAGCAGCGCCGCGCCAGATCACCCAAGCCAGAGAGGAGGAAAGGCTCGCCTCACGCCCTTTCCTCCTCGCCCGTTGAAAAGGTCTATATCCTGTTGAAAGTTGAATCGATTTACCATATATCAGCAACCTTTATTTAGGTTGATAGAAAAATGCGCCTCACGGAAACCACTTTTATCTAGCGTTCTTAGAAAACCTAAAGACCAAGATCTTCTTAGAATGCATTTCAATTTTTTTAATTATTTGTCCAATAGCAAGTTTCTTGCACTAAGTTGGGATGGAAGTACGAACAATATAGTGATTGAGATTGTCTCGAAACTATGAAAATCCATATAGGAAGCTGCAACAATCACCTGGAATTTTACCTTTCGATGTTAAGACAGGTACAAAAATGAGAATGCATAAATATTGATACTGACGGAAGTGCACCCTGGTGCGACGATAGTCTGCCTGCAGAAGACTGACCCAGATGTGATTTTCGGAACAGCGCATTTTAAGAAGACAATATTAAGTATACATGTATGAAGCGTGTACTGCAGCGGGACTCCTTTTTCGCGTTTCCCGAAGAACTCTAGGCGCCATCTAGCACTGCCACTGCGAAGCCCTCGCGTGGCCTCCGAAATGCATGGCGTGCCAGTGCGTGCAAATGCGTCATGCTGCATCTGGGCACTTCCATGGCCTCCGGGATTGCGTGCCCTCGCAGTTTTTTCTCCGGCTGACCTATTCGGCGCGCTCCCCAGCAAAAAAAGAAAAAAAAAAGAAATGTAATGGGGGGCGTGCGCCCAGCCGCCCTTCGATGGTGCTGTTAGCCGAGGGCTCCGGCGCATGCGGAGGCGGTCGTAGAAAGCAGACAGCACGGGATCTCAATGTACGCATTGCTTCTTTTTTCACATGTTGTGGAAGATTTTCACAGGATATATCCCAAGCAATTTTTCAGCTCTGCCTTTAACATTTTGCCGTCTCATCCATCTAGTTCCCTAGTGCCTTAGTTTTTTCCGGTACTTTTCTCTATTCTTATCCATTGATATTGTAGTACTTATGTATAATACTTTATTATTCTAAACAAAGATGTATGGGTTCACACAACATTCGTTAGCTCTGAGCTTGTAGCTTATCATGGATGGCAGAGTTTAATTGTTGTTGCCTTGTCTCACTTCCTATTTTTTCTTTTTTTTTGCACTTTTGAATTTTCTTTTTTGCGCAATTACAGTGATTCAGCAATTGATATGGTAAGTGCCACATTGTACGCCTACTCTGTAGTACGATGATCTTCGTGTAATGTTTACTGGTATCTTACTGTGCATACATTTTCTTGTTTTTAGTTTTAATTTCAATTGTACTTTTTGTTTGACTGCATTGATCTTGCACGCTGTATTACGTTGTGCTAATGAAACTTTTGCTACGTTGATACTTTTTTTGCCTTGTTGAATAATGCTTGTTTTATGTTGATGTAACAGTAGCTTTCCCCTTACCCAGTGCCTTCCTGAAGGCGTGTAAGATATCCATAACTAAATATATTTTATTAAATAGAATATGCATGCAGTAAGCAGGCACACAGATGAGAGACAAGCGGATTTTTGTGTTCGGTGTAATTAGCATTTCAATCATACTGTTCATAATCATAATACCTGCTTGCACGGCTACTATAGTATAGTAATAAATGAGTAAATAATTGTATAATATATCATTTCACACTTCACGCACAATTTCTTGCTCCATCCAGCCTTGAAACTGCGGCACGCAGCAGGCAATGGCACACAAACGCACACAGCAGAACACACCGATTTTCTTCAATCAGCAATGAAACCTTTTTTAAAGCTTGCTACGCCTTAGCTGAAACATTCACTGTTTGTTTTCTCTTTCAGTGACACTTCACCTTGAATATTTGCCTTTTAACTGGCACACTTGGTCGTGCGAGTTAGATTTTCATTTGCTAACAAAGCCAGCACTAGATACGTAGTTCTAAAGGTTGATAAAAGAGGCTAGTTGGTGGCTCTTCATACTTTCTACCCATCTCATGATGAACTCTTGCAGAGATACTACTTCTACATACTCACTTGAATGTAGTGGAAGTACCATGTGCGCGAAAAAAAATTTAAACATTTGAGAACAGTTGACAGTCATTTTAGCATACTTTAAATAGGATGAAGGCGAAAGCCTGAGCACCCACGAGGCATTCATTAAATTACTTGACATTCTCATTCGAATGCGTTGTTACTTCCCATTACTTGTTTTCTCCCACCAAAGGTCATGGGTTCGTGTGTCTTAATTAAGTATATCTCAATTAACTGTACTTTAATTAACTTTGCCTTATATAACACCAAAAGGTCATAGGTTCGACCCCAACCAATGGTCGTGGGTTCGACCATCAATGGTGGCACCATAAATTTTGGTGCCACTGAATTCTGGTCCTACCAACAGTCGAGGGTCCAACTCCCACCAAAGGTTGTGGGTTCGTATGCCTTAATTAACGCCAAAGGTCATGGGTTTGACTCTTACCAATGGTCGTGGGTTTGACCATCAATGGTGGCACTATCAATTTTGGTGCCATTGAATTTTGGTCTTACCAAAGGTCGAGGGTTCTACTCCCACCAAAGGTTGTGGGTTCGAGTGCTTTAATTAACTTTGCCTTACTTAACACCAAAGGTCGTGGGTTAGACTCCTACCAAAGGGCAAGGGTTCGACTTCCACTGAAGGTTGTGAGAGAGTACCTTAATTAACTAGATGCCTCAATTAACTGTCTAATGAACTATTCATTAATTAGCACCAAAGGTAGTGGGTTCAACTCCCACCAATGGTCGTGGGTCTCACTTCAATTTTGGTGCCATTGAATTTCGGTGCCATAACGGCGGACGGTCAATTTTTTGATAATGCCGGACATCAGGTTTTTTGACCCATGAGCCAGTTAAGGCTTTCGCCTTAATAAATAGCCGCCAGCATGCGCTTTGCCCCTTGTACACCTTCACTGCCATCATTCCTTAATCAGCAAGGGACCTTATAGCAGCGCAGAATCGTTTTTCTTGCCTCACCCAAGCTGCAGCAGCAGTACTGGAGCATGCGAAAGCCTCCTCTACGCATGAAAAGCCCTTGGGTGCGAACACCCCATTGCAAAGAAGGAGCTGGCCACACATACCACTGAAATTATGCTCTCTCCATGCAAATGGGATGGCCAGGACAAAACCTGCCAGTGTTTTGGAGGCCGTGGCTCCTCTCTCGCGCTTATTTCTGGACATGCTGCACCATCTAGTGGCACTGTCGAGTAGTCAGCACGTGGCCTACGAGACGAGAAGCGTGGCCCTCTGGTTCCTACGAATGCGCGCTTGCTGCACACCCAGTGGCACATACTCAGTGACCCAAGATGGCGAGAGGTTCATTGAAGAGCGGCACATTCCCAATGCATTCATGGCATAGCTTGCTGAAGCAGTGCTGTGAAAGATGTTCATTGAAAAGCAGCACATACCCAGTACCAGGGGCGTAGCCAGGGGGGGGGCTTATGGGGCTTCAGCCCCCCCCGAAATTTTTTCGTGCTGCCATGCGCCGCCGACCAAAACAACTCCTGGCGCCGGAAATCATGCTCGATTTGGTCTAGAATGTCTTTAATTCACGCTCGAAAAGACATTTTAGCGCGAACATTGCGAAATCGGGCTGGATTTCGCGGAAACGCCCATGCATCGGGAGTCACATATCGTAGCGCAAGGAGCCCCACCGAGCACAAAATTTCACGGGCGTTTTGATGGCGAGCGGGCTCGTCTCGGCATCTCGCGGAGGCCGCGGAATCTACGGAGCGCTTGGATTTCAATTCTGAAACTTTGTGGGTATAAAGTTCTCATAACATTTTGATGCGAAAGGTGCACTGACATTTCTAAAGCCGTGCTTTAGATTTTCAATTCCGGAACATTGTGTGTTTAATGCTGTTGTAAACATTTGACGCCAAAGGTGCATCGACTTTTTTAAAGTCGTACATCGGGCCATACAACGAGACAACCCAAATCAACATACTATCAGACAAGTTGACAAAGCACGCAGCGAGGTGCGATGAGACAAAGCGTTGTGGTGGTTCATTTGTGCCGTCAGGTCACAGAAAAGAATATGAAAATTTTTTTTTTTTCACCTGCGCCAAAGCATCCATGTCAAGACACTAAAGCCACCATTCTGACTAAGTTCTTATTTATTTTTCTACCTAGACTTTTATTCACGAGGATACATTGAGACTCTTTTATTTTTTTTTTTGTTCTCGCAAACCGCGGGCTGCCGACCCAGCCAGAGCGCATGCGTTTTTCTCGTGCTGCATCGACAACCGCGCGGCGTACTTGGATGCGCGTTCCTTTTTCTCTGGCCGACTGCCTTTTCGCCTGGCAGAGTTTTGGACGCTTTCTGGCTAGTAGACGAGAAAAAGAAACAATGCATAGTTGCTCGCCGCCAGCACTGCGGTGACTGGACGGATTGCAACGCGTTCGCTTGAGCGCAACCTCTCCAGAAAATTTTGTCTCGCCGGTGTAGGATACCGAGAAGTATGCGTATGGTTTTCTGTGGACCAAGCGTAACACGTTTTCTTCGATATTCCTTCGGTAGCCACACTAGGTGCCCAAAGTAGGCATTCAATTGTATCCAACATGCTTTCCTTTGCGTTATTCTATTTCGCCGCCCCCCGCCCCACAAAAGAAAAAAAGGAGACATTGTTGCGGCGCAGCGAATTGTCGCATGGTGAAAGTTCGATTTTGTTACTTCTTTTGCGGAAAGTAATGGGCCACGGGACGCTTGAGTTGGCGGATACTATTATATTATTGCAATCGCAGCTATATGAAGACTCCAGGCGCATTCCTGCCCTTGCCCTCATGTTCCGTATAAATAAAGGCCAAGGGCGATAACATCGTGACCGCGCGCCGCATGCCCTATGTGCGAGTGAAAGCGTGGGCGGGAAAGGGGGAGGGGGTGAGCCGACGATGGTGGCTCAGTCTTGTGTGCGCAAGGGAGAAAAGCGGGGAGGAAGCGCGCCGCCTTCCGTCGCACGCGATACATTTTGGGAGTGGAGGGATGGGGGGGGGGGGGGGTGTTGTGATCTGTGAATCTGTGGTTGCGCAAGCTGTTTATTTGCCTTGTTTGACGCATAATATATAGTGACTTTTTCTTAGGTACGTAGATTTATTGGAGACTTGCACGTATACTTAAACATCTTGTTGCGAGGTTTTGTGTATATGCGCAGTCAACTTTGTTTCCAGTGACAATTTTTTGCCCTGTGTCAAGCTGTATCTTCACATTTGTATATTCTATTGTATCTTCGCATTTCTAATGTACGAAGGCAAGTCAAATGAAAGTGAGACAACCCGCCCCGCGCAATAATGGCTCGGTTCATTATTTTCGAGGCATGCGCGTAGCACATACGCATCTCATTTACAAGTGACATGCAGAGGTGAGGCTAAATGTTCTTTAATGCTCTCATACACTGGGTTGAACATGGTTGCGTGACATAATGGACACTCCAAAAGTTGAACAGCTTGGTGTCGTGAGGTTTTTGACAAATGAAGATGTTTCCCAAAAAGAAATTATTCGCCGTATGGCTGCCGTATGCGTTGAACATTGCGTTTCATTGGCCACTGTGAAGCATTGTAGCAAACTGTTCAAAGAAGGACATGAAAGTTACAAAGACGATCCATGGCCGGGCCAGAGCCACCGTGCAATCACCACCACCACAATTGAAAAGGCCGTGGTTGTTCAGTGGCTATGGTGTTGGGCTGATGAGCACGAGGTCGCAGGATCGAATCCCGGTCACGGCGGCTGCATTTCGATGGAGGCGAAATGCGAAAACACCCGTGTACTTAGATTTAAGTGCACGTCAAAGAACCCCAGATGAGGGTGACAACTTTTTGTCTGCAATTGTGACCGGGGATGACTCATGGTGCCGCTACTAGTAGCCTGAAATACTACGGCAACGCTTACAGTGGAAACACTTGAATTCACCACTCCCAAGGAAAACAAAGGCCGTCATTTCTGCCGGAAAAGTGTTGACTTCTTTTTAGATCGTTAGGGGCCATTATTGATCGAATTTTCTAAACCTGGAGAGACTCTAAATCGTTTCAGATATTGTGAAAGGTCGGATCGGCTGCGTGTCGCAATCAAGAACAAACGACGTGGAAAATTGAGCATTGGGAACATCTTGCTTAACGACATTGCCCGTTCCCACGTCGCTGATGTGGTTAATACAAAACTGGCAAAGTTCAAGTGGGAAACGCTGCAACATCCCTCATGCAGCCCAGACCTGTTGCCTCGCGTCTTCCACATATGGTAAAATTTGAAAAAAACTGCTCAAGGGAACCAGATTCGTGTCGGAAGATGACGTGTAGTCATTTACAGATTTTTGGGGCAGCAACGCAAGGAGTTTTATGAGACGGGAATTACGCGACTCGTTAGTAGGGCAAGTGTCTAAATACTCATGGTGACTACTTTTAAATAAAGTACCCCGTTTGTCATATATTCGCATTGGCTCACTTTCATTTGACTCGCCCTCGTATATTTTGCAGAACTCCTGCTTTTTATACGTGCTCTCTGTCGCGACTATAATTTCGGAGCAATACACAACCGGTGACAGCTGCTCCTGCGCAATACATTCTAACAAAGGACAGCGTCATTGAGATTTTCCCCTGGTCGTTGCATATGTACGAAAATGTAAAAAAAACACACACACACACACACACACACACACACACACACACACACACACACACACACACACACACACACACACACACACACACACACACACACACACACACACACACACACACACACACACACACACACACACACACACACACACACACACACACACACACACACACACACACACACACACACACACACACACACACACACACACACACACACACACACACACACACACACACACACACACACACACACACACACACACACACACACACACACACACACACACACACACACACACACACACACACACACACACACACACACACACACACACACACACACACACACACACACACACACACACACACACACACACACACACACACACACACACACACACACACACACACACACACACACACACACACACACACACACACACACACACACACACACACACACACACACACACACACACACACACACACACACACACACACACACACACACACACACACACACACACACACACACACACACACACACACACACACACACACACACACACACACACACACACACACACACACACACACACTCGACTAATTCTATAAGGAGAAGGCCGAGCTGCAAAGTGAGCCCCCCACGAACGAAATTTCTGGCTACGCCACTGCCCAGTACACTTATGGTTCAGCCTGCTAATGTGTCAGGTTGCTGTCCTTGAGGAACCCTTGTGAAGTGGGCTCGATTCCCCTCAGCATAGGAGAAATTAAGGGATTGTTCTCGTCATTGTAGAGCGGCACACACCTAGTTACCCAAGTTGGCATCAAATACGCTCATTGAAGAGCGGCACACACATACTGGCACATACCCAGTGACATAAGTTGGCATCAAAGAGGTTCATTGAATATCAACACAGACTGAGTGACAAATACCCAGTACTCCAAGTTGGTGTCAATTATTTTCTTAGAACAGTGATACCTACCTAGTCCCGCATCTACTGTGACCCATGGCAGCATGAAAGAGGTTCGTTGAAGAGCGACACATATACATATACCACATACTCAGTCACCCAATTTGTTCCAACGGTTGGTTTCGAAACCTGTTCCCTCATCACAGCAGCCCGATGCACTACTAATTCGACCAAGAACCACCCAGTGACCCAGGTAGGCAGGAAAACGGTTGGATACAAACATGCATAGATAGAAGCATACATAGATAGCTAAATACAGTCAAATCTCATTGCTACGAACCCCACATTAACAAATTTCTAAAATTTACAAATATTTTAAAAATCCCCGCCAGATTGCCTATATTTTCAATGTAAAAATATTTCAGAACTACGAATTTCAATACAGCGCATATTTCAGAATAACGCACATAGCTTATTTCCCCCTTTATAACCGAGGAACATCAGTATTACGAAGTAACAGCGCTGCAACTTTCGCGCGAAACAGAAACCACGAGTGCAATAACTATCATCATCACCACGTCGAGTGTCAACTGCTTCACGACAAGCTTCACGACAAAGGTTTGGCGATGTTCGCGCGAGGTCCTACGATGAATGCAGCTAGCAACGGCGCCAAGAAGAAGCGAAAGCAGTTTTCGCTGCTGGACAAATTGGATGCATAGCAGGAAATCGACGCAGGGATTGTCAAGCTTCACCGGGAGTCACAACTCGCTTCTACGAGGAAACGGCTATGGCTGGGAAACTTTTCAAAATTTAATTTGATACTGTCAACCCCGTTCTTGGGGTCATTACAGGGAGGGTGATGTGTCAAGAATACATGAAACATAATTTTCATTCTATGTAGCATACGAATTCACTGACGCTGTTGGTAGTTAACGACAACAACAATTAGAAAAAAAAAATCCTAGGAGCAAAGAATAGTAGTTATAGAAAGAAAAGTCAACAAAAATTCTCGTAGCAATATTTAGTATACATCCTCGCAAAAGAAAGTATCTAACGCATTTTCAGTCAGCAGACCCCTCGTTGCTCACAACTGCATTAGGCAATCTGTTCCACATTTTAATCGTGTCAGGAAAAAAGGAGAAATGGAAAGCATCAGAACGTATTAAATAAGGTTGGATAACTCTGCTATTATTTAGACGATCGCATCTCCTTCCTGGAGGTTGTAAATATAGATCCTTGTTTATTTTTGTTCGCCCACTCATGATTTTGAAAAGAAACTTTAGCCTATGTTTACGTCTGCGTTCCTCCAGAGGCTCCAGTTCACAAGGTTTTAACAAGGCTGTAACGGACTCCGTGCATCGGTATTTACCGCATATGAAACGGTCTGCCAGTCTTTGTATTCTTTCTGTTTTTGCCTTCATGACTTTCTGATGAGGGGACCATACACAACAAGCATACTCCAAAACTGGTCGTACAAAGGTTTTGTAGGCTGTTAATTTCACGTCCTGTGTAGCACATTCCAGTTTTTTCTTGAAAAAGTATAGTTTTTGGTTTGCCTTGGAATATATATTGTCAAAGTGTGAGTGCCATTGCAATGCGTGCATAATACTGACTCCTAAGTATTTGGAACAAGCTGCATTATTCAATTTCAAAATGTGGACCAAGCTGTTCTTACGTGGTTGAAAGACGCCAGACTGCAAAACGTTCCTGTGTCTGGCCAAATGCTCCAAGAAAAAACCTGTGAATTTGCTGACGCACTTGAAATAACTGGATTTGACGCCCGTGCGACTTGGCTTTTTCGTTTCAGCCAAAGGAACGGAATAACTTGGCAGGTAGTCTCGGGCAAGGAAAAGGCTGCTGACAGAGAAGGAGCGGATTCCTGGTGCAATTATCGTTTTCTAGAGGTGGCTGAATCATACTCTGAAGACGATATTTTCAACATGGATGAGACCGCATGTTTTTACTAGCTCCTGCCAGACCTGACGATGCACTTCAAAGGGCAGCAGTGCAAAGGAGGGAAGAAGTCGCATCTTCGCATGACAGTCCTGCCTTGCTGCAATGCAACAGGCACAAAGAAAAACCGCTCGTCATCGGAAAGTACGCAAAGCCTCGCTGGATGAAAAATGCCATGGTGTTACCGTACGACTACCATGCCAACAAACGAGCCTGGATGACCAGAGAACTCTTTTCCGAGTGGCTCATCAAACTCAACGACCAAATTAGCAGGGATGACCGTAGAATTCTACTGGTTGTCGACAACTGCTCTGCTCACATTGTGAATCGCTTGACGCACGTTCACTTGGAGTTTCTACCGCCAAAGAACACGTCCTTGCTACAACCCCTAGACCAGGGCATTATAAAGAGTGCGAAAGCAGAATTTCGTAAGTGCCTTGTGCAGCAGTTGATTATCAACCTCCGCCTAAAGCAGCCGACTGCAATCAATATTCGTCAGGCAGCGGAAATGCTCATGGGAGCTTGGTGGAACTTGATGGCGTCCATTAGCAACTGCTGGCGAAAAGCAGGGCTTGTAAAAGCATCTGTGCAGCTTGAAGGTGACCTGGAGGTGACCGACAACAACCCAGGAGACCTGTGGACCGAGGTTGCGGAACTGCTGCCTGCCATCTCTTCCTTCGATGACTATGTGCAGAGTGACAAAGCAGCACTAACGGCGGCGGTCCTGACAACCGAAGAGATTGTTAACTGCGTTCGCGACGTCTCTAGTGACGACGACCCGAAGGAAGACGACTGTGGGTCACCGAACACAGAGAATGAGATCGTGTCAAACATTGATCTTTTAGTGCACATGAATAAAGTCTGCACTTTCATTGCTCGGTGTAATGACGTACCCGATGAGGTATTGCGCAAAGTGGAAGATGTAGACGCATTCTTCCTAATCGGTCGTGCCTGCTGCATGCGCCAGAAGAAAATCACTGATTTCTTCAAATAAAGCAGCTTTGAAGTGAGTGAAACATTTTTATTTGAGAGTATGCTTGTCTGCATACACGCATACTGCCAAGGTACGTCACTTTCATTCCTAGGTTTGACCACTGGCTTATAACCGCAAGTTTTTCATTACATCGATATTTCAACATAACAAACGATTTTCGGCGGTCCCGCGTGATTCGTTATATCGAGATTTGACTGTAGATACTTGGCCCCCGGAAAGTGCGTGAAGTAGCTTGAGAATGCTGATACATTAAAAGGATCGAATAATTGGACAGCCATGTGTTCTCTACATAGGACCTTTCAGGAGGCATAGACGTTTGGTAATTTGCGATGAGTTCACCTGTTGGTGCTGCTCTTTTGCAGATGGTATCTTGCTGCTTCCGCATTTATGCATATTCTTCAATGAAAGAGGTCGCAGTGCAGTCAAAACCACCTGCTGTGGATTCATTTTTGACAACCCCGCCTTCCTCGTTGTCTTCCTACAGTCGCGTTTCCCGAGCGGAATCAGCTTGGTTCTATTCAAGCTGCGTGGGGCATTGGTGCTCCTTTGTCCCCGCTGCGGCAGTGCTGTTGGGCACTCGGAGAATGCAAGCACAGGCGAAAAGCGGCCAAAGAATTTATTTGCTGCGAGCTGGGCGGCCGTCGTGTACTTGAGCTTTCCCAGCCGAGAAACCAAGATTGAAGAGGAGTAAATATTTTCAACACGTTTGTTCAGGCGGCCGATTTCATTTTGTACTATCCTTGGCACCTTTCAGGGTCGACACATGATATAGGAATGGCAAATTTTCTAAGCGCGTCTTGACTCGAAGGTTGCTGATCTAAGTTTATATATTGTTACTATGACTAGAAATTGGCCCTTACGTTCATTCTGTCACGGTGCTCTTTCTTCTAGACATGGGGCGCATTTGTGTACGCAAATGTTTTTGCACTTCGCCCCTTTTGTACGCGTCCCGATTGCATGTACATTCAGCTTTAAGCAGCCTGGGAATTCTGGCTGAAATCAAGAGCGCAAGCATACGTGCACGTGTTTGACCAATACAGTGTATTAAACCAATTCCAGGCCACGGAGGTGCTTTAGAAGATATTAAAATTCTTTTTCTGCTGCCATGGTCTCCAAACTTTTGCTCGTGACTGTACGCTAGGCAGAATGGGAGCTTTTAGGCTTGGCATGATGAGGAGTGAACGAATTTCTTTTGAGATGCAGTGCAAACCATAATATTTATAACACACAAGAAGTAGCAGTTTCGGCCGGAAAGCGGAGCACCTTGCTGCAGCAAACATTCGCTTACTAACTAAACAAGCATGGTGTCATACATGCACAGACAAACGTGAACAGCCCCGAGAAATCACTGTCACTACGCTGGCGTGATAAGGAGCACCAGTGCTATGTCCTAAACTGAACATTTCCTGCCGCCGCTCGCTTCATAATTTCAACTACGCCTCCAAAGCCCGGCATATGAC
Organism: Dermacentor andersoni; assembly: GCF_023375885.2. NCBI lineage: Eukaryota > Metazoa > Arthropoda > Arachnida > Ixodida > Ixodidae > Dermacentor > Dermacentor andersoni. The sequence goes on from NC_092814.1 coordinate 149,002,798, forward strand.
TAGGTCTAATGGGGCTTTGCGTGCTCGATCACATGACCTCCAATATTAGGGCCGCGGAAAGATGGTGCGTATCAAGCCAACACATTAGGAGCGTATACAGTGACACTACAACACATGTCGCAAGTCGTTTGCAGCATTGCCGAATGTATGAGGCGTGCACAGATAATATCCTTGCACAGTGAAATGTAGCTCCTGGTGTAACTGTTTGTATATTGGCTGGATTAGAGATATCTAGTTTTGTTTGGTACAGGATAGATTTGAGCGATACAGTACATGACATGTTTGGACCTTTGCACATGCATGTCGTATACCGCAAATTACTGTGGCAATGAGCAGACGATGTGGTGCAGATGAACACATATCGAAGGGCATTCGGCCTTCCTATTGGCTAAGGCATTCTGCAGCTTCCAAACTGCTGCAAATTACTTGTGAAATGGAGTGTAGTGGAGTTGATCAAGCCACAATACCTCTTGGCTTGGTCTCGCAGCTGCAACGCATCATGTGATCGTAAACATATGGCCTGTGGGCTGCTCATTCTCCTCGCACTTGGACTTTATTCAGGACAACACTGCAATAGAGAAAATGCACCTGGAGTGTCCATATAACTGCTATCGCAATTAACATAGCTTAAATCCTGTGGTGCTTGGTTACCGTCAGGTTTCTATTTGGTGAGAGTGCTTTGTTAGGGTTTCAATGCGCAGAGCACATTCTCACGTGAAGAAAGAATTATGGCTTGCTTCGTCTCAGCGATGACTTTCGAGGTGAAAAAATATTGTTATGCATATAAAACTATTTACAGGATGTATTTTCAAAGAGAGATAGCGTTCATGAAACTAAAGAGCCCAGCCAGGTTATGTTGATTTTTCGTTGTCCTCGGAGCGATCAACGTTCTCTGTCTCCTTCACTTCAATGTAACAATATCATGCAGACACGACAGGTCATTTTGGCTGGATGGAGAAATGGCAGCTAAAGACAGTTACAAGAAGGGAGGGGGTAGGCTTTTTCACCGTCTTGTTAAATGGGACCCCTTCTTATCCCACTCATGGGCATTGAGGCCTGGGCTGGGTTGCAGCCACTATGGCTTCCCCCTGTTAGCACCCTCCTTCCCTGTAACCCAGCACTAGAAGCCGTGCTCTTATGGCGTTACACAATATACACAACATGAGACGTCCATCCACAACATGTTATTTAAATCTAACAAAAAAGTTATATAGTAGCACCTGAAATTATTTACGTTGCTAAAACTTGCACATACAATTTTATGAAGCTGATCATGACAAAGCCTCAGGAGAACGCAGCTAACTTGATTAACAAGGAGCATCGCTGTGGCACGTGCTGTGTCACAGTGATGTCATGGTAAAGGGGGTAATTCCTAAAGCTATTTTTGACATAGCTTGTGAGCGTTTATAGTGGAATTTTTGTTAATCTTTTGGTTTCCCTTGCCAGCAGTATTCTATAAAACCAGTTTATGTATAACTTGTGATGTGTCAGCATGAAAAACCAAAGACTTAGGAGACAAGGCCACATTACAGCACTGTTGCACATAATACAAATAGTGGCACTATCACATTGCACTTTCAAGCCGATGCCTCCACATTACTCTCATCAACTCCTAAACCTCCAAGCTGTGCTCATTCTGTCAGCTTGTAGTGATGTCACCAAGGATGAACCCTACTTGACCATTCTGCAATTTTCTGTTGTTCTGCTTGCAGGGAATGAGTTGTGCTTTAGTGCATTCTACTGCCTACTGCTGAGCTTGAGCACTCGTGCATACAATCGGTGAAGCAAGGTTAAACTTGTTTCACCGTTCAGAGAATATTATTTAAAGCTTTCTTGTGTATTTTGACTAAAATAATTTCTTTCTCCCATGTTATGTGTGTTAAAGGGGCCGTGAACCACTTTTTAACGAAGTCAAGCAATGCATTTGAAGTTAAATTAGACTACTTCAGAAATACTTTGCCGCAAAAAGTTTTTCAGTGCGTTCAGAAAAAGCGGAGTTATTCAATATCAAACGTCGTTCACGGTGCTTCCACTCCTTCACCGATTTGCATTGTGAAGGCTATGGCAGAGCAGGGTGTGCTCACAACACTACGCTTACTGAACGTCACCTTGGCATGCAGTTCAAATTTGATTTTGGATGTTCATGTAGACATCATTATTTCCGATTTTGGTGCCTGCGACGTGCCAAATGTGGTTGTTCCCAGTGAGCCGCATTGCACTCAGCCAGTGACTTTGTTGCGGCACCCCGCGGCGGCCGCGATATCTACGTTATGTAGCAGACTGCAGCTACATGCAACTGCAGCATTTGCTTTGTGCTCAACAAGGCTAGAGTGTGCGCTTGCGCTCATATGCTCCTGTTTGGCTATGCTACGTGGTGCGGACCAGCTTTGCCCTATGCCAGCTTGACTGATGGATAGTAGCCACATCCAATTTGTGTATGCTGAAGCACTACCAGTAGCCCATTGAGAAGTGAAGTCTGCCAAAGCATCTAATCAGGAGTGGCCAGGAGTGAGCCCATGCTGGCAAGCTTGTGTGTGGTCTGACCTTAAGTTTTGAGTGGTTTGAGGCTAGTTGAGTGTTCAAAACTAGTCGAAATTAGCAAGAACTGACGGCTACGGCACCCATAAGTAGGGTGGCCAAAGTTTATTTCCTGTGCAGGTGGCCCATGGCCCAGCGTGAAGAGACGATAGTCTGCTTCTTCTGGAAACACATAATTATTATCTAACTTCGAAAGCAGATTTGTACTTACTTCAGCCTGTTTATTAATATGTCTCAATAAATACACACAGTAACTGTAGGAAGAGGCGCATTGTTCCAAACACCCTTCTTGATTGATGTCAGCTATTGGCCAATAGCAGCCGCATATGGAAATCTGCTATATTACGAAATAAAGCATCCAGAAAAGAGTGAGGAGCAGGCTCTGGTTGAAAAGAGAGTGTTTGAGAGAAAGGTGACTTCACACTCCGCTTGCAAGATCCATGTGCAACTGCAAAATTTGGCTGAGATGTTCACAGCAACATATGCTATCTGCCGACTGTGTTTTTTCACCAACCTTGAGGGATGGTTCAGGGCCCCTTTAAATATATGTAGGGGGGCACAAATAGTTATTTTTGAGACTGAATCAAGTACATATCGAATTGTGTCAGAAGCAAATCAAATCAAATATCAAAAAGCACAAATGGAGGATTAGGAGCAAACAAGTAGTTTCTTCACATGCACAGGACTTTTCAGAGAGTGCGGCTGATCACTGTATAGCCTGTAAAGTATGGCCACCAAAGTGACGTAGCCTGCTCAACTACAGAAGTTCTCATGTTTTATGTCTATGCTATTCTTGTGGGGGGAAAATTTACAGTACTTTTGCTCCAGTTTTATGTTTAATTGGGTACAGCTGATGTTTTGAAATATTCCAAAAGTATTTGAAAAATATTTGCATTTATGAATGGTATCTATATTTGATTCAAAGACCAATTCAAGTAGGACACTATTTGATTCGTTATTCGAAAGTTTTGAACATTCACATACCCCTAAATATACGGGTTATATAAGCCATACATATACATAATAAAGTTTTCGAATGAGGAAATCGCATGCAAAAACATGGTAAGAAAAATAGTTTAAAAAAAAATGTAATTCAGTCTTCTCATAAACAATGTGAGAGTTTTGAATTTAAGGGGAAATAGTATTGAACGATTTATGCATACCTGGTAGCTTCTAGTGACTTTCCTATACCACTGAAGCTGATTTTAAAATGGCTCCATCTTTTGCACCTGCAGGGCACAATTCTGTGGTTCCACGTCTTCCGTCTAAGAAAAAATCACTCTCATCAGGAATAACTCGATGTGACCCTGCGCCATGGCACCAAGAGAGGCTGAGGGACTTTTGTGAGCCGGAGTCCTCACCATTGCGAATCGACGACCGTGTGGTGTGGGTGAGCGACCATGGCCCAGAGTATGGCACAGTGCGATGGCTGGGCCACCTGCATGATACCAGTGAAGACTTGATGGTTGGTGTGGAATTTGTGAGTGTGCGGTCTTCCATGTACATTCAGTTTTCCTGCACCCTATGTTGTGAAGTGCTTTGCCTTCAGGCACTTGGCCTTTTTTGCTCACAGGACAACCAGGTTGGCACAGGCACAGGAAAGTACCGTGACCGGCAGCTTTTTGAAGCCCAACTTGGCCATGCATCATTGATTCCCCTGCTGGGCCTTCTTAAAGCAGACGACTACCTTGGAGAACAGGCACCAGGTGCAGTGGCGCTGTAATAACTTAGCCATGCAGACAGAGTGCAGGTATAGATTTCAGTGAGGTGTGACTAATTAGGAAAATCTTTATTGCATTATTAATTATGGACTTTGCATGTTTACTATGCATTGCAGTGTTTGAGGCAATTCTTTTGCAAGACCTTTGGCACGTTTCCTAAATCCACCAAACAAGCATTTAGCTTAAGCCATAGAGTTTTTTACAATACTATCAAGGAAAAAAATCTGGCACGAAGCTCTGTCTATGCTAGCTTCTTGAAGGGTCCATTGGAATATCAGGATATGGATGGTTTGGTTTGTCTTGCCCATGGTTTGTTCAAAAGTATAGGTGTGGCTGCATATATAATGCTTTCTTGGAATTAACTCTTCATAACAAGTCTTGGTTCTCTAGTAATACATCTTGCATTAATGTTGGTTCACACTATAAAAATTAACTAAACAAAGAAAACAAAAATGTACTGCTTAAAAGCCTCCTGAACCACCCCTTGGGCTTCGTGAAAAAACACAGTCCGCAGATAGCATACACTGCTGTGAACATTTCAGCCAAATTTTGCAGTCGTGCGCAGCATGCAAAGCTCGCAAGTGGAGCACGAATTAACCTTTTTATCTCAAGCACTCTGTTTTCAACAGAAGCTTTCTCCTCACTCTTTTCAGGTTGCTATATTTCGTCATGTAGCAGATTCTTATACGCAGCTGCTATTGAGCATTAGCTGACATCAATTAAGAAAGGGGTTTGGATCAGTGTGCTTCTTCCTACTGTTACTGTGTATATTATTGACGCAGTTTAAGGGGACACTAAAGCAATACACTGAATCAGTTTATATGGATAAAGTGTTCTTTGAAAACTCTGTTTATGTGCAATCAGCATGTAATAAGACAGATGAACTATCTATTCTATTAGAAAGCTTTAATTTTACTTTTGGCATTGTAATGCTCACGGAGACATGGTTCGCATCAGACAGAGACATAAGGGATCGAAGTTATTCAGAATTTTTTATAAACAGAACTTGCAGATGTGGTGGTAGACTGTTAATACATGTTAAAGAAAAGCTTCGAATGTAACATACTTCATCAGTTTTCTTTTGTATCAAATGATATTGAAAGTCTTGTGGTGAAACCTATAATTTATGCCATTGCTACAATTTGCCATCCTAGTCGGAGCTTTTCAATTTTCATAGATTACCTTGAAACATTCCTTAACTACGTATTTGAAAATAAACTAACACTTATTTTAGGTGGTGACTACAGTATCTATATGTTGAATTCGTCCCTCTCACACAAGTTTTGTTCAGTGTTAGACTCAGTGTTAGACCCGTATTACCACTAATAGTGGCCCTTAATTGATTTATTCTTAATAAGCCTGGCTCCTAGTGACACTATGAGTGGTGTTCTTGCCTCACAAGTTACTGATCACTTGCCTATTTTTTTGTTTATAAAAACCCTCTACCAAGACACTAAAAAAGTACCTTATGTTAGATGAAAACTACAAAACATTAATCAACATCCATTCAACAATTTTTGAGCTAAACTGATAAATATTGCATGGGAAGCCATCTATGACTTGAAAAATACGCTGAAGCCTATGATAATATTTATGCCGGTTTAAAAAGTGTACATCAAAGCAGTTACACTCATACTTATTTGGAAATAAGTGCGATCACGTAAACCTTGGATAACTAATTACTGCCTCAACCTAACCGAGGAGAAGGACAAGCTCTTCAAAAAAATTTTAACCACACTCAGCCCTGAGGATCGGGAACTACTTCGAAAACAGAGAAATATAATACGTTCCTGCGCAATGCAAAATGCGAATACCTGCACGATATATCTTCTTTAGAAAATAGTTATAAGCCTGAAGCCATGTAAAATAAAATTAATTACCCTTTGAATTGTTACAATGCCAATCAAAATGTCAGCCAATTAAAATTAAATGATCAATCAGTGCATGGTACTAAACTGGCACAAGCTTTCAATGTGTTTTTCCTGAATCGAGTGAAAAGCTCTCATCATAATGATGCAACTAATATGGTTGAAAAATACCTTAATAGCCTTTCTCTAAACCTGACGAGCAAATCTAAACTATCGTCACACTTTGTTCACTAAGAAACAACACAGCTTTGAACATAGATAATTTACAAATAAAACCTATAAGATACGTAGCAGATTTAATTGCTTCAGTACGCTCATATCTACAATTTAGCCTTCTCAACTGGAACTTTTTCACAAAAAAATGCAAATATCAAAAGTTATTGTAATTTTTAAAGGTGGAGACAAAAATAACCTGGCCAATTACTGTGCAATATCTCTCTTCTACAAGTGTTCTCTAAAGGTCTGGAGAAACTGTTACTTTCTAGGATTTCTTCTTTTGTAGATAAATTCAATTTGATAAATGAATGTCAGTTAGGTTTTAGCAAAAGTCGATCGACGGAGCATGCCCTCTTAACACAAAAATAAATTATTCTAAAGGCATTTGAGGAAAAACAGTTTGTTATTGGAATATGTGAGATCTTTCAAAATCATTCGACAGCTTGAACCATGACGTGTTGCTACTAAAACTATTTACCAAAAAATGTTATTAATGGTATTACTAACAGTACTCTATATTAAATACTGGAAACAAAGCGTTTTTATCAACGACAACTTAGCCCCTCTGAAATCGATAAATGCTGGTGTTCCTCAAAGCAGCATCCTTGGAACTCTCTTGTTTAATTCCTCAAATTGAGCGATTGCATAGGCTTGGTAGACCTAGAGGTGGGAGACCTCGCCCCATCATTATGAAGCTCCTAGATTTTCGCGAAAAGATTAGTGCTCTAAAGAATGGCTATAAGCTAAAAGGGTCTCAGTGGCGCTTATCTGAAGATTTTTCTTCAAACATACGATCCATCCGTAAAAAACTATGGGACGCTACAGCACAATTCCGTAACAATGGTTCAGTGGTACACCTCAGGTACGACCATGCGTTTGTTGATAATCAGCTCTACAATTGGGACGTTGTTTCGAACTCTCTTGTAAAAGCTCCTGACCGCACCACTCACCATCATTTACCTCTCTCCCAGGGGAACAATCCTTGACTTAACAATGACAAGTACGATAAACTTTGTATATTAAATCTTAATGCAAGAAGCCTATCTAACAAATATTCAAGCTTTTCCTCGTTGGTGGCATCACATTCCCCACATGTTATCGGTGTTACTGAGACCTGGTTGCATAGCGACATCCTTGACTGCGAAGTAACTCCCCCAGGATATAACGTCATAAGAGTAGACAGGATTGCGGGCAGAGGCGGAGGTGTTGCCGTGTTTTTGCGCTCTGACCTACAGTTTTCTGTACTACAATCCCCACTTGAAATCGAGACGGTCTGGTGTAAGGTGCACATTAATAAAACAAATGTAATCATTGGTGTGTTTTATCGACCTCCCAAACATACCTCAAATGAAATAATGATCCTTAACGCGTTCATCCAAGAGCACGGTTTCGGCTCTTCAAATTTAATCTGCATGGGGTACTTCAATGTACCTAATGTTTCGTGGGCTTCATTATCGATAACTGGTGATAACGTCCCTCTTTCTAGAGAGTTGCTTGAATTTCCACTATCGCTTGGATTGATACAAATTGTATCTAACCCTACTAGAGAGTCCGCCATACTAGATTTGATTTTTCTAAGTGCACCGCTCTTTACAAGTGGCTTTGAGTGTGAGATTACGGACGGTATTTCCGATCACAAAGCTGTTATTGCTACTATTAATCTTTCAGTTTCAAGGCGCCACTATCAATATACCAGTTTTTACGATTATAATCATGCAGATGATACGTCCATACTTGATACATTAAGCATTTCATTCGACAGTTTCTCCCAGTTATGCACTACCAGTGATATCAATGCTATAGTATCCCATTTTGAAAACATTGTCCATACTTGCATAGAGCGCTATGTGCCATTAAAAACAAAAAAGAATAATCTAGACCTTCCTTGGATGACAAGGGAAATACTGCATTTGAAGCGTCGAGTAGCCAGAGCACGTGGGAAGCGCCACATGAATGCAGAAACAAATGACCAGTTCCGCTTTATGAAGGAAGAACTCCGTCAAAAAATGGACGCAGCTAAGAACTTTTATTATCAGTTCACTCTACCTAATTTAGTTAAAAATAACCCACGAAAATTTTGGAGCTCAATTTCGCCAATGAAGAACACCACCCAGACATTTCTATTAGGCGATTCCGAAATAAGCGATCCTGGACCTATTGCTAAAGCATTCTGTGAATATTTTCAGTCTGTATTCACACAGGACAATGGCGTAATTCCTCCCTACTCCACGACAACTAACATGTCCTGTGCAATTAACAATGTTACAATATGTAAGCAAGGAGTCCTGAACCTTATTTTAAATCTTGACACCAAAAAAGGCTGCAGTCCAGACAATGTTAACAATGTGTTCCTTCATCGTTATGCGCTTTGGACGTGTCAATACCTCACATTGATTTTTGAGAAATCTGTATCTACTTGTACAGTTCCTTGTTCATGGAAACGGGCTAGAGTCATTCCATTGTTCAAATCTGGGCAGAAACAATCTCTTCTAAATTATAGACCCATTTCGTTAACTTCTCATGCATGCAAACTTCTTGAACACATAATTTATAAACACATTATCACTTTTCTCGAGTCTAATAACATTTTATGCAGCGCTCAGCATGGATTTCGTAGTGGTTTTAGCACAGTGACTCAATTAACTGAATTTACACATGACATCGCTTTTGCTCTTGATTTAGGTCATCAATTAGATGCACTCTTCATTGATTTCTCGAAAGCATTTGATACTGTACCACATACTAAACTATTACATAAACTAAACTTTATCCTTAATAACCCGCTTCTCATTGACTGGATCCGTAGTTTTCTTTATGATCGTTCACAGTATGTTTCTTTTAATTCATTCAACTCTCCTGACGCATCAGTATCTTCCGGTGTGCCCCAGGGTTCTATTTTAGGGCCATTGCTTTTTTTGCTTTATATTAACGACATTCCAAGCTCTGTTTCAGTAAAAATTCGGCTTTACGCTGACGACTGCGTTCTCTACAATGTCATTTCTTCACCTAACGATCATAACACTCTGAATCAATCTTTTATAAGTTTTTGTGAATGGTGCGAACTCTGGCAAATGAACATTAACTTCAAGAAAACAGTCGCCATGTCCTTTCACAAGCATGCTAATTGCTCATATTTCAATTATTCCTATAAATCCACTTTTCTGCAGCGCGCATACGAATATAAGTATTTAGGCCTCCTTTTCACTCCAAGATTATCCTGGTCAGAACATATTCTAACAACTTGCAACAAAGGACAAAAAAAACTTGGTTATCTAACCCGAACTCTACGTGCTGCCCCCAAAGAAACTAAACTTATTACATACAAAACACTTGTAAGACCTATTCTTGAATATGCGTCTACCATATGGAACCCTTACAAAATTTCGGACATCCACAAAATTGAATCTGTTCAGAAAAAGGCGGTTCGTTTCATATACCGCCGTTATGATAGAATGTTTTCACCGTCATCTCATCTGAATATGCTTGGTTTAACCCCTCTTTCCCACCGTCGTCACATTAATTCTCTGAAACTTCTACACTCTCTATTTTACTCTCCACATTATGCTTCCCCTAACACATATCTGACCCGTGCAAAGCCCCTAATCACGAGAAGCAGCAATGACTTAAACTTATCCGTCTTTTTTGCTCGCACCAACACTTTTAAATACAGTTTTTTTTCCTCGGACAATTGAACTCTGGAATGACCTGCCTGGTTCCATCCGTTTTTTACCACATAGAGAATTTGGGGATGCCATTGAATGCTCCCCTTAGTCATGTTACTCACGCATGCTTCTTTGTATAGTGATTTTCTTTCTCGCATTTGTATTCACCCACTCCTGCAATAGCCCTTCTGGGCTGCAGTATTTGTAAATAAATAAATAAAATAAATAAATATATTAGTGATGTCACTAACATTACCAGAAAGCAACTTACATAATCTGCACGGATGACATGACTCTTGTATTTTGCGGGAACAACATTAAAACACTTCAGTTAAGCATCAATGAATGCCTCCAAGACCTCTTGACATGGAGTGGACTGTATTCATTAAAAGTTAATGAAAGCAAAACTAAAGCAATTCTTTTTACTTCGAAACAGTCACTGGTATCTCGCAGAAAATCCTATGCTTGGTCAATTGCCTTTAGAGATTGTTGACTCCTTTAGTACACTCGGTCTATACTTCCACAAGCATATGTCCTGGGTCACACATATATTAAACACATTATCACGAAACTTTCAAGGACTGTCGACATTTTGGCTAGATTTCATTTTTTTCTACCACCTGATACGAAATTACTGATTTACGACGCATTACTTTTGTTCAACTTGAACTACTGCTTTCTTGTACGTCATTCAATTTACACCAGTTGTGTGCACTTCAGAAGAAAGCCATTAGACACATGGATGGTGTGCCCTTCAATACACGAGCAACTTTTCATGTGGTTTAATGTAATACCTGTTCGTAATCTTTATTCATATAATATGGCCACACGATACAAACATAGTATGAATACTAGGGAAGACGTGATAACGGCATCACACTTAAAGATTAGGACACCGATGTACAACACACGTATCAAAGTCCCATTTTGTCGAATGAAATATGGCGAACAAATGCTTTTGAATTTTTTTCATAAAAGATCGATGTCACGACTTCAGTAAAAACACACTATGCTCCATTTTCACGACACGCTCATGATACCATTTATTTTGTGGATCTGCTTATCTGAAAACGAATATGCATTCTATTTATGTACCCCTGCAATTCTCTGTATTTTCTATATATCTTTTTTCAACGGAATTTATGAAACAATAGTTTGTGCATGAAATTTTGATAATGAAATGTATGCTGTTTTGTTTTTAATCTTTTTTGTGATCACAGAATGATTGTAATGTTAGAAGGTGTATTTGTGGTTTCTCCTACTGTATGCCTTGTAAAGGGTGCCCGAACCTCTGCCAAGTGAATTAATTTTCATATTTAGTTCAGGCCTTCCCCCATTCAGCATGGAAATCAATTCAATAGTTAATTTTGAAATAATGGGTTGGTTATCAGAAGAGAAAATGAAGGTCAAAGTTTCAGTTTTTGAATTTCGTGTCATATCCCCAACTCCTGTACGTCACCATGACGTCACGGATTTCAAAGTATTTTCTCGTATTTAGGCCACTTTGACTCAGCTCAGCAAATGTTCCCAGAACTTGCCATGCACAGCCTTTGGGTCCTTTAGAACACAGAGTAGTCTATCTTTACCGCTAAAGAATTAACTAGGTCCTAGAAGACGCTGTCAAAATCCTTGACGTCACAGCGAGCTGGTGAGGGAACTTCAAGAAGGCGTTGCCACCCATCTTTTGTTATTGCGCTTTTCCCAGCTTACCAGATGTCTTATCATGGTATGAGTGGTGTATTTGATATTGTAGAAAAGTAGTTTACTGATGCGAAAGTCAATTAGCACATTTATGTTAATTATTCAATTAATTCAATTTCTCATAGAAGTAATGGGCGCCTCATTGAGCACCTTATATCAAAGGTCAGAACTGTGCTATTTGCCTGAGGCAATTTTTAAAAATTTGGTGCAGCTAAACAAAAACGCCCTATATATGGGGTTCTATGGGCTTTTTACTGAAACCAGACTTTAGCAATGTGACACCAAGGAATGGGGAATGCATCAGTTGGGTTCTGCTGTACTTGAACACAGCTGACTTACATGCACTTAAGATTGAGAAGGGCTTGATTGAACCGAACCAATATTGCAGATGTGTGGCTGGGCCAAGTTCAGTTTTCTCGGCTGTTGCTATAGCAACGCTGGCTTTTTGGTCGTGCTGCTGCATCTGCTTGCATGTCTGCTTTGTCATCTGCTCTATGGCACACCCTTGGTTATAGCCATTTGCAGAAGAAACACGAGTTACTTAGATAATGAAAACAATTCTGCAGCGCAAGGATTCCTTTTATTATTGCATATTGCTTTCTCTGTTCGTCATTCAAATCTTTAGATACTTCGTTGGCTCCTTTTTTTCTTGACACTTACTTCATGGTGTCCTGCTCTCATGAAAGAAGAATTGCAGCATCTTCATTCCAACACAGTAGTGCATTATACCCAGAAATATTTACTCATGAAAAAGCACAAGGGAAGCTAAGGCTCCATTCATAGGCACTTATTGACATTGCATGTGAGTAATAGTCCTTGGCAAGGTGGAATAATTTGTACATTTAGATGTGTTAATTTGCATGTGCCTTGGCAGCAATAAGGCTGGAAACATTTTCCTAAAGGCTTCGTTGCCTTGTATCTAGTGTCCCCCTGCGTGCAATACAATTGGGCTTTTTTATGAACATTTTTTATGAACAGTAAACAATGTTTTCTGCCTGCTCGTAGCCTGTTTCTGTTGTTCTCACAGGGATTTATAAGGCTTAACATTCATTAATAGGGTGAAACAGATGCCTATATAATTTAAAATGGTTGCTTTGTAAATGACCAATTATGAGTATGGTGTGCAGTCTTTTCTTTGGACATTATGACGGTACACTATCATCCAAATAGAATGTCCAAACTGTCTGAAAAAGGGGATTTACATTTAGTCATCCCTCTTATTTTTATAATGCATCCACATGGAAACATAAAAGCATGTAGAACATAATTTCTTTTTTTTTTTTGCCATTATACGGCACAATGCATGTTTGGGCTGTCCGAAGGTTTTGCTACATCTGATATAGTTGCATAACTTCTCAACCTCCCACAGAGGCAAGGGGCTGTGGTGTGAATGTCGCTAATGCTATTCACTGTAGTTCATACCTATATCCAAGCACCTCTCAGCGATTCTGCAGTGCTTGTATCTCAGTGATCTCAGTGGGAAAAAAAATAATGATAGTGCTATCACTTGAAAAACAAATTTTTCATTTCTGTCACATTCATTCTAAGGAATGGAATGCAACTAAATGGAACACAGAGTCTAATGTGGATTTCAGGATACCCCTCTAAGTAGTTTGAGTGTACCAAGTTAAAAGAGAGCGATGCCACTACTGACATTGCACTGACGCAAGATGTTTGGACGAAAGTCAATTGGAAAGGTTGCCGTAGCGCACCTCTGCATTAAAATAGAACAGGTTTAGGTGATTGCTAGGTTAGAAATGGCTGCTCATTGGCAGCATGCTGTGAAGAATCTTCGAAGATGTACAGTGCAACGGTAACAACAGGAACAAAAAAGGAGACACAGGCGAGCGATTTTGTCCCTGTTGTTACCGTTGCACTGTACACCCTCGAAGATGCCTCACCAACTAGCTTGAGCAACCACTTTGCTGTGAGGAATGTTCTGCACAAGTAGCGAGAACTGGGCGAGTTGGAATATGTTCATGATCTGTCAACACAACAGACAGAGATGAAAAAGAAAAGATGAGCCCAGGCACTGTCTATCAACTGAAGCTTTAATGCAAACATGTGGCCTATATATACAATGGGGAAACAAAAACTAAAACCGATACCTTGTACAAGAGCATCATACACGTCACATGTGATTAAACCTGATTTAAGAACTTAAATTCATGCTGTGTTGGAGTGATTGTGTATATTGACCGCGTGTTTACATTAAAGATAAAGTCAATAGACAGCGCCTGTGATTGTCTCTTCTTTTTCATCTTTGTTGTGTTGACAGATGATGAAGAATGTTCACCAGGTCCCACTTACATATGTTCTTGTGGAGAAAATTATGCCTTTTGATAACTTTGTTTTTTGTGACTTGCAGTTGACTATGGAAATTCATGCTTTTACACTTCACACATTGATCGAAGGCTCAAGTTCCCTCCATCAAGCCATTTTCAAGGTGAGTTACTAAACCTTATATGTAGATGCTTGTACAATGAACACTGTGGCCAGGTGAAATGACTGCTGTGTAACGTCTTATGCCCTGTTTAGTTCAGTAATTTATTACAAGTTCCCAATGGCAAACAATACTGAACTCACTGTTGCCATCTTTTGTTGTCTTGTTCTTCTCAGATTTTTTTTCTCCTGCATTGCTAAAAAACTCTCTGCTGAGGTTTTAGAAAATATAGCAACTCCTCAAACTATATCTTGTTTTCAAAGAAGGCATTAACACTGTTGCTTATGTGGCTGTGATACAGGGTATCTAAGAAGCCAACAAACACTGACATCAAGGACAACATAGGGGAGATTACGTGTGCTTAATAAATGAAATAAAGAAACAATAAATTAATGGAAATAAAAGTGTATGAAAAAACAACTTGCCGCAGGTGGGGGACGATTTCCGCAACCTTCCCATTATGTGTGCGATGCTCTACCAATTGAGCTACCATGGCGCCGTTTCCCCATCTACTTTCTCGGGTATTTATGTTTCCTAGTAGAACCCTGGGGATGTTAACCAGTGCCACTACTCGGTCACGTACCCAAGGAGTGGCCCAGGGGGGCCCAGCCCCCCCCCCCCCCCCCCCCGAAATTAAGAAGCATACCCCCCCCCTCTTCCCCCCACGCCACCACTTCTCACACACATTCCTAAAGTGCCGCCAAATCAATGTTAAAACTTGACAGCTATTCGGCGGTCAACATTTTGCTGCCTTTTTCACTCCTTTTAGATGGCGGTAATTATATTGGCATCTCCTGGGGTGTGATGGCCAGTTTTCTCATCGATTCGGCGCCCGCGCAATTAACTCGAGATGCATTCAGTTGTCACCGTCTTTTCGACGGTCACGCGCATCGCTTTTGCTTTGTTAGTTCAACTTTGTTTAGACTGACATTGAGGCATTTTACATGTATTTGAATAGGCCGCATCGGAGTTGGGCCCGAGCTAAAGCTTCCTCTTAACATGTGCGCAACATGTGGAACCTGCGACGTGATGCGCCATTGTCGCATTTATGTAGTAAATGTGGCTACAGAAAGGGCAACAAGCTTGCATTCACCCAAGACCACTAGGTGCTGAATATATTATAAATGCTGGTTTTTGCTTGAGATTTGAGCGAAAAGGAAGTGTACCGTATATCATATTCCTACATTAATAATATTAGTAATATATCTTGACCAGTTGCACCCAGAAGTCTGGTGGCGTTCACTGGTTTTGTAATGCCTGCATTTATTCTTGCCCTTCACGAAAGGGTGAAACTTCTGGGAGAAATCAGGTTTTACCTGATTTTCACAAAACCTGTCCGGAGTGAAAAAAATCGGGAATTGTTGGGTTTTACCCAAGAACGAAGGACTCTGTATGTATGACTTAGCAAAAATTTAATAAAATCTGCTATGCTAGACAAATATAATTGTCTGCTTAATTTTTTCAATTCTTATGAAGGAATGCACTTTGTTATGAAAGTTTTCTGGGATTAAGAGCATTCCCTCAACCATGTGTTGACTTGGTTCTTTCTCATCTTACCACCACTCTCACTTGTACATATAGTTTACTCTCCAATAGCAAGATGTATTCTGTAGATGTCTTGAAATAGCGAAATTACTGAATCAAATATTGAATATTTTCTCTTTTCTAAACAAACTAAAATGTATTAAGTTTGTGTGAAGTCCATCTGTGAAAAAAAAGTTTATCTACTTTATTTCATAAAACATGCTCGTAATGCCATTCGCCAATGTAAGTTTGGTCAACTGAGGAGCTTGTAAATGAGAAACTACTGCTTTCACTTATCCGGTGCACCAAGACAATGAAAGTAGTGAAAAAAGAGAACAGCACATCTCCAGGTGCACATACAATGCTGCATTTGTTTGAAGATAAAAGTTTGACACTGAAGCACTGCACATGCAAATATACAGGGTGTCCCAAGTAACTTGAGACAAACATTAAAAATATGCAAATGCCACATAGCCGGACTGAACCAAGGTAATGTTGTTTGCTGTCGCTTGGAGATACTCAGATTTTTTTTTCATATCTGCCTGATTAGATAATCTGATTAGTCTTAATTAATTAATCAACTGCTCAGATCTTACAGTTAGATGAAAAGTGTGAATGAGAAAATTGTAGAGCAATGTGAAAAACGTCCGATACAGCTTTCCGTTGCTCAATACATGCTATAGAAAAGTGTTTTTTTGACCGTGAAAGAAGGCCGCAAATACATGCAAAATTGCCTTGCGACTGGCCACTTGAGGCATTTTCCGTGTATTTGCGTGCTTCTTTCACGCTCGGAAAAATACTTTTACGTAGCACATATCGAACAACAGAAAGCTGTATTGGGAGTTTTTCATGTTGCTCTACAATTTTCTAAATGACTCTTTTAATCTAATTATAATATTTGAGAAGTTGATTGATTAGTTAAGGCTATTTATCTAATCAGGCAGAATGAAAAACATAGTTGGAGTATCTCCAAGCGATGGCAAACAGCATTACCTTGGTTCTGTCCAGCTACGTGGCATTTGCATATGTTTAATGTTTGTCTCAAGTTACATGGAACATCCTGTAGACAGTGGCTATGGTGTTCTGTTGCTGAGCACGAGGTTTCAGGTTCAATTCTTGGCCATGGTGGCCACATATCAATGTGGGAATTTTTCATATTTCACAGGCTTTGTTCATATTTCGCGGGCTTTCTTTGCAACCAGGAAAAAAGGACTACGTGAGATGTATCATAAAGGAAACAACTCGATCGGTGTTTTCTGAAGGTGCTCTACAAATCTGCGTGTCATACTTGGGGTCCTCAGCCAATAATTAAAAAGTTGGGTAATAAAACCTAATTAATTAGTGAGTTATGGGGAAAACAACACATATTGAGTTACTATAGGCTATTGCTTCCAACATGCCTTTCATTTTTAAATTCTTGGCTCAAGTTATGTGGGACACCCTGTATACTATTCCCGAAGATAGGTCCTCTTATCGAAACGTTGGGCACCTAATTCCTGTTCGTAACTTTTATACCACAATATACTATTGTAGTATTATAATATATTACCCTCAGTTGAGAACACTCATGTGCTCAAAATTATAGTGACTTGTTTGGTTCTAGCTGTTGATACTTCACATGGAGTTGCTATATGGCCCCTTTGTCTAAGTTTTAATGAAGAAATTGAAGAAATACCTGAGCCACTTGCAGAAGGTGTAAAGGCCAAGTGTTATTCTGCACTGAATTATGTCTCTGGGTATTTAGTGTGCAACATATTCATACCCTAACTATATTGGTTAATTTGTTGTTCACCGCACTAAAACTATGGAAACAGAAAAAAAAGAAGAAAGTACATGGGTTGAGTATTTGCTTGTTAATAATTTTTTTAACAGTTCATGTGAATGTGTTCAAATAGAGAGACATTAATATAAATTGAGTACAAATATTTGATTAATACCATTTATTTTTCTTTAGCTACAGAAAGAAACTTGGAAAGGAAACATGTCTTAAAACAATTGGACTGATTTATTTGAATGCACACAATGCCATTTTAGAAGTTCATTCAGCTGGGTAGCTTGTAAACTAGAAGAACGTCCTCGTTAGCTAACAGATGAACAGCTTAAGCACCCAGTGTACCGGCTCCAAGCACCCAACAATCTTGGTGAGCTCCTATATTCAGCTATAATTGGGCATTTGAAGATATTAAATATAATATTTTCAATTAGAATATTTTCATTTGAAATGAAAGTATTTGATTCACACCTATTCAAGTAATTCAAATTTCTAACATTCGCACATCCCTGCTTCAGTGTAAATGTTCTGCTCACTAGTGTATTGATGTATTTTTTTTTTCTTCTTCAATTCTCGATCACTGAGTGTTTCAATGAAAAAAAGCTATGGTGATAATATAATATGTAGCTGAGGTACTTTCGTGGATTTAGAAATATAATTTTTTTTATTATGCTGAAAAAAAAAAAGAAGGCATGCAGCTTTTATAACTTGAGTGCTGTTCTGGATGCACCTTTGTGTTCATCATCTTTTCACTGTACATATTTCTCCTACATATGAGTAAAAATAGGTCACCTTGATCATTTCTGTCCATCGTATTTTCCTTTCATCTTTATTATATCCATGCATTTGGTCTGTCCTACCCCTCACTTGCTTATATATGTTTTGCTGCTTCCTTTGGTTTCCCTGCACATTGCTCTTGGCACAGCTCCCAGAGCAACTAGCCGCCATCTGTTTTTAGCCCTCACCCCATCTTCTGCGTAGTGACCTTCTTTTGAGCTGTGTTGTTGTTGAGTGCTGCCACATGAGCCTCAGTGTCTCTGGCAACAGCGATCCAGTTGGGACCCAGGACTTGGGAGGCAGCATTTGCACAACGTTAGCTGAGGTCAAGTGCAGCACTTGCACCAAGGCACGTCAAATGTCTTTTTGAGGCTCCTGTTTCTGCACTTTCGTTGGAGGAAATGGACATTTCAGCATGATGGTGCTCCTTGCAAGGACACATATGAGTTCAGTTAGAGTGTAGAATGCACTATTTTTCCAAATTCAGCAGCTGTGCAACTATGGGATTGTGAGTGGCAGATTGTGTGGTGATCATCCAAGGTGCAGTGCATGGTGCAATGACTCTTGAGTGCATATCACTAATGGCAGTGTCCTTGTGACCTTCCATTTGGGTGTTGAAGACGGATACATCTAAAAAGGTCAGAAGAATTTTGCAGAGCACTGCTGACATTACCAGGCCTGCACTAAATTGTGGCACTTTTTTAATCCTCAGGTGCTGAGGAAATTTAGAAATGTGCTGCTGCAAGTTGTGATCAAAGTTTGATTTCTGCCGAATAATCAGACTATATGTAAAAGATCTTTCCCCTGCAAGCCTCCTAATATAAGTTGCTGGAAGCATGTTTTGGTTACGGCAGCACATTTTTCCGCTGGTTGAAAGCTTTCAGGACAGGGAGAGAAGCCCTGGGGCAGAGTCATTTCGGTCAGCACTTTCAGATGGTGCCGAGTCATTCTACTCTGCACTGTCTGATCATAGAAGCAGTGTCTATTATGATGCAGAGTCATCAGACCTTAATTCTTCTGATTCTGACTCCAGATATGCTGATGTAGATGAGGAGCCCTGTCCAGAACAGATGCCAACAGTTGTGACTGAATTTGCAGAAGCTGTCACCAAAGAGAGCACACTTGATGAAGCTTATGAAAGCTTTAGCTATGGAAAGTTATTTGAAGATGTGTATGGGACTGTTGTTCATAGACCACCACTACTTAAATGTCAGCAAAAGCGTCAAGACAACAAAAATGAGAAGCAGCCACCACGAAGGTGGCGTCCACTCCCTCGCATCCCTGTACAATCAGCTTTTCCACAAGATAATTTAGTAACACGTGCCAGCCGTGAAGTGCCAGCTCATTATGAGTCACTTCCTACAGAATTAAGTTATTACATGAAGCAAGAGCAAGATCGGCAAGAAATGAATGAGGATGAACTTGGAAATGAAATGCAAGAAGAGAGTATTACATCTTCATTTTTTTACCTTGAGCAAGCAGCTGAGGAATTTGCAGAGTTTATTGTAGAAGAAGCAAAACATGAAGCTTGCAGACCTTTAGCAGAGACCTCTATGTTAGGAAACAAAAAAAAAATGGCAAAACTTGGCTTGGATAACTTGTCAAATGATGGTACTCGTAAGACTCATGTGCTGAATCATTCTGTGATTGGTACCAATGATACTACTTTACATCCAGTAACGTCAGAGGATCGGGATATTCTTGATGCTTTCAACAGGCAGTTTGAACCCTGCTTTGATTCAGAAGAAGAACCTGACAGTCAAGCATTTGAAAATGCCTCAGAGGAAGAGGCCGACTGCATAGAATATGCAGACTTAGATGAAAAGGGACTTCTAAATAGCAACGCT
Organism: Dermacentor andersoni; assembly: GCF_023375885.2. Taxonomy (NCBI): domain Eukaryota; kingdom Metazoa; phylum Arthropoda; class Arachnida; order Ixodida; family Ixodidae; genus Dermacentor; species Dermacentor andersoni. The sequence goes on from NC_092814.1 coordinate 149,022,866, forward strand.
CTGCTTGGCACATTTAAGAGGTTTCCGCAGCCTGCATTAGACAGCCTGCATCATGAGCACTCGTTTTCAGATAGCTCACGAACTGGTGGAAGTTCAAGACGTCGCCCTACATCATTTCTACCTACAACTAGCTCAGCTAGTGAGCTCACTGATAAATACTGGAGACGCTACAGTTCAGATACAGCTGATGCTGCTACAACACAGTACAAGAGGCTTAACGCAGTGGACAAAAATGTTCTGAGCAGTGATCCAGACATTAGTAAATATTCACATTTAAACCTTTCAAATGGTTATGCAGATAGCACTATGATCTCTGTACCAGGTACAACTGCAGACATTTGCAGCTTTGTTGAACCTGTAGAGGAAGCGTCTAATTCTTTAAAAGATGCAAATGCTCATGTCCAAGCTCAATGCCTTCCTGTGACATATTCTAACAGGTTACTTGTGGAAGGCCTGTCAGAGTCGTACCCAATTCATGCATCATGCAAACTTTTACATGAAAACAGAAGTAGTGTGTTTTCTTCAGCGCAAGAAAATGACAGTGCCCTGTTGAATGAGCAGCCAAAACATCATTCTCCTCACCACAGTAATGTAGCACCACCTTCTCTATTGGAGGAGCAGCCAAAACCACCACCTCGCTCTCCTCGCTGCAGTAACGTGCCACCTCCTTCTATAATGGAAGAGCCACCAAAACCACCACCTCGCTCTGCTCACCACAGTAATATAACACCACCTTCCCAGTATCTGCAGATTTCACCGGAAGGTGCTGATATGCATCAAGGCTCTCCCTTGGAATGTAATGCTCAGGTTGAAAAAGAAGTTGATCCAGACAATGGCCTATGCGTAGAAAATAATGTGAAAGTACCTGCAAGGCGTAGAAGGGCCCTACTGGGACTTCAGGCATCTGAAGGCATTCTCCTAGATGGCAATGCACCACGAAAAGAAACCAGTATGCGTGCAGTTGCTGACCAATGTTCAGAAGACAGTCATACTTTCACTAAGCAGGGTGGTAAGGGAGAACTAATTGGCCAAGAGAGGCCTCAGACATTTGGAAAAGAATTTCAGCGTGGAGAACTCTGTTATGAAAGTGACGAGGACAGCAGTCTGTCATCTTGCATAGACTCTGGGAGTGATGAGGAGACCTCTACAAGAGAAATACTAAAACAGTCATCATTACAGGGTCCAGAGCATGATGAGGAGCCTCCCACAAGTGAAATTTTGAGGCTTCCTTTTTCTTTATCAGAATTGTCGAGACATCTTTTTGAAGATGACTCCCCTTTGGATGTTGTCTCCTTCAATGTTGTTGAAAACTGTGATTTTCTTAATGATAGTTGCTCTGGGAGTGCGCCATACATGATGAAACTTGGACCTAACGATGACCTTTCAGCATTTTTGGTTGACCCAGGCATAAATGAGCATCCTGAGGTGCATGACAGTGATATTGATAGTGTATTTGAAGACACTACAATTGAACCACATCATGATTCTAACTTAGACAGTGTTCATTCTGGTTGTCTGCCTTTGAATGAAAATCATCCGTACTGTGATGAAGATGTCGAGGATCAGCAGTCATTAGGAAGCCAGCCAGAATTGAAAAAATTGGTTTTTGATGTTCCCACACGTCCACTGAGAAAACGGGCTTACTCTTCACTTAAAAACAAAGAGTTACCAGTGAGCAGCATGGATGTACAGTTACAAGATAATATAGAGGCAGAACTTACGTGCAGTGATGCAGCTTCATTAGAGGAGATGACTGGCCTGATGACAGCAACTATTCCTTGTGTTTCACAACACACTGATACGTCACACATACAGCACATGAAAGAGAGTCGGAACGGTATGTATATGAGAGTGGTGACATCTCAAGAGCACAGTGTTTTAGGAGCTGATGTTCCTGGCCAGATCGACACATTGGAGACTAGTGGCAACAAGAGGAATGCTGCTGCTGCTGCTGCTACTACTTTATCAGACTCTGTTGCCTCCTCACCTCTGCCAACTTCCTGCTCTTATCAGGAAGTTCCCGGGGCAGGGGTTGAGTGTGATAAGCTGCCAGCCCTGGAAAAAACGAGTGGAGACAGCTTCTCTGATGGGAGGGCTTCAGTGAATGCAGCTAGTTCATATGGTAGCACATTTCAAGAGTGTGTGAAGGAAGAACATGACAAGATGGTGACTGAGCACGGGAAACTTATTGAAGAAGCACCTATAGATCTACTTGAAGATGTCATCCTCAATGAGTACCGTGGTAAGCCTAGTCGTTTTCATCCAGTATATTGATTACAGAACTTTGCCTTTGCATTATTTTCCGATTCATTATTGTTTTCTGTTCTTCGCATTGTTCAAAGAGCCATGATGTTGATGTGTCAGCACACAATTTTTGTTCCGTGTTAGCTGCACACACAACATAACATCACAGTGTTTGGATTATGGTTACATTTATGATATTACAACTTATCACTTGTTACCTTGAACCATGACTAGTTTTGTTTCAAGGAATGTGTTTAAACACATCCTTTATTAGCCAAACAGTGGCAGAGAGGGATCTACTGCATTTCTTTAAGAATTTGTATAGAACCTTGCATAACTTACATGAAATGGAAAAAGTGCAGCTTTTAGCACTTATATAAATGCGAAAATGACACCCCCTTACTGCAGACTTCGTGGTGATATATCACAGCTTCACAGGCTGTGGGCTTTTCAGATTGCAATGCAACAACCACTGTAATGCTAATAAGGGTTGTTCTCATGGTCTTTTTATATCACTAGTGAATTGACTTGAAGTTTTTCTCTTTTTTGATTTTGGAATATTTTTCATATATTATGCTACACTTGTAAGTTAATAGTGCTATGCATAAGCTTATAAGCTTGCATGGCTGGTGCACTTAAATGGTATTTCCAGACACGTCAAATTCTTGGCATATGTTGTGGTGAGAATTCATCACATACTTAATGTGGACAGCTAGGCTAGTTGGAATATCAGCATTTCATGCATTTGCAGCACTTTAAAGAAATAGGAAATATTAAGAGGAAAGATGATCTTCTAAATAAGAAAAATTAATAGACGAGGAAAGACGATAAAACAGGTCCTTTTGTCTTTCCTCTCAGAGGAAAGATGATCTTTTAAATAAGAAAAATTAAGAGAAGAGAAAAGACGAAAGGACAGGTCCTTTCGTCTTTCCTCTTCTCTTAATTTTTCTATTTAATCCCGATTTTTTACCATGAACAAGTTTTGTCAAAATATGGTTAAACCAGATTTCTTCCTGAAGTTTTGGTTTAAAGAAGCGATCGTCCAAAGCTACCAGTCTTCATGCACAGTACTAACTTTCTGAGCAAAATATGTGCAAATATATCTTTTTGTCTGCTACTGTGGCTAGTTTCATCTCTTGCTAGTGTTTCTTTATTTTACTTCTATTTGTATAATTTTTTTTTACATATATGGTAGTAGCAATATAAATCCATAAGGCTAACAGGACTAGAAAAACCAGTAGGTAGCAGTGTTGTGTTGCTGGAGTATTCTTATTAATGCATGTGGTATTATGAACATTTCACACAAAGCCCTTTCTCTTTGCTGCCAGTTGATTAGTGGCAAATACTGCTGGTCAGTACACTGAGAAAGCTTTTTCGGCCCAATTTTGAAGATGATGATTACCATACTAAAAGCCCAGTATTGAAGACAAAAGTGTTGTGTGTGCTTCTGAAGTGGTCATCAGCATAATAGTGCCTGAATCAAGCAAACTGTCAGCACTTGTAACAGCATTCTACATTGCATCAGGTTGTGCCATCAGAAGCTCATGCAACTGTATTGCAGCATGTTTTTTGTTGTAGTTATTCATTGAGAGTGAGCTGCCTAATCAGTAGGTAATTGCATGCATCTTAGGAAGTTCCTGCAAATGCACAAATGTTTTCTATTCACTATTGTTGCCTCTTGTCAAAGACATTAAGCAAGTTGACTTCTTCACTGTAATTCAAGCTCCCTTTTTAACTTTCTGTGAGCTGACTGAACATACCTTACTGGTTGTTATGCTGGTCCTTTGTCTGACTGGCCTACAGAAAGTATATATGATCTACATTAACACTGTTTATGGTCTATGTTGATTACATAGTAATTAGTGCATCTGCTAATAATAGCAATTTACAAACAGATGTTTAGCAATAGTGCTTCAGGGTGTCTACCAACCGGGAAAACCGGGAATTCTCAGGGATTTTGAGTAGTCTGGAAAAACTCAGGGAAAACTCAGTGAATTTGTGCCTCTATCAGGGAAAATTAGCTGCAAGTTTATTGAAAGGGTTGAAAGTCGCGGTAACGCTGGCTCGAGTAACAGACAGGAATCGTAATGAATAGTCTTTGACGCCCTGTCGTCGGCTGGAGGAGTTGCCAGTGTACAGTCAACGACCGACTTTCCGGATTCCCGATAATTTGGACGGCTTCGCGGCACCACCATGTACCCCATAGAGTCAATGTATCAGAACGTCTGAAATTTCAGACGCAAGAACTCTTCGCCGTCCGATTTTCCAGACGTTTTGCCGAGACCACAGGTCCAAAACGGCATTATTCAAAGCCACGACTACTGCCATTATGATGACCTCGCCGCCTCGAACCGCCGCTCTCACACGATGATCCGCTGGCAGCCGTAGCCCCCACTGCGGCAACGCTAGGCCTTGCTGCTTCGGCGTTCGCTATGAAGCTTCTTGCCGTTGAGTGCAGCGTTCTTTATTGAAAGAATTTGCTGCTGTCAGCAATGGTACGGACTCCGCCTTTGTGGTCCTCGCAATTGGTTTAGAAGCTTGGAAAGCACGGTGCGTTGCATAATGCCGGTTACCGAAAGTCAGCCTCGCCTCTGTACAGAAAATTACTTGGTGGAGCACATGCAAAAGTATTGCAGTGAAGCATAACAAGCTTGGGAAGGGGCTGTTGCTACGAGACGCAGTATGCATTCCTTAATTATACACGCGTGCACCCGGTATTTCCTGTCACAGTACAAGCACCAATATGCCTAATACATGTACTAACATGCCTGCAGAGCGTTTTCGAATGTGCCTGTCGCGGATTGAGCCCTTAAGGGCAGTAAATGACATGCATTTATTTTATCCAACCGGCCGATTTTCGGAAGTTCTCGCGGCCCCTGGGGAGTTCGAAAAATCGGACGTGGACTTTGAAACTTGCCAAGAAGATGCTTCAAATGGTCCCTGTGGCGAATGAGTGGCGGAAGGCGGACAAGAACAGAAAGGACCTACGCATTGGGGAATGAACGGGAAAGGAAGCGTGCTGCCGCCGTTTTGAGCTCAGAAAACAGTGTTGGCCACCAGCTGAGATGTGGGTGTCCCTCATCCAAACCAAAATAAACTCTTTAAAGCAGTGAAACACAACACTGAGGCGTCGTTCGCGGGCTGAGAGTATGTCAGGACAGTTTAGATTGACTTCCGAGCTGTTGAGAGAGAATCTCAATTGTGACAACGTTCGGGCCTCATACCACTGACCTTGCTATCACTTGATAGAAATAGCTCATATTTGACAATATTTGCTTCTGTATGCATCTCCTTTTTATTTGTATTTGAGAATGTCCGACTCGATTTGCGATTTTTTTCGAAGGCTTTTTATTTGCTGTACATTTTACTAACCCCTCCCTTCTATTCCTTTTTTGAATAGCATAAACACTACTCCTTAGTATTCAAATTTCATTAAGTTGTCTTTTTTAATTTTTTTCATATGCTTACTAGAGAGTGACAGCATTGAGCGATATGGTTTCAGCCCGTCTTGATATAAAACATAGTTCTGCATCACTCGGGGAATTTTGCAAAGGAACTCAGGGAAAACCTGGAAAACTCAGGGAATTTGGAAATGTCAACTTGGTAGACACTCTGTGCTCGTACTGTCTACGCTGGCAGAGTTTGTCACCATCACATCCAATATAGAATTTTCAGCCGTTTTAAGACAGTTGTGTATGTGTGTTCTTGGCTGTGTGGCTGCACTGCCCTTTTGTATTGCTCCATCCCACAATCGTGAGCTTTTAGCCATTGGCTGTGGTTCTTAAATAAAAAATCTTCTAGTCTTTTGTACATTATCATGTGGCTGAATTATAAATGATAGCTTGAGTGTGCACATGGTGATCTTGACAATTCGACATCACATCTGGCTGACTTCCCTTATTTGTCTGCATTTGTTTCTAGACTTCGCAAAAGCTTTTGATAAAGTTTCGCACCAATTATTACTACTGAAGCTCAGCACGCTGAACATCGACCCCAATATTCTCAAATGGATAGAATGCTTTCTGACTAACCGCACGCAGTACGTAACCGCTAATGATTGTTCCTCAAATTCCTGCGCAGTTAAATCTGGCGTTCCACAAGGCTCAGTTTTAGGTCCTTTGCTCTTTTTAATATATATCAATGACCTTCCGCGTAACATCACGTCATCCATAAAACTCTTTGCAGACGACTGTGTCATGTACCGTAGAATAACTAACGAAAACGACAACTACCTTCTTCAAGCTGATCTTAATCGCGTCTCTGACTGGTGTAATACTTGGCTAATGACCCTTAACGTAAATAAATGTAAAAGTATGGCAATCACGCGTTCTAACACTTCTGAACCTTTTACGTACACCTGAACGGAGCTAAATTAGAGCAGGTTAGTACTTACAAATATCTTGGTGTTTACATATCGAACGATTTATCATGGCACTCTCACATTAACTACATTACTAACAATGCTTGTCGTACGCTTGGTTACCTTCGCCGAAACTTTCGCCAAGCACCAGCACACCTTAAACTACAGCTATATCAAACATTAATCCGTCCAAAGCTCGAGTACGCTTCAGCCGTCTGGGATCCAGCTCAATCAACGCTAATTGACACGTTAGAATCGGTCCAGAACCGTTCAGCCCGATTTATACTTAATAATTTTGCTCGTACTGCCAGTGTCACCTTGATGAAATCCACTCTTAACCTTCCAGACCTGGTGATGAGAAGAACGATTTCACGCCTCTTGCTTTTTCATAAAATTTTCTTTCATAATCAAGTACTTCGACAGGACCTCATCTCAGAACCTCCTTACTTTTCATCACGTGTTGACCACCCAAATAAAGTAGCCGTCCCTTTGTGCCGCACTAATCTCTCCTTACATTCTTTTCTTCCGAAGACAAGTAGAGAGTGGAATCACCTTCCCCCCTCCATCGCTGCCACTGAGGACCAAGCGTTGTTCAAGTCTGCAGTTACTCAACACTTACTGGTGTAGCTGCAAACTGTTGTTTTTTTCCTGTAAATTCCTTTTATTGTTTTGTTTTCTATTTACATTGTACCCACCCCCTCTGTAACGCCCTCTGGGTCTTGAGGGTATACTAATAAATAAATAAAAATATAAATAAATTTACAAGTTCCTTTACTTTTGCTCCCATTCCTTAGCATGCTCTGCTTCACCTATTCTCTCCTGCCATCATGTGGGAAGCCTCTGCATTTCGTGCTCTTTGGCGAGCCCTCTTCTCGCTTAGGACTTCTAGTTGCCACCTTTTGTTCCTCCACTGCCTGCATTCTGTCACAGCTCCTCTATATAGGTGTGAAGAAAGGGAATTAGGAATGTGATTTTTAATGTGTAAGCATTCTAGGGCTACTTCCCTTACATATCTGTCTGTCCATCCACCTGTCTCTAATGCGTGGCATGATGTGCTCCGCAGGTATACATGGGATCCTATGGGGGTATATATGAGAATGCCTTATGACTATGTATGACTACTGAAAAGGTATTAAAAGTAATTAAGGTTAATAAGAGACTACTACAATTAATTATGAAATTAGCTTAATTGAATTCTGGGGTTCTGTGTGCTAAAAGCGCTAAAACCACGATTCGATTATATGAGGCATGCTGTAGTGGGGGGACTCTGGATTAATTTTGACCACCAGGAAATATTTGAATTGTGTCCCCAATGCATGGGACATGGGCATTTTTGCATTTTACTCCCATGAAAATGCGGCCGCCGCAGCCGGGATTTGATCCAGCGACCTCATGCTTAACAGTGCAACACCATATCCACTAAGCCACTGTGGCGGCTTAGCGGCTAACTAAGCCTGAATAAGACTCCTTAAGACTAATGAAGGGTAAGGAAGCCTAATGTAGATTAATTATGACAAAATTAATTAAATGCAATGGTGATTAATTTATTGTAATTAATAATAGTGAGGGTAGTTAAAGTTATTTGTTATTTTATTTAGTCCAAGCAATTGTAATTAAGGTGAAATTAATTAAACCTAATTTCGATTGATTAATATTAATTTGATCAATGTTAATAATGCTTCATACAGCCTAATTAAGATTGTATTACTTAAGACCAATAACAATTAATATGGGTACATAATGGAGATTAATTCATATTACAGTACTTAACCCTTATTCAAATTAATTATGATTGCAATAATTTCACCCAGTATGATTAATTACAACTAAGTAGGTTCACCAATTAGGTAATTACAACAGGTCAATGCAATACTTGCAGCACATTGCATCATCCTCAACACAGCTAGCCACGGAGTGCATAACTTGGCCACTCAATCACTCATTCATTGTATGAGTGCAAGATGAGCAACTGGAAACCTGCTTATGCACTATCTGACAAGTCCCACTAGGGAGATTCTGCAGTAACTTTTTTGCTGATTTTTACAGACTTTGCTGAAGACAAACAGAAACATGGTGGGATCTCTAGAGGACCGTCACAGAGTGAGTAGCAGTAGACTCCTTTCAGTTGTAGTTAAATTTGCTGTAGTGTTCTCAATTCAACACAGGCCTAAATCATTTGCTAAAAAAGCTAGGTCATCGAGCATTACTACCATGTCAATGATCTAGTTCTACTAAATCATTCACAGATCATTGACATGGCTTCGATGATTGATGATCTCTTTGGTATATTGTCCACTTAACTAGTTTCCGAGTATTCCTGCCAGCTCTGCTGCAGTCATCTGTGCTCTGTATTTGCTTTTTTGTTTGTTTTTCACTCAAGTGCATTGCATTAATACACTAACTAGCACTCTGAGCAGCCTTGCTTAGGTTTACATTTGTTAGCCAATTGTGTAAATAACTTTTACAGCTTTAAATCGTCAAGAGGTGACTGCAAAAGTAATCATTTTGTTACGTCCTTATGCTTGTTCAAAATAAAACTGAATTAATGCAACTGGACATTTGTTGGTGCCCCACTAATTACAATGTATATATACTGCAGTGTCAGAACATACTTAAATATTAATTAGGCATCCCTGATATTGCAGTGCTGTACATAAAGTTTCTGCAGCCTACTTCAAAAATGAAGCACATTGCCTTAAAAAAAAAATGAAACCTGAAACCTCCTAGCCAGTAGTGCAGGCTGTAATAATACTAGCACTGAAAGGTATGCCTGGGAGGTCTTTGTGAGCCGACAATAGTACAGCATTCAATTCCAGGCTGTGTACACGAAGCATGTGAGAAAATAGTTTCCCAGTGGCTGATACAGTAAAAAAAATTTTTTTTGCTTGTATGTTTACTAAGCATACCTATTAAACTTTAGATGTTAAATCCCTTATTAAACAATACTTCTGTTATTTGCATAGCACCTTCTGCGTGTTTTTGGCTTGTTCTCAGTGTCAACAGCGAGTTCTGCATTTATAAACTTACAAGTTATGTTATGTAGAGGAGGCCACAGTCTTTTTTTTATTTATTTAATGATAAGTTTTAGTTTTCATATTGCAAATGTCCAGGTTGATTTAAATGAAATGTTAAATTGGGCAGATGGCTTATGTTTGTCACCTCTTCACAGTATGCACACCAGAATGGAATTAAGTATATGTTGAGATTATACATTTAACTTTAGTATAATTTTAGATGGTGACTATAAATGCTTATAACCTGGCTGTACAAGGGACACTCATAAAGTTTGTACTGTATCATTTTTGGAAAATCAGAACTATACGTACGTAAGATGGGTTGCAAAACAAATGTGTCCCTCTAGCACTTTATTGCATGCTGTACTAACTGAGAGCATTGCCATCATATTGAAACTGAAGTGATGCTGCTAAAAGTTCTCCATGAGGAAGTAACCTTGAAAGCAAAGCTTTTTGAGAGAGAAAATAGGGCTTCTCTGACTGCTTGGTCCTATGGAGAAAAGTTGGATGCTCCACTCTGATGCACCACTTTCATCTAGAGGGTAATTTAATCAGCAAGTAGTGAGAGCATGTAAAATCCCTAGTACCAAAAATGACTGGGATGATGCCATTAAGGAGAAGGTTTACATGCATGTTCTGGGACTGTCACTCAGTTACTTTGACAGATTATGGCTGGAAATGTCAAAAAGCCTGCAGGAGAATGTTATGCTAACCTTTTAAAGACAACTATAAAAAAAATTATTTTTGAAGAGTAGCTCAAGAACATGTTTCACGACAATGGACTAGTTCATTTTGGACAGTGGAACACGACTTCATTGAGTTACCGAAAATCTGCTTCATTCCCCATTTCACCAAATTGTAACATATAGTGAGTTCTTCCCCTTTCCTCGAGTAGAAAGACACTTGTGCATAAATCATTTCCAGGGAAACAAAGAACTCTTACTTCACTACTCACCACAGATGCTTAAAGCAAATATGCTTGAATACTTTATGTGCACAATAAAGAATCCCAGGTGATCATAGTTATGCTCTGGAGTTCTACGCTACAATGTCCCTTGTAGACCACTGTGCAGCTTTGGAACATACAGCCCCATAATTTACCAAACTGTTTCTTGAAGCGAGATAGTTTTTGGACAGAAATGGTGTGGTCTTAAGAATGGTTTTCTTCAGCTCATATACTAGTGGAATAAGTGCATGGTCTTGGGTAGTTGAAGTAAAGGGCTAGAATGAACTTTTGTTGAATCCTCATTCTATAATATGCTCTTTCATGGAAGTAGTATGAACTTTATGAATGGCCCTTATACCTTAAACTCTTTTTTGCTAATGATATATGGCCTTGTGAAAGTTGTACCTGGGCGTTATGATCAAGAGCATTGGAGGTAGTTGTAATGTTGCTCTATAATCCTTTTTCTTTTTTTTCTTTTCTTTCTTTCCTTCCTTTTTTTTTTTGCTGCATACAACTAGCAACTAGTGATGCTGTTAATCACGTCAACCCTTTGTATGAAAAATGCCAAGGTAACACTTGCATGTGCTAGCATGCATGACTGTTTGCCCACTGTGCATGGGGCTTTGTTGTTTCCTTTTCTTTCTATCCTTCTGGCCCTTAACATGTAAAAGAAGCATAATTAGCCATCAAAATGGATTTAAGCTTGTCTTACATGCAAGCAGTCTCATCATCTCAATCAAGTCCTTTATCTCATATCACTCGTAAACCAGGTGCCATATTGTGTGCATGTTCTAATTTTAAAATAGTTTTTTTGTCTTATAATCAAGCATTGCATTATCGGCAACCATGTTGCGACTCATATTGTTCAATTTGTAAGCTGCGTTTTCGTTGCACACCCTTGTTGCTTTTTGCAAAATGTAAGACTTTTCAAGAGTAGCCAAGAAGTTGGCTAAACACTTTCTCATCTTAAGCCTTTGTAGTTTGTGCTTTACTTGTATGAGTAACACATATAACTTTATAATGAGTTTGCTTCAGCAACGTTTAAGTGTTCTTTGCATTGAAGATAAATATGCTCAAGTCACTGCCTCTTTTACCACTTGAGATTTTTTTCATTTCAGCCAGTTACCAGAGAACATTATATATTCTGTTTTGTTTCTCTGTGCAGTATATACAATTGCCAACATTTCAATCACAGTTTGAACTTAATGGAAACTGTACGAGGGAGTTCTTTCACTTTGATTAATATTTTATGTCTCTTAGACGAGGTTTCTCAGCAATGACATGCATTTTGCATACTTTGCATGAATTCAAGCTTTGCTACCAACTCCTATGCCGGCATCAGTGTACCAAGTATACATCCAACTACAATACAATTAAATTGACTGCTCTAGCTGGTGGAAAAAATTTAGTGGTGCCTGATTAAGCCATCAAGAAAAGCTATGTACCACCAGTATTTTACTGCAGAAGTTTGTTAGCTGTTGAGACCTTGCAGGCTAGAGTGCATTATGTGATGACAGCTTAAATTTAAATTTTTTTCTGTCACTTGAAAGCTTTAAATTTTGACTGAGTTTTTGTGCAAGTAGTATATTTTAATGGTTTGGCCAAATGAAGACCTTTGTAAAGATGCACAGGAACTATGGTTCATAACGCCAATTTGTGGAAATTGCAAAAGTTAGGTTAGATGCTTAAAAAAATTAAGTAAATCACAGTATCTGCCTTTAAAGCGTAATAGTGTGTGCAGCTTAAACGTGCGAGTTACATAATGAAATTGCAGTTTTGCTCTTATGTTGATAGCTTTCCTACATTGAAACCAAGTTCTCATTTGGCATGTTTATTGTCGATTTATTTAAATGACTACCTCACATAAAGTGTTGTCCTACAGCTTTGAACAACCAGACTGAACCAAAGGCCCCAGGAGAATGTCCGCCACTTTTGGTAAGAGTTGTTACAGCATACGACACATTTTGTTGCTTTTGTTTAATGTTTATCGGCTGTAAATACTGCAAGTGGAACAGACAGCTGTGTCTGCTACACCTGCCATATAGTTTTTTTTTTGCTTTTAACTGGCTTTAGTTATAAATTAAAGATGGGCAGTGATACGATAAATAAGTTGCACTGGTGCAAGCAGAGAAGTCAATAGTGTAGAAGTAAACGTCTTCTTTATGCAAGAGCTGCATCAATGTATGCTAGATAGGTTTCAAGTTATCAGCTGATACCGTATTTACTTGAATATCTAGGCCGGCCCCGATTCTAAGCCAACCCCCTGAATGTCCGAAGCCAGAAACAAACAAACAAAAAAAACCTACCTTTAATGTAGGCCGAACAAAAAGGTATGAAAACAGCATTTATTTAATACGAACATGCCGAGTTCACTCTATGTTATCATTGTTACTAACCACACACATGCTTGCGGACGCGCACAGGCTCGCGTCCGCGCGCCCATGCATGCGCAGACAGTGTGGTACGGCTCGCACGCATCGAAACGTGGCGCGACTTAGGTAAACAGAATAGCGGCTGCGATACTGACTTCTCTAGATGGGGCGCTAGCTATGCGCCATATTTGTCATTTTCATTAGAAACTGGTGCGTTTTTTAAAATTCGCAAATCTAAGCCGACCCTATAGTTTGGTATATAATTATAAAAAAAATATATATATATATATATCGGCCTAAATTCGAATAAATACGGTAGTTGTTGGTGTGATGAACAGCTGTGGTGTAAAACAGGAAAGCTGGATATTTTGCATGGTATATGGGCTTTAAGGTTATACCTGTGACAGATAAATCTTTGTTGCAAATAGAGGTGCTTTTTCGAGTCAGCTCAACTTGCTGTCAGGCTGCTGTATGTGCTTTGTCGATGCTATATTTGCATTTCTCTTACAGCAGAACGAGGCAAGTGAAATGCATAATATTTTTGCAAATTGGGAAAATGTAGACACCAAAGAAAACTTGCCTGACTAACATGTTGTGTAGATCTCAATGTTTTCTCACATCCACAGCATTTGAGAAATTTGAGAAATGTCTGGCAGAATGGCCTTCATTGGCTGTCAATGCCGGCAATAGTGGATTAGCTCAGCTGACACCTACTATCATGAGCTAATACAGGGTATATGCTTCCACCTTTTCACTGAACTTGCATTTCATATTGCACCTCTTCTCTCGTATCCTCTGCAATATATAGATTTTTTTCTAGGCAAAAAGGAAACTACTCTCTACACGGTGTGCTGGTGTGCTTTCCTCCTTTATGGCTTGTGCGATGTGGTGTTGACACGCTTGCATTGCGTTGTGTTGACAGGACGTAAAATTTCAAAGCCATTCTAGCACTCTAGTGAGGAAATGAGTAATGACATGGTACCAAATCAACAGCAAGTCATTGCCATAGTCAAGCAATATATATAGTTGGGTGTACGCATAAATGAAAGAAAGACGTACTCAAACATCCACCAAGATAATCGGACAATGAAGGGAAAACAGAATGCAGCTATAATGAAACATAGAGCACTTTAAGGCTACAACTAATATGAAGTGGTGCGAGGAATTTGGAAAAAAAGTAATGGTGCCAATGCTAATGCTCACATATGCTATTCTGTGCTCAAAATTGGAGATCTTATCGGGGCTAGAAGTTAACCAAAGGTCAGTGGGCTGATTGCCATTGGGGATCCACAGTAAGACCACAAACGAGGCAGCGCAGGGTGACATGGATTGGGCCTCGTTTAAAGTAGGAAAAGTGCAGACCAAAATTAATTTTGAAGAAAAACTCGGGAACTTGGATGAAATGTACAGGGTAATTGAAAGTGCAAATAGACAACCTAGAGTCATCAAAAAGAAAGTGAGAGAAACAGAGACAGTAAATTTCATGCAAACGATGGAACAAAACTACATATATGGCAAAAATGAAATCGGGGGAAAACCTGTACGGTAACACATAGGGTAGTGTCTTAATTGCTCTTTGAGACTCAAGCTGGCTGCCCGAGGACAAAAACATACAGGAGCAAATATTAGCAACAGGATGAGGCATGTGTCTGCCACAGCAAAAGTCCAGAGACTCAGCACATAGTAATATCGAATGTGTATGTATTCACCAAGCAAGAACCGTGGGGAACGCCCACATTCCAGAAGCATTGCGATTAGAGCAGATGGGAGCATTAATTGGTCAGCAGTCAAGTTAAGCAAGCGATAACCCCCCAGATTCAGAAATGCATCTTAACTTGAGGCCGTGCTTGACTTGATTTAAATGATGCCTGGCATGAATGTGCCCAAGTCGCTCATTGCGTTTTCTTCAGCACATTCACACAGGTGTCATTTAGATCAAGTCAAGCATGGGCTTCAAGTTAAGATAAATTTCTGAATATGGGTGTTAGAGTATTGGTGGAACAAAAGCAGGGAAGAGATTGGTAGAGCCTAGGTCGTTACAGGCTTAGATAACAGAACAATATAGAGATAGAGGTTTTAATAAAGAGAAGGATGATCAAGGAGACAGAAAAAAAATGCTATACTGCAATAAACATAGTAAAACCTGATTAGTTCAAGCAGGCTAGGCGACTACTTGTCACCGCCCTGTTAACTCCGTTTCAAAGGGGACGCC
The DNA here is from genome assembly GCF_023375885.2 of Dermacentor andersoni. Lineage (NCBI taxonomy): Eukaryota > Metazoa > Arthropoda > Arachnida > Ixodida > Ixodidae > Dermacentor > Dermacentor andersoni. The sequence goes on from NC_092814.1 coordinate 149,038,014, forward strand.
ACTAGACATCGTCATCACCAGCTGCACCCAAGTTTAAATGTATTCCCTTTAGTGATCGATGTAAAGTAGCAAAGTACTGCTCATTAAAGCATCAGGTAAAAGCCACCTTAAGGCAGACTTTACATCTTCAGCTTTTCATAAGCCCTTGTGTGTGGCCTGCATTTCTAGTTATAAGCAGTGTGCATGGCAACACCATATGTATATAGCCCAACAAGCGGAGGTATATTGCAGGAGACGTTGCACATTCTGCACACATTTACATTATAGTATATAGTACAACCGTGCATGCCATATGTGTTACAACGCTACCATGGATCGAGCAAGGCTTCGCTGATCCACTCAATCAAGCTAATGAACGGGCGAGACCAAGCAACTTCTTTTTGGCGCTGTAGGCTGGCTTATAGTCAGATACAATGCAAGTCTGCAGTGAAGCCCCGCCCATGCCTTCATACCCGCCAGCCATTGTTCCTCCTCGAGGCTGCAAATAGTTCGTACTTCAAACTTTCTCTGTTACCTAAATAAGGCGGTAACCACAAAAATATTATAAGCGTGTAATTTTGTATGTTTTTACTCGTCTGTTATAGCGGGACGGTGAAAGCCTCATTCTTTATTCAACTGAGATAAAACGCTTGCTTCGCTGCAACTATTTATTGCCAAGTTTCACTTCAGTTGGCAGTGAAGTTTCATGAGTAAAACGGGGTCAGCAGTGAAATGAACTGTACTGCGGGCTTTTGAAGAGTGAAATGCTTAGAATACATAGACTTTGTCCATGTCTGTTGCACACCTCATCGCTTCTGCCTATAAAAAGACTGTTCAAGAACAGCAGACACTTTGGATGTATCAAGCACGACACCATTTTGAAATGGTCGCATGATGACGATTTTGTTTGCTTCTGATTGGCTGGCGGACTAACAACCTGGGTACAGTGTACTAGAATACTTTCCAGTGGCACGACCGCACCTCTCCGCTGACGCGCGCGGTCGCACCTGCAGTGGCGGCGCTGCAATCAACCGCTCTTGAAAACTCGCCCTGGTTCGCCTCTGCAGCGTACATGGCACACAAGAATACAAAGTGTGCTTGGTTATGTACAGCTGATGTTTTAACGTAATTCAGCTTGGGTTTGAAATTACTTTTTGGGTACTTTGTGTGGGTAGAGGTGTTTGGGCGTGTCTTTACAAAGCAAGTCTTTACAAGCAAATTTCGGGTGTGTCTTACAAAGCAAAGCTAGTAGCAGACGAAGGACAGTCGATGCGCTGCAATTTTTAAATTTTTCACGCTTAGTCGCCAACTTGGGCTAAATGGCAATACCAGAATAATTTGCGAGTACTAAATTTTACGAAGCAATACTTATTCGCGGGACCAAATATTCGCATGATGTTAGCGATCGCAAAAGACACCTTGTTTACAGTATGTTCTAGGGTGCACATGCACAGAAATCCGGCTGATTAAGACTGATTTAATATTTACACGAGAAAGCACTTCATTCTTAAAGCATGTGCTACACAAGAGGAAATACGACGCACAGAAAAAAAGAAGGAAGAACGACTTCGAAACTGCTTTCCCTGTCCCATTAGATTTTATTGCAGGTGCTCTGCAATAGCACAAGAATCATCCTGATAGCTTTAATGCACTTAACAAGCAGTGCAGAAATTGAGCTAAGTCAGTCTGCTTAGCTTCGGGTGCTGTGCTGCCTTTCTTTTTGACAGCATATGTGCTGTGTTCAAACCTTTGATAAAAAAAAAAATGGAGCCGTATGGTGACATAAAAGCTGACTATGCGAGGAGTGAGGCTCTCTGCATGAGCTCTGCATCCCACCTTCAAGGGAGCGGCACAATGAATCCTGTGCAGGACGTCCATTACACTTCCCAATGAACTTTTTGTGCACTAAAGCAATTTGTGAAAATGTCTTCAAGCCTTCAAAATGGAACAGTTCCACCGAGAGGTAGAGCAAACCTCCTTTATCATTGTAGTGCACAAATTCTGCAGCATGCAAGCGACGCCCTTCTTCTGTTGGAAGTAAGAGGCTGTCATTACATGCACAGCATTTGGCGGGCAGCACACACTTTTTTGCCACGTATCCGGAAATGTAATATATAAGCCTTAAGTCGCTCCTCTGGACATGGTACTTGTGTTCCCCTGCTTCATTGCCATGTGAACTCGAAGGTACTGCTTGTTTTTCTGTAAAAAGCTTGCTCTGGTCAATCAGCTGTTGCGTTGAAGTTTCTTCCTGGTCCCCCACATCAAGAAAAGAACTGATGACATCTCCCTCTGCATTCCCACCTGCAACACTATGCGCCAAGTTATAAAAGGAGAGACAGTGAACAGTTAGCAGAAACTGCTGTGGCGTTGGGTGTGAGTTCCAGCCAGATGAGAGTCTAACGATGAGAGCCTTGAATAACGACAGCTTCTTCGCACTGTTAGTTCAGGCGTATCCTGCGCTACACCCTGGAGCATAGCAGTGGTTGAGACATTGCTTTGCGCTCATTGATGTAAGTGGCCGCATTCACATGAGAACACTTGCGAAACACAACCACACAGACCAAGAGGCACAACCAAAACACACCACTGAAATGCAATGGTCGTGCGTGCCCAGACCGGTCGCCTGCAAGAGTGGTCGACGGCAGTGCCACCACTTCGGGTGCCACTTCTGGTGACGCATGCCGCAAGGCGCGGCCCCCTCCGCTCGTTGCACTGAATTGCTTCTAGTTCATGGTAACCTGGGGCGCGGCCCGTGTGCCTTGGTTGCCAAATGCTGTTTATTTTTTAAGTTCTATCCTACTATAGTAAATAAAGATGGGGAATATATTCACACAAGATTTCAAATTACAGACGCCAGCCGCCTCCTGCGGTGTGAACTTGTGGCCCTTTCCAAGGAGTCAGCACTTTCTTCAGTTTCCTGGCAAGCTCACTACTTATTACCGAGTGATCTGCACCTGTATCGACTAACGCGTTCACTTCGTAACCGTCAACAAACACACGTAAATCGGAAGCAACGTCGCTCTTATGGCACTGGTTTCTGAGTCCTTCATTGTCGTTCGGAGTCATTGATGGAGGTTTTCTTTTTGCGTCGGCAGTGGCTTTACCTACCGTGGTCGCTGACTAGTTTTCCCGATGCGGGCTCTGTGAACAGCGTCTTGGGGAGCTTGATGACGGGCGGGGACTCGGTGACCAATGCCCTTAACGGCGCTGTTGATCGAGGTTGGTGTTGCTGGTAGGCGTATGGGGAGCTGACAAGTAGACAGGTACTCTTCGATTTCAAATGGCCGCTCACTATTTCGAGGGCAAGGTGTGTTCACCGGAAAACCACGAAGCCCTGCCTGGCAATAGTGGCACATTCTGTACAGGTGGCCAGCCTCACCACAGTGGTAGCAGAGAGGTATTCGGTCAGGAGCGCACCATACATCAGCCTTCCTAAATCTTCTCTCGGGTGGTGGCAGTGTATTTCGAGGCATCGAGCTATTCATAGAGGAGGAAGTGGCTGTGATGTCAGTACGTCTGGGAGTTTGCTGCAGCACATTGATATACGAGACGCTCGGCTGGCGCACTAGTGGCGCTTCGGGCTGCACACCGAGCTGTGGTCCCCGGACCGCCTGTCTGACCTCTTCGCGAACCATGTCTGTCAGCAAAGAGAGCGTTGGAGCATTGTGGTCAAGCCGTAGCCTCTGAAGCTCTTCTCGCACTACAGATCGCACGAGCTCTCGTATGACCTCCACGCTGATTCCGATGACGGCTGGAACTGCGTCTACAGAGGTGATGTTCATTTCCCGGTTGCACATCCTTGATCGCTGTTGCAACATGCTTTCCATTGTTGTCGCCTCAGAACGAAACTCAGCGACGGTGCACGGCGGGCTCCGAACCAACCCTGCGAACAGTTCTTGTTTTACGCCCCGCATTAGATGGCGTAGTTTTTTGTCCTCGCTCATGTTTGAATCAGGTCTGCGAAATAGGCGGGACATGTCTTCTACATACATGGCCACGCTTTCATTGTTCTGCTAGTTTCTTGCCTGCAGGGCAGCTTCGGCCTTCTCCCTGCGGTCGGTACTCGGTTATGTTGCAAGCAACTCCCGTCGGACACCACCCCACGACACAAATGTCGCTTCATGGTTTTCAAACCATGTTTGTGCACTGTCCTCTAATGTGAAGTAAACATTTCATAGCTTGCGCTCTCCGTTCCATCCATTGAACTCAGCGACATGCTCAAAGCATTCCAGCCAGTCCTCTGCGTCTTCAAATGTGTCGCTGTGGAAAGGTTCTGGCGTCATTGGCGAGTTCACTACGATGTGAGTTGGCGTGATTTGAGTTGTCATCTCGGTAGCGTTTCTGTTAGCAGATGCTGATGCACAGATAGAATCCGCAAAGGGAAAAACTCAGGAGGCCCACCTCATAGGCAACGACTGCTGTGTTGGTGAACAGGAGTCAATTCGACAGGTCCAAGTCGCCGTGAGTCCGGGCTCTCTTCTTTGACTCGAGGAGGGCTTGAAATCATACCCCGCACCTCCACCAGAACTGTAACGCACAGTTGCATGACTGTACTTTAAACACTTTACGTTGGGCGAACTTGTGCCCGACAAACAGCTAAGCGAGAGCCTCACTACAACATCCACAGTCTTTTTGCAAGAGTCCCGCACTTCTTCTTCCCTTGTGTCCCGCGCTGATTACACATTGCTCCGATTGCATGTGCCTTGCAAGCCCGTGTTGCCCGCTTCACTGCCACTATCTTTCGCAGGTAGCAGTAAAGTGGACAGAGGCAGGAGGCAGCTGGCGCGTATAATTTGATGTCTTCTGTCAATATATATATTGGCACAAGATTTCAAGTTCAAGGATATAATTCAAGGCAAAGTTCTGTAGGTCCGGTGCATAGGTAGTTGAAGAAACGAAGGAGCACATTTACGAAAATTGCATTTTTATTGGTTTAGCGGTTCGGCCGTGGCACGGCCGAAACGTTAAATTTTCGTGAGTGTGCTCCTTCGTTTCTTCAAGTGTGTGTGTGTGTGTGAGAGAGAGAGAGATGAAAAGTACCGTAGCGACCGTAGTTCATGCTCCTGTTTCGGTCGCTGGCTCGTTGGTCGTCCAGCACGCATGTTGGGTGTTGATGTCCTGTAAGAGTTGGCGTGCAGCACTTCACAGCCGCAACTCTAGCACAGGCCCTAGTATTTTTTGCGCGACAAAGTGTGCGTGAAGCCTTTTGTCATGGCTCGACGGGCTCGACTACGAATTCACGCGAGCAGCAATTATCACGACACACGAAATAAATGCAGAAACGTGTTGATACGGTCTTGGAAACCGCGGTAATAAAACGTAGATGTCGTATTGAGAAGTGCAGATGCATTTAGCGGTAAACGTGAGAGGGAAGAAACGAGAGAGAAAAAAGAAAGAACGCTGCAATTACGGCGCGCGCTGCGCTGAGTGAAATAAGTAGTGAAAGGACTCAACATCAATGATCAAGACAACACTACACTCTAATCAACGCTAACGACTTGGCGCCGTAGCAACTGTAGTTGCAGCCGTCGCTATGTTGCAGCCACAGCTGGCCACAGGCTCCATATGCCTTTGAGGGAAAAGGAAAATTAAATTTTACGGTAAATCACATGTCAGTGTGATGGCTACGCCACGGTCGTGGGCTACGGCTACGACATGGGAAATTCGAAGTTGAAAATCGTTGCGGTAACCTGGGACATTCGCGCTAACCAAACCATCTGCAATGTCACCTCACCTCAGGAAGACGATTTGCTGCATGTCACGAGCAACGTGATAAATTTGCACTCTGGGCGACCAAAAATAGCCGGGTTCGGCGAGCCGTGACATCCTCTCGTTCATGGGCAGCCACACCTTCGCTTCGCAACCTTCGCTACGAAACCGAAACCACCGAAACTGCCTAACTTGTCGTGGTCGTGTTGGAGTGAAGTGCGCGTGCGCGGCGCATTCAAAATCTACTGCTGAACCTTATCAGGTAATGCTCATTGCTGTTTTTTGCCCAGCGCTAACAAATATGGTCGACATAAGCAGTGATTTTTAACTGTGCGGCACGGTGGTGTTTTGTTTAGGTTTCGACTTTCGACGCCTGTGATCGAGAAATGCTTCTCGGAAATTCGAGTTACGGGTCACTCCAGGTAGGGATTGCTAATCGTGGGGCGGTCCTTGCTGGTCCGGGCAGAGGAGGTCGTGTGTCCGGGGCGGTCCACATCTCTTGCAGTTAGTCGCAGCGCCCAGACAGGATTTTAAAGCGAAGCTTTCTTTGCCTCTTCCTTCGACTTTTCCACTACTGCTGCTGCTACTGCCTTGCACGCCGTGTCGGTGGGTGGTTGAGAGCTCACGGCAGGGGTGCGGGATACGATATAGGCAACGACAACGACGTTTCGGTAGAATGGGACCACAATGCCCTCTGACGCGCCCTCGGGGACGCAACAATGCCCTCTAAACGCCGTAATTAGGCGTGACCTCCCGCAAGAGCATTGCAGGAGCTACCGCGCTTTCTTGCGTGCTCACGCGCAACAGCAATGACAGTCCAGTAAGGAGGCAGGGAGAATTTTAGAGAGGGAGCAGAGAGAGAGGAAGCGGGGAATGGGTGCCACGTGGGACAACCGGATCCCATACCGACGCAGTCGGGAAACGGGTGATTAACCTTACCGCTCTGCGCTCATGCAGTTCACCTGACATGACACGGGAGAAAAAAAAATGCGTTGTCAGAAAGCATTGCTTATTTGGGCTCTCTTCAGTGAAGGAATGAGTGAATGGATGACACATCTGTGTTCTTTGTACTACGTGGATAAACACAAGTGGTGCAGGCAAGGTAGCACCACATGACGACTGTCGAATGCTGTCAACATCACCGGCAAATACCGTCAATGACACAAACAGCACAAAAAGTTTCGCTTACATCGATTCCCACATTGCACAGGATCTGCATATCCTTTTGTTCTTTATTTCTCAGGGAGAAGTTTTTCAGGAGTGAAAGAAGTACTTTCTCTGCTTTATCAATGCGTTCACATATTCAAAGAAGCGTTGTAATTTGCATTAATGTTAGTGTAATCAGCATATGAGCAAATGCTAGTGCTGTTTCTAATGGAAGTTTGTTTTGTCATGAATCTGCACTTATGTCTTCTCTTTTTGCAGGACAAAGGCAGCAGCACCAATCGTGAGTTCTAGCTCTTTTTTCCTAGTATGCGCCTAATGTGTGTGCGTGCGTGCAAAATGTGTTCCTCTGTATAAACATTGAAGATGCCTTACTGTTGCGATATATATGTATACGTGGAAAAGCTAAGACCTCCCATGTGTTGCTGCTTTCAGACATTCATCTCTTCTGAGGCACTTGTAATCTGTTTTAAATTTTTTATAAATTAACACTTAAATGTGCGCCCACAAAATTGCTGTCTTGTCATCTGTAGAGAGCAGTATTTTGCTGAGGTGCCAGGAAGTTTGCTGATTGGTCAAATTTTACTCTGCAAGAGTGGTAGCCAACTTGGATGGGTTTTTAATGAGTGTTGGCAAAGAAGCCAAGAAGCTGGTTCATGGTGGTGCATTGTGCAAAAGCTAAGTGGCCATAATGTTTTGCCAATAGGACAATTTCTAAAGTAGGCTTTATGCTTGGGTCTGGTTTTGACATATAGGCTAGCCTACTTTTCAGAAAGAAAAAATATAGATAACTTTGCTTTGCAAATGCACACTATGTAAAAGTGTCTTTGCATATTGCTGTGTGATTTTTCTGATGAAATTTCTTTGTGCCAGCTCTTCTAATGTTTGCCTTTTCCTGAAAAGTAGTTTAGTCAAGCCCTTTTATAATGGCCCCATTTAAAGTGAACTCTTTGCTTTCTATGATTTGCATTTCGTATTCAAAAATTATTTGCAGAAAGCTTCTGGATTGCTGCACACTCACAATCTGGTCGCTGTGCCATTTTGGTTTGAATGCACAGTGTAAATGACTGGCAGCATGACTATTGACATGTAAGCTGTTAGGTGCTGAATTCAAAGGAACTGCTTGTAGCTTACACTCCTAAAAATTGATGGAAAGGCATGTTCATTGTCCAGGGGGTGTTCAACTCTAAAGATTTTTTCACCTTTTAATATAACTTACCTTGTGCACTGGATGTTCCAGCACATATTATGCGCAGAGGATGCACTGGGCAGAGGCCACCCACTCCTGGCTGTTGAAGGCAGCCTTGACTTAGCCCAAACAAGCAACAACCTAAGCATGAACTGGAGTTAACGCCTTCTATGCCACACTACTACGCTGATGAAAAATTGCCGAATTATTTTGGAAGACCCCTCTTGCAAACATGTTTTACTTCCTCAGAAATATAAATTCGCTTCAGCTTTCACTGCCCCATGGACTGTATGCTGCCATCTACCAAAAGCACAACTAAGCACTGAGACGAAACTGTGCTCGTCCATAGCATTGCTAGAAAATGCAAAGTATGGTTGCTCACCCTTGGCCATTTTGACCAGAGACGGATGGAGGAATCCAGCTCGTCGAAGGCACGGAAGGGGTTAAGGTTTATGGCAGTGGTCGTGTGGCAAAGGGTCTAGTGCTCTCTGCTGCTGCCTAATTGCAGCAGTAGGCTACATGTGGAAAACATGTGGACAGCCTAACAAATAACTATTTAAAGTGCCAGTTAAGCAGACTATGGTAATGTTACTACCAAAAAATATTGCCTGTGTAATTTTCACTTGTGAAATGTTGGTACTGCTACTTGTTGGCTCCCTCAGAGGTTGTTTTAAGGCATGTCCATTCATTAGGATTCCGCATTTTCCGTTTTTTGTATTCAGAAATTTCGACGAACTTTTTTTACCTTTATTTACAATTAAAGATCTTGTTTGTCTGGTGAATGTCTTTCTACTAGAGGTGCTCATATTCAACCCAAACTTTATTTTTCAGGAATACAAAACATGTTTAGATGTGCAAATGTGATCTCATTTCTTGAAATAATCCTCCTTGAAACTGACGCACTTATCCCAGTGCTTCAGCAGTGCATGGATTCCAGCGGCATAGAGACATTTGTTCTTGAGTTGCAGCCATGAGCGGACAGCTTGCTTGACTTGCCATCATAACTGCTGAAACGTTGGGCTTTCGGGAACTCTCAGTGGTCCAAACAAATGGTAGTCACTTAAATCGAGGTCAGGACTTCATGCCGAATGTGGCGGTACCTCCCAACCAAGATCCTGCAAAGTGCACATTGTGCAATGCGTAGTATGTGGGCGGGCATTGTTTTGTATGAAGAGAATGCCCATGGTAATCAAGCCGGGCTGTTTCTTCCCAAGTGCAATGTGTGCACATTGGACTACCTTACAGTAGTACTCACTGTTGATGGTCTCATCACTGGGGATGTAGTCAACGTAAATGACGCTGCATTCATCCAAAAAAGTTGTCGTTATGCATTTCACTGCTGACTAAGTCGCTTCAAACTTCCTTGATATTGGGGAGCCGGTATGCTTCCGTTGTTCTGGCGACTTTTTTTTATTTTGGAGTGATGTGATGCACACACGTCTCATGGCAGGTGATGATCCAGCAAAGAAAACTCTTGCCTTCCCTGCCAAATGGTCTTTGAACTCAATGCAAGTTTGCAGTCTCCTGTCTCGGTCAAAGGCGGACAGTTGCATTGGTGCTTAGCATGCACCAGTTTTGCGGAACATCAGGTGTATGTGAATAACGGTGTTGTGTGTCGCTTGGGAGAGATGTCTGTTTTGCATGCTGACAAAGCATTACTCAGCAGTTTTCGATTATTAAATGCTCCACTTACTGGATCCTTTCAAAAACCCCAACAATGGGAGCGAAGTTACCTCATCTGGCATTGTCTTCCACTGCACTCTGGCCATCTCGAAGTTGTTTGCACAACTCAAATATTGTGCTGTGGCTTAGCATCACTGCACCATGTTGAGCTTGAAGTCTAGTGTGATTTTCAATCAGTTTTAGGCATTCGTTTGTGAGAAACGTTATTACAATACATTGTTCCCCAACTGTGTTCACAGGCTCCTCCACCATCTTGTTTAATACATCACTTCAAGGTGCAACTCAGCACCAGTGCATCACAGCTTGATATCCAAACAATGTTTCACCAAAGGATGGCAAACAGATGGCGCTACTGTGTACTTGTACATGCATAATACGAGAACTACAGGTTTGATTTGAGCAACCATGGATAATTTTTCAAGGGAAGGGGGGTGTCAAGCTTACCAGTTTTGTTTATTGGCAAACATCTGGTTAGCTCATTTTCTTGACACTGCAGATTCTGATCCCCTGCACTGTAGTTGTAGTCAGTATGCAAAATAACAAAGTTTTTGAGAAGCAGTCTAGCAAGGGCACAATAGTATATGGCAATGTGACTAAGCGGGAGTTAATAGTGAGTGCATTTGATATTCGAGCAAAAATAGCATAATACTTTATTCTTAACATTGTGGGACTACAGAGGACCAATGAATAATATTTTTAAAAATTTGACTAAGGTAGATACGACCACACATTATGATCAGTGAACTTGCCCAGTGCATCCACTACAGTTGCTGCAGCATGAAGACTGCAAGAACTTGGGCCAGTGCTCTCCTGGCCACCCCCTCCCCTTTTCTCTTCAAATTGGCAGCACAAGACACACACACAGGATTAAGTGGGAAGGCACATAGTCAAGGTGTTGACTGGAAACTGATTTAATGTGCAGTGAAAATGGATATACACACAAACAAAATTTGAGTCACTGCTAGCAAGTTTGTGCACTTCACATGATGCAGTACGAAATAGCCTGCCAAATGACTCCAATTGCCCACTCCTCATTTTCATTTAAGCGGCTGGTAAAATGGATGCAAATAAGATAAAAAGGTAAGCATTGCTTGGGTACTAGGCTGACATGGGACTTTAACCTCGCCAGGCTACTTGCATCAGAGTGCATGCCTCGTAGCTAAGTTCCAGCTGCCGTCTTGGCGTCTTGGTAAGTTTCCTTTTACTGACTCATTTTGGTTAAAACTGAATTTTGGCCAAGAAAATGGGCAGAATTTTAAAGCGATGGCTTTCTTTGGCTTTTCTTCCCACTTTGCGGTTTGTATGTTTCTGGTCATTTAATGGAGGAGAGTCAACTTGGGCCACTAGGTATTTGCTGGCTGCTGTCTTGCCGAGCAGACAACATGGGTCACTCTGCATTTTCCCAAATAAACAACTTGCCACTGGCTGCTGTCTGTCGTAGTAACAGCTTGGGTCACTAGGAATGTGCCGTACAGACAATTTTGGCACTGCAAGCATGATATGCACACACATACACACACACATTCCAGTGGATATTCATTGAGTCTATTTTTCTCTTTTGTGGAGAGATTACCTTTCAAAATGCATGCGTGTCAACTTAAGGAGCATCATTTGTCTGATTTTTTTTGTACAGGTCGCTATGTTGACGTGCTGGGCCTTACTGAAGATGCAGTGGCAGAATTGTGTAAAGTTAAACGAGGAATACAGGGACACCATAATTCATGCTACTTAGATGCCACACTTTTTGCCATGTTTTCATGCACTTACATCTTCGATGATATTCTCAATCGGGAACGTCAACCTGATGACATAGAAGAATATGATTGCATCCAGAAAGTGCTGCGTGACGACATTGTTAACACTCTTCGCAGGTACGTATGTGCTTGATATGCTACAAGTACAGTACAATCTCATAAAGATGAAATTGATGGCGCTCGTAAAAAATTTTCTTGTGAAACTTTGTAGATGCGAAATTTACAAATAACCATGAAACATGTGCAGCTGATGGTGATGAAGCTGCCACGAACAGTCGGCTATTATATGGCTGCTGCTGTTGCTTTTTTTGGGAGGGTTAAAAGATAGTCGATCTTTGTGTTTTATTCAGTCATCAACATTTTCTTAGCGTTCAAACTCTCAAGAGTAGCTCTTGGGTACTTTTTATTTTTTTGTGGTGGTGGCTTCACGAAAGCTTTGTTGAAGAGAAGATGTGCTTGGACTTCATTGTTGTGGTAATTTTGTTGCATAAAGTACTATGAGACACTGAAGGGGAATAATGAAAACTTTGTTAAGCTGGAAATTTAGTTGAACTGGCATTACCTATGCAGAAATTCGACTGTAGTTTGGTTAAATACATTTATTTCTTTATTACGACCATGTCATGTTAGCATGTCTTTAGACAGGTTCATTGCTTAACAATGTTTTAGTTCACAACCTTTGGCTTGCAATTCTGCAACTTTATCAGTATGAGACCCAACAACTTCACCATCACACTCTTTGTTTTGATGGTGTGCTTGTTTCAGATAAGCTTTTTTGTTACCACTGTAGCATATTTGCAATTTTGATTTGTTTCTTTCTTCTTTAGAGATCTTTATGTGCCTAGTGAAAATGTGATGAGGCTTCGAAAGCTCCTTGACTCTTTGGGAGGTGTGTCGGGGCTCACTACTGAGGAAAAAGGTGAGGACGTGTCTATGGTATACCCAATACTCCACATTATTTGAGTAGCAAATCTTTCAAAGTAAGAATTCTGGCTGTGACAACTGGCAAGATTAAACTTCTGACTAGATGAAAGTACAAGGAACCGTCTTAAATATCATGCTTGTTTACTTTTATGCAAGATGTGTTTCCTTAGAATACACCTAGAGGAAAAAAAATGTATAGCATCAGTGCAATTTCAGTAATAACTTAAAAGGCATTGGTAGATCCAAAAGGACCCGTCGTAGTTGCTCAGTGGCTATGGTGTTAGGCTGCTGAGTACGAGGTCGTGGGATCGAATCCTGGCCACGGCTGGAAATTTTGACCACCTGGGGTTCTTTAACGTGCACCTAAATCTAAGTACACGGGTGCTTTCGCATTTCGCCCCCATGGGACTATATCAGTTGTATATAAGCGATTGCCATCAGAATAAAGTTCAGTTCCGTGGTTCCCCGTCAATGTATGATCTTGTCTTATCATACGGCGCTTCGCGTCACTACAATCTGGTGCAGTCGGCGAAGCTAGTGACTAGCGACGAACTGCTTTTCCTTACCTGGCTTCCTGCTGTTCCAAGGGGCGTCACCTACGAGATGGCAGCGTATGGACTACCGCCATTACCGCCTTTCCTGGAGATGCAACAATTCTATGGGAGCAGTGGTGCGATGATCTCACATATTTCCTTGAAGCGACGGGGATGGACGCGCAACCGCCACTATGGAAAAAAGCAATTCTGCTGCAATGTCTTTGGGTCGAGGGACGCCGTGTTTTTCGCACATTGGGCCCAGAGCCAGCACGAACGTCTGACACGACCAAAGCCGGGCCGGAGGCAAGCAAACTAGCAGGAAAAGGCAAGACGGAGGCAAGTGAAGGGGATAGTTACACGGAGGCGTTGGGCTTATTGGAGTGGCAGTTCTCAAGCACCGTCAACGTACTGATCGAGCGACGTCGATTCACGTTACATCGGCAACTGCCGATTGAGCCGATACGAGAGTATGTCAGTGCCCTCCGACAGCTAGCAAAGACGTGCGACTTCAGGCATTTCTTGGAAGCAGCTCTACGGGACAGGGTTGTTGACGGAGTACGGAGCACTGAGTTGCGACAGAAATTGCCCGTGAAGGGGTCACAACTTACGCTCGCAGAGTCAGTAGAAATGCTGCAGACGTACGAGCAGGCAGCGGAGTGGGCTGTGGTCTATGACCAAGGGTCGCCCCAAACGGACATAGTGCAGCACGTATCTCAAGGCAGAGGCCCAGACAGTGACTCGGCAATTACGCCGGTGTGCAGGTGTTACCGGTGCGGCTCTACAAGGTACCTAGCTAATTCACAGGAATACAAAGCACGGGGGAAACGTTGCTCCCAGTGCCACAGGATGGGACATCTTCAAGCGGTCTGTGGCAGGTTGGCGGAGCGGGACGTGTGGACGGTCCGAAACAACGGCGCTAGCGAGGAGGATGTGCTCACTGTGCTGGCGGTCAGAGAAGTGGAACGAAGGACTTTGGTCGTTGATGTCGTTATTGAGATAAAGCCACTTCAGTTGCTGGTGGTTACTGGGTCGTCGGTGTCTATTTTGCCAGACCACGTTTATCGAGCCAAGTTCGCCAACAGGTTCCCTTTGGCTGCGGCTACAGCGACGCTGCAGGATTTTTCACTGAAGAAAATTCCAGTCTTGGGATAGTTCACAGCCAGAGTTGTACGTGGGAACAACTCGACTTGCCTTCGCTTTTACATTGTTACTAGGACTGGATGGGGTGCACCAGCTACAGTTGCACGTCATCGGTTCTACACTGGACTCTCTACAAGTCACGGTCAGCCCCCAGTCGCTTCCTCCTAAATTATGTGAGTTTTCCTTTCTTTTCGCTGATAAGTTGGGATTAGCGAAAAACATTGTACATTCTGTGAAGCGGCGCGCAGATGTAAAACCAGTAGCAGCGAAGGTTCGATGTTTGCCCCTGACGTTGCGAGAGAAAGTAGCGGCTGAACTGGCAAGATTATTGGATGCAGGCATTATAGAAAAGGTCAGTGCTGCGGAATGGGTGTCTCCTATAGTGGTTGTGCAGAAGAAGGATGGAACTATTCGTCTATAAGTCGATTTGCGTGAGCCAAACAAAGCAGTAGTCATTGATGGATTCCCTTTGCCGCACACAGAGGAACTGTCGCATGCGCTGAGCGGAGCAGCATGGTTCTAGAAACTGGATCTTGCTGCAGCCTACCATCAAGTGGAATTAGCCGAAGAGAGTCGCGAAATAATGACATTTATTACGCACGAAGGCTTATTTAGGTTCCGCAGAGTGTGTTTTGGCCTCACATCGGCACCAGCCGCATTTCAGCGAATGATGCAAGAAATCTTGAAAGGCTGCAAGGGCGTGTTGTTCTATATAGACAACATCGTAGTCTTTGGAAAGACTAAGAACGAGCACAACCATAACCTTTGCGGGGTATTGCATCAGATCGCTGAGGCGGGGGCTGCAGCTAAATCAGAAATGCTTGTTCGCTGTCAAGGAACTCTCCTTTTTGGGTCATAATGTGAGTCATGTGAGTGCAAGTGGTCTTGCCCCACTCAAGTCAAAGGTGGATATACTGTGATTAAAACACAAATGCCTGCCGATGTAGTCTCGCTGCAGTCTTTCCTTGGGCTCGTAGGCTATTACTCCCATTTTCTTCCCAATTATGCAGAGGTGGTGGAGCCACTGTGACGGCTTCTTCGTAAAGGACAGAAGTTTGTGTGGGACCAGAGCACCGAGGAGAGTTTTTGCAGGATCAAGGAGATGCTGTCGTCATGCGGGGTGGTGGCTATGTTCAACAAGTCTTTGCCTGTACAAGTGACCACTGACGCCTCGGCATATGGACTCGGAGCTGTGCTACAGCAGGTAGTCGACGGAGAAGTATGTACAGTGGCATTCGCTTCGAGGACACTAACTCCAACAGAATGCAAGTACTCTACCGGGGAACGAGAGACGCTGGCATGTTTATGGGCGTACAAACATTGGCACGTTTATCTGTGGGGCCGCAAGTTTGTCTTATGAACTGATCATCAGGCTTTGGTGACACTGCTGTCCACAAATGGGGTTGGAAGACGCCCACTGCGTATTGAACGCTGGGGTGCTAGACTTTTGAGATACATCTTCACTGTGCATTTCACAAAGGGGAACACCAATGTTGTTGCGGATGCACTTTCTAGGTTACCTTTGATCTCTGCAGAGGACGAACCTGTGGAGGAAGTAGTTGCCGTGGTTGCCAGCATGATCACTAAGAGTGAGTTGCAAGCAGCAACAGCTGAGGATTCAGTGATAAATGAGGTGGCGCAGCATGCTATGTCCAGATGGCCGGAAAAGGGCTGCTTAGCTGGAAAACTAAGGTTGTTTTTTCGTATACAAGAAGAACTGTCAGTTATAGACAGGCTACTGTTTCGCGCTGAACGGGTTGTTCCCCCGGCGACACTCACTTCCAGGCTAGTCATGATGGCACATGAATCGCATCCAGGCATTGTAAGGACCAAACAATGGTTGAGAGAACAGTACTGGTGGCCCAGAATGGACAGTGATGTTGAATCTCTGGTTAGGAATTGTGCTATCTGCAAAGCATCAGATGAATCTGCAAAAACCGTAATGGCCCTATTGGAGCCAGTAAAGTGGCCCAAGAAGCCGTGGGAAAAGCTTGGAATCGACATCGTTAGGCCGATGGAGCGAGCCCCTCCGGAGTGCAGGTTTGCAATCACTATTATTGATTACCACAGCAAGTGGCCCAAGATGGCATTTGTGTCCACAATCACTGCACAGGCAGTAGTGAAAGTGCTTTTGGAACTTTTTGCGAGAGAAGGGTACCCGAAAAGCATTGTGACTGACAATGGGCGTCAGTTTATGTCGACATGTTTTGAGCAGTTTTTACGTGATCGGGGAATCCAGCACTGCGTCACAACATTGTACTACCCGCAATGCAATGGTCAGATTGAGCCGTTCAACCGCGTTCTCAAGGAATATGTTCAGGTTGCGGCATTGGAACGAAGACCACTGAAGGAGGCAATCTGGGACTACCTGGGTGTTTACAGGGCCACCCCACATGCAACTACTGCAGCATCACCGGCTTGCCTATTGCATGGAAGAAGACCCAGAACAAGATTGGATGTTGTTGGCTTCCCAGAAAGGGAATTTTTCGAGGAGCCGCGCGTCGCCATGGAAAAGTTGAAACAGCGTTTTAAGGAGCAGCAACAATGAACAAAAAAGTACACCAATGAAAAACGAGGTGCCAGAGCGTCTACCATTGAGCCAGGAGATTTCGTAAAAACAAAGCAAGGCGGACCAAACACGAAACACAAGTTTTCTTTGTCGATCCAGGTGGAGAGACGAGTGGGCACGAATTCATTTTTGCTGGCAAATGGTACAAAATGGAACGCATCAAAATTAACAGTAATTGGTCAAGTAGGGACAGGACCGGCACAAGCACTAGCTGACGCGGTTACAGCGCGACGCAGTGCAGCCTCAGGGTTTTCCTGCGACCTGCATCTTCACATAGGGAAGATGGCAGAGCAAAATACCCCTACTACCGTCGAGAATCAATCTGAAATGGTGCCATCAGAAGACATCCAGGGAAGCGCCAACCATTCTGACGGTACACAGCCCACAGTAACGGAGTCTATACTAGAGGTTCCCGATCAGCAGGACAATTCTCGGTCGCATTTGGCCATAACCACAGCACCACTACGCACCAGGCCGGAACGAACAAGAGTGCCAGTACGATATCAAGACTACGAGCTTACCTGACTGTAGGAATGTCGTTCTTGTCATGTGCTGTGAAGTGAGTGCGCGAAAGTGGATTGATTTTTCTTTCCTTTCTTCTTTTTTTTTTTATGAGGGGCGAATGTGTTGTGTATAGGGGGCGCTGTCAATTATATCAGTTGTATATAAGCGATTGCCATCAGAATGAAGTTCAGTTCTGTGGTTCCCTGTCAATGTATAGTCTTGTCTTATCATACGGCGCTTCGCGTCACTACAGTGACATACTCTAATGATGGGGACATGAAACCCTACTTTTTACATCAAAACACCCTGCCATTTGAATTGTAGCTGCTTGTGGATGGTGCCACAAATAGCTTCCAGCCTTGTGGCTCAAAAAGTGGACAATTTCTCTCTTGTTTTATTGTTGTAAAAAACTTGTGAACATTTTTTTTTTTTTTTTACAGATCCCGAAGAGTTTCTAAATTCACTGTTCTATGCATTAAGGGTACAGCCATTCTTAAAACTAAGGTGAGTATGTAGATGAGCATTTCTATGCTTCATGCTGTTATTAAAATTCTTTGTATTCCGGTGGTCAAAATTATTCTGGAGTCCCTCACTATGGGTGGCCCCCATAATCATATCGTGGTTATGGCATGTAAAACCCCAGGCTTTAATTAGGTTTTGTCTGTATATTTAGCGTGTCTTTACTTTTTCTTAACTGAAGCATTTTGAGATCTCATCTGTTACTGGAAGTTCTTATTTATGATGAACCACGACTGACTTGCCTATTAACCATCGCCAACTTAGTGATAAACATAGAAGATAGCTGCAATTACCTTTGCTGATAAAGGAAGTGCTTAGCCCACTCCACAACGTAAATCAATATTGCACGTAAGCCTGTTAACATCTAGATATTTTTTGTGTGCAACAGGGCAATAATAAAGAACATAATGTTCCAGTGATTTTCAGTAGTGCATGTTTTAATTATTCTTGTATTTCTTTTGGACTGAAAAAAGGCAGTTGTGGTACTTTTTTGTACTTCTGTAATATGTTTTCTGCATGTGTTTGTGCACAAACATGTTTTGGTCCTCAGAAATTGTGTGTAATTCAAGCCCTTAACTGTTTTTGAATGTTAGCTATTATTTGCACGATGTGTGGAAACAAGTTATTTCTTGTTTTCTGGAGCATATGCAAGTGTGCATACTTCAAATATTGGTGAGATGAAGCTGATTGTGGGATTTGTATTTATATTTAATGAATCCTTTAAGTGTGAAAGACATATTCAGGCAGAGGTCTTTGGCATGAAAGTGATACTCCTGGGCTTGCATACTTTCTCCATTGAAATAGGGGAACATATTTCTGTGTGCTCCTGTGTCAGATTTTTAATTTATGTCAGTAATTTGCAATACAGCTCAGCATTTTCTGATCAGAAATGGTAAGACTTGACGGTGACAGTGTTGTGTAATGCCATCATCAGGGAGACAGTAAGTGATTAACCTCATGCACTGCATATTTCTGTGCATAAGTCATGAACATATGTTCCTGTGTGCATCTGAGCACCAGCTAAACTGCGCAGTGGTTCTTATTTTTGTCCATTATCCATGATACTCGGATGAGGGGAAGCTGTCCTCTGCTAAGTATGATGTCTGGGACCTGTCATGCAGAATGACTCAAATGAGTAAGGAAGCTGTGTATGAGAGCTTCTATGTGTGTGTCTCCTTTTTCTTACTGTTGTGTTTTGCACTGTGCAAAATCATGGCACCAATCAGCATTAAACATGTATGCTGCTGAGCTTTGATGTCAACGTTAGCAGATAGGAAATAATACTGGTTTTTTTTAGCTACTGTTACTGTATGTTATGGTAGTTGGCTGCACTGGCATGTAAATATGTCTGCTGGTTTCCATTATGTAGCGGTTTATATGAGAGTTTAAGATTTATGTGGCCCAAGCTTATAAGGTGGTGGTGTGGAGGCTATGTATGCAAAAGGCATGCTTGTGTCCACTTACGCTTCCATACATTGCCTTTATAAATTGCTTCTTTCCATTGTCGACTTGACTGTTGTGACACTGTAGGCATGACATCGTAGGCAGAGCACTGAAGGGTGTGAAATAGCCTTATAATCCTTTATTGTGCCACCTTTCATGTAAGTAGTGAAAGTAATGAAAGTGGGCTTAAGTATATGGTGTGCCAAGCATTTTAGGTCATCATGTGTGGTAATATGCAATGGTAACAGTGTTTGGAAGTGAGGTACTATTTTAACCCGAAATCATTTCTACAGAATTTAGTACAGAAGATGTTACTATCGAAACACCGCAGTCTTGGTGTCGGAAATATTCTTTAGGATTTAAGCTTATATGCCCATTATATGCCCCATTACGCGAAAATCCATCGGCGTAGTCAGCGTGACTGAAAGATGGTATCAAAAATGGTCACCAGCACAAACAGTAAGAACATGTCACAAAATGCTTGGATTTACATCAAATTTTCAGAGAGGTTCCTGTAAACAAAGTAAATTAATGGCTTTGAATAGAAATTTTGGTAAATTTCTGTCTGGGTAGGAACTGAAGCCATGCCTCCGGGGTGTGAGACGAGCATGCTTGCTCGATGCCACGGCAGCTCCACAGTTCTCGTTGACTAAAGGTGTGCCTAGTGCGTGTGTCATTGCGCACGTGATGGCACAGCTAAGGTATAAAATAAAAAGTGTTATTGTCCAATTGAACGACACTAAGCAGTCCTTCGAGTTATGAACTCCTCACGGGCAAGCGAGCGCATTGAGATGCTTGGTTCATTTTGGTATGGCCTTACCGAGATGCAGTTAGAATGCAGGCGAGAGCTTGCGCGGACAAGGAATGCATGGGAAAACACATATCACCAAAGGGACTATAATGCTTTCGCATTCCCATGCCTAAGCAGTCTTAAATGTCTCTGCCGATTTTTTTTGGTACCTAGTTTTTAAAAAATACTATTTTCTTCATTTTTCTTTTTCAGCTCGCAACAGGAGACGCACCTTTATCAGCTGTTTGTTGCTAAAGACGAGCAACTGGAAATTCCTACTGTGCAGCAGCTCTTCCACCAGTCCATTCATGAATCCAAGCTAAAGCTCAAGGAGGTCAGCTCTTCTACACTTTTTTGCTATTTTTATTTATTCGAATTGTTTGCAGAATCCTATTAGTACTTTGTCCACTGTTTGACGTAACTTTTTTTTTAACAAACTGCTTTCTTTTTTGTTTTGCATGTATGTAATACTGCATACATTTTTGTATTATTATTCTCTTCCTCCAACACTGTTGTTTTTAACTTTCTTTGTTGTCAATTTTGCTTAAATGTGTCTAGGTGACAGTAGGCAGGCGAAGCTACAGAAGCACCAATGAACGAGAAAAAGGGAAACAGAGGCGCTTGATTTTCAAGGTGCTTTAAAGCAAAAGTCTAGTAGAACATGATTAGATCATAGTACTGTAGTGTTTTCTATGTCTTCTTTCAGGGATGTCACACAAATTTTTGTTGACTGCAAAACTACTACTGTGGTGCAGCTGTCCTATATGGGAGAGCATTTTTTGGAGGTGATTTGGTGGGAGTCATGTGATGCAAAGCATGATGACACGTTGCGTAAAGTCATGTGACTCGCTCAGCTCCTTAAGGCCCAATTCAGCTCAGCTGTATGCATGGTTTTGGTTTTATACCCGAGCCACTGCAGCCACATTTCAATGGGGGCAAAATTCAAAAATTCTCATGTACTTAAATTTAGGTGTATGTTAAAGAACCCCAGGTGGTCAGAACTAATGTGGAGTAGTCCACTATGGTGTGCCTCATTATAAGATAATGATTTTGGCACATAAAACCCCAGAATTTATTTTTTGAATGTTTACCAGGCTTGTGTGCCAAAAGGGGGCAATGGATGAGCTTCTGCTGGGCAGATACCTAATTGACGGCATTTAACATCCCAAAACTGGACAGCAAACTTTAAGAGACACTGTAGTGGAGCAGTCAAGGCTAATTTAAACCGCCCTGGATTTTTAAATGCGTAACTGAATTTAAGTACTAAGTACTTCTGCACAGGACAGTGTTCAGGATGGAGTCACGTCTGGAATGAAAGCCACACCCTCTTTTTCGCTTGCACAATTCCATAACCACTGTGCCGCCGCAAAGGCTCACTGCAGTGCAGCTTGTGGACCACTGACGAGAGGTTTGAGCACAAACACTGACCTCATAAAGGACGTGAAGCTCTTGATTGGCTAGAATCATTAAAGAAAGCCTACTAGGTCATCTGTTAATCATTATTTGTATAAATAATATAATAGAAATAGATACTGAGGTTCAATGCATGATGTATGCAGATGTACACAGTTTTTATCAGGTACTAATGTTGATGATTTAAAGGAAATAGCAGGTTGAATAATTTGCAATGATGGTCTGTTAAAAATTCTCTTCTATATAGACTCCAGCAAGACTATAACCACATATATTAGAGCTCTCTCAGCATTTATCTTGCCTTTGGAGGAAATGCAATAGAGATTACACACACATTTAAAAACACCAGGGTTATACAGGGTATCCCAGCTAACTTTAGCCAGAGTATAAAAATATGCCAATGCACTCTAAGACGACGCGACCAAATGCATGTTGCTGACTAGTGTATGTAGCAAGTCACAATATTTCATGTATTCTGCTTAATTGTATTATTAGTCAAGATGAATTAACCAACTTTTGAAGCAAGGAAGTTGGCAAACAATTCCAATGATAAAGTTGTATAGCGCTTTATGAAACGTCCGATTGAACAGTTTCTAACTTTCTATCTATTAGGTATTAGTGTTCTTCCACTTATTGCAGATGCCCGCGAAATGCAAAAAGATACCATCTGACATGCCCGCTTGCGCGTTGTGATTGCAGCGCTCTCAAATGTTTCACATACAAGAAAACATAGCATCTAGCAGGGTGTTCTACTGCTTAAAAGGCGACGGGGCAGTGACGCAGGTTTTCACTGTGCGATTTATGCGACCGATGTGCTTCCCTCGCGGCGATTCATGATAGCGATAAGCAGGCACTAAGGCAGCACCTGGCTGGGCAAAAGCGGGTACGAGCAAGAGAAGTCGGGGCTATGCCAAGATGCAGTTCTCACCCATGTATGAGTGTGAATGGTCAGGGAACAAGCCAAGGCACAGGACAGCTCTCGCCCAATGGAACACCTGACCGTGCGTGGTCTCTTCCCTCCTTTTATACCTTTTTCTTGCAGGTTGCACTGACCTTGCGAGGGATGGAGGCAATACCTTGTAATACCTTTCTGAGAAAATGTGGCAAAGCTCGTGTGGCTCCCTCTGTCGCGTAGTCACACAACTGCTCATATTTATTTTCTCTTTAAGAACATAGGTGGCGCACACAATGTTACACCAGCAGCATTCTGTATAAATTTAATTATAAAACATTTACTGTGGACACTCTGTAACAAATCCCTGCTCCATAGTCAGATATAAGCAAGAATGGAACCAATATTCTTGCAAGATCAAGCTATTTTAGCAAAAACATAAATCAGCCCAGTTTTCAATCAAAAAGTTTTTTTTTTAAGTACAACTGGCCAGTCTTGAGAAATAGTCTGACAAATAAATTGAATTCAATATTTGTTCTTAAGTTGCACCTGTATCCGATGAGGTCACTGCCTTTTGCTTATTACAGGCTCATTTGGCATAGACATAATGGCAGTCAAGAGCCCTGTGTTGCCACCATATAGTACATAAAAGTTTAATGTGCCATGGGTGGCTCCATGTATGTTTTCATCATATCACTAGCTTATTCTCTTTTTAAGTTGTCCTGGCTTTTGGTTTAAATGGGCCAGGTGGACTTGTGTTGTCCTGTGTCATTTCGCAGGTGATGCTTAAGTTGGCCTGATAGCCATTTGAATGTACTTGTTTTCAGTATGTGTGTATACCTCCTGCACACTATTTCTTGACTCATCATCTTGTTGCTGATAATGCTATTGCAAGGGCCTCCCTCAGAATGGCCCTTGCATACTTGTCTCGTGGCAAGTATGCAAAGGCATACTTTCCAAGTTGTGGCATGTCATGTTGTGATGATTCTCGCAATGTATCAGCGATACCACGTGACCCTCACCAAATCACTTCCATAAATACTCTCTAGTCCTAAATACTATTAATGTTCCTACTGTTGTTGCTGCAGTTAAAGAAGTATGTCATGAAGTATGCAAATTTAACTGTACTCTGTGCTTAAAAGTTATATGCCTCTTCAGTTTTGAAGTAAATTGCTAGTGTGATGTGAAAAGATGGGAAGCAGCCGCTCTATCAGCACCATTTGCAAAGGTATTGCTCAGTGAAAGCTTTAAATAGACATGTTGCTGGTTGTACATGACTATAAACAAATCTTTGAAAATTTTTATCATCACATACTCAAACCAAATATCTACGAATTGGATTAGAACTACTCCTTAGCTTGTATGTTAAATATATTTATTACCTTTACTGCAAATTCAAGATTGGCCTGTACTTTTTCTGAGAAAGATTAGTAGGAAAGGGAGACACCGAGGAGAGCTTTGCAATTTTTTAAATGGTCAATTAGGTAGCATGAAGGTACATTGTAATAGTAATAGCTTTCTATATACTTTCATACCTGCACATTTGCGTAAAAGGCGCAGGGCGGTGGCCATTGCGCCTAGTTCCGGCGCTCGCTGCTAGTCAGTGGTGCCAGCCAAGAATAGAGCAACCGAGGCGACAGCATGGCGCCCACTAGAGCTGGCCTTTTTTCATCGCAGCTTGTGTCACTTTGCTGAATCTTAAGCACCAGTAGCACCCTACACTGGCACGAACAGTCTCCCGCAGATTGTGCTTGCACAAAAAAAATATGTGTACAAGAAAAAAACGAGCACGAGATATTGTTCTTATTTCTCCTAACATACTTCCTTACACTTTAATATGCTGAAACTGTATGACATACTAGCCTAGCAAAAAAGCAATATGAAGTTTGAAAAGTGCAACACAAACACAAGTATTGCCGTCATTTGCAGTTAGAGATTGTGGTCCGTCTTGGCACCAACTTCTGTGCAAGCATTTTGGGGATGTTGTTCTTGTTCGTTACCTTCAGGGCAATGTTAGTAGCAGGGAGTGGAAAAACTTAGTCAGGATCATCTCAAACAACATATCGTAATGATTGGTGCCTGAGTACTTGGCCTTCACCCTGTCACAGCACTTGAGCACCGTTTATACCGAGGTCGCACAGCAAAAATTGCGATCTCACGTTCATAAACAAATGACACTCATTGAACATCAAGAATAACTAGCAGTCTGAGCTTTCAGGTTGCAGTATAAAGTCGACGAAGTTCCCTCTTCACGTTCAAATATGGTCACATTAATCTTAAGTTACAACAAATTATTGAGGACCTTAACAGCGAGAGTATAAAAGTGGGGTTGAAGATTAATATGCAGAAGACAAAGACAATGATGAATAGCCGGGCAAGCGAACAAGAGTTCAGGATCGCCAGTCAGCCTCTAGAGTCTATGAAGGAGTACGGTTACCTTGGTCAATTACTCACAGGGAACCCTGATCATGAGAAGGAAATTTACAGAAGAATATAAAAATGGGTTGGTGCACATACGGCAGACATTGTCAGCTCCCGACTGGAAGCTTACCATTATCAGTGAAAAGGAAGGTGTACAGCAGTGCATTTTACCTGTGCTGACATATGGGGCGGAAACTTGGAGACTGACAAAAGCTTGAGAACAAGTTAAGGACCGCGCAAAGAGCAATAGAACGAAGAATGCTAGGCATAACATTAAGATACAGAAAGAGAGCGGTTTGGATCAGAGAGCAAACCAGTATAGCCTATATTGTAATTGACATTAAGAGAAAAAAAAATGGACCTGGGCAGGTCATGTAATGCACCGGTTAGATAACTTTTGGACCATTAAGGTTACAGAATGGGTACCAAGAGAAGAAAAATGCAGTCGAGGACAGCAGAAGACTAGGTGGAGCGATGAAATTCAAAAATTCACGGGTGCTAGTTGGAATCGGTTGGTGCAGGACAGGGGTAATTGGAGATTGCAAGGAGATGCCTTCGTCCTGCAGTGGACCTAAAATAGGCTGCTGCTGCTGATGAATCTTGTGGCTGCTGTGATGATGCACAGAACAAGAAAGCCAACCAATTCTATTTCTTTGAGCAAGTGGCACATGACCAAAGCAATTTTTGTATAAAAGTAAGTTACTGAAATTCTAAAGTGAGCTATGAGTCCGTTAAGTGCAAAGCACAATGAACGTGCTAGGACAGGTTGGTCTGTACTTCTTCTGGAGGATATATGCCCGTAGCACAGAGAAAGAATAATTTAGGAGGCGCAGCTCGGCTCCTTCCCATGTCGTCATAATGTCGCACAGGGGTTCAGCGGTGGACGTTGTGACAACACCCCATACCTAATGCTGGGCAGCTGACGTATCGTCACATGACGGTTTGTCGAAGCCATCGAAGTGATGCAAAGGATCTGTTCGACACTGGGAGCGCTCTCGTTGTCTGGTCGCGTGTGGCTGCTTGATGCCAGTGCGCCGCCCTTGCATTAGATTCACGATGTGTGCATCTCTTAGGTAGCTATAGCTCAAGTACACTACCGAACAGGATACTTTTCACTAAACGAGACGGGAGCTATTACGTGCTCTTGCTAAGCTGGCCGGTGCGCCATGAGACAGGGAACGACCAGTACTGCCCCAAGCAGCAACAAAGACTTTTTCGGCTGGCCAAGGATGACTGCACCTCGAAGGTCAGCGTAGTATTTACGCCTGCTAACCATTCTGCCGGGTAAATGCTTTTAGCAGACGTAGTCGCTTGTTGTCAGTTCTTGAACCTTGCTTTCTATAGTCTCGGCCGTTCTTGCAGGTGTTCTAGGTCATTTAGAGCTTTGAAAGTTCGAGTATTTTTTGTGCAGGATTCATATTAGCTGTTACACTTTGGGACGAAGCATTGGTGCCCCATTTTTGATAATCAGTGAATGCATGCACAGTGAACGCTTACATCGTAGAGGAGCAGTGGAGGAACTGCAGAAATTATGAAGGAATGATTCTGACTGGTCGAAGTGAGCAGGAGATTCTGGTCTATTCTGCTGTTCCGTCTGTACACGTCTGCCCAAATGTGGTGCAGAAATATAAGTAAATTTTGTTTCGCCGCATAATAGCTATGTCTCGCATACTCTCACACTTTTTATAGGCATGATAATAAAGTAGAACAAATTCTAATTTTTGATTACATTATAGTGGACAGTTTTGTTCCTGTTCTATTCCTGTTCCTTCTGTTCCTACAACGTCAAAAAATTTGAAAAGCACCAAGTGCAGTTTTCTGTACGTGCACGGTTATGGTTGCCGATCGTCCGTTTTTTCTATATGCGCCTGGCTGCGATTGCAGATCATTTGATATCTCAAGTGCGCTAGTTTTTTGCTCTCATTACCGTATAAAAAGCACGTGATCGTAAATATAAATCTTGAATAAAATATTTGCACTATAAAATGGTCTACAGGTCTTTTATTCCTTGAGTGCAAACCGCGCTGGCGAAAAACTTTTATGGCATCATCCAACAACCCAGTGCAAGTGGCCAGAAGCAGATGATGCCGGGCACCATCGTAGACAGCGGCCACGTGTGCTCTGCTCCGATCGCGAGGGACAACAAAAGTAGTTCCTTATGGCATCATAAGGGGCGCTGCGCCAATGTTTGCCAACTCGCAATAGCACGTCTGAAGCTGCACGTCTACTCCTCACCCAGCATGACATTATCATGATTCGCGCTCACATTGGCGCCGGCCCATAGTTTTTCCTCCTGTGATTATTACTCAATAGCCCATAGACAACTTCACAGATGAAAGCAGCGACTGCTTTATACTCTGTAGGAGGACTTGTCGTGCTAGTTGGTGTTTGCGTAACGACATATAGTGCGAAGGCACAATCACGTCACATGCACACGCAGGTCGCAGGCACATTCCCCCACCCCCCCTTTCTTCTGCCTGTCATGTTCTCTGCTGGCCTAGCTGTGTCCCCCACATAGTCTGCAGCTCTAAGATAGGCTGCCGAATAAAACACGTCAAGTTTTACGTGTGGTGCGCCACCAGGATGGTTTATGAAATTTTCCTGTCTTGTGCAAAGTCCTATGTAGGACAAATATGCCGCTGTAGCAGTGACCGAATGAGGGAGCATGCTAATAACTCGAAGAAGGACTTGACTGTGCATCTTTCAGTGCACTTTAAAACCTGCTCTTGTGAGCCGTGATTTCATGACGTGAAGTTCCTGGGCAGAAGCAAAGACAAAACGGCATGTGAGCTATGGGAAGCATTTTACATAAAAGAAAAAGTAGTACTTGTGTAAGTCAGACTTCTGTTGTTTTGTTCAATGCGGAACATACTTTCTTTTAGATCTTTCAAATGATCTTGCTAGTTCTGATTATTGCCCTTTGTAGTCTACCCTAGGTGGCTGGTGGGCTTGCCCATATGGCGCAATATATATATATATATATATATATATATATATATATATATATATATATACACACACATACTGTATCTTGCTGTCTTTCAAATAATGTTGTTAGTAGTGCACCTGTGATGTATATCCCTGCATCTTCTTTGTGATTGTGCCTTCGCACTACAATATGTTAAGCTTTATACTCATTTTATCCTTTATCCTCAGCCACTGCTTTATCCAGGCAAATAAGTTTTGTCACATTTTAGACTTCCAGACGTGCACATGCTACCTTTATGCCTTTTCTTCCTGCTGGCCACAGCTTGCAGATGCTTTGATAGTGTTCCTAGAGAAGGTGGTGTCAGCCCAGAATGGGCGCAATGTAACGAGGCCAGGTGAGGAGGTTGAGCGATTGCGTGGGCACAGAAAGTGTATAGCAAGCTACGTAATCACCCTCAGGTGTTCTGTAAGCCTCCCTGCTAAAATACTTTAGTCTTAGTAAAGAATGATTAAGCAGTGCACACTTTTCAGGAACCAACTGTGTTTATATATTTGTTGCAGATTCCAAAAGCATTGATCATCCAGATGCCTCGTTGTGGCAAGCAGTTTAAGCTGTATGACCACATTGTACCGAGTCTGAAGTTGGACATTACAGATGCCTTGGAAAATTGTAAGTCCATGAAGAAATTGCGTGCATTGTGCAGTGATGTTTCTTATTTTTGGAAGAACTGAATGGGAAGTGCATTCTGACAAATGTGCTATGTGACTTTTGAAAAGTCTTGTTTCTTAGATTAGTAGAAAGAAAGTAAAATATTTCTTAAGTGAAAGCAATAGTTTGGTCTCGAAACTCCAGAAGTTCACTACAGGGCAATATGGGTGCATACTTGTACTCTTGTTTAGCACTTCTGCTCACTTTCTTCATGCACAGTGTGGGAAAAAAAAGTTCTTTCTGGATTATGTAATCAGTAAGTATTGTTGGAATGAAGGGTCAAAAAAAGGAAATTGAATTCTCAATAACGAAGCATTGCTGTGAAGCATTACTTTGAATATGAGTTGTTTCATTGACACTTACAAGCTTGTTCTCATTGTGCAAGCACAAGAACTTCTATATTAACGAAACAGAAAGAAAGAGCAAGAACCCTTTGATGTGCTAAGCTAGGGTGAATGGAGTTGTTTAATTGCATGAGATTCGGAGAATGCTTTTGACATAAGGGCCGATGTTGCTTTTAGATGGTGACATGTGACTTTTAACAAGGAGCCAAAAGAAAGCTATTCAACATAAATGTTGTGAATGTTGTCATGTGATGACAGCTTCCAGAGAGACATACCATGAAAAACTTGAGAGAAACAGACTTGTTATTGGGCAAATTAGTGTCCACACAACAAAGAAGAGACGACATCAGCCAAAGGAACAAGCATATGTGGCCGTTATCAAATTGAATGGGATTACCTAAATCTCGCATAAGCTATAGGCTCCATGGTGCACCTAATAACGACAAAAATAAATGGAGAAAGCTGCGCTAATGCACTTGCTACTGTGCATGCCATAGTAGAAATAAGGCAGAATAACCCAGCTCATACATGATTGCTTGAGCGATGCTGCCACATAGTTGGAGTTGGAAAGCTTTCACTTTCACTTTATTGCCTTGAAGGCCCCTTGCGGGGTATTACATAAGGGTCAGGAACTAAAAAAAATTGAAGACGTTGGTTATAATGTTAATTACAAAATACTGTTATTTTGTCCAGGAAGGCAGATGAATTGGTGATGGTAGTGATGGGGTAGGGAAGGCTGGTCAAGTCTGCTGCTGTGCGAGGAAAAATTATGACAAGAAGGCAACAGGTTGTGTACTTGAGCAAGCAATGTTTAGTAGATGGCCTGTGTGTATGAGGGTGGAAAACTAAGGCACATGGCAAAGAGAACTGGTATATAGAACTTGTGAAATAATGACAAACTCATGATACAGTGGAGATAGAATAGGGTGTCCAAAGCTCATTTCACTTTTAATGAGGACATGCTCATGTTATGAATATGATGAGTGAATGAACCTTATGGCACAGTTCAGCATGGATTCTAGTGCATTGATGAGGTGGGAGTTTCATATGGGCAATCCATATTTAAGTTGTGGTCTTACAAGTGTTGTTTATGCTAGTAGTTTTATTTGTTAGAGGGCCCCTCACCAGGCCACACAGCAAACTTGGTTATATGTTGGAAGTTGTTACGTGTCCTCTAGGGAGTGTTGTGTCGTAAAAATTTTTCAAATCCGCTCATTAATAGCCGAGATAAAAATTTCAGTGCCACGAACCCATGATTTCAGGAGGCGAGCTCCACTGCATAGCGA
The DNA here is from genome assembly GCF_023375885.2 of Dermacentor andersoni. Classification (NCBI taxonomy): domain Eukaryota; kingdom Metazoa; phylum Arthropoda; class Arachnida; order Ixodida; family Ixodidae; genus Dermacentor; species Dermacentor andersoni. The sequence continues at coordinate 149,067,910 of NC_092814.1, forward strand.
GACACTAGCCTCTGCAAACAAAATTCCCTCCCGGCGTTCTCCCATACCGGACCTCGAGGATTGCGTGACACACACGTCACGAGCCCCGCCTTCATTTTTTTTTCTCCTTGCTTTTTTGCAGTGCAGCGCACTTCCACTGATGGCGTTGCGCGCGAGCTGTTGTGATTGTCTCGTTTCGCGCAGTGCACGATTTTGCATGCTGTGCACGAGGACACCTGATTAGCGGTATAAGTCTGTGCTACACGAATACTGAGGCAGACAAAAGCGGATCACAGAGCATGATCTCGTGCTGGAACATGGTAGAAAATGGCATAGTTTCCATGTCTGCGCGACATGGGAACAAGCTGACGAAATGGAAGTACATCTCTCTTGCTGCGGTGCAAAGTAAAACAAAAACATGCAGGCATTTGGTTTGTGTGTTTTTTATTTCTCTAAGCTTTAATTTGTCTATTCTAGCAACATACTATTACACAAATAACAGATGTTGCTTTGAATAATTCCCGAAGTCGCATGTCACCACGAGACTTCACAGAGTGAACACTTCTACGTAGGCGCACTAGCACGTGTACGTCATCGTCCAGCTTGGAGTGTGGTGGCCGCGAAAAAAAAGGGAAAACAGCATACGGTTTGAAATTTCAGATCTTTACGATTGTTATCGCGCATTGTATGCTCTGTGCTTGTCAGCTCAAAATGGCCAGACCTCGTGAGGGGCCCTTTAAGGGGCATTACGATCATTCAGTTTTAGAAATCCATGGTTTTATTTGCATGTGATGTGACAGGGGGGCCACATGCAAGCACCAGTTTCAGTCTGCATGACAGCAATGCCTAGATACTTGAACATGTCCACGGTGTCAGTGGGGATATTAGTAATTGTGTAAGGGAAGTGGAAAGGATTGTGACTGCGGTAAATTGACGTTTAGTAGGGTTTAGGACGATTAGCCAGTGAGTGTTGAAATTGGATGAAAAGACATTATTGAACATATTGACACATTGAAGCTCAGATGAAGTTGCACCATCATTTGAAATTCTAATAGCATGAATTGATTTGGAGTTGATTACCTACTTGCCAGAGTTTTTTTGTTGTTATTGTTATTGGTTAACATGCGAGGTAAATCTAAGTGGAAAAATGGATGCTTCTGTTGGCAGATAGCTGCCAAGTAGGCTTGTTCTGCTTCATAATATTTTTACCAAGAGTTAATCATGGCCTTAGTTTAGTGAAGCGTAAAAGATGATTTTTTTTATTAAAATCTTTACGTGTGTTTGTGAACCATGACCAATTGCAATTAGTGCGAATTGAGATTGTCGGAATACACTGTGCTAGGGGTCATTTGTCTTATTTTGGAAAAGCAATCAGTTTTATTGTACAGGGCAATGCAATAGTTAAAGCCTGATTCAAATGTGTGGTAGAATGCATCCAATTAATTGTTGATTGTGGCTTAATTTACTTCATCATACAGGCAGACAATTTTCTGATCTGAGTGATGTACAGCAGTGGAGAAAGAGAAAACAACATGAATTTGTTTATGATCACTTATTTTGCACAGGTAGAATGGGAGACATGCTTTCGGGATGGCTGGTTAGTATGAGGTCTAGGGCGCTAGCAGTGTCATGGGTTACATGTGTCTGCTGGATTACCATCTATGAAAGGTTAAAATTAAGGCAAGCATCTAAGAATTCTTTAGTTTCTGTTATGGCTGTGCAAATACTGAATAGTAGATTTTTAATCAAAACCAAGAAAAAAAAGTGGAATATCGAATTGAATATCGAATATTTGAAAGTTTTTCACAAGTTTAATGCTTACAAATGTTGGGAAAGAAAACACGGTGCTGCACATGCTTGGGAGCCTCCTAGCATTGCATAAATGTAACAAGCTATCAGTAGCTTAGGTACATAGAAAGCACTGATTATAGCTCACTTCTAGTATATGAAGGTCTGGAAAATATTTTTTTTTATCAATAGAATTTCTGTTGAAAACTATTGAATCAGTGATGTTCTGTTGTACCGAATACCAATGGGGTTCTCAGTTTAATAGTGGACTGGTGTTTTGTGGCAATCATTTATTTATTGCATAGAAAGGTTTGTGTTCCAGTTTTTCTCCAAAGTACAGAAGGGCAATCCCAATGTTACGGCAGGTAGGTTATTGTAAAGCCAATCTGTGCAGCAGAGGAAATGACCGTGCATCACGTGACATAATCACCACTCCGTGCATAGCTGGCGCCGAAGATAAAAACCAGGTGCCGTCCGTGCAGTTTCGTTGTAAGGTTTGATGTGCATTTTGTCATCTGCCAAATAGTCTGAAATCTGGAGGGTACCGGCAAGTTCGTGCGACCCCCCTTCCCCGCCTACCCTTCTAGAGCACAGCTCTCAGGCGTCCATTCTTGCAGTGAATGTCGGTGTCCTCAGTGTAACCGAGTGAACGAGCACAGTGAAGGATGAAAGAGCGAATGCTGAGCGCAGTGGGTGATGAAAGACTGTGATGGCGAAGAGAGCGTGAGGAGGAAAGTGGAGGAGGATGGTATGGTAAAAGCATGGGAAGAAAAGCGTAGTGCCGCGTAAGACGGGCTCTGCAGCGACGATGCCTATGAGATGGCGCCAGAGTAGCGCACGTCTTCTGTTTACTGCAGACACCACTGATGCCACTGATACCATATATGGAAACAAAGCACTGCATGAGTGGAGGACTGTTTGCAGTGGCTGCTGTGAATCGCACTCATGCTTTACCTACGCGCTGCCTCTTGCAATCTTCCGATTCGCGAGGCAGTCGCGCCACACTTCGCTCTGTTTGCAACATGCCGCGCGAGGAAGATTGCCCACACCAGCCAATATATCGCGAAATGAGAACACGTATAGAGCTGTGCTCAAATTTCGCATTAGGGAGTATCATAATCGTCAGTGAATTTTTTTCCTCCTCCCCTTTTATTCATTCGTGTCCGTGCAAATGCATGCAGTCGGGTCATGACACTTTTGCGCCCGCCTTGTAAATTCAAAGCTAGTATTCTGACGGGTTGCTTGATGCTACAAAAAGACGTCGATATGCCTCTACGAACGGCGCTGGGAATGAGAGGCTGCCGTACGGTGTGTCGCAAAGATGACGGCTGTGAGCAACTTCCGTACACTGCCATCTCATACACTCACTTTCATTTGCGAGGCTATTTGTCGGCTTTCCGAGTGCTGTGCAGCTGCTACGAGTAGAACTCCATCGACTCGGCACCAAACCGTAACTGTAGTCGTGGACACCCGGTGAAGCAGTGCCGATTAGTCCTAATGGCCTAGGCAGTGTGGCCGTGACGAAAATTCGCCGCTGGCCGATGTGTTTACGGGCCACAAGCCGTCGCGGATTGCTTGCTACTAATATGTTCGTTGGGTGCCTAATCAATGACCGGTTCCGAGATCACGCGTGCCGGTTCGATTGACAGCTGTTGAAGCGGCGTGAAGTTCGTCGCCGCGTATTCAACCAGTGCCTCCTAGATGCCGATTCAACACAATATATCTGCATGCCTATCAGCGGCTAATTGGCCCGATATTCGTGCATGCTTTGCACTTCATTAAATAGCCGCTGTTATTGTTGCCATTCCCTCTGTCCGCATTGCGTTATCATTTCTATCGGTCCTCGACCTGGATGAACCTTGTACCGAGAGAGGTGGTCCCAGCCGACGCGGTGCCATTGCTGTGTGTGCGATCTCGCATCAGGTCGATGCCGGGAAGTGCTCGAAGTGACAGTCTACTACCGCGTCAGCTGGGGCGGCGGCCCGTCTGCGGCGTGCTCGCCACTTTTGTCCCAAAAACGAAGTGAAACGCTCGCTTGGGCGACATCGAGCATGAAGGGCTCCGCAGTGCACGTGACCTGTGGCACTGCGCCGCTCTCCATATCGAATACTTGCAAAATTGAATAGAAGATATTCGATTCATCAATTGAATTTTCGAACATTCAGTATTTGATTTGGTGATATACGAGTATTTGTGCATCCCTAGTTTCTGTACGACTTGTGCCCACGTAAGGGTAATTTGACCAATTAATGTAGGTAATTGAAGTCCCCTACGAGCAAAATGCATGCATTCAGGAACTTTTTTTTAAAAATTTGTTGAAGGTATTGTTAAGATCCCGAGGAAAATCAGGATTACTGTTCAAAGGAAGATGACTCACATTGATTGACTAGTAGCAGCTGCAGTTTTAGCATGGCACACAAGCTATAAAATTTGTAGAATAGTAGCTGCATGAATTGAGCATATCAGCTGTTTTTTCACTGCAATATGAACAGCACCACCCCTATTTCCATTTTATTAATTATGTGCAACACTGAGGAGACTAGAGATTCTTTGCAGTGGCAGCGTTCACACTTAGAAATAGTGTTTTGTGATCAAGTCTTGGGAAAATGTTCTTCATATAAGCTCAGTTCTAAATGAAAAAAAGAATTTACCCTTAGAAACAAAGAAACCATGTACTCGTATGACTGCTAGCACATTGTTTTAGATCAATTTGCTTTTTGTCGTTTTTTATTTGCAGCCCATCGCGGCAGCCTCGCGTGCATGCTTGCGCAAGCAGACGCCGCTGGCATGCAGCAAGGCATAGATGCAATGCGCGGAGTGAAAAATTTTGGTGATCGTACTTGCATAGCTTCCACAGTGTTGCACCTGATGTATGAAACAGAGTATAGTATCCTGCCTATGTTTGTGAAGAAGATCAAAATTCACTAGATTACTCAGACCTTCACTGCCGCAGATATCTGTGGTAAGCCACATTTTGGTTAGTACAAGTAAGTCATTCCAGCGCCAGTGCTTGCCATTAAAACTTTTTTCAGAGGGTGCAGTTTTACTTTGCAGTTGTCATGATAGTTAAGAAGAATACTACAAACATCCAAGTGAACGTAGCATCAATACCACATGTACACATTGCATTAAAATAAAGTATTGTATGCATATATAGCAAAAAAAAAAGGGCATAAAATATGTTGGGGACATTTGTTTAGAGTGGAAACCATGTCAGCTTTGTACACTCATTAATAGGCTGAGCAATGCTGCCTGTGTGTTGCTTTTATTGTTTTTTTTTCTCTTCTCTCTCTCTTTTCTTTGTTTGAGATATTGTAATTTTCCACTGAGCTGTACCTTCTGTAAGAGTCATTTCACAGCTTGTTGCCTGAGACTAGTCTATCACTGTCAGTGTCGCTATCTTTATTATTATAGACTTTAATTGTGTAAGTCGTGTCATTTAAGTAGGATGGAGCTGAAAACCGATGCGCTTCTATTCAGTGTTTGGTAATTCGTTTGGTAATTTTTAGAGCAAAGCTCTTTATGGCTAGGCTTCCATGCATTTTTGTTCTGTGTCAACAAAAACTATCATCAGCAATGGCTCGTACCCCCCTAAGCAAGCAAAAACTGCAATGGCTCATCCCTCTTGTAGTGCAGAGGCTATATATATATATATATATATTACACGCAAATGTATATAAATAAATGTGTTCGTACCTTTGTTCAAAATTCTCTGTCACCTCTGTGACATGTGCTAGACACCTTTGCTGGTCATCCACCTTCACGCAGTGGAATGGCTCATGATTTTTATTTTTATTAACACAGGAGTTTTAATTAAAATCACCGCCCAAGCACTTCATACAGATGGTTAACCAGCGAAGCTGAAACGTGCAGCCCTGCTGTTTGTCACTGGGTTAATCCTCATGGTTCATTGAAGTCTTTCTCAATTAATGGTCATGTCTTTGTGTTTCTAATTGAGGTTACACACATGTTCGGCTGCGACAGAGAGAAAGACGTCAGTGATGATATGCCCGCAGTCCGCCGTTGTTGCTTGCATTTTATGTCTCGAGCTTTTCGGCGGCGTGGTTAGCAGCATCCACCTGCCATTGTCGCCTGCGATTCTTCGTTATTAAATTGCTTCAAAATTAAATCTGGCCATTACTTAAGACAATCAACGGCTCAAACCCCCATAATCACAGCCTCCCCATTACAATGACAGAAGAGAAGTGAAGTGAAATTCTACGCTGGAATGATGAGCGGCAACGAAGCTAGCTGTGGAAGAAGACGACGAACGCGGGAGCAGTGGCACTAGTGCATTTGCACGGTTACGCTGAGGGGCGCCAATGACTTGGCTGTGGAAGACGACGACGCTCGAGCCATTGCTGATGATAGTTTTCTGTGCACAGGCACGGTCAGACACATTGTTGTTTCGCCTAGCCATATAAATCTTTGCTTTAATATGATTTCGCTTCTTGTACAGCACCCAGGTTTTGCTATGTCTGTGGCAGACAGGCTACACAAGAGTGTTGGAACTGCTTCCGACCAGATGTGGGCCTTGAATGCACCAGTTACTGTGATAGCTGCAACAAAACGGTAAGCACTCTTGCATTAGATACTTTAAAGGAACACAAGGAAATTTTATACTTCATTTCATCGATCCATCATTATACTTTAACCAATTGATCTGAAATTTTGAATCTATTAGCAACAAACATGATGTATTGCAGGTTCTGTTTAAATGCATTTCTTTAAAAATATACGTTGAAAAAAACGAATTTGTATTAGCACTCTCAATGATATAAGGATAAAAGCTAGTTGTGAACGAAGTACTGGTGATATTTATATCAGTAGGTGCTACCAGAGCAACAGGTGCCTTGGCTTGGCTCGACTTCATAACATCAGGTTATACAGCCTCACCAAAAATGCAGGTGGACAAGAAACACCTACACACTGAGCACTTGGCAAAGGAAATCTCCTGAGTGAACACTGAAGGCTAGTGCCAGAAATGGAGTGTTCTTTATGCAAGCTAAGAGAGAACTCTGGCTCGTAAGCTATTTCATTCTAGTAGTGCATGCACATCTGGGTTCGTGTGCACATCCCTTTTGAGCCAGAGCCGATTGCACGGTTTCTATGTCACTGCACAGATTCTGGTACGTACTGTGCACCATGAGAGACTGTTCTGATAGGAGCCAGGGCCAGGTTTTGCTTAAAGCTGTTGATCAGTGTTCCAACTAGCTTATCCTTGCACTTAGTCCCTCAGATAATACGAGTATGCTATATGAAACATGATTGCATGGTCAACAAAATGTGACCGTATCAACTAATCATGTGCATGTTATTGACTGTTGCCTTGTAGTTCATGCCAGCACTAATGGAGTTGCCAGCCATTTTCTTTTCTTCTACATTCTATAAACAAAGCTACGGACTCTGGCATAATTGTGCATTAGCGGTCTGTATGACAAAGTCTACAACATACATGCACAATTTCAATTTGATTTAATGTTCTTTTAATGGTTACTGCACCTTAGCTATATATGTCGACTAATGTTGGCCAGGGAAGTGTGGATGTCTACTGAAGTTGCGTGAATGAATGACTGGTCAACCAAACAACTAAATGAATGCAGACGAGTGAGGACAGTGTATTAAAAGTGTGTGACAAAAACTGTCTGTAGCTGGCTTGGGCATGCAAGGAAAAGAAAGAGAAAGGGAAGCAGTCTGTAATGACTTATTATGCTGAGCACTGCTCTCGTTTAAGGCGAGGTGCAACTTTCAGCGCTCTAAGAATGATGAAAGGAGAGCGAAGCCTTAAAGGGTGAAGTCTGGCTTTTGGCTCTTTGTAACTTTAATAATAAAAAAAGAAAGAAAAGGACACCCTGGAGAAATTCTTTTGGAAGAAGGTTTATGTAATAGTGTGCTTTCATACCAAAGACATTGTAAAATTAAGTAAAAGTGATAATCTGCTTTAAAGTGACAGTGCTGTAGCGAAGCTGCTGCAAGAAATTGAGGAACATGTTTATTCATTCCAGTTTCTAGGAAGTGCACCCATTTATGTATTTTCTTGCATGTTTACAGGTTCATCAACACCAAGACCGAGAAGGCCATAAGCAGACTGCTTTGAGTAATGACCGTTTTGGGGAGGACGCTCAGCCTCGCAGACAGGTTATGACCCTGTTTGCAGTTGTCTGCATTGAAACAAGCCACTATGTCTGCTTTGTCAAGTGTCCTGTAGAGGATGGCAAGCACACGCACACCTGGTGCTTTTTTGACAGTATGGCTGACCGTGAGGGTTAGTGTGTTTGCAATTTATCTAATTCTATTCGCACTTTTTATGACCCATGTAGAGCATCCCAGATTAACAAAGATAATGCCCATATCACGGATTGGCGTTTTTGCTCAGTATACGGGACACTTTTGAATTGTGTTTCTTTGTCGAAACTGAATACCTGATGCTTGCAAAGCATATACAGTGAAATCCCAATAATTCAAAATCTCTTAATTCAAATTTAAGGATAATTCTAACCGCTCTTTTGGTCCCGGCAAAGTGCTATGTATTTGAATCGAGAAAAACTCCTGCGAATTCAATCTTCAAAAACCACACAACAGTTATTTTTAACAAAATCTCTCACTCCCATGCGCAGCGCTTGTGAAGGTTCTATGTTTCTCTAGGTATCGTAATGTTGGCGTAAAAATGGCCAGGTAAAACATGCGAGAAACCGGTTCCCTGAACTGAGACAAGCAGAGTGGTGCATGCCTGTCTTTCCCATCCGGCTTAAAATGAACAGGAAGTGCACACTGGGTCATGTTGTCGTGCCATGCTGCCTGCCCCCCTCCCTCCCTTCCTTTCTCCTAGCGTGCGCTTGATCACATTAGGGTGCCTCGATACCATGCTTCTCTGTACAGGGTGGTAACACATTCGGTTGCGCCCCTAATTATGTTGGAACATGTAAAAGCGCACTATGACGGACAGCGGGAATTTAGGTTCTGCGTTCACTGACAGTGTAAAAATTTGTAATTTTTTCAATTTATATACCTATATGCACTGCAATATTTATATCTCGCCTTAAAAACGGAGGTGGAACTAGAATAAGTTTCGAGCCCAGTAGACAACTAATCGTTCTTGACACGCTTTTTCTTACACTCATAAATTTGTTTCAAAAACAGTGATGATGCATATGGTGTGTACTTAAGGTTTTAGAGGTCATCCTTCAATAAGGCTGATGCAACTTCTGACTGTAAATGTATAGCTGTGTAATGCCGTGAAAAGCTATAGGACAAAGTGAGATGAATAAATACTGCATTGTTACCAATGGAGGCTTTGAATGATGCCTGACACCGGCAAAAGATGCCGAGAGTGAGTGGGGCTATACTAATCTAGGTAGAACCAAATTAGGAAGGCCCACTAAGCTTCAACAATTACACTCCCTCACTAGAATAGGAATTGGCCTCCCTGGTGCAGTATTTGGCCGCCCCCTCCCTTATGATTCCTACAATTAACCCCTGGCCCTCAGTCCCCAGCAGCTGCGGAGCAGCTGCTGGGGAGCAGCTGACCAAGGCGGCGGTCAGACCTGTAACGCAGCAGAGGGTGCCAAGAATCTCTTGACCCGGACGGGCTGCCAATGGAAACTGACCCTGGCAACCTTTAACTGCTGAACTCTGTCGAGTGAGGCTAGCTTAGCAGGACTCTTTGAGGTACTATGAGATATTGTTTGGGATATCATTGACTTTAGCGAGATCAGAACTGGGGAGGCTTATACAGTGCTGACTAATGGCCATCTCCTCTGCTATAGACATCTCCCAGATAAGAAGCAATACGGGGTAGGATTCCTAATCCATAAGGACATAGTGGGCAACATTGACGAATTCTACAGCATTAATGAGACGGTAGCAGTAGTCATAATCAAACTTAATAAGAAGTATAGATTAAAGGTACTACAAGCCTACGCTCCAACATCCAGTCACGATAATAATAACGTAGATCAGTTTTATGATGTTGAACTGGTGATCAGAAAAGTGCAAACTCCAAATACTGTAGTAATGGCCGACTTCAATGCAAAAGTAGGGAAAAAACACAGGTGGGTGAACAAGCAATTGGCAACTACGGTGTCAATTCTAGGAATGCTAGAGGAAAGATTCTGGTTGAATTCGGTGAAAGGAATAAACTGAGAATAATGAACACCTTTTTCAGGAAGCGTAGCAACAGAAAGTGGACCTGGAAAAGCCCTAATGGTGAAACAAGAAATGAAATTGATTTCATACTTTCTGCTGATCTCAGCATAGTACAGGATGTAGAAGTGTTAGGTAGGGTAAAGTGCAGTGATCATAGTTTAGTGAGAGCTAGGATCCACCTCAACTCAATTTGAAGAGAGAAAGAGTAAAATTGGTCAAGAAGAAACAGGTCAACCTAGTAATTCAGGCTGGTACTGGCCCTGGGATACATAGCGCAAGAATGATACAAGGACGAAGCAGGAACACAGGACGAGCGCTAACTTTCGCCAATTGATTTATTGCAGCTGGTGAGCTTCGTCCTTGTTTCATTCTTGCGCTGTGTATCCCAAGTTGTATGTATCCCACCAACACACCCAAACGTCTTCCCTGCTAATGGTACTAGCAAACGGATATGCAGCCTTAGAACCGAGAAATGATGATGACATAAAGGTAATGAATGAAACCATAGCTAGGCTGGCTTCAGAGGCAGCAGTTGAAGTGGGAGACAAGATACCAAGGCAACCAGCAGCCAAGCTCTCCCATGTAACAAAAGACCTAATGAAGAAACAACAAAGAATGAAAGTGTCGAACTCAAGAGATAAGATAGAATTAGTGGAATTGTCAAAACTGATCAGCAAGGTGAAAATAAGTGATATTCGAAATTATAACGCGAGAAACACTGAAGAAGCCGTAAGAAATGGACGCAGCCTGAAATCAGTGAGTAGGAAACTTGGCATAGGACATACAAGATATACGCACTGAAAGATAAGCAGGGTAATATCATCAGCAATCTCGAAGGTATAGTAAAAGCAGCGGAAGAATTCTATACTGGCCTGTACAGCGCCCAGAGGACTCAGGATAACTCCATTCGAAACAGTAATGAACAGGATACAGAAACTCCTCCTTTAACTAGCAATGAGGTCAGAAGGGCCTTGAAAGACATGAAATGGGGAAGAGCGGCAGGAGAAGATGGAATAACTGTCGATTTAATCAAAGATGCATGAGACATAATGCTTGGAAAACTGGCGGCTCTCTATACGCAGTGTCTATCGACTGCAAGGGTCCCAGAAAACTGGAAGAATGCAAATATTATACTAATCGACAAAAAGGGACACATTAAAGAATTGAAAAATTATAGGCCCATTAGCTTACTCCTAATATTATATAAAATATTCACCAAGATAACCTCCAATAGAATAAGGGCAACACTGGACTTTAGTCAACCAAGGGAACAGGCAGGCTTCAGGAAGGGATACTCTACAATGGATCGCATCCATGTCATCAATCAGGTAATCAAGAAATCCGCAGAGTACAATCAGTCTCTATATATGGCTTTCATAGATTATGAAAAGCCATTTGATTCAGTAGAGATACCAGCAGTCATAGAGGCATTACGTAATCAAGGAGTACAGATCGCTTGCGTAAATATCCTGGAAAATATCTGTAGAGGTTCCAGAGCTACCTTAATTCTCCACAAGAAAAGTAGGAATATACCTATAAAGAAAGGGGTCAGACAAGGAGACACAATCTCTCCAATGCTATTCAGCAACACTGCAGATGAGTTACATGAAATGATTGAGCACCTTAACAGAGAAAGTGTAAGAGTGGGGTTGAAGATTATTTTGCAGAAGACAAAAATAATGATGAATAACTGGGTAAGGGAACAAGAGTTCAAGATCGCAAGTAATTTTGAGAGTCTATGTAGGTAGATACACCTCAGGCATCAGAAGCCGTACACGAAAAGTTTGTGCACACTTCTTGTCTATTCTTAGAACACCAACGGCATAAGCACCTTTTTGCACATGCATTCACAAGGGTGAGTTTTGTGGACTAGCTATCGCTCCAAGATACGAAAATGGGTGCTTATTATGATCTAAACGTGTAAATCTAAATGCACAAAAGAGAAATAACATATCGGGCATCTTGAGAACTTTCTTCTCGCCAGCGAATTGTGGGCTGAATTTAGGTAGTGTTCGAACAATGAAAATAATTTTGCTAGCTGTTGTACACTTGGCAACTTAGTACTTACTCCTAAAACTATTCTTGCATGTAGTGTTGAAATCTTTAGATAGAAGGCCGCACCAAACAAATGAGCTAACTGTCCCCCTTTGCCACAGAAAAGTGTTTTTGTGCCCATCAAAAAGTGGGACACACATGTCCCACTGTGTTACAAAGGGTTAATGAGAAACAATTTATACATATTATTCAAACTTTCAACACAGGCGCAATCAGAAGTGTATTGAAATGTGTATGACATGTCTTAAATATTGCTATTTGCATCAGTGCTTTTGATGCACTATCTTGGCAGGCACAAATGTGCACACAGGAGCTGGAGGGAATATATACCCAGCTGAAAATTATGTATTAGTATGTGGTCCAAGCAAGTGGTCTTAGTAGTTCCAATTTGTGTACAGGATACTGAAATCATCATAAAGGGCAGTAAACAAAAGCTTTGACATTGTGTTCATCTTTAGCTGGGGATAGCTTTTGTATAGGACTGAATTTCTGAAGTGAAGACCAATACCACCACCTCTGTACTTTCCAATCCTAGGGCAAGCCTAAAATTTGTAGATTCTAATAATTTACCATTCATCAGGCTTTAACCATGTTTTGGGTAGAGCAATTACTTTAAAAAGACATCGATACTTTGCAGCACTTCACTGTGGTTGAGATACAACAGTAGCCTTCTCGCAGTAACTTCCTGTGCATTACTTCACTTTATTTGTTGTGTACTGTTGCTGTTAACATTTTATGAGTTTGGTCACTGTTTTAATGGTGCTGGACCATCCAAAACAGAAAGGTGTGGCCAGAGGTGTAATTAGCGTGTCCATCAAGCAGCCTGTTAAGCCATTACACCTCTTTACTTTTCATTTAATGTAAAGCCATGATGTTACATTGTGTAGCTCTCTTAAAGCGACACTAAAGAGAAAAATGGTTTCTTCTGTATTAGTAAATTACCCTTCTACAATATCAAAAACACCACTCTTACCATGATAAGATGCTTGGTAAACCGGAAAAGTCGCAATAACAAAAAGACAGGTGGCGATGCCTCCTTGAAGTTCCCACACCAGTTCACTGTAACATCCTGGATTTCGACAGCATTTTATAGCGCCTATTTAATTATTTCATGGTTAAATAGCTGCTTCGAAAGATCAACACAATCCTTTGCAGTTATTTTGATCCTTGGCAGCAGCTATTTATTCCTGTGTCAAGAAATAAAACGCTCAATTGTTAGTGCGCCGACGTGGTTGTCCTGTGTCGTTTTCCTTCGTCCGTTGTTTTATTTGGTGCCTTCATTGTAATCGATATAACAAACTTCAAGATAGTAAAATTCTCAATATAACAAAGTATTTAACTTTTTATAACTTCTTGTCCATAAAACACCATGTATTTAGAACCTCAATATAACAAGAGGTGTTTACACACGATTTCAATATAAAAAAGTTTCACTGCTGCCGCGATGGAATACCGAGACAATAAATAGAAACTTCCGCTGATGCTTAAATGGTTGAATTACGACCTGCTGCTTGTGAACGCGCCTCTCAAATCACGTGCTGTGTGACCAAGAAGAGTGTCTGATGATGCAGAGCAGCATCATGTTCCGTAAGAGATCCAAGTGTGATAAGATCCTATCACGCCCCTCGTGCTGTGTATACTTTGGATGAGAGTTAAATCGTATTAGGCGAGCCCAGAAGGATGATGGTTTGATAAGCACCGCCTTCCCGCTCAAGAAAGTGGAAAGGGGGAGCACTCTCGCGATCCCTCCTTTTCTAGCGGCTGTGGCTGCGCACGACTGTCAGCGTGGTTGAGCACATACACAGTCCACGTGCCCTAAAGGTAACCTGCTGCGTGTACAAAGAATGAGAGGCGCTGTAGTGATAGACAAAGTATTCGCTCCCCGCTGCTGGCGCTTTTCATGGCAGCGTCCTGCCACTGCAGGCGACATTATCACCCAAGGGTGGGGGCGGGAATGGATGTACAAGCGTGGCTTGCTTCGATTTATACCATGGATGTGAAGATATATTCGACACGGCATGAAACTGTATCTTTCGTCGCAGTCTCTCAAATCCAACAAAATTCTTTCTTTTTTCACTGAAATTTGCTTATTCCTATTGCCAATTAATTTGGAAAATTTCGCGGCCCTGTACGTGTAACAAGATCTCAATATAACGAAGAAAATAGTCAATTTTACTGACTTCGATATATCGAGGTTTGTATTGTATTTCACAATAAACTGCACAAAAAAATGTCGTTCGTTTTGTCTACTCCCCCCTCCCTTATTTTCTTTCCTTTCAATATGTGCACAGAATAACAAATGACTGTTAAAACAGTCATAGTTTGGGTGAGAAAGGATTCAGGCACGAGTGCTTTTGTCATCCTTGAAGTCTTATTTTTTTAAACTGCTTGTAATGCACCTGGTCCAACTGTGCAGGAGGTGAGGATGGGCACAACATCCCCAAAGTGGATAACTACATGGAGGCTGACACCTGGTTTGGACCAAAAGGCCTAGAAAAGTTGCGTGATATGGCTCGGCCTGATAAGAGCAAGATACTTCCTGGCATGACACGCAGGATGCTTTGTGATGCCTACTTGTGCATGTACGAGAACGAATTTGCTAAAAAGTACAAATGATGCATATTGGTTAGGCTTCAGACGACAGCAGTCGCGTGCAAGAGGCATGTTTGTGCATTGTGAAGAGTTGAATGATTCAATATCGTAACTATTAAATGATTTTAAAACTGCTCCAAGCCTCATTTTTCAGTCTCCGGACTGTCATTTATTTGTTTTACACCGCTTTCTGCACATCACAAAACATACATATCATGACAGCAGAGCTCTTATGTAAAAAGCACTGCACTTTGTAACAAGGCATCTAGCTTGTGAAAACTGTCCTGCTGAACTGCCACATTCACACTCCCCACATTGATATGCTACCATGAGTGCTTTCGTTTTTAGACTTTTGTAGTGTCTTCTACAACTTCAGTAACTTAAACTTTGGTTCATTCAAATAAAGTGGTCTACTGTGTTTTTAATTCATTACAAAAATTAACCACTTAATTAAGGCAGGTGTCTCAGTTGATTGTACTTTTCCTTCGCTGGGGCAAAGCACTACAGTTGAGCCTCATTTTAATGAAATCATACTTTTTGTAATGAAAAAATCAACATAGAAGTTCATTATTATCAAGCAGGTTTCCATGTTTTAACAGTGGGGAAATGTTTTCGTGAAAGTCCTGTAGGCTAACTTGAGAATGACTATCATTATATTAGTTTTCAATTAAAATTCTGGTTATAATGATGCACTAGAAATGACTATTTAGCAAAGCGATGAACGGGGCTAGTTGGTAGACGTTCATGGTTATATTGCGCTTCGTGTTACACTGACGAACGTGAAGGACAGGACGCAGACGTACGTAGCGCAAACTACCAACTGTTTAATACTGTTAAACAACGCACTTATATACAAAGAGACATGGTGGGGGGGGATATAGAAATATATGACAAGGTGACGACATGTGATCATACCTTGGGCCAGAAATACAGCGTTCACTTGCACCCGTTCGCCTTGCGAAACTCGACCTCAGCTTCGATAAGCGCGATGGACTGCCCGTGCCATCTGGTGCCGTTTTGACCGTGAATTCTTAGTCTCTGTTTTGCTGCCTTGCAAAATGGCATCGAAGGCGCAGTTGACGATGCGATGAGTGATGAGTGGCCGGAGCAGCGCATTCAAATTGCACGGGCTAAAGCGCGCCTGCCATTGGCTGGTGCGCGAGCGGCGGCCGCTCCCTTCGATGTCGCGCCCGCGCGCACCTGTCGTTGTTGCCTCTTGCTCCGTCCACCTAAAGCTCATACGTCTACTTGCAAGCTACTCATCTTGCGCTATCATTTAGATTTTCTCTTTTTTTTTTTCACTAGGTATTTGTTGCATGCGATGCCGGCAACGAAGCCCAACCGAGTGCAGATGTTCGGTGTGCGGAAGCGCGATATGCGACATGTACGAGCATCGAACTTCCGATCTTCCACAGCGAGTGCAGACTACGTAGACGCTTGCAACGGCAGAAATGCGCGGTCGGCACTCGAGAATCCGAGACATTGAGCGTGCCTGGAGCCGCAAGATCCAATTAGAAGCTCCGCAGGAGCTTTCCAATAAAAATATGTGTTCAACTTTAAGGCCCGTTTTCTCAGAATGGATTTTTTTTTTGTAGAAGTGGTGCTGGGAAAGGCGATATCTCAAGAACCGCTCTTCAAATTTGTGTGCCGTTTTTTAAAAAATTCTGTTCCTGAATGACTTTGCCAGGGCGAAACAAGCTTTTTTTGAAAGCTGGTGCAGTTAATTTATAATAAGCAACTAATTTTTGATGTGGTCATTACTGGCTACATCAAATTCCAAGTTGTGTCAGAAATTTTGGCGGGGAAATTTAAAAAAAAAAATGGCTTTGTAGACCCCTGGGATATCTATCAGGGGATCATCACAGTGCACTTCAGCTTCCTACGATGTCGTGGGATTTCTCCAGGCTCTTCCTCAGGCATACACATGAACCACCTAGTTTAATAAACACAGCTTCATGAAACTTTGCATTTCCTCATAGTTTGGTGATGTGAACGTACCCTGAAAGTTTCCATCGGATATCTTAAAAAAATAAATGTTTGGTCTCCAGGGTAGCCTCCCCCCTTATGCTAGACTATAAAGATACTTGCATGCATTTATTCATCCATTTCACTACAATGATGTAAGAGTGAATGAAGCAGGCACACTAAAACTGAGGTGATATTTTTTTTAATGAACATTGTTGAGATGAGAAACAATTAAATTCTGTGCTGAACCTTTGTGCTTGCAGTTTCTGGGAATGTTCCACAGACCACCACTCCTAGATGAGCTTTGTCGTCTTCTTTCTGTGGAAAGAAACAATTGAAAACGTACCTGCACATGAAACGTGTACATTGCACCTCTCACCAAGGACAGGCACCATAAGCACATGTGAAAGGTGATCTGCCAGAATTTGTTCATACTAGACGTAATTTACCAGTTTTGGGTTCCCCATAAACTGAATACTATATTCATTTGCAAGATGTGTTTTATGCTTTTATGAGTCATGGCACTGCCTTTACTGTTTAAGCAACAGCATTTTTTTATTATTGTAAATTTACAAATGACAAAGTGTGGAATGTTCCTAAAATGCATATGACTTATCTTCAATATTTGTTAACTTAGAAGACGTGCTTTAGAGGATAGTCCTGCTATTGGATACTGTTTAAAGAGCTTTCCTATGAATCGCAGCACTGTACCCCATTCCTTCATAGAGGTTCCACTGCTTCTATTGAGAATTTTCTATATGTCGTCTATATATTTTCTCATCTCCACTGAGGGTAGCATCACCTCCTTGAATAAAGTAGTTCCTTTACTTCAGCAACACTCCTCCACTCCAGAGTGTTCAAAGCCATGAATTGGCAAGGAGCATGATTGTTGCACAGTGGCCACTTCAGTCAGGGGGTGGTACTACTTTTTACTCAGCAGAGATCAAGTTTGTTAGCGAATAAACAGTGAAAATTCAGGCCAAAGCTTTATTAATATTCTCATTCCCCCAATAAGTCACAGTGCAGCTCCAGGCACCCATGTATTAGGTATGTGGCCTTGAAGCTGGCTGAAGTTTGAGACCCGTGCCCCAATGTAAAGCGCTCTGACATTACAGTGCAGGTGGGACATGTCACCATCAGTGTGGTCCTGTTGTTAGTCTTGAATACAGAATTGGAACTATAGCCATTAAAGTTTGTCCCATTAAATTACCATTGTAAGCAACAAATATACAGACTGGGTAAAGGTAACAGGGAACATCAAATTTCCATTTAAAGCCAGTAATTTTCCTTGTTTCTGTGCAGAATAAAGGTTCCATGAATGAGTTCTCCAACAAGATACAGCAAATGACAGTGAGCGAGGTTCTGACTTTCACATTTACGGGAATTGCTGTTTGATCCCAAATTAAGTGGTACATAATATACTTTAATATCAGCGCAGCGTGTACAAGACTTTTCATGGCCAAGTTATGTTGAGAGGGCAGAGAAAACCATAGTACTCTCATGCCCTGGCAGAAATAGACTGATATTTATGTGTGCCAGTACAGATGCACCACATGCTGAATTTTCCTAGGTTGCATTCTGTACAAGAATAAAAAAAAAAAAAAAAAAAGCACTGATACTGATGGCCATATACTTGCATTACTGAACACTACCTCTGACCTGTTGCTCTACTTGCCTTCCTCTTTTTGTTTTCTTTTGTGGACAGAAAATCTAGCTACTTACCACTAGTGCTTTATTTAATTTGCATTCACTATCAATGCAGCACACCGGGTCGACCAACATACTCTATTACTCACAGAAATCAAATGCACTAAGCTTCAGATGATGAAATCAATGTAATAAGCAACTATGCACGAAAGGAAAGGAACATTGGAGTATTAAGTATTAAATATCCATATATGACAAAGAATGGCTGAACACACCTGCAATAATGCAAGTTGGTGAGCTAGTTGGTATATACTTCTATGAAAACAGTGCTAAACTTGGGACAAAGAACAAGATGACACACTAGACGGCACTGCCTACATTTGTGCCTCCTTTCCTACATGTCTGATATTAGGTACAAAGCACCACTTTCCTTTAATGAACTTTTGTGGGCTTCAAAGACTAAAATTTTGCAACATAATATCTGGTATACTGAAGGCTCATACAATTAGGGCCTTCCTTGGAAGTTTCTCACCTGCATATGTTACACTGCAATGCAGAGATTGTGAACTGACTTAGGGCATTGTTTTTCTTTGCGGCCTTCAAGGCACTGCAACATGACAATAAAGGCTTGGAGTACCTGATGCTAATTTACAGCAACCACTTTGCAAATTTGCAAACATAGATTTAGCAAACATTTAGCTTTTTCTACAAAACGTAAAAAATTGCAATTAAACAAGTCAATCTGTGCATCGCACCAATTTACAACAGCCACAAACGGACAAAAAACAGAATCAAAAGGCAAGATGCCATAAGCCTTACACGAAACCCGTGGTCATTTAGCTGCTGCCATACGATCATCTGCCATGTTCACGGGCCAGCCGGAGAGTGTAGTGAGCTGCAGCAACAAGTGTTGCGCTGTTTTGGCACTTCAAATGGCAGGCCAAGATGCCTGCACTAACACCTACCTCTGAATTAACTTTAAAAAATGAGGATCTCATTTACAAGGATCTTTGGATCAGACTTTACACGCAAGCTGTTATTCGTTCTTAAAAATAAATTTCAGATGTAATTACCAGATCATTCAATAAGTAACTTAAAAGACTTAGTTAGCATGAGACTACCGACACCTTATGGTTGCGCCAGTGTTGTGTTCTTCTTTGCCTATGTCCTTGTCTGTTTAGCGCTGTTATTTTTCTAAACATGAACTACCATCAGGATTTTAGAAGCCCTCTCTGCAAAATGGTTGTTCCAATCATGTAGCATAAATGAATTTGAAGTTTGGAATCCATATTTTCATGGCTCACGACATGCAAGTAACGAATTTTTTTACTTAAATTTACTTAAAGGGGCCCTGCAACACATTTTGAACATGGTAAATAACGCACCTAGGCATTAGAGAATGCTGCCACAAACACATAAGCAAAATTTTATTCCTTCACATGTAGCTGTGAGCGTATAATTTCCCTCAAGACTTAAACTTTTACTTCAATTGAGTGAAACTCTCGCCATTTTTCATGTTCACTGTGAAGCACCAATGAACACAATGGGTGCTGCCAATTCTTTAATTAAAATTTTTTCTCTGCGCTGTTCAACTTTCATGCAAAAAATCGAAAGTGCCTTCAAGAGCTTGAATTGAATAAAACAAAGCTACGGCAGTTTAAAAAAAAGTGATATAGTTTGTGTGAAGCACATGATAAAGCCCATATACTGAGCTATACAAAGCCAAGCAGTAGCTGATATGGTTGAGTGGCAAATATGTTTACATTTTCCCCCTCTTGGAGTTACTTCAGGTAAGGGGCTTGCACTGTGTTGTAGTGGTGTGAAAGCATTAAGCTTTTCCATACTGAAATATGCTGGAAAAGTATTAAAAATAAATTTGAGTGCCATGTACATTTTTTGCTTATGGCTTTGTACATCATCTTGTCTTGCTATAGCCCTGTGTCAAGCTGCAGTATGTTAAAAAAGAACGAAAAACTTTATTCATGGATAGTGTTTACATTTGTGCAACAAGCACGACAAGTCTGAAGAATATCACCCAACACTGTGTTGTGCAGTAATGAGCATGAATTCATGCCACTGAAAACAGCCTTCGTGACGACTGGACCATGGAACTAAGCAAAGAAAAAAATTGGATGGCAAACCTGAGGCTCAACTAGGATGCAGTCAACAAACCTGTGGAATACTAGAAGGGAAGTTCACCCTCAGGCTTATTTCGTTAATACACCAGAAGTTCAGTGAGGTTCATCAGGACAAGTCTCTAGTACATGCTGTAGAGTAGCATTTTAAAAGCTGTAGGCTATTTTTGTTGCTCCCTGTTGTCCCAATTCATGCAACACATAACTTGGCAGAAAGAGGAGCTTCTCAATGCTACTACCAATAACTTTCTATGTGACACTTCAAGCACTAACTTGATTTAGTTACCATATATTTCAGACTAAGTTGCACCTTTGTATAAGTCCCACCCCTCACTTATAGCAAGTTTTGAAGGAAAGATTAGTACCTAAGTCGCACCGGTGTATAAGACGCACCTATTTTAACTCAATTAGCATGGTGAAATGTGATCATGCGCACTTTTGCAATGCACGACATTTTACACTAGCCACAAATTCTAGCACAAAAAACTTCGACCAACACTTATTGCATTTCATTCGAAGCCATTGATGGCCTCATCCCCCAACACAGTCAAAAAGTTCAGCTACTTTGGCCAGCTGAGTCACTGTCGTGGGCCTCTGAATAACTTTTATATAGGAACATCATTTGCATTGGTTCTGGAATGTGGCATGCTCGGGAAAAAAACCCTTATATTGGTCATGCCAGCGTGCATGGTTTAGGCATATAGTAGAAGTTTAACAGCATAAGTTTAACTGTATAAGACGCACCGAGAAAATTTTTTTGAAAGAACAAAACTGTGACCTATAGTCCGGAAAGTCCAGTATGTATATATGTAATATAATTAAGACACTATTAAAAACAATACTGGTGGCTAGAATATACAACTTTCAAGAATAGACAGCCAGGTTTGTTTGCAAAGATCTCCTTGTTTATTTTTAAACATTTGCATGTGTACTATACGAGACCTTTACAATCAAGCTCTCTTGGAATGCTAACATAATAAAACATTACAGGCAACATTTACTAGTGCGGATTGCACCGGTGTGATTCATTCACAGAGGCTTAGTTTTTGAGCTAGGAGCACATATAGAGCTTAGTTACACTGCAATCACATTCGTGCTCATGTTTCAATACTTCGCAGTTTGCTAAGATGACGGAACAGAAAAAGAAATATTGCATGTGGCTATAAAGCTTTTGGTATGGTCTGCCAGCAAACCAGTCAAGAGAGCGCTTGATTGATGTAGGTCACCACATCATAGAATTTGCATGATAACGATGTCCTTTAGACCTTAGACTTTGTGTAATTTGTGTGAATGTGAAATGAAAAACCATGTAACATTGTACTAAAATGTACGGGCAGAATCGATCACAGTATAACTCTTTTTACTCAAAAATGTTTTTTGCACTGTTAAATTTTTCTGCCAATTTGGTAGTCGCTGCTCACAGTCCGAAAAAATCGATTGATGACTGTAGTTTTCCTTGCAACAAAGAGGAGCAATCATACCAAATGAGTGAACAGCTTGGTTTCTGTTATTTGTGCATGCTCTGCTGCAAAAGGATGATGCACAATCTTGCGCAGAATCTTGCAACCATTGACAGTTTTGTCATCACGCACTTCAAGATACCTGGTAAAAATGTGTAACTTGCTTGCTGATCTATTGTTGATTGTTGTCACCATGTCCTGTGCAATTTCTCATTCTTCCATAAAAAGCAATGCATTCTTCATGCAATGGGTCGAAATATAAACTGCCAACCAGAGCATGGCATGCGATGTGCGTAGCTTGAAGTGTGTGAAATAGACACTAAAGAGCAACATTAAATCAGTTTGAAACTTCATGAACAATTCTTTCAACTATCTCCATTTATTTGACAAAAATGATGAAGACAGAAAACAAAGGGCTAAGTTTCTCTTACTGAATTTTCGCGTCTGAACTGGAGTGACAATATGTTACGAGGGTTGTCCGTAAAATAAGGTTCCCAAGGAGTTGCAGTTACGAGGAATGCTGTTACATCGGATCCGACGACACTGACGTGTGGTTTGGTTCCCTCTCTCCCAGTCCCCACCACGGCAAGCTGTCTGCGATACTCAGTTTTTCGCGTCTGAACAGGAGTGACAATACGTTATGAGAGTTGTCCGTAAAATAAGGTTCCCAAGGAGTTACAGTCGTGAGGGACACTGTTACATGGGATCCGGCGACACTGGCGCGTGGTTCGGTTCCCCCTCTCCCAGACCCCACCACGGCGAGCTGACTGCGATGCTCAGTCTTGGCTTGGCAGCCATTAGAGATGGAGCTCCCACTTGCTTCTGCCGCCAGGTGCGAATTACGCAGCGATTAGTTTTTTTGTGTGCAAAAAATACTGCGCCGCTGGACATTCAATTCCAGCTGTGTGAAGTCTACGGGGAAAAGTGTATGAGCGTACAACACGTGTGCAAATGGTGCAGAGAATTCAAAGACGGATGTACAGACGTCCATGACGAACAGCATTCTAGACAGCCATCAGTTTTGGACAAAATGATTGCCAAAGTGGAAGAAACAATGCTGAAAGATCGAAGGGTGACAGTTTGGGAGCTCTGTGAGATGATCCCTGATGTCAGCAAGAGCTGCATTGAGAAAATTTTGACAGACCATTTAGGGTGCGCAAGGTTTGTGCAAGGTAGGTCCCGAGAATGCTTACAGAAGACCACAAACGGCAATGTGTTGAAGCGGTCCGCAAATTTCTTCAGGCCTATGAAACCGATGATGAGGAATTCTTGGACTCTATTCACTGGAGACGAGACCTGGGTATACAACACGACACTGGAAATGAAACAACAATCCTGTCAGTGGAAACATCCAGAGTCGCCGAAGCTATGGGAGTTCAAACAAACACTGCCTGCTAGCAGAGTGATGGCGAGCGCCTTTTGGGACAGGAAGGGGTTATTGTTGTGCGAATTCATGCCTGCTGGTACAACAACCAATGTGGACCGCTACTGTGAGACGTTGCAGAACCTTCGCTGCACGATTCAACACAAAAGGAGAGGCATGCTCACGAAAGGAATGCGTTTCCATCAGGACAACGCTCGTCCGCACATCGCCCGTGTAACAAACGATCTCATCAACAAATTTGGATGGGATACTGTCATACACTCGCTCTACAGCCCAGAGATAACCCCAAGTGACTACCATCTCTTCTCTGAATTGAAGGAACACCTGGGTGGGACGCATTTTAGAACCGGAGAGAAGCTGAAAAAGAGGTTTTAAGCTACCTTCATGGCACGGCGGGAAAGTTCTACAATGCAGGCATAAAGAAGATGCATTGATCTCAACAGCGCTGATGTCGAAAAATAGGGGAAAGTCTAAGCTTTCCAAAAATGTATTATTCAATGCCAATAAACATCTTTTTCATTGGGAACCTTATTTTATGGACAACCCTTGTAGAATGACACTGGAGTTCAACATACTTTTGCATGTTAGGGCTGTTTTTGTGCAGAGAAAGTTTATAAAGTGCTAGGTTGAGTGTCTCGTTCCTTTAGAAGACAACGAGTCTTTGTTTATCCATAAATAATTAACTATGTTAGTTCAAAAACACACTGTCAAAACCTATGATGCCACGAGGGCAGTGCAGAAAATTTAAAGGGCCACACACCAGGTTTGGGTATTATAACCAGCTAAATGCAGTGTGTAGATTGCGTGTTGATAGTTTCTGTGAATAATTACACTTATATATGCCATGAAAAGTGCTAAAAATTCAGACGAATGCCTGTGTAGCCTTCTCACTGCGCTCGGAAAGCAAGGCTAGCGTGGCTAGCAAGGCAAAGAGTGACATTACAGTGAGTGGGTAGTTCAAAGGAGCATGCTTCTTAGCACACAATGCTGCTGCCAGGCAAGCAACCACTGCCTTCCACCCCAAACAGATTTGGTTGCCTCAGGTTCCCAGCAAAAGTGAGCATCAGATTTTCCCTTTAACTTGCTTGGTGTCATATCTGGGAGCTAGCAGGCTTCCCGAATGCCGTAACTGAAGAGGCCTTGGTGTGTTTTAATGTGATCAGCTTTGTACACATTTTTGTAATAGTGTGGCTGTACCTTTATGTATGCAGAGAGCACGCTGCGGCATGCACACTAAGGCACATGATACATGCCTGCCAGACAGCGAAAGAATCTGCCATGCTGCACTGGTGGCAAAAATGCCGCAGCAGTGTACCAGCCTCCAGTGGAGTGCGAGAGGAGGCCTAACTTGATTAAAGCATTCCCGCCACCTGACATGACATGGTCAAGTCTTGCACAAGTTGGTGAGGTCCCTCGCAATTTTTATACCCCTCAATCAGTGATGCATTGTAGATTGATCAGTTAGCGCTGGCAATGCGAGCTGGCAGGAATGGAGCTGGCGACAGCCGCAGCGTAGCCATGGCAACCAATGCTGCTTGGCTACATTGTTGTGTGGCTGCCACAAATATATAGTCCACAGCAGGGTACTCCTAATGGTGGGTGGAGGTGAAAATGTGGCCCACAGCTCCAGTTTACCGCCCACTGCGCTGGTCGACCAGCCGAAATTTCCAATTGTTTTTCGTGCGAGTCTCGGTAGTTTCTTTATCACATGGGGAAATATTAGAAAGAAAAGTGATGTAGAATTCAGAAAAACAAATTTTTGTCAACAAAAATTGGCTCAAAAATCAGGTGTCGGGAGGTCACTGCATTGTGCGACCTGTTCAACTTTTCTGTAATGCAATGCTGCCATATGGGAACCATTCTAAGAAGAGGGATCTGAGCTTCAGATAGCTGCAGCGTCGGAATTTGGTTATGCAAAGATAAAAGCAAGAGGAGTGCAAGAAAAGTGTAAAAAAATTAGTCTCTGCATTCATTACTGCTGCCACTTGGACACGAAAGTGCTCCTATAGGCGCAGATTTGAGTCGCTGGCACTTGTTTTGCGTGCATTCTCACAGCAGAGAGCTGTGCATTACTTCGTCCAGGTGAACTTTGGCAATTGCGGTAGGATGCTTTGCAGGCTTGTGTTAGTTTAGTTAATGCATACAAAGTACAAAATAGGTGACTACAATTCAAAATGGTAGAAGGTTGTGTGGAGAAACAAAAGAGAGAGATGATTAGTTGCATAACCTCCACTCTCCTGGTCCCAAGATGTCCACCCCTCGAAAATTTCTGGGGAGAACCCTGGTTCACAGCCACATCCTCTCTGCAGCAAACGGCACATGTCAACTTTCTGTGCAGCTAATGTGGACAGGTATAGGTTCACTTTAGTATCCCTTTAGTAGGGTAGTTTTACTTTATTAAAATGAGGTAACGGATGCATGCATTTCCATGGGGCTTTAAAGATGAATTTTTCTTGAACTTATTCTTGAACATGACAGCATTCATTCAGGCTTATTTTCATATGGCCACCCTGCCTAAACCGGCAATGTTGTCTCTTGGGATTGCCATCTTCGTTGCCTATGTCAGGAAGTGATCTCTGCTGCCCTGCAAGATTCATTTTCTCATATGAAATGCGAGGGCATTTCTTTGGCTACCTCGCAGGCAAAATTTTGTCATATGTAGCCGATAAATGAAGGAATGCGAGGTAGAAAGTAGAGAGCATAAAGCTTCCCGTCGAAGTTTGGGAAGAGGCATTGACATCATTCCAAACCAACAAGATGTGGAGGAAAAAAGGAGAAGGTGAGGAGATCCGGGGAAAAAAGGAGACCTGGAGTACGACAAAGCCAAGTAGACGCACCATCGCACTCATCTCAATCAGCATCTGCAGCAGAGCCAGTTAAGCATTCCAAATTTCACTGCTGGTTTGAGCGTTGTGCGCACAAACACTGCCGTTTCTGCTGTGGAGCTGTGGAATGGACAGTAAGCTTTCATCCAAGAAGTTTCAGTGCAATGCTAAACCTTGCTATCGCTTTTAATGCTTGTCTTTGAGCAAACCTAGATAACATTTTTTACGCCTCCTGTGGTTAAATCACCAAAAGAATTAGCCGTCTTTAGTTCCCCTTCTATACCCTCACCTTGAAGGAGCTACCGCCCTCTCCAACAGAACAACTAAGCACAGTGTACAGTAAAACCTCGTTAATATGTACCCGTTTAATCAGTAATTCCAGTTTAAATATACTTTCTATGAATCCTGCCCTGTCACCATTGAACCTACCGTATTGGCTGACCGCGTAAGCCATAATTGCTTAGTGCATGCCAATGGGTTAGTGCATAGTATTTACTTCACTTTTAGGCATGTACAAGCGTGGCATCGGCGAAATGTTGTGCACGCAGACCATAGATAGTGAAATTGTGGCACACAGACCTTTCCCAGACTGCAGTCGCCACTGATAGTGACATCAAAACATGGTAGCCATGACGTGTTTCCTGCTCCCATAGCTTCTAGCACTTCCACATCATCGTCATCATGGATGACGACGTAGATGATGGCGCTTCCGCATCCGATGCAGCTAGTGTGTTGATCGTCATGAGGGCGTTCGCAGAGAAGTGAGGACTGATGGAGAAACTGGCTCGAGGCCTTGCCGAGTTTGACGATGCCGTCGTTGCTGCAAGGCCGCTACGGCAGCAAGTGAAAATCACAGGTCTATTGCTGCCTGCTTGCAAATAAAACTTGTAAGCGTGTGTCTGAGTGAGGATTAACATGTTTTTTCGGCTGGGAAGTCTATAGTTGCTCATTTGCCATTGTTGGTTAATTAGTAAAATGCTTAGACCATACCTGAGCCATATTCCCAGCCAACTACATATAAACGAGGTTTTACTGCACTCTGCTGTACAGTTAAACCACGACACAAACTTCTTTTCACTGCCTTATTTAGTTCCATTGAACACTATGTATAAAAGAAAAATAAAGCAGAATGCTGACTAAAGTGGTGGTGTGGTTAAGGAGTTAGGACATTTCGGCTTCCACATGAAAACCTTGTTCACTAAACTAGAAGGCTTGAAAACCAAGTGAATAAAGCTTCCATGTGGAAGCTGAAATGCTCTTTAGTCTTTTAAGAGCATTGGCAGAACATAATGATGGTGACCGTTAGCAGTCGGCACTGTCTGCAAGGAAGCTTTGCTCTCAGCACAATCTCTACAGTATGCGGCAGTGCTTTTGATTCCATAAATATTAGCTGAGTTTCTTCTTTAAGTTTTTTTATATGCTTACAGAAGGATGCTATCCATTAGGAGTGTTCTAGAAACATGCGAAATGATTTTTCCTGCTGAAGCATGGTAGCTTCAAGTAATAAAAATTGCAATGCAACAAAGTTTTCTGCTGCAAGTACAACTTTGTTATGCTTTGTCTGAACTGTACCTCCAGCATTTAAAGGGTCCTTTAAACCATTTAGAATACTCTTGTAGACACATAGGGTACAGCTACAGCAAAACATTCGCGCCACAATTTAAGTGAAGCATCTCATATTAAGAGAGCTACGGACAATTACAAGTTACCCTTCTTCCTAGCCATGTTTTTTCTCAATTCGTTCGCCGAGTGATCAGGGCTAAGCTCCGCCTTCACTGGCTCTGTGTCATGAAGTGACATGTCGTCTACTTCCGGTGTCTTGGTGCTAGCACGTGAAGCCTCTCCAACCTTTCCGCTAGCGACCTGGCCGTTGATTCCCAGCGAGAGATACCCAAGCAGCATGCATTGAAAGCATTCTGTTGCAGCACCAAGCGTTTCCGGTAAACACAGGCGAGCTGGGCGTTTCGATAGATGGGCAGAGGCTTAAACGTGAGCGGCCTGCACAGTGCAGCCACCTGGTGGCGCAGAGCTCAACCAGCCAAACACACAGCTGTATTGCTGTAACCAAGTGTAAAACATTTTATACATAATTGTCATGGTGTATTCTCTTTCTGTTACCTTCTTATTTGTAGAAACAAATTAACCAACATTTTTGTTCACCATAAAGTTGGAAAAAATATTGACGACACAATGTGGGTAGCCAATCAAATAGCTTGCCCGGCTGATGTCACGAGTGCCCACTATGCGGCGATGATGGGGTGGCTGAAAACTTAGGGGAGTGGTGCCGCTGCGATGGGTAGCAATGGACATTTTAAAAACTTTATAATAAGTTACATACTTTACACGGAGCATTGAAATTTGTCACTTAATGATTAGAAGGGCCTACTGTAATGACTCAGCATGTTAATGACTCTCACATGGTTATTCACAATATGCACGATGCCTTTAAACAAAAATTTTTTTAAATTCACTGACTTAATGCTAGGGGCCTGTAAGTGATAAGCTGATGGAGTCACTGTGGAGTCCCTTGTATGCCACAGAGTAGGGACCTAACTACATGTCTCATCACAGTTGGCTGGGTGAGGCTTGTGTTGGCAGTGACACCTAAAAATCAATCTGATGGCAGACAAGTTCTGTACAAAATTTAGTATGCTTACATTTCTTCTGAAAGGTTCCCCACTGAAGACCGTTTCAAGTTCCGATGCTGTGGGAACGAAGGCATAAGTTCTGCTTCACAAGCTGAAGAGTAAAAATAATGAGCATTTTAATTCAATGCAAAAATTCTGTAAAAAAAAAAGTACTCAAGAAATGCAGCAAGACTGTTACAATTTTCTCATATATACTACATACACTGAACTACAAAGAAGATCAAAGTGTAGGCATTTAACTTTAACTGCAGGCATTGTACTGCAGCCCTGAAGGGCTATACCAAGAGGGGAGTACAAAATACAGAGATAACGGGGGGGGATGGGGGGGGTTACAATGAGTTAGGAGTTACCATGGTTTGTCAAAAGGGCATCACAGCTTTTTTCAGTATGTATCGTCAAATATATTTATAAAAATACTACTTTGAACAATGGATATAACAATGAAAACTATGACACCATCAACTTCATTATGTGTTCTATGGTAAAATAAACCATTTACAACAAAGATTTCATGTCAAGTTACCAGTCATAACAAATTGAAACGTATGATCCTGAAGAAAGAAAAAGAAAGGTAATAAAACGGGGTTGCGAGTTTTTAGACCTTTCTTTTAACTGCGCGAAAAAACTAGGACACAAGAAAGAAATGCACACCACATTACGAGTTTCACGTGATGGCACTGCACCATGTGTACAAGCGTACATGCACGCAGTGCGGTCCGAACCCTTCGAAGTCTCAATTTCTTAACACGTTACACCACTATTGCAAACTAAACTGCTTATTTTAAGATTTGTTCATACGCATACTGTACCCTAGTATGCATGATCACACATGCCATGTCAACTGAACAATCAAACCGGGCTTACGCAAGGGAGGTTCAGAGAAGTAGGAACTTTGGAGTGACTCCTCTGCAGTGGCTCTGTGTAGAAAAGAGAGAATGGAAAAACAAATAAAATAGAATAAGGCAATGCTCACACTCAGAAAAGATTTAGTCTCCGTTCCAATTATAGAACTCATGTAAACACTTCTGCTCTTATTGAACAACATGCAATATTGCACATGTTTAACAAGTCATCACATGATGCAATGGGAGGTTCCTTGCAATAAAAGGACAAATTAATGAGACAAGACATGGTACTTGTATCTTTAGCTCTGAGAAATGGCCGTGTTGTTTCAGTAATTTACTTAGACATCACCTCATGCAAGCATTTATCATGATGGGTGAATCACGCGTGAACTGATTACACAAGTGAACAGCGAAAATAGTGAATTTCCCCAAGGACTGAATACAAACAACAATTATTTTTTTTATTTCTAAACAATCACAAGGATTGTGTAGTCTGCTAAATTAAAAAAAAAAAAAAAAAAAAAAAAACAGGCCTTACTTGTTTTATTTGATAAAAGGCCTTAATTGTATCATTTGATATATGCAATGCCGTTCAGAACTGTTTGTCCAGTTAACTGATGAACATGTGAATGAAAAACAACTGAAAGGTGATTGTACCTGGCGCACCATCATAATGACAGCAATGACACAGAAGAACAGCCTGTCATCAGCTACTAGTACAGTGCTGTGCTTGTTGAAGCAGTAAAGTGTAATACTATAACACCACACATTGTTTTAAAGAAATACAAACATGCTAAGAGCCCAAATAGTAATAGGCTGCCCAATTTATAATAATTTAAGCTGCCTAAAGGCAAACTATCCTTAATGAATGACTGGAAATTACTGAGCAGCAGTTAGCTACTCCATGTGTTTGTTCTGTGACTGGTACCTCTGCACAGTAAGCACAGCTCCCATGTACCAGAGTCATTCATAGCAGTCACAACTTGCATCTGCCTTTTTTCCTGTAGACTACAATTAGCGTAATCACTTATATTTGAAAGAAATGAATATTCATCAACTTCAAATGTGTAGTGAATTCTTGAATCAAACATTAATGGAATAGCAGACTATTTGATTGAAATTCCAAAATTTCAAATATTCACAAACCCTTACTGATTTGTTAATTACGTGCTTTTCGAACTTCTTTAAAACAGGTACTAAACAGTGCACTTTCAACGAGCCCGCTTGGGCTTTATTGAAAGTGCCCGTGCAACACACGTATAAGGCGGCTGTGTTAAGAAATATCAAATTAATGAAAGTTGACTGTGCATGCCAGTGCATGTACATACGCACACAGCACACATGCATGCTGTGCAACCTACTTATAATGGAGCTAAGCAAGAACATTCAATCATCCTAACTGCACATTATTGAAGATGGGCCACTTTTACACATTTTCAATATATGATGTAGCAGCCAAAGCCCATCATACCTGCTTATCATTAAAGCAGGTTCAAGTGTATGAAACATGCACACATGGAAACACACCAGGTACTTTGCTACCCAACTGGCTGAGTTGCACATTAGAGGTAGAAGAATCCTTATCAATAACGATGCTTTTAGGTGAAAGAAAAGACGAAGTGCAGTCCTAAAAATGTAACAAGAAGTCACCAGAATGCAACAGGAAATTTGCAAGCATGTCATCTGGTACTGTTATAAGTAGAAAGTGGAGTCTTGGGTATTTGCCAATAAATGTCGAAAAGGACCTGCCGATTCCAAATTTAGGAATTGGGCTTATATCAAAAAGTGCCAAATACAGGAATTCATTGTGGCTAGTCAACCAGGGTCTGCATCATGCAACCAGACCCTCCAAAGTGAGTTGGGTGTTTGTGCTCAGCCAGTACACAAGCTCCCATGTGTTTGGGGTGGGGTCTCTGGCCGAGGAGGTTTTCTTTTTGCAGTTCTAAAAGTGTCACCCAAACATCTTGTCTATCATCTCTATTTTTCCGGGGAATACAGGGGGCCTCGCCAACCACGTCATAACAAAAAGGGTCGGATAAAGGATGCCTATGCGCATACGAGTCCATTCCTCTCTGCCCTTCCCGTGTATCTATATCAGTTTACACGTCTGGCAATAACTATAATTTGTGGTTAAAAGAAAGAGACTGGATGACTGACACACAGTTCTGAACATTGGCCAGCAGGGGGTTGGGGTAATAGAGTAAAATGTGGACAGAATAGGAGAATGTAGAGAGAGAGAGAAAGCACAGCGGGGAAAAGAAAACTGGGGTTATTTTGCAATATTTACATTATTTACAATAATGACTATAAGCCCGCCTTTCATGTAGGAAACTTCACCAGTGTATGCCAGCTAGTGGACACAAATAGGGTGAGCACACAGCCAGAGAGCTTATTTCGAAAGGCACACACCAACTGGCCATTTTGGATAGAGTGAGATTCCTAGAAATAGCAGTGCTGAGTTGTTTCGGAAATAGACACGCAACTTGTTCACCCCAAGCATGTATGCTGATACCTCGTCTTACAGATCTGCGTGCCTCCCCACACTAGACACATGACAGACGCGTAGCGATTACAAGAGAGGAGAGAAAAATGCTTTGTTGAATTAAGTGGTTGAGTTCTTAGAGGCTCTCAGTCCAGAGCCTCGAAGTCCAACAGGTACAGATGCGCTTTCTATGGTGCAGGGATGAGAATGCCCTGTTATTTTGTAGCAATTTTTGGAGCAGATAAAATTTCATTCTGGAGCAGACTGGAGCTGATTTTGAAGCTGTCTTATAGCTTATTATCACAATATATCTTATTACTGGGGGCAATATGAAGCAGTCAAATTTTAATTTAGAGCATTATAGTAATTAAGAGGGGTAACAGTCACAACACCTTACTTTCTGCACCATTAAAGAAGTGATGTAGAGCACCCTAGAAGCATTTTAACACAATTTTTGTGTTAAGTTCTGGTGAAGTGACTGGAGGTGTTTTACCACAGAAGTTGTTTCAGAGTCCCCTCTCCCGCTGCCTTGCTGCACGCACCTTTCCTCACTGCTCACCCTCTCAGTTTGCACTTTTTGATTGCGGCAATCATGCTGCGCAGCGATGCGATCGATGTGATATCACGATTCACGATCACCATGATTGTAGGGCCGCGTGATCAAGAGCAACTGTCATGGCACCGCAAAAAAGTAAAAAACGAAAGCCGCTACCAGCACCACCACATGATGCAAGTTCACTCCACCAACAGGGAGGCGCGGATAAGCCCAAGACGCCCTCACCTGCCCTTGCTTGTGGCTTGGGCGGCAAGATAAAAAAAATGTCGCTACCTTTAGTTTTATTCAAAGGGCTTAATTGAGTGCAGCTATTCGCACCCACTCGCAGCCAGAGTACAAAAGTTACTTTTACATGCACTTCAAGACAAACAAGACAATGCCCTGCACCGTGACACCTTGTATTTAGTACTTACAACCAACCTGGAAACAGCTCAGCAGATAGCACACTTAGATGGTTTTAGCAACCATAATCTACTCCAATTAACCCTTAATATTCCATTACCATATAAAGGTATAGTAAATACAGTTGAACCCATTTATAACAATATTCAAGTGCCACGAAAATTCTACTGTTATAACCGATAATTGTTATAACCAGGTTGAATGAAAAAATCAAAATAGGGGGATGGCAAAGCTGATGTGAAAAAACTATAATGGCGGGGAGGCCAGTGCCCCTCCTCACCACCTTCCTCCATCTGGCTGCTGATTGTGTTCCCTTGTTTAACTCCTTCCTGGGTGCTCTGATCGCATGTAACATGCCGCAGCTGTCGGCATCAAAGAATGGCACTGTTATAACAACTGCAAAGAGGTGTCACGGGTGGCAAGCGATATGCGAGCACTACCGAGGCATGGCATTGGTGGCCCCAAAAGGGGCCTTTTAAATATTGCGAGAAGGCTGCTGCGGCAGCCTGTCAGCTTGAGAAATCCAGAAGAAACGCTGAGGAGAGATCACCACAAGCATCTCGCCACATACTTCTCACTGGCTTGCACGAGAAAAGCCTATGTCCGTCAGCCTTGCACGCTATACGTGAAGCTTGCCGACACCCTTCTCCAAGGCATCCAAGTGCTCCACGTAGTGCAGCAGAAGGTTCCTCGTGAAAAAGAAGCCTGGAGGGACTGAATCATCTGCTGGGCCTCCTGTGAGGACAACGTTGAGGCAGCCTGCCCCACCGCATCATCACTGCTGCGGTCGCCGTTGCTATCTGATGTAAGCATGTTCGTGACGATGGTCTCATCGGTTAGAAGCACTTAGTTTCCAAATCTATAGTCGCGCGCTTTCTTTTCACCGGCAATGTCGTGCATTTCCAATGATCAGCGGGTGGATCGGCCATCTTCCGTTTCGGCGGCGAGTCAAGTGAGGCTGAGAAACCGCATGGCCAGGAATGACTTTGACGCAACCAACAAAGATGAACGTGAGTGATTAACTTGTTTGCAGAACTGCGCTGAATGAGGAGAGAAGTGGTTCTTGAGGGGAAAAGGAAAGAAAGGTTGACACCATCTTCTGCAGCCCTTGCGGGAGCACGGCTCAGCGCCTGCAAGAAGGGGGTGAGGGGAGTAAAGGACGAATGAGGAGCCAGTGAGCAACATGCGAGCAATCTTCTTGCAGCGCAGTTGGCGCGGTCCATTTGTGTTTCGTAGGGTGGGGCGGCTTAGAGCTATGGGCACAGCCCAGTCGTGTTCAGAGGGATGGAAGGGCGACGGGAGAGAACCGCACGGAGATGGCTGGAAAATGAGTGCGCGGCGGCTGTTGGAGCAGCGGCCCATCGTGCAGCAGCTCAAATTTCTCGTTAAATTTTTTCCGTTTTCAAGGATTTCGCATTTCACAACCTTTTGGCTCGGACAGAAAGCAGCCAGACTTCATCGTTATAACCGATCATACCGCATCGAGGCATTGTAGTAAGTGGGTTATTTCACCATGGGAAATGTACAAAAGTTGACGGTGCAGCAGTTTCTCATTGTTATAACCGATATATTGTCAAAACCTGTATCGTTATACAGTAAACTCTCAGTTGTACGAACGTCGGTTTATCGAATATTTCAGAATAACGAACTTTTTAAAAATCCCTGGCAGTTTTCTTATAGATTCTATGCAAAAATGTTTCACTTGAACGAATTTCGGAACAGTCAAAATATTTCAGTTTAACGAACTCGCTCAGAGGACCAAGGCTTGCAATGCACTGCACTGCACGCGCAACCGATGCCTGCCTTCATCAAACCGCCGCTCCAGCGGTAATGTAACATTGCTGGCGCTAGAGCGCCCCTGGGGCAAAGCGGCGACGCGGAAAACGAATGGCAACGAGGCATAGCCTCCGAAATCGTTCGCACAAAATGAGCAAGCATGTAATCTCGGAGGCCATGAACAAAGTAACATCGCTGGCGCTTACAACGCCGCTACAGCAAAGTGGCGATCTGTCACACCACAAACAACGTGGTGTGCTTTTTTGTTTCCGACCGGCTAGTTGGGGCATGGTCGTCGTCTCTTTCTTTCCAGTCTCGTCGGTTCTGCGTGTGCACACAAACGACCCGCGTGGTGTGTTTTTCATTGATACGTACAAATTCAATTTCACGCATTTCTAACACTATGGATGCCATGTCTTTTACTCCATGAATTGCACTTCAAACTTTTGACTCTGTATGCCATGTCTTATGTTGGTCTAGTGAATATTAAGTTTAGTGAACTTTCAGTTAAGTGAACTATATCCTTCGGTCCCTTGCAGTTCACTCAAGTGAGAGTTCACTGTAAGTGGCTTTGACTGTAAAACAATTCAAAACTATAACAACAGTGATTATACTACCATTAATGCTGAATTTAGAAATTTTTGTCAACAATGCATTTCTTCCTTACTTTTACAATCGAACGGTCGAGGGAAACTGGGTACTCTTTCGAGACAAATTATGCTCATTAGTAAACCAGCACATCCCAGTAATCAAAACATCACATGTTAATCGAACCCTTGGCTTACCAATTTCCTTCGGCAACTTCGAAGCAAAAAGAAACACATATGCAGGAATGCTAAACGATTGGATACCCCATCAGCTGGGGAAAAATATAATCGGTGTTTAAAAAACAACTCTACTTTATGCGCTGCTAAAGATGAGCAGTTGTCATGACCTTCCACCTCTGCTATATTCCAACCCTAAAAGCTTTGGCTAATCATCTCTCTGAACCGCGACACTAATCACATTTCTTAACATAATAGCGATCACATGCCCCCCTTCCAGACAATGAGTGTCCTTCATGCTTCAACACCTATTTTTCATCTATCTTTAGTACAGATCTCTCCACCTTAACTGATGCTCCCGACTATCAGTACAACTATCAGCACATGATGCCCATTGACATTACTATTGACAGCATTGTACCTCTAGTAAACAACCTCATGGTGTTTAATTCTTGTGGCATCTATGATATTAACTGCAAAATACTAAAGAACACTGTTATGACTTTTAGCAAAATATTATACCACATCCTCAGACAGTCACTAAGTTCTGGAGATCTCCTGTCGGATTGGAAGGCTGCGAAAGTAGTTCCCATAGTCAAAAACAGCGACAGATATTCACCTGATACCTACCGGACAACCTCATTAACATGTATTTGTTGCAAAATGTTAGAGCATATAATTGCCTCTCACATATACAACCATCTGGAAGAAAAGAACTTTTTTTTTTCGCTAATCAGCATGGGTTCAGGAAAGGCTTGTCATGCTACCTCTGCCGTACTACAAGGTGGTGTTCTTGGGCTGCTACTATTTTTAATACAGTTAAACCTCGACATAACAGA
Organism: Dermacentor andersoni; assembly: GCF_023375885.2. Classification (NCBI taxonomy): domain Eukaryota; kingdom Metazoa; phylum Arthropoda; class Arachnida; order Ixodida; family Ixodidae; genus Dermacentor; species Dermacentor andersoni. The sequence goes on from NC_092814.1 coordinate 149,104,197, forward strand.
CTTCAATGTAACGAAATTCTCGATATAACGAAGTATTCACAAGTTCTTGTCTATAGAACACCATGTATTTAGAACATCAATATAACGAAGTGTGTGTGCCTGCGATTTCAATACAACGAAATTTCACTGCGGTCGCAAAGGAATGCCGAAACAATAAATGGGAACTTCCACGGATGCAGATGGTCAAATGATTGAATTACAAGTGGCTGCTTGCAAACGCATTTCTCAAATCACCCGCCACCAGGCAACAAGAGCGACCACCGAAGTGAAGCCGCATAATGTTCTGTATAAAGTCCAAGTGCGATAAGATCCTATCACGGCCAGCGCACTGTGTGCTTTTGGTGCGAGTGAAAATGTATGCGGGTGAGACTTTCTAGAAAGATGCTGGATGCACGAGTGCTGCTTTCCCACGCAAGCAAAGAGAAAGACGGGCAGAGGAGGCAGCTCACGGTAACACGATTAAGCGCGCATGAAGGGGTGGAAGGTAAGTTGGTGCACATCTCCACTGTGGCTTTGCATGGCTGTAAGTGGTGGCTGAGCTCATACGCAGCCGCGCACCTTGCCTTAGCGGTAATCTGCCGCATGTGCAAAGAATGGACGTGCCGAGACAGCGTGGCACCGTGTAAGCTGTCTTCCCGCATGTTTAGTATTGGAGGTTGTGTAATCTCGAGTTTCGGTGATCCGTTGAAGTGAGAGGCAGACAAAGCATTTGCTACTCGCTGTGTGCGCTTTTCCCAATAGCGTTGTCTCAGTACGGGCGACGCTATCAGCCGTGAGGGAGGAGTGCAGGTGAAGGCGTGGCTGACTTCGCTTAATTCGTACCAACTATGTAAAGATATCATTGACATCCGTGGCATGAAACAGTATCATTCGTCGCCGACTCCCAAATTTATCAAAATTAATTGTTTTTTTCATTCAAATTTGCTTTTTTCGATTGCCCGATAATTCGGAAAATTCTGCAGTCACTTTCCATGCAAGAAAAAATCGATCGGTGACTGTACTTATTTGCATAAAAGGTCAAACTTCAATACAACGAAGCAAATTACTAATTTCACTGACTTTGTTAAATCGAGGTTTAACTGTATACATCAATGATCTTCCCAATAACTTAGCATCCCAAGTGTGAACCTTTGCTGATGACTGCATTATTTGCTGCCCTGTAACTAGCCCTGATGACCACATCCTGCTTCAAAACGATTTTCAGCTTATCTTGGATTGGTGTAACACTTGGTTAATGACTAAATTTATCTAAATTCAAAGTAATGTCTTTCACTCAGAAACACTCAATCTCTAATTTCCCTTATCACATAAATAATAACCCGATTTTTCCAGCTACTTCATACGAGTACTTGGGAATTAATCTTATACCAAGTCTTTCCTGGACCCATCATTCTACTATCGTATTTGCTGATTCTTTAATATCACTGGGGTACTTAGGCTGAAACCTACATAATTCACCCTCCAACATTCACAAGCTAGCTTATCAGACGTTTGTTTGCCCGCAGTGAGAATTTGCCTCTCCAATTTGGTCACCTTATCATTATCACCTAATCTGCTTATTAGAATCAGTTCAAAATAGAGCTGCTAAGTTTATCTCATGTAAATATACCTACAATTCAAGCATCTCATAAATAAAACTTGATATTTCACTTCCGCCCTTAAGTACTCGTCGTGATTTTGCACTCTTAATATTACTTCACAAGCACATTCATGCGGCTAGAAAATCTTGTTTACTGCTTGAAGTCGCACCTTGACATCATGCAGATTATATAATCACCTCAGCTTCAGCGTATCTATGGGAACAGTCATGCGTTCAATTGGTTGACGGCTCTTTTTGCCACTCAGTACGTGATTCCCAATTTCGTTGTATCTGAAACAAATCCTGATAAGTTCCGCCAGTTCCACTGCATAACTTCGACTGCATAACTTCGACAAATGGCATCATGTTTTTTCTTTTGTTTTCCAGTTTTATGCATTCTGCATGCTCTCGTGTCTTTATTTATGAGCTCATTATTTTGCTTATTATTCTAGTATTTTTTATCCTATGATATTGGAGTGGCTACTTTTGTACATTGTTGTCCTGTTTGCTGAACGAACTGCATCTTTTGTCTTTTCTCTAACATGCAACTGTCTCCTATTATTTTTGTGCAGTGCTCTGTTTGCATATAATGTTGTGTATACATGATTATACTGTCTATTTCTCATGTATATTATATTTTGTTATAGTATGTATACCCATTATATATACTCATTTAGTCCTTACTGCGATGCCCCCATTATCCAATGCCTCATACGAGGCCTGTAAAGAAAATTTTAAATAAATAAAAATAAATAAATAAATAAATAAATAAATAAATAAATAAATAAATAAATAAATATAATCTTTCGCTCACACCTGCCAAAGCCAAAGCTGCCTATCTGGAGCAGCGTGATGCAATTTCAGTCATTTTCCCGCTTTCGGCCCAATTTGGCACAGCAATATGATTGAGTATTAAAATGGTGCAAATGGCGCAAGATTCCTACCCTTGATGGTGGCAAGCAAGAAAGGGATGCTGAAGTATATGCTCTACACAGTGCGGGACAAAATCAAGCCCATCTTTTTTTAGAAAATGTACCGTCCCGAGTGGCCATGCCTCTCAGATGCTTCCCTTTCCCTATCTAGCATCCACGTGGAGTGCAGCTTTTCTTGAATGCGAATGATAGACAGAAAAGACAGCTGCTAGCCCTCTGACGAAAACTCCTGCATGTATATGTGCATGTATTTTGATGAATTTCAACTGTTGTTTATTTGCCTAACTGCCTTTATGACAAAGCTTTCTCATTCTACTGTTTCCTTACTGCTATAGATACTACGCATGAGCAATTTTTCATAGCCAAGTGCCAGAAATGCTGAAAAGATGGCACTGTAACAAAATAAATTCCAATAAGAGCCAAATTTTTCTAGGAAAATAAAACCCAATAAATGCCAGCCAAATTTCAAGATATAAAGGCAGAAAAATCCAATCCCTATTGATACATGGTAGTTAAAATACAGTTAGGTGCTCCTTTAAAATAAGAGGAATGTGGCCTGGTGTGAAAGCAGCAACTAATTAGCGACATGCAAACACAGTTACTTCTACAAGCAAGGATGGGGCCAGAGAGGAGACTACATATAGACAGAAGAGGCAAATAAATTGTTTATGAATAAGTATGAAGTAAAAAAAAAGCACTTGCATAAAGTTTGACCAAATGGCCGTTTTACTTGAGGATAAAAATATGAAGCAAAATGAAAACTTTAGCTGTACAACTATATTCCGTTCATACAAAGCTTAAAGCATTTCTGTGAAATTATTTTCAAGGATCTGCCCTTTAAAAGCAGACATATTCCAGACCATTTATATAAGAGCTGCAGGGCCTTCTTTGAATATGCTTGAAGCATCTTGCTCCAGTACACTGGGGTACTTAAAGATGCTGTTTCGGCATTATCCTTATGGAAAAACTTGTGTAAAAAACATATTAAATCCAGCTTTCACTAGGGCTTTGACACACACAACTATGTCATTGACAAATTCTTGCAGCTCTGTGCCAGTCATGCTTCCACTCAAGTGCGCATGATGTCATTATTTTCATGGAATTGCAGACTTTGGTCTGCAGCGGCTCAAGAAACAAAGAAACATAAATGGAGTGTGCAATGAAATGCGATACATGCCTGCAGGCAGCAGGCTTGGTGTCATGCCAGTGGCAGTGGTTGCGGGGTATATATGCTAGCTCAAGTCAGGCTGAATCCTCCAGCATTAGCTCAGGGCAAATGGCTCAAACGACATGTGAACCAGGGACAAGAGCTCAAAGGGTCTCCACAAGATCGATGCTTCCTGCTCTTCACCCTCCTGCTCCCATTTTCCTCTACACCTCTGGACCTGAGCAAATCCTCTGCACAATTTAATTTCCAAAAATTTTTCAATAAATTCTTAAAAATCCAGCAGTGGCAGCAGGTTAACTTTAGCAAAACTGCTCGTGCATTCTGGCAGTAACAATTCCTTTTCCATGATCACATGTTGAGCGTACATTCCATGATTTGGCTTCCTTGGGCAGCCATATACACATCTTAGCTTGACTAGCTATTTTCAATTCAATGCATCTGGAGCTGCTAAAGATACAAATTCTCAAGTGCCGAGGGCAGTGGAGATGTGTGCACACATGACATTGAAACATATGACATATTTAAATTTATTAAAATCAGAATTGAAACAAGGAAACAATTCAATTAAAGAAAGAATTAAGTAAACTGTACTGCATGCTTTCTTCTGTCTAGATGCAATCACAAAAAGAAAATAGCACAGATGCTGCATCCACCGATACACGATGGTTTATGACCCTCAAGTGGCAGTCACTGTGGCTGTTGAATGAAGCAACATGAAGTGTTATCTCACGTTGTGCAGTGAAAATGCACCTTTTGTTTTTTTACTTTATAACTTCGTGTCCATTGAGCACCATGTATTTTGAACCTCAATGTGCTCTACAGACTCCATCCTGGTCACTTTCAAAGGCTCAAAGGTCCCCTTTTACATTGACTACCTCCGCACAGACCTCCGCTGCTGACCATATCGACAAAAAGTGGAGGCATTTACTAAGTGCCGGCAGCTTGGCCATCGCCAAGACGTCTGCCCCAATGTGACCATGTGTCTCTGCCTAAAATGCGGCACGCCAGATCCTCCTCAGGACCACAGCTGTACTCCCACTTACATCATCTGCAACGGAACACACGAGACTGGTTCCTCAGAGTGCAAACTTCGTTACAAACCACGGACACTGCCCCCGAAACCTCCAGAGTCTGAATTGACACTTCCGGCCAGGAACACTGTACAGGCCCCCAATCAACGCACTGGACAAGAGAAGCCGCAGAGCAGCTCTGGCCGCATGAACACTGCAACAGCGGCGCAGCTCCCATCATCAAAGCAAGCTTGGCCTCCGCTGACTCCATGCAACGAGGAGAGACCGCCCATTAACCATACAAAGGTGAGCTGGGCAGGAGTAGTCTCCCACAATAGCAGCTCCTCACACGATGCTGATAGCTCTTTCATCAAATACTTGCTAAATCAGAATGAAATGCTTAAAAACGAAATCAAGCAGCTCAAAGCAATGCTCCACCCCCCCCCCTACCCCCCCCCATCGAAATCACTGACACTCCTGCTGCTACTTCCAAACCACAGCCACAAACGCTCGCGCCCACACTCACACGTCCTTCGACAGAACAAATGGACACTCTTGCATCCGCTGCTACGACGGAAGCTGCAACTCTAACGCCGCCTTCATCACACATGCAGCCTCCACCTGCAAAAAGGAAGAATGCCGAAATAACAGACACCGAGAACACCGTTGAAAACGCCATATTTGTCCTCACTGACCGCATGGACATCCTGGAAAACAAACTTGTTGCCCTTGAAAATCGGCTACAGAGTAAGCTTGATGCATTTATTTGTGAGGCATCTGCACAATTTTGCCAGTTCCAAGAGCTAATCGAGAGCTGGGGAAGACGCTCCGCGATGTCACAAGTTCCTATCTTTCAAAACGACAATAATGATGAAGCCAGCCCGTAGTCTAATCATCTGGCAGTGGAACTGCAGGGGGTTCCGCAACAAGCGCGCATGTCTAACACTATTTCTACAGAGTCTTAACGAGCTCCGTGACATTATAACCTTGCAGGAAACACACTGGAAAGTCACGCTACCTGGATACAACACGTTTCAAGACCCTCACATAGACAAGCCCAACACTGCCATACTTGCAAGACATCTTTCTGTTAAATGGGACACATTCAGCAGCACTGAAATCCCCCCCCCCCGATTTCATCAAAATTCTACCTCAAAGCCACAAACAACCCACCCTATGCTTGTTGAATGTTTATAGCCCTCCCAATGCTCAACAACACTGCTTTGAGCACATGCTTGCTCAGCCCAAAGCTAATGCCAATAAACAGCCGTTAGTCGTAACAGGCGACTTTAGTGCCCCCCATCAAATTTGGGGCCACTCCGCATCCACTCCTACGGGAAGAGCTCTATGGCGGCACATACAAAATCAAGGTTTCACCATCTACAATGACTTTACTCTTTTTACCCAGCTAGGAAATAGCGTCAGTAGGGATACATCCCACGACGTCACCCTAACTCACCGTATCACTCAGGCGACCTGGCAAAACCTCCAAAGCAACTTAGGAAGCAACCATTACATCCTCGAACTCCGTGTAGATTTTAAGCACAGACCGCTAGCCACGAAACCACTAAGGCTTACGAATTGGACGGAATTCAGAAAATCTCGCTGCAACACTAATGAAGAAACCATTACCGACATTGAGCAATGGGCGAACGCCTTGCAGGCAGACGTAGAGGCCCATACCACCACTCTCCCGCTAGACACACCCTTGGCCACAATTGATTCCAAGCTCCTACACATGTGGGAAGCGAAGCGAGCTTTACTTAGGAAATGGCTAACAACACGTTACAATCACAAACTCCAAATTAGAATCACCAAATTAGACTCTCAGATCCAACAATAAGCTATCAAATTGGCGGCACAGCAATGTACTCAGGTTTGCGAAGGAGCACATGGTAATCCCAGCACTAAAAAGACCTGGCAATTGCTCCGGCACCTGCTCGACCCCACCACGTCTAGGACGCACAATAACCACCAGATGCACCAACTGCTGCATGAACATGCAGCCGACCTGCCGACCATGTTCAGCAACCTGGCCTCCAAACGTATGTCCCCTCCTATGCAAATACCCATGCCCGACTATGCTGGTGAACCCAATGAGGAGCTTTGCAGTCCCATCACAGAAGTGGAGGTTCAACATACCCTCAACCAAGTGCAAACCACCATGGCACCTGGCCCAGACTCTGTGACCAATAAAACGCTTTGCAACCTTGATGAGCTATCCATACGCAAACTCACCGAGCATTACAACCACTGTCTCTAAGAGAGGGAGATACCCCAACAATGGAAAGCAGCCAAAGTGATCTTCATTCCAAAGCCGAATAAGCCAATTGACATTAATAACTTCCGTCCAATTTCTCTCACTTCATGCATAGAGAAGACCTTGGAGCATGTAATCCACCTACGCCTCTCCAAATACATCGAACATAATCACTTGTTCCCTTTGGAAATGACTGGCTTTAGCAAATCTCTTTCTTGTCAGGATGTCATGCTAAGGCTCAAAGAAGACATTATCGAACCGAGCAACGCACGTGACACACAAGCGTTGCTCGGCCTCGACCTCAAGGGCGCCTTAAACGTGTCCCACTTGGCCATACTACGCGAACTTAGCAGTATAAACTGCAGGGAGTGAATCTACCGCTATACACGCATCTTCCTCACGAAGTGCACTGCGATGCTACAATTAGGCAGCGAACAATCTGGCCAAATAAGTTTAGGAAGCACTGGCACGCCCCAAGGGGCAGTACTTTCCCCCCTTCTCTTCAATTTGGCTATGCGACCTTTAGCTTTCGCTCTCAAGAAGATTCCTGACCTCTGATTCACACTGTACGCGGATGATATTACGCTGTGGATGACCAGAGGTTCTGACGGGCACATCCAAGACACCCTCCAAGCAGCAATTGATCAGGTGGAACAAGTAGGTCACGAGTTGAATCTCAGGTGCTCCCACACCAAATCACAGCTTCTCCTTCTGCGCCCCACGAGACGCTTCAGGACTTCACCTCCAAATATCCAACTCACGATTGAAGGGCACCCTATACAGCACGTAGACATGATAAGGGTCCTAGGATTACACCTCCAACGCAACCGAGCAAATCAGCATACCTTGCAAACTACAAACAACGGTAGATAATGCGCTCGCTCCGCCTGATAGGGAGGATCTCCAACAAACATGGAGTGCTTCAATAGAAGGAGCTAATTCAGCTAATCAAGGCTTTTGTCTTAAGCAAAATCACCTTCGCACTACCATATCTCTCACCCTCTAGGCAGGAAGAGGATACTGTGAATTGCTTGATCTGCAAGATACACGAAGTCGCTCTCGGTGTTCCAATTAGAGCATCCACAGAAAGGGTGATGGCCACAGCCACACTCAATACTCTTTAAGATATTAAGCGAAGCACATCTATCATCGCAATACCACAGACTCGCCACCACTGAAGCTGGGCGTGAGATCCTGAGACAACTTCACATGCTCCACCATTCAACGAGAGCAAGCGACATCAACTTCCTCCGAACATACATGGCCAATACCACATCTAACCCCTACCCAGAAACATGCACCCCGAATTTCACGTCAAACGCCACAAACTTGGAGCCAAGGCGCTACAACACAGCTATGGACAGGCTGAAGGAGTCTACTATGTGGACGCTGCAGCCTACACCCCTAGACATTGTTATGCACTAGCGGTCGTAGACAACCAGGGCAACGCTGTTCATCATCAGTCAAGACCACCTCAGCGGTAGACGCGGAAGAGGCCGCCATTGCACTCGCATCGGGGCTACCCGATTGCGACGTCATCATTAGTGACTCTAAGACGGCTATCTGGAAATACAGTAACGGCTACATTAACAATCACGCGCACTCTCTACTTGTCGCTCACCCACCAGAAAACGACATCGCTCTCGTATAGACTCCAGCACATCAAGGACTCCACGGCAATGAAATGGCTCATGCCGCTGCTTGGGGATTCACGGACTGAGTGGCCGCAAATATGGGCCTAACTCTAGAATCCAAGGACTCCCAACAACACACCAATAAAGACACACTTGTCACATTCAATGAAATTTGCACACATTAGAGACACCAACGCCTAATGTATCCACCTCTCTCTCTGCCTAGAACGCGCCAGAGAGAAATACTGTGGCGACAACTACAAACTCGCACTTTTCTTACCCTGTGCACTTTGCACTTATTCTTTCCCGCCACATACCCGACACTGAAGTGTCGCTTTTGCCCTGTCCCGGTTGCAGATCTCTCCCATATCATGGCTGTGGTTGTGCATAGCCATCAGCGTGGCTGAGTGTATATGCATTCTGTTTGAGAGATAATCTGCCGCATGTGAAAAGACTAAGTGAGCTCAGACGGCATATCGTGCACTATCTTCCTGCACATTTAGTGCTCAAGGTTGCGCAATCTCGAGTTTCGGAAGTGTTGAAGTGAGATGCAGACGAAGTATCCGCTCTTTCTGCCAGTGGATTTATTGATCAGTTCATTGATTACCCCACGCGGGTAACACTATCAACTGTGGGGGTGGAGTGGGTGTGAAAGCGTGGGTGCCTTCGCTTCATACTGCCAATGTGAAGATATCATCGACACAGCATGAACCCGTATCTCTTTCACCGCCAGCTCAACAATTTTTTTCCTCATTCAAATTTGCTTTTTTTGATTGCCTGATAATTTGAAAAACTTTCCGACCCCTTCTGTGTAAGGAAAATCCATCGCTGACTGTACTTATCTGCGTAAAAGATTGAATTTCAATATAATGAATTTTTTATTTAATGAAGCAAATTTCCGGTTTTACCAACTTCATTATATTGAGTTATGTACTATAGCCAAGACAATGCAGATTAATTACAAACTTGATAATTCTGAGTGTGTCTGCTTTAACACCCTCTTTGAAGTCAAACACAACTTTCATTTTTCCAGATATTATCTGCAATAATAAACAAATGTCTTTAACTGCATTTTATGCACAGTAGACAGTGCAGACTGAAACTCTCATGATAGACTCCAACTTCCCGTCCAAAGTCGCACAACACTTGACACACATATTTAACTGGCTGCATTAAAATGTGATATAATTATTTGTTGCACTCTCAAGGCATAGAGCTTTCGTGGCACAGTTCAACCCCCCCACCCCCTCTTCCCCCAGAAAAAGAAGCGTTTCACTTGAGCATTTATTTAATGTTTGTCTTGATTACGGACACATAAAAGTCAGTAATTCAAGCATAAAAAAACAGCAACTTTGAAAAATATGCCTTTCATCAGCAAGCCCTTAGCACCTTTTTCTTTCTTTAGGTAGGTACAATCGCCACAACCTACAGTGCTTAATTAAGGGTGGACACCATAAGCCCAATGGAATGCCTTACTGGGCTCTCATTGTGATTCTCAAAAACGTAACTGTGTATATACCTGAGTGCTCAGGGTGTCTACCAAGTTGACATTTCCAAATTTCCTGAGTTTTCCAGGTTTTCTCTGAGCACCTTTGTAAAACTGCCTGAATGAGCCGAAACTTTGGTTTATGTCAAGACAGGCTGACACCATGTTACCTGATGCTGTCACTCTCTAGTAAGCATGTTGAAACAAAAAAATGACTTAATCCAGTTTGAATAGATAGGAGTAATATCTATTTCATTTAAAAGGAAAACAGAAGGAAGGTGTTAGTAAAATGCACAGCGAAAAAATGATAAAACCCATTCCAAATTGAGTGAACATTTTCAAATATGAATGAAAAGGAGATGCCTACATAAGTAAACATTTTTTAATACGAGCTATTTCTATCAACTGATAGCAAGCTCATCTGTATGAGGCCTGAACACTGTCCCAACTAAGATTCTCTCTCAACAGCTGGGAAGTCAACCTCAACTACTGACATACTCTCAGCCCGTACACAACATCTCAGTGTTTGGTTTCACTGCTTTAAAGAGTTTATTTCAGTTTGGATGAGGGACACCTGCATCTCGGTGTCAGCCAACACTTTGTTTTTTGAGCTCAAGCTCCTTCAAAGAGGCAGCGACACACTTCCTTCCTCATTCATTCCTCAATGCGTTGGACCTTTCTGTTCTCATCCTCCTTCTGCCACACATTCACCCCATGGATCATTTGAAGCACCCTCTTGGTCAATTATACAGTCAACGTCCGATTTTTCGGACTCCCTAGGGGCCGCAGAAACATCAGAAAAATCGGGCAGTCCGAAAAAAATTAATGCACGTCTTTAACTGCCCTTAAGGGCTAAACGTCCGAAAAAGCGCTTAAGGCCTGCCAGTACTTATTAGGCATATCAGTGCTCGTACTGTGACAGGAGACGGGGGTGGACACGTGTATAATTAAGGAATACATACTGTGTACCATGACAATTGTCCCTTCCCACGCCTGTTATGCTTCACCGCGTAAGACTGCTGTACTGAGGCGAAGCTAACTTTCGGCGACTGGCATTACACAACGCGCTGCGCTCTGCGAGCTTCGAAGCCAATCGCGAGGATTGCAAAGACGGAGTCGGTGCCTTTGCTGACAGCGGCGAATTCTTTCAATGAAAAACATGGCAGCACATGGCAAGAAGTTTAATAGCGAACGTAGAAGCAGCTAGGCCTAACGTTGCTGCAGTGGTGGCTACGGCTGCCAGCAGATCTGCGTGCGAGTGTGCCGGTTCGAGGCGGCGAGATAATCAAGATGGCGGCGGTGGTGGCTTTGATTAATGCCATTTCAGACCTGCAGTCAGGGCAATATACAGTGCTCACGGATTGAAATAGGACACGGAGCATTTAGTACAACCCTACATATGTGCAAAGTACGCGAGAGCACAATGTCATGTCGCTAGGAATTTGGTCACCAAAGGTGACGAGGGCTCCGATGTAAGTGTACGCGCCAGAATTACGTCGATGTGACACGAACTGCAGCCGGTTGAAGCGAAAGTATGCGCATTACTTAGCCCTAAATTGACGCGTTTCATTCCGTGAGCACTGTACATTGATTATATGGAGTACGTACTCCATATATATATGGAGTACGTACTCGCAGCAAAGCTGTGCGAATTATCGGGCATGTCTGAAAAACCGGGCATCTGGAAAATCGGTCGTTAACTACTCTGGCAATACCTCATGCCGATTCCTCTGTTACTGGAGCCAGCATTAACACGACTTTCGTTCTCTTTCAATAAACTTACAGCCAATTTTTCCTGATAGAAGCCCAAATTCCCCAAGTATTTCCAGTCTATTCAAATTCCCTGAGAATTCTTGGTTTTCCCGGTTGGTAGACACACTGGACTGCTCCTCGCTTCTTGTTACTGTTTCTCACTTCTAATATACATCCCATAATGTACATCTGCTGCCACCATTGCCATGGGTGGCACTGGTTAACACTCCCTGGGTTAGACCTTTGGCATACAGGCACCGCAGTAGCACAATTGGTAGCGCATTGCACACGTAATGCAGACGCTGCGGGTTCGACACCCACCGGTGGCAAGTTGATTTTTCGTCCACTTTCATCTCTCTTTAGCTTATCATTCCTGCCCTTCATTTAAAAACTTCAGATAACTTACCCCGTGCTTTCTTCACATGGTTGTGACCAACAAAAATTGAGCACCTCGGTTCCCCTGCTTCTCATTCAATACATACCGTAGTGTAATATACAACTCTCAGTATAGAAAACTGCATACTGCTTGGCCCTTGTAATCACATAAATACTCGTATTCTAAGACACACTGTATGCTGGGAAGTTTTATGATAGTGTGGTGATGGATGCGGCAGTCACCAAGTGAGCACATCTTCATCAAATCAGCCATGAGTAGTCTCACCTTTTCTTTGGGTCATACATAAAGAGAAAATTCAAAAGGCGGATGCCAGCTGGTGAGAGCCAGGGGAAGAAATGCTTCAGGTTGTTGTACCTAAAAAAAAAAAAAGATATTACACAGTTCACATGTTCTTGACATGCCCCAAGTACACTTGACAACATGATTGAACAAGAGATGTATAATGAGGCTTTAAACTGTCATTAAAGAGACACTAAAGAGAAAAATGATGCCACCTGTATTAGTAAATTACTCTTCTACAATACGAAAAAAGCGACTCTTACCATTAGAAGAGGCTTGGTAAGCCAGACATACCACAAAAACGAAAGCCGGATGGCGCTGCCAACTTGAAGTTCCTGCACCCAGCTCAATGCGACACTATAGATTTTGATGGAGCATGTTTTAAAAGGTCCCCAAAACATTCTGGACAAATCTTGTAGATGTGTAGCGTACAGCTACAGTAAAGCATGAGTGCCACAATTGAAGTTAAGCATCTTATATTAACAGAGCTATGGATGATTACAAGTTACCCTCCTCCCTAGCCATGCTTTTTCTCAACTTGTTCACTGAGTGATCGGGGCTAAAGGTACGCCTTCACTGGCTCTGCGCCATGATGTGATGACGGGTCATCTGCTTCCGGTTGTCTTGGAGCAAGCGTGCAAAGCCTCTCCAACCTCTCCGCTAGCTGCCTGGCCGTTAAATTCTAGAGAGAGTTACCCAAGCAGTGTGCATTGCAAGGGTTCTGTCGCAGCACCAAATGCGTCCGGTATTCCAGAAATTACAGGCGAGCTGGGCGTTTTGACGGATGGGCAGAGGTGCAAACTAAAGCCTCTCTGCTACTACTACTGCTGTGATGAAGAAGCTTTAGCGTAGACACACGTGAGCAGCCTGATCAGCCTGCACAGTCCAGCCACCTGGTGGTGCAGAGCTTAAACAGCCAAACACAGAGTGAATTTTGCTGTAACCAAGTGTAAAACATTTTAAACATTCAAAAAGTGTTCATGATCATGCTTCTGCCGAAAAATTTACACAAGCAGCAAAATAGAATACACTTTGTTACTGCTATGTTAGCTCTGTGTTTGTATGGTTAAGCTCGGCGCCACCAGGTAGCTGCATTCTGTAGGCTACTCACGTTTGCGCCTCCACCCACCCAGCAAAATTCCCAGTCCGCCTGCATTTACTGAACTACATGACACACTAAAACTCTCTATCTTAGTACTAATCCACCGGCGTCACGTGATGGCCACAAATGCGTAGATCCTGGCGCCGGTCGGATACAGTCAGCCCAATGCACTGCAGCCACTCCGCTCACATGTTGCCTTGCATAGGGACATGATGTAGCAGCTTGACATGTAGATCGCTAGATTTGCAGCCCACAATGTAACAAGAGCAATCCAAGGTGCTCGCAAGAAGAAAGCTTGAAATACAATACTGCGGACAGATGTCCACAGTATTGTGAAAATAAAAATAAATAAAATAAACCAACACTGACCATGCAGGTCGTGTCAACACAGAAAATGTTGTCACAAAAGCAGATGATACTTGCTGTGCACCGGAAGTGCTTGGGTGAAGTGATAAATTGTCAATGTGTGTTACTTTCTATAGAAACAAATTAACCAACATTCCAACTATCATGAACAACACCTGTTCACCATAAAGTTAGAAAAATTATAGATGAAGCGACCTTAGCCAACTGGATAGCTTGCCCAACTGACTTCAATTGGGCTACCTATGTTAATTGGGAGGGGGCGGCTGAAAACTCAGGGGAGCGGCACCGTTGTGATCAGTAGCGATGCATATTTTTAAAACCTTATAATAAATTACACACTTTATGCTGAGCACTCAAATGCGCCACTTAATGATCAGAAGGATCTACACCCTGCAGTACGTTTGTACATCGTAAAAATCATTTCAGGGCCCCTTTAGGCCTAGTCCATTTTTTAACTGTAGAAATGGACAACATACATTGTATTCTAAATGAGATAAAGATTTAACTTGGCAAGTATTGCAAACTTTTACTTAGCCAACAAGACACAAATTATGCAAAAATACTTTGAAATCCACAACGTTCTACTGAGGTGCTGGGGTTTCAATGCAAATGAGAAAAATTTAACATTGACTTTCATTTCTTCTTTAAATATTCAACCTATTGTCGCAAAAGTATTAACAATAGAGTTTTGAAAAGAGTACTTTGTCAGTCTAAATTTCACTAGTGTTTCTCTTTAGTGTCCCTTTAATTATGTCGCCCAAATTAAAATAATAATAGTAATGCAAAATGAGCAATAGTTTTGTAGTCATAAAAGCAATTGAACAGCACATAGTAGTTCCAAATTCAGTCTAAATACAGAACTTGTAGGATCTTAATGAAATCCTGGCTTTCGCATATACACAGAAAGGAAATGAACAAGTCTGCTAACATGGATTACACTATTAACTTCTATACTGCACTTGATATTAGACACTGTCAATGGTAGTGTTTATTTACAAACTTGCATTATTTTGCTTATAATTCTGGATGCCGATAAAAAAGAAATTCAAAGTGAACACGAAATGTCTGTTGTTTTCTAATATGCACTAAACTTACAGTGCACAGTTTGAAAGCTCAAGGGCCAACCTGGAAGCCTCTTTTAAATCCAGAAACAGCATTTTCTGAGCCCTGAGAACATGTTCAATTGATTGAGGTGTCTTTTGAAAAATATAATCCTGAAGAAATTAAAAAGGAATACCTGATATGAATGGAAGAATTAGGAGTGCAATATTTACTTTCTCTATTCCCCACACCTCTTCTGCAGGAGCAGTGCCAATAACAATGCTAGACTCATCAACCCTCACTTTTTTTTTTTCAGAGCGCTTATGATAAACTTTTGAGATGGGCCTCTGACAAAGAACAACAAGATGCATCAACAAACATTGCTTTCCGTTTTCTGATCATCCTTGAGAGATCTGGCAGGGTATGCACAAAGACGATCGTAAAAATTAAGTTAAATTGTGGGGTTTTACGTGCCAAAACTGCCATATATATGATTATGAGGCACGTCGTAGTGTGGGACTCCGGATTAATCTGGACCACCTGGGGTTTTCTAACGTGCACCCAAATTTAAGCATGCGAGCGTTTTCGCATTTTGCCTCAATCGAAATGTGGCTGCCGTGGGTTGATCATCTTGTGAGCACTAGGAATTTGTGATGAAAAACACAAATTGAAAAAAATTTGGGCTGCTGCAACCTGATGCCAGCTGGCAGCCAGCTGGGCGTTTTGAAAATGGAGAGGAGGAGCTGTCTTTAATGCCATTTCTTAGCTCTATGTGTAACATTTATCTGCAAAACTCGTCTGCAATGTTCACAGCTCCATGCTCTACCCACATAATGTGTTTGTTCACTGAACTCAAGGTCGTGGTTCAGGGCACCTTTAAAACAAGCAGCTTCTAACAAACAGCAAATGTGAGGGGAAAAAAAAGTTTGCTGACATCGTGCTTGCATTATTTGCTTTTGTTCTAAAAGTAGTTCAAATGCTTTTAGGTTTCAGAGGAATGTATCCAATATTTTTTTAGAGAATATTTTATATTTTACTGCCCCTTTTAATGTACGAATACAGAGAAATGGGGACGTATTCTTGGATGGACACTTTTGGCGATATCACTTTCAGTGCGTGCTTATTGGCTGGTTCAGCAAAACCGGATGAGCTGACTAGCTGGTTGGGCACTACGACATCATGCGAAAGGGATAGTAGTATCGCCGAAAGTAATCATCCAAGAATACATCTCATGCTTAAGTAAGCCAAGTTTACCCCTGGGCTTAGTGCTGGGGCCACTGTTGTTTAATATCTACATTAAGCACCTAACTGGCTTCATTACTCAATCTCCAATCATGTATTTAATGCACTTAAAGACGCTAAGGACCTAAGGATCTTCCACTCAACCAAAGCTTTCCAGGCTCATCATTTTCACAATACATACACATGGGTCAGGTCATCTTCCAGCATAGCATGGCACTGCACTATGCAATCGTTTATAAACTACAGAAAAGAAAAGGTGTTTTAATTGACTCATGCATAACATTCTAAGGGGTCCAGGAACCTTAGACAATATTTGCAAAATGAAAATGAACTGTGCACTGTAATACAGAATAGGAATCACTTACGGCTGTTGCTTAAGGGTGAAATTCTCCAGTGCTGGCAGCTTCGAATAGCCCTATTACCACAATGATGAGGGAGCGGGGGGGGGGGGGGGGGGGGGGAGGGAGGAAGGAAGGCAGTGCTGCATCAGCTCATGCAAATCTTGGCACCCAAGAATAGAATAATGCTACTGATTCTCATAACACAGCAAGGCTGAAGGACCAACAAGAATATCCACACAAAAATGAGCCCAAAAATAGTTAAATTGCACAACTGACTTCATATCAAACAGCCCAACTATGTTACAATCAATATGAAACGTCATGTAAAATAGCAGACTGCACAGAAAAGCTGCCAGAAGCAGGCAGAAAAGCAATTTACATCCTGAAAACTACTCGGTTCATTCTTTCTGAGCAAAGACTGTACAAAATGATTACTGCCAATGACACAGCTATTGAATCATACAGTGAAAGGCGACTTTACATGAAAACAATGAAGGTCTGCCATAACAGTTTTTTTTATTGTTATTTACTAATATGCAATGACGGCTGACACAGCTAAGAATAACAGAAGCCAGCCTGCACTAGGGCCAGGCTCAAAAAGGATGCATTTAGATAATGGCTCAGTACAAACTCCATAAGTACAATTCTGAGAACTAAAAATGCTTCCAATTAAATTTAACTAACTTCTGCTAAAACTCTTTCTAATTCGGAACAGTTTTTTTCAAAAGTCGTGACCCGCATGAAAACGTGCGGGCAGGCATTAAAGGGACACTAAAGGCAAGTATTAAGTCAAATTAAAGTGACAGATTAATTCTTGAGAATGTATAAGGTGTCGATATTATTGCAAATGGCTTATAGCAATATAGAGAGTAGTGCAGACAGAGCAAGGGCTAATGCTAACCTGTCCTACTGCGTAAAAGCAATTGAAAAGACCTTTACAGGTGCACTACGCTTCGTGCACACTGCTGTCTCAGAGCTAGCAGAAATTCTTTTTGCTAAAGGACGACTTGCATGGCACATTTTCCATGGGAATCGAAGATCACGACGTCTGTCAGGTAAAGTTCTTAAAGGGACACTAAAATCAAATATTAAGTCAATGCACGCTGCTAAAATACCACTGCAGAAACCTCACAGCCATTGCTTCGTGCTAAGAAAAGACATGTTGAATTCCAATGGTAGAGCCGGAGTGGGCAGCCGAACAGCGCGTGAGCACCCCACTATGGCATAGAGCGATGTCGCCAAATCCGAAATTGGAACAAAAGCCCTGCAGTCAGAGCAAGGGAATGGCAAGCAGACGCTCGTGCACACCATGCAACCAGATATGCAGCTTTCCAGTGTCCCTTGCGTGCCAGAGGAGATTGTCATTTGCTGTCATTGCCTGTTGCAACAGCTTCTGCATGGTGCATTGCGTCTGAACAGTGCGCACGACACTACGGGGATGTAGAGACAGGCCATAATAGAAGATTTCTTTCCTAAAAATCAGGGTAGAAGCAAATATACCTATAAAGAAGAAGAGCCAGAAGTAACATATAAATAAAAAGCACAAACAAAACACTTTTACAAATCGCTGACTTTCGCATTGTGGCTCTACACATATGGCTGTCAGCATCTGTGAAGAAAAGGAGACAATCTCGAAGACAGCACAAAGAGGGACAATTGAAACTACGACATACTAGAAGCCTAATGAAATGCACAAGGGGACGGGGCAAGTGGATCTGCCCAGAGTAGGAGTGAACAATGTCCTTGACGTAGCCGATTGTTCATCTCTTGGCAGGAAGGTGAAACATGACTTCATAGGCTTGCTCATAAGTGGTGGCTCCAGCATCGCTATCAGAATCAGCACTACACGAATCCAAACAACTTGTAGTGTCACAATGAGAGCTGTCACTCTCAAGCAGTGCAGGCAAGAATGTGCGACGCTATATAGCGGTGTACATTGCATCCATCAATACCGGCGTTGCGGCGTAATAGAAGCATGTTGGGAAAAAACAGGAAATGTGTCAGCTGAGCTGCGAGTGCTCTCAATCTGTCATTGGAACACTCAATCGGTGCTCCCTATCTGCAATCGGAACAGTGTTGCTCCAAAAAGAGCAAGAAATGCTGCTCCAGAAGTGCGCCAAATCTGCCATTGGAATTCGCTATTAGTTTAAGAGAAAATCGTGTCTGAAGGGTCCGCATTTCTTTAGAGAAACTCAAGTCACCCACCCCCGAGCAGAAAGTGGCAACATTGCATATGCCATTGCCATCGGTGGGTAAAATGGCGTCCGACAGAGGGCACTACAATTTCTTTACACAACACACAAACACGTGGCCACAGAAAATTCTTCCTCATTAGACATTTTCAAAAAGCAGTTGCTACCATTTATCAATACCTAGTACTCTGAATTTTTATCGTGTTTGTTGCTTTATATTGCAAATGATTGATGTTATAACAGGGTTTGTTTTTCATTCTTCTAAAATTTGACTATCTGTATTTTCTAACATATTGCTGTCGTACTTGGCATTTAATGTTTCTATAATTTCGTGACAGAAGGTCCCCATGCAGGCTTGTGCTCTGAGGCCTCCTTCCGCAAATTTATCTACGTAATTCTTTTATTTGTGAAATAAACGCAGATTGATAGAGAAACCGTGCCAAGATAGCACATGTATATATATGTAGTTATGTGCAGGACAGCACATATATAACAGGAATATCTGATGTGCTTATTTGTACTAAACTAATCTGGCATTTCCCTGCACTATGCCGCAACATCATGTGACATGGCATTCTCTGCGACTTGCAGTTCGTGTGAGTTTTGCAAGCCAGCAAAACCAGCACAGCACTATGCGATAACGAAACTACTGAAACTCGAAAGCATGAGTGGCGCAGAATCAAGCGAAAACGAGACCTTTCGACCGTCCGCGTCGTTGCCAAAAGTAACATGAATGAGTTTTTCCCTAAAATCGAATAGAACTGAACAAGCAGTACTTCTTCCGTCTTATAATGCAATGTAATTATTTTTTTTATTACAAGTCGTTCAGTGCTAGTGATGGAACTGTAATGAGGAGTGCCTATGTAATCGGGCTAGCACTTGAATGTAGTGGGGGCCGGTCATGTCGGTCTTGCATTTACTTCAATTTTTTATTACTAAAGCTGTGTTCGCGATAATATCGACACCTTATACATTCTCAAGAATTAATCTATCACTTTAATTTGACTTAATACTTGCCTTTAGTGTCCCTTTAATGCCTGTCTGCACGTTTTCATGCGGGTCACGACTTTTGAAAAAAAGGGAATGATGTGAAAAATTTGCTTACCAATTAGATTTCTAACAGCACACAATTCATATGAATTCATCAATTGGATGCAAGGCATGCTACAGCAGGCTACCCGTGTTTCATATCTAGCAGGGTAACAAATGGCCTGCAAGTTCATTTTTCACTACAATCAAAACTGTAACCATTTGTGATATTTCTGCACAGAAAATGAATGGCATTCTCACTATGGTGTTTGTTCTCTTTTTGCTAAGATTATCTTCATGGTAAGAGGTAACCACAGCAGTCTACCATGCCAAGGCCATGGCTGTTACTGTTGGATTATGGCCATATATATGACCATTGGAAAGACCAAGGCGTGCACAGCTCGGTTTCCAGTGCAAGAAATGTTTCATGCAGAGCAGGCTTAACAGACAATAGGCAATGAAGGAGAAACTAGCCAAACTGTAACAAAAAAGAAATGTGACTACGCACAGGCCATATCATGTCGTTGGGTGTTCCCAGCAAATCAATGATCAGTTCCAGTTGGTGAATCTCGGAGCGCCCTGGTAGCAGGGGCTTATGTAACAGCAGCTCCCCCAGGACACAGCCAGCAGCCCTTGTAACATGCAAGCATACAAGTGAGATACACGGCTTGGTTTACACTATCACCGATATGGCTTGTTTTTAACATTATACCCTACCATATGTCAATGGCTGTGGTCTGGGTCTTGGCTTGCAGCAGCAGTTCTGGTGCCCGATACCTGAGAAAATAGGTGTCCCAATTAAAGCACACACAGCACGCAACAGAGTGATGACAACAAAGGTAGTAGTGCAGGTTATCCATGCTATGAGGTACAAATAATCAATCCACACATATACTTCCATCTGCTCTAACAGACAACAACTGCCAGCTTTCTTGACTCCTGTGAGGCTACAATGCTCCTTCAAATGTTGGCTCCATTGAGACAATACTAGATTGATTTCACGAGTTTCACTACACCAACACTGCTTCAAAGGTTGGTGGTCCTTAGCAGGCTGAAGGGCAACTACGGCAAGAACTGCACAGTTTTTTTTTTTACTGCTGCAAACCAGCTTAGCCCTTGATATGAAGAGGCAAGTAAGTGAGGATAAAGATCGTACAATAGGAGCAGAAGCTTGATGTAGGCGAGTTGGTTTTGCATACTTGAAGAAAAGAGCGCTAAGAAGACGTGGACTAAAAGAAGAACGTGTACGACGAACAAGGCGCTACTTCCAACTAAATGTTTTTTTGAAGAAACAGGACTTTAAATAGAGACTTAGAATGGCCCATCGTGACACCACGACCTCCCTATCTCATTAGAAAAGCTAGCTCTTTTTCGGTAAGCGCCACTGAAGGGCAGCTAATGCACGTGCCCTCGGCCTTTAAAATGTAGAGTAAAGAGTAAAACAGCTTTATTAATAATATTTGAATGGCGAGAGCAGTGAGGGAGGAACCCTCAGTCCAGGGTCCCTAAGATGATTCCGGCGTTGTTTTGAGCCCGTTGTATCACAGCTCGGAGGACCTCGGGAGGTCCGTCGCGGAGGACATCGTCCCACAGCTCTTTGTTGCGTAGGGGGTAAAGGAGAGTTGGCAAGGGAGGAAAGAGGTTTGCAGTGCACTCAATCGTGACGTGGAAGATTGTGGGTGAGCTGCCACAGCCAGGGCAACGATCTGCATAACAGTGTGGGTAGAATTTATTGAGAGAGACAAGATTTGGAAAAGTTGCAGTTTGTTACTGGCGTAATGCCACTGCTTCCTCCCGTGAGAAGGACGGCGGTGGTGCAGTGTGGGTGCGACGAATGCGTGTATAATGACGGAGTATGTCTTTGTAACGGAGCAAGGGATCCCCCCACTCTGAACTAGTCGCCTCACCACGCCGAGTCGCCCGGAAGGAAATTTCTCGGGCAACCGCATGTGCGCATTCGTTACCCGGCAGCGAGGTGTGACCAGGGGTCCAGAGTAAGTGGATGCGGGGAGGTGTGGTTAGTGTATTTTGCAGGATCTGTTTGAGAATTTGGTGCGCCGCTCTCGGGATGCCATGTCCTGATAGGAACGCCCGGCATGCCTGTTGTGAGTCCGTCAATATATACACTTCCTCAGGAACACGGATGGCATATCGAATTGCAAGAGCAACACCGAGAATTTCTCCGTAAGCGGCATTTGTTCCGTGCATTGCAGCAGAGTCTCTTAGGGATTCGGTGCCATCTAAAACTACCGAGATGTAGCCCTCTTGAGTGCGTGATGTGTGCGTGTATAAAGTATGTGTTTCCGGGATGTTTGCAAGCATGCGGCCAATGTATCGTACACGGGCTTTGCGCTGCCCGTTGTCATGCTCAGCGTGCATATTACGTGGCAATGGATGAATACTTAGTGCTTGGTGTATCGCTGACGACAAGATCGTTGGACGGGTTTCACACTCAAGGGGTGGGACAGAGTATCCTAGCCGTGTGAGAAGATGGCGGCCAGTAGGAGTGAGTAGGAGGCGCTGGCGATGGCTGACCCAATGTGCCTCTAGCAGCTCGCCTAGTGTGTTGTGTGTCCCTAAGGTAAGGAGACGGCGTGTGGAAGTATAGTTCGGGAGGACATGGGCCAGCTTCGTCGCTTTGTGAATCATTGCGTCTATGCGAAGTTGTTGCACTTGGGTGAACTGCTGAAATGGGAGATGGTAAGGTGGCTGATCACGCATGCCTCCACCAAGTGCAGCAGGTCCTCTTCTCGAAGGCCCGAGCGCCTGTTGGAGACCCTCCGAATAATGGCCAGAATTTGCTCATTCTGTCTAGATAGAAGGGAAACAGTGTAGTTTGACCTGCCATTCGTTTGGACGTGTAGGCCGAGGATACGAGCACGATTAACCTGTGGTATCGGCGTGCCATCCACGTGCACAGTGATAGGGGGAGTAGAGGAACGGCTCCGGGGGCGAATGATTATGAGCTCCGACTTTTCCGGAGCACATCTTAAGCCACATTTTCTCGCGTACACGGAAACTGTACACGAGCACTCGCGTACTCGAGCAGGATTGACTGCTTGCTGCAGATGGTCCTGGATGGCTCCGTCGGAACCCTGTGTCGACCAGATAGTAATGTCGTCCGCATAAATAGCGTGGGCGACATCAGGGATCTGGTCTAGTAGCCGGGGGAGCCCTGCGAGTGCGATATTGAATAAAGAAGGGGAAAGAACTGAGCCCTGGGGTGTCCCACGTCCCACAAGGCGAATCGTACCAGATCGATGCGGTCCCATTCCTACGGTGGCTGTGCGATCTCGAAGAAATGCGCGGATATAGTTGTACATACGAATTCCAGCGTGAATGTGCAACATTGCGAAGGATGAGGTCTTGTTCAACGTTATCGAATGCCCCTTTTAGGTCTAAGGCGATGAGTGCTCTCGTTTGGGCGGACGACGGAGGTCCTATGACCTCCTCCCGCAATTGTAAAAGCACATCTTTGGCAGATAGATGAGCACGATACACGAATTGAGAGTTAGAAAAGAATGATTTTTCTTCGAGGAAGGGCTGCAGACGCCGCAAAAGTACATGCTCCATGAGCTTACCAATGCAGGATGTTAGGGAGATGAGTCGCAAGTTTTCAACCTTAACAGGCTTGCTCGGTTTGGGGATCAGTGTGATGTCGGCATGTCGCCATGCTTGGGGAAGCATGCCCTTGCGCCAGCAATCATTGAAGATATGGGTGAGGTGGTTAATATCCGCGTCACTGAGGTTACGAAGGGTGGCAAATCGGATGTGGTTGGCTCCCGGTGCCGTGTTGCGGTGTAGGTCTTGTAGGACCACCCGCACCTCGTCAGATGTGATGTCTGCATCGAGCAATTCGTTCGCCTCGCCTACATAAGGATAGTCAGGGTACTGCGGCGGCGGGCCTGTGGGTATGAAATGCTTCTCTAGCTCTCCAAGGAGTGTCGAGACATCGTCCCTGTACTCGTGCATTAGGATGTGCAGCTGTTGAAATGTTTTTCCCTTTGTTGTGGTGGGATCTGTGAGTGAGCGAAGAATCGACCACGTTTTTGCTGTGCTCAATGTGCCTGAGAGGCGATCGCAAAATCCTCGCCAGTTATTCCTCGTAAGGATCTCTGCATACTCCTGGGATTCCCGTGTAATTTGATCTATACGTTTCCTAAGTTTTCGGTTGAGGCGTTGTCGTTTCCATCGTCGACTCAACCCTCTGCGGGCGTTCCAAAGATGAAGTAAATGCGGGTCTATGTCTGGTGTCTCGGTTGTGGTGCGCAGTGTGCTTGTGGTGGCCTCTAGATCTTGTGCGAGAGTGTCAAGCCAGCTTTCGTACCCTTGGTGCTCAGGTGGATCCTGGCGACGTTCCCTGAATTTCGCCCAATCCGTTATACGCACATTTCGCACGGGCCTGCTCGCACCCCGTAATGACAAGGTGGTCGCCACAATGTAGTGGTCACTACCAAGGTGCTCCTCTAAAGGCCCGTGCACAACGACTGGGCCAGTATTGCGCACGAAGGTAAGGTCAGGGCAGGCGTCACGAGATACGCTGTTGCCTATCCGAGTGGGGTGCTCTGGGCCGGTAAGCAGTGTGTATCTCATGTTACAGATGCCATTACATAAGCGGGTCCCTTTAGCCTGCGATTTAACGTAACCCCATGCAGTATGCAGAGCGTTAAAGTCGCCGGCCACCACACAAACCCGTCCAACCCTACCAAATTCTGTTAGTAGGTGCTGAAAACAGTGCGGTCGCGACGAGGAGAACTGTATGCATTGAATATAAACAGACTCTTGCTGCGTTTACCTTGCGTAATTATTTCCAATATTTGGTGAGGAATGTCAATGTTAGTGGTATGCATGCGACATGTAACATGTTTCGAAAATAAGGCTCCCACAAGAGGAGAGACACCCGAGAGCGTGCTGTAGCCGGATAAAGAAAGGGTGCAATTGACTTCCTGTAAGAGGATGACATCGGGAGGGTTCGCGGATGTGGCGATATACTGCTGTAGGGAACCTCGTTTTCGGCGGAATCCCCTACAATTCCACTGCCACACCACTAGTTGCTCCGCGTTACGCGGCGCCATCATCATTGCGAGAGGAAGCAGGTGGTCGTGCAGGGGGATGCGGGCGCCGGGTGCCCACATTTGAAGGTTGCGGCCGAGAGCCTTGGTCGGAAAGCGCGCTTTCGTTGTTACCGCTAAGCTCAGGAACTTGCATGCGTGCGAAAGTGCACTCTATACATGATTTCACTTGCTCCGTAATCCCTATTTGAAGGTCCTCCATTTGGCATTCTATCCTGTCCAGAGCCGCCTGCATACTAGTGCTCATGTCTGTCACCAGCGCGTCCATTTGTTTTTGCAGGCGCTCACAGCGCGCCTCCATGTCACGACGTAGGCGGGCTATTTCTATTAGAGGATCGGGATTTGATAACGAATTGGTAATAGGGGAAAGGGTAGGGAGAGATTTACGGGGCGGAGCGAGTTGTGGGGGACCCTCCGCCCGACCTACCTCCCGAGGCGCCTCCATTGCTGTTTTCTTCTCCGGGGTCTGCTGCACCCCTGAAGGGACCAGGGTCACCTTGGCTGGGGCGTTGGTCTGCAGGGCGTTCTTGTAGGGTTGTTGGGAAGATGGGGAAGGAGGGCGCTTCTCTGGAGGCGCACCGATGCCTCGCGGGATCGGGACCGAGACTTGGAGCGGGTCCGGAACTTGCGACGGGATCTCGAACGGGTCTCCGACCGGACTTGTCTGGTCTCCTTCGTTGGGGCGCGCGACGTTCGGGTCTCCGCCGTATCTGTAGTAGTGGTCGGGTCGCTGGAGGGTTGGAGTTCACGCTGCTCTTTCTCGAGAGCTTTCCACACCCAAGCTTTGTTCAGTGTTTGCCTAGCACGCCGCAGGCAGTTTGGATCCGCTGTAGAGTGGGTCCCGTCACAGGATCTGCAGTGTGGGGTGCACGGATGTGACGGGGTGGGGTTGTCAGTCCCACACGTCGCGCAAATGACCATGTGCGGCGTAGGACAGTAATCAGCCCAATGGCCGAGCTTGTGACATATCTTGCAGACCAGTTGGTGGGGTCGATGGGGGTAGCAGCGGAGTTCTGCACCATAGAAACGCACGTAGCGAGGCACTTTAAGTCCTTCAAATGTTACCAACGCAACGTTGGTTTGACCCATCATTCGTGCTTGAAGTATTTGAGTTCCAGGAGCCAGAACTCATCCACTAACTTGGAAGACGGTGTACCGGGCAAACGACCTGGAACAATTCCCTTGCATGAGTTGTCTGGGGCCGCAAAATATGTTGTGATGGGATAGACCCGCTGACCAAGGTTCAGCTCCCTCACCTTGTACAATGCGTCGGCTACGTGTGACTGGGATGTGCTGATGATTGCCAAGTTCTGCTGAGGTCGCAGTCGGAATATGATGTCCTGGCCATCGTCGGTGGTCAAGCCGGCTGCACTCCATAGAGCACTGGCGAGTTCTGGGCGCATCCACTTATCGAGGCAAAGTCCTTCGTGAGGCCGCAAATTTATCTTTTCATCGTGCAAAAGAAGTTGAGGAAGGTTCTGATTCCGACTGCGCTTGCATACGGTAGGCTGGGAGGCGTCCGGAATGCTCAAGATGTTCTCAGAGGATTGCGTCTTGGCGTGCGTTTGACGGATGCGTAGCTTATGTATGACTGTCTTCCAACAGCCACCTGTGTCGTCGTCAGTTTTGTCGTCGTAAATGTTCGGGGTAGCATCTTCCCCCATCCTTTCCCCGGTCAGAGTGTCCACATCTTGTTATTGGGACGGAAAATTGGCGACGATGGGATCGGCGGCCACTCCCGCGGTATCCACCTTGGGCGTCTTCGTTGTTGAGTAACGCACGGCGGCATTCTCCGTCACCGATTGCGTCTTCTGCTCGTTGGAAAATGATGTTGCGGTAGATAAATGCTTCATCGAAACAGAGCGGTGAATTGGCCGAAGGCCCTTTGCACGCACGTTTAGAACATGGGCCTCGGAAGAGCTGGTTGATTGGCGCTCTTGGTTCATGGCGTAGAAAACACGCCAAGGCAGCTATGGCCCCGGCAGGGGCAGCCGCGTTGGAACTGCTTCAGAGCTGTAGAGGCGCGGGGAGCGGCAAAAAGTCCCGGGAAGAAAAGGCGGTCGGTGGGAAACGGCGAGAAAGCCGCTTCCCATATGACTCCCGGCGAAAGCGGCCCGGGCAAGGGCGGTCAAGGGCGGTCAAGGGCGGTCGGTGAAGGTCGCGTAGTCTTGGTGGTTACGGAGCGCACCGACGACACGTCCGTTCACTTCGGCCGACGGCTTGGAACTCTTGAAATGTAGAAAGCTTCTAATATCTCTCGTTCTAGTCTATCTCTAGACCGTGCCAGAAATCTGGTGTCGCGAAGATACGGATGGCAATTGTGACGTTTACAGTATTCTGCCAGATGCCCCCCCGCATTGTTATTTACGGCCCAATTGTGCTCACGCGCCCTTTTTCTCCGGCAAGACCCACAAGCCTGATTGCCCCTTTAGGGCTATTGTCTCTAAGAAGAAGACATGGCAGATGCAAGTAAGGCACTACCTGAAGCGCCATTTATGCCAGTTACCCCTAGATGACCCTTTCCTTGTGCGGAGCTCTAGAGAAGTCGTGCTGATTTTAGAACAAGGAACTTGGAGCAATGTGTACGCGTTTTCAGTGAACGTTGAAGACCTGTATTATGTGATTCCTCATGATGGAGTGCTCAGTGCCATTAGGAACAGAGTTGAAGACTTTGGTGAAGTTAGGTTCAGTTGTGCAACCGGAGTGAATAGTGGCCAGTTTTTAGAACTGTTAAGCTTTTATCTTCATTCCAGTGTCGTTAGTTTCAAAAAGCAACACTATGTACAACGCAAGGGTATTTGCATTGGATCGTCGCTCGCTCCCATTCTTTCAGACATCTTTCTCAGCGCCTTTGACAAGTGTGTAAATAGCATTCTGAATCAGTCATGTGCTCCTTCCATAACCAGGTACGTCGATGACTACCTGGTGGCTGTTAACGACGTTACAGGGCTTAGGCTAGATGACACTGTTGAATCTATAATTAACACATTTAGAAATGCATCGGAGGCTCTAAACTTCACATGCGAAAGGCCTTGTGATAACAGCATTCGCTTTCTGGACCTCAATCTCACTCTGATGAACACGCATGCCTGTTTCGAATACCAGCCGAGGTTGAACAAGCAGCTAATTTCATACGACACTGCGCACTCCAAGCTAGTAAAAAGAGGAGTTGCAATGACTTGTCTAAAAGAAGCACTAAATAAATCTTGCAACCACAAAATAGAAAGCAGTTTCAATAACCAAGCTTTAAAGCTACGCCTAGCCGGTTTCCCTTCACTCTAGATCTCTAGCGTTTGCGATAAGCTTCCTCAAAAGATCAAACAGGCAACAGAGGGCACTAACACAAAAAATCCATTTGATAGGAAGAGATTACATGTGATTCCTTATTGGCACAGGGTGTCTGACAACCTCAAGAAGGTGGCGCAAAGGCACAGTGTTAATCTTCTCTTCAGTGCACCGTGTAAGCTGGCCAAGATATGCCCTATGATGACAAAAGCAAAACCTGAACCATGCTCTAAGAAACATGCAGCGCAGTACACGGCTTGCAAAAGTAATTCGTATATGAGATACCCCTAAGTTGCCAACAGGTATATATCGGTGAAACCGGACGGTGTTTTAATGAAAGGGCGCGTGAGCACAATTGGGCCGTAAATAACAATGCGGGGAGCCATCTGGCAGAACACTGTAAACGTCACAATTGCCATCCGTATCTTCACGACACCAGGTTTCTGGCACGGTCTAGAGATAGACTAGAATGGGAGATATTAGAAGCTTTCTGCATTTCAAAGGCCGAGGGCACGTGCATTAGCTGCCCTTCAGTGACGCTTACCGAAAAAGAGATAGCTTTTCTAATGAGATAGGGAGGTCGTGATGTCACGATGGGCCATTCTAAGTTGTATCTATCTAAAGTCCTGTTTCTTCAAAAAAACATTTAGTTGGAAGTAGCGCCTTGTCCATTGTACATGTTCTTCTTTTAGTCTGCGTCTTCTTAGCGCTCTTTTCTTCAAGTACAATAGGAGCACGGTTCACGAGACTCACACCACCACTTTCCCCAACACTATTGCAAGAAAAGCATAGAGCAGAAGACAAAGCACACATGCTAATTTCATCATCATCATCAACCTATTTTAAAGGGACACTAAAGGCAAATATTAAGTCAAGCTAAAGTGACAGATTAGTGCTCGAGAACCTCTAAGGTGTCAAAATTATCGCAAACAGAGCCTTAATAATAGAGAAATTGAGATAAATGCAGGACATGATTAGAGACTTCCCCAGGACATTCAAGTACTTGCCCGACAACGAAAGCACTCCTTAGTTAAATTCTGTCACTAGTACTCGAACATTCGTTGAAAAAAAAAAAAAAAAAAAAAAAAAAAAAAAAAAAAAAAAAAAGAAAGAAACATCCTTTTATTGTACTATAAGAAGAAATAAAATGCTACTTCTCCAGTTCTATTTCATGCTTGGAAAAAACGCATTGAAATTACCCTCAACATCGATGCGGGCAGTCGAAAGGTTTCATTTTTGTTCAACTCCACGCCGCCCACGCTTTCACGTTTCACTAGTTTCGTTATTGCATAGTGCTATTGTGCATAGTGCTATTGTGCATAGTGTTATTGCATTGCATAGCAGAGAAGTCAACTTCCATGTGATGTCATGGAACGCCCGAACGGTCCACACCACTTGACCAAACACCAGCTACAGCGGCGAATCCACAGCACTGTTTTTGCTTGGTACAGCAGTCTGTCAGGTTCTGTTTTACTAACCGATGGCAGCAAAGGGCGGTGGTGGCGTATGCAACGTAACTACTTCCCCGGTTGGGTGGCGGGAGATTTTAATGTCAAAAAAGACATTTGGACTCTTCAGATGCAATTTTCTCGTTAACTAAGTCTTTTCTTGGCGCGAGACAAGCATTGAGAGCTTTCTGGAATGGCATTTAAACACTCCACATCGACTTAGTATTTGCCCTTTAGTGTCCCTTAAAGTCCACTGTAGGATGAAGGCCTCTCCCTCCAATCTCCAATTACCCCTGTGCTGCGCCAACTGATTTCAACTTGCACCTGCGAATTTCTAAATTTCATTACCCCACCTAGTCTTTTGCCGTCCTAGACTGTGTTTCCCTTCACTTGGCACCAATTCTGTAACCAGGGTGTCTACCAAGTTGATATTTCCAAATTTCCTGAGTTTTCCCGGTTTTCCCTGAGCACCTTTGCAATATTCCCTGAATGAGCCAGAACTTTGTTTTATGTCAAGACAGGCTGACACCATGTTGCCCGATGCTGTCATTCTCTAGTAAGCATGTCGAATCAAAGAAATGACTTAATCCAGTTTGAATAGTAAGGAGTAATATCTACTTCATTTAAAAGGAAAACAGAAGGAAGGTGTTAGTAAAATTCACAGTGAAAAAAATGGTAAAATGCATTCCAAATTGTGTCGAGCATTTTCAAATATGAATGAAAAGGAGAAAAGATGCATACATAAGTAAATATTTTTGAATATGAGCTAGGTATTTCTATCAACTGATAGCAAGCTCATCGGTATGAGGCCTGAACACTGTCCCAACTAAGATTCTCTCTCAACAGCTGGGAAGTCAACCTCAACTACTGACATACTCTCAGCCCGTACACAACATCTCGGTGTTTGGTTTCACTGCTTTAAAGAGTTTATTTCAGTTTGGATGAGGGACACCTGCATCTCGGTGTCAGCCAACACTTTGTTTTTTGAGCTCAAGCTCCTTCAAAGAGGCAGCGACACACTTCCTTCCTCATTCATTCCTCAATGCGTTGGACCTTTCTGTTCTCATCCTCCTTCTGCCACACATTCACCCCATGGATCATTTGAAGCACCCTCTTGGTCAATTATACAGTCAACGTCCGATTTTTCGGACTCCCTAGGGGCCGCAGAAACATCAGAAAAATCGGGCAGTCCGAAAAAAATTAATGCACGTCTTTAACTGCCCTTAAGGGCTAAACATCCGAAAAAGCGCTTAAGGCCTGCCAGTACTTATTAGGCATATCAGTGCTCGTACTGTGACAGGAGACGGGGGTGGACATGTATGGCAAGAAGCTTAATAGCAAACGTAGAAACAGCTAGGCCTAACGTTGCCGCTGTGGTGGGTACGGCTGCCAGCGGATCTGGGTGCGAGTGCCGGTTCGAGGCGGCGAGATAATCAAAATGGCGGCGGTGGTGGCTTTGATTAATGCCATTTCAGACCTGCAGTCAGGGCAATATACATTGACTATATGGAGTTCGTGGTGGTGCCGCAAAGTCACGCAAATTATCGGGCATGTTCGAAAAATTGAGCCTCAGAAAAATCAGTCGTTAACTGCTCTGGCAATACTTCGTGCCAATGACACGGCGTCAATGACGATTCGTTGCGATTCCTCTGTTACTGGAGCCAACATTAACACAACTTTCGTTCCCTTTCAATAAAGTTACAGCTAATTTTACCTGATAGAAGCACAAATTCCCTGAGTTTTCCCTGAGTATTTCCAGACTATTCAAATTCCCTGAGAATTCCCGGTTTTCCCGGTTGGTAGACAACCTGGTAACCCTAACGGTCCACTGCTTACCTAACTGTTAGAATGAATGTTAAAATCTAGCTGTAGTTAGGACAACTCTAGTAATCTAGGCATTACCAGATACATGAAGAAATGCACTAATTACGAAACTTCTGAAAGAACTCACCAAAGTGTGACTACACGTGGTGTCATAGGTTTCACAGGAAGACCATACTTTCTTGCAAGTCCAAAATCAGCTACAAAAGAAAAGCAGAAACATAACGAAAGACTTCAAGGGCAAACAGTGGCTAACAAACATGCAATTACGGCTCCCAACAGGAATAGCATAAAGCAAGAAGAGATTTTTGTTATTCTAGCTGGTGTTTGATACTGCATAACACAAGAAGCATTGTGAAACAAGGCACCAGAAGTGGTACACAGGACAGGTAGTACTACCAACCGAATGCAGGGTTCCTTGTGGAATTCGTGCAATTTATACCGTGAACATTTGTCATGGGCATAAAACAGCGTCATCAGGTGCTTAAAACAAAGACCAAAAACCTAGAAAACGGATAAACAACTAACAAACCAAAACCACAATGCATGATCAAATATTTGCATCTCATTTGTATACAACACTACAAAAGCAGAATTGATACATGTTCGCTTTACAAGAGTACACTTGCAGAAGTTCAAAAGCAACTGTATTCTAGCTTCTGTTATCATCTCAATCAAATCAAGGCAGACAACCAGAGGCAAGACAATGAACCAGTAAATGTGCTCAGTGATTGCACATCAACAAAAGACACATTCCTTCACCCTGTCATTTACATAATCACCCATTGGGTCCATGCATAACCTTCCACAAAATGGTTTCCACAAGTGGTTTTATAACAAAGTACTCAAAACCACCGAAATCATTCATTATACAGATGGCTTTGTTGTAAAGATCAAGTACTGTACCACTTTCACTAGAGCAGACTAAGCATGTTAAGCAAAATAAAATCATTATTTAATATAAATTCAAGGGATACTTAGTGAATGAAGTCGACATTTTTTTTTCTGCACACTTCCTGCAACAGAATGTATGAAGCACGGCTGCCCTTATGTCATTGAGGTTCACACAAGCTTTGCGGCAATACCCGGGAGTGATTAAAGTATGGCTGTAGAGTGCCAAATGCCACTATTGCCACCACTGTCGTTATTATTATTTTTTTCATTTTAAGGCTCTTTATTACTGTTGCCTTTGTCGACCTTTGCCTCTTTCCGATCCTTGTTGGCTTCGGCGACATCATCGGTCATAGGTTTCAGGCAACTCACTACATAGTCAACCTCAACGTATTCGTCAGCTGTCACACTCATTCCTGTGTTGCAACAAACGGCGTATGAGTTAAGCAATTCCTGGAGCTGTGCAACAAGACTAAAATAAATGCTGTGATTGGCACACTAATCAAGCAAGTCACTAGTTCTAGCACTGACCACAGCTCAGTGGCGGCTGGGGAGGGCAGTGGTGGCACCCCTAGGTACATCTGTTGTAAAGCTACAAGTTAGCTGTCAGGGGCATCTAAATTCCTTTGTTGTACAGGCAAATTTGTTGTATCAGTCCTTGCTATAGAGGCTTTTCACAATACCCATAAAAGAAAGAACTAGGGCAGTGCCACACATAATCTTTCATTATCTCAGCAATCTCATTGCAGAGGCGTTTGACTGTAGTGGGATGTCGTACAGTACAGTAATACAGTGTACACTCTTCACAACGGACACTCCTACGACAGACTTTCGGATATAAAGGACCATATTTCAACCTTAGTTTGCTCTAGCTATTTTATTAATGCAACGAAGTTCACTTTTAATGGACTATGCTACAACGGACTATCGGCTACAGCAGACGAAATTAGCAGCAACATTTCTCAAAATCGGGCGTATAAAATGGACTTTTGCCGTGTCGACCTGGGCTGGCAACTGACCTGCGAGGGTCAGCCGATGATCAGGCTAAATATCATGCACGCGAGAGAAGGAGGAAAACGGGACTGAAGCGTGCCGTCTTAGTGCGTGAGGCACGGGGGTGGGGATTCTATTTCAGTGGCTGCTGTTAACAGCATGGCCGCGCAGGCGCTGTATCTTGAAAGCAATCTGCGATGTAGACAAAGTGTGCGCCCGTGCGGGCCTCATTTTCAAAGTGATCTGCGACATGGACAAGATGCGCCCAGTGCCGGTAGCTTCGGGTACATTCGATTCGCGTGCACCACTTGAACCAATTCGTGAGGTGTCGCACCCTGCCATTAATTTCAGCGGTGCAGCAATGGCACCCGCAGAACCACGATGTTCGTTTCAAAAGGTGCAGGAAAGGTGCAAGGCTGGTTCATGATTTTGCTGAACCCGCTCCACTGTCGGTGCCGACTTCGTGCGGGCATACAGGTGCGAAGCAGACGATGCAGCACACGGGCGCGAGGACCGTTAAAACCCCGCTTACGCATGTCTGATGTGTCTACGCAACTGTGGTGTGTATTTACGCCCCAGAAACCGATCATACCTGCAGTTCAGGACCTCTCAAACTTACGCACTCCGTGCACATTAGTCTGACATAGCATAACGCCTAAACCGTGTCTGCACCTTTGCATTCGTCTCGAGTGTTTCGCTGGGCCCGCACCTCCGGAATCGAGCTGCACAGTTTCTGAACTTAAAAATTTTAATTGTGGGGTTTTACGTGCCAAAACCACTTTCTGATTATGAGGCACGCCGTAGTGGAGGGCTCCGGAAATTTCGACCACCTGGGGTTCTTTAACGTGCACCTAAATATAAGTACACGGGTGTTTTCTCATTTCGCCCCCATCGAAATGCGGCCACCGTGGCCGGAATTCGATCCCGCGACCCCGTGCTCAGCAGCCCAACACCATAGCCACTGAGCAACCACGGTGGGTCAGTTTCTGAACTTCTCGTGAACCGCCGTGAACTGGTTCGCAGTGGTGCAGGCGAATCGAACAGAACCTTCACATGCACTGTGCTTTCGACATTTAGTTCGCATTGAAGCGAAGACAGCACGAAGGTCAATTCGCTCGCTGTTGCTGCCGCACTTGCTCACTCCCATCGTTTTGACAGCGAAATGTGTTCATGTTTACTTGTGTGCACATGACACGGTGCTTGTTAATTTATTAGTAAGTTAACATTTACAACTTTATACGGCCAATAAAACTACTATCCTTACTTCGCATAGCTGTCTACTAATTTGTTATCGCAATCGATGCTTCGCCTTTCAGGCAAAACTAACTTTTTTGTTTGTTAGTTTTTTACGTTGGATGTCCGTCACTCACTCTTTGCAATAATGTTGTTACACATCCCGAAGTGAGGCGTTTCGGAGAGAACGGCCATTTTTTATCGGATTATCAGGGGCAGTTGTAATGAGAGTCGACTGTAATACAACCAATAAAAAACTGGGGTGTCTTTCTAACACAACTTCATCTTGTTTATTGGTCAAACACATTCAAGAACTTGCATGCAAGCTCGCACAGAGCAGAGAAAGCAAAGGAAGTACTGTACCAATTGGTGGCGCATAACATGAAACAGGTCGCCCCTACTTTAGTCTAAGTACATGTGCTGTGCATCTGCTTTAGCCCCTGATCTATTCCGTGGCACCTGTTATACTATTATGGATAGGGTCCGGCATTTTCGTTTAAAACAGAAACACATCTAAAGAATATGCCAAATTAGGTTCTAACCAAAAAAAAAAATCACAATTTGGCTCATAAAGTGTGCCACAGAAGAAAAGAAGAACACGGTTATTTCCAAAAATTTTTTAATCTCTAAATGCTATAGCATGATAGCAGTTGGCAGTCATTTCGATGAGTAATGAATAAATATATCTGCACTAAATTAGATGTATAATTAAGTGCAGTTATCAGTTTCTTTAATTCATGGCTGAGTGAGACCCCTCACTACAGTCATTATGCCACCACTTAGAAACTTGCTGTCAAATCTTAAGAATATTCACTGAATTTCATGGCTGGTACACATGAAGGTTGCATATGATTCCCAATGGCATCATTCCAAACGAACTATGCTTTCTTTCTTCTATTACTATGGTAATGTTACTGATAAAAAATGCATTGCACATCAGCTTAAATGAGAAATACTGCTGGCATTGCTAAAAAAACACATTAATGCAAATAAACAAAGAAAAAAATAAACAGCTGCCAGAAAAGTGTGCAGAATCTCTGAGAAATAAAAACCGAGAATGCTGAACCTTAATTATAAAACAGCTTAAAGCAGCGTAACATCAGTATTGAAGTGGTGCATTTATACCAGTAAACTTCATGATGGAACTATTCTAAGGTAAGAATCACAGTCATAAAATAAAAAGACACACTGACCAATTTTTAGGCAGCCCTTGTCAGTCAGGAGGAGGTTTGACACTTTTAAATCTCTGAAACATGAGGCAACAATAAGCAAGAGAGATATTAAAAATAACACTATCATGAAAAGTCCACTGATTCCCATTACAGATCTTTAATAATAATAATAATAATAATATAAAAAAGGGACACCTTTCTTTCTCTGGCAAAGTAACCATGTGTGATTTCACGCAATGTTACAAGTAAATATTGATATTTTCATGCCAACAAGAAGCAGGGTGTCAGCTTTGTCATGCCTGCAAAACCTCTGCCTGCCATTTGACATAAAAAAAAAAAAAGGTCATATACTGTATCTGGATTCAGAATTGGTGAATGCAAAAGCAAGACATGAAGACAGACACAATTTTGACACATGCATTCACAGCACTTTCTTCTCAGGATTTGCATTTGTCACATGAACAGATTACATGTGTATAAATTACTCTCATCCTATGTGTCAACAATGAAGGTAATCTATTAAATTATGCATCTTTTTTATGAGCTACAGTTGACACTCAGTTATAAGTTTCAACATCAAATTACTTCAATTTGTGACAAAAATTCATACAAAACCAGCACACTGCTAAAATATAGCACGTGTTTTAGTGTAACTACGCTCACCCTGAGTGTACATTTTTACATAGTCACTTCGATTAAAGTAGTACTACTTCTTGAGGGAAATATACTCTGTTGATACTGGACCTTAAAATTTACAAATGCCAATTACCTCTGTGACGTGCCTATTGCCTTCTTGTCCTATTTTTGGTGAATTTAGTGTTTTGCCAATTTCTAATTGACATTCACACCACAGTTGTATTTTACTCTTCAGGGCTTTTGCCACCATTCTTATACTACTTGCTGATTTTGCAAACTTCCATGCTAAGCTGAGTACTAAAGCTTGCTTTTCTCCCAGTAATAATCTTCTGCAACACTAAATACAAATTATGGCAACTTGAGTGTTTCCCCTCTCCATCTCTTTATGGAATTTCCTCATATCTGAACAGATAAGATATAATGCATATTCGTATTAGTTAGGCAAAAGCTGGAATTGCTTTAAATAATTAGTATTGCACTCCTGTAGCTTAACTGAGTGTTCAATATAATTTTTTATGCTTGTTTTATT
This sequence comes from Dermacentor andersoni, assembly GCF_023375885.2. NCBI lineage: Eukaryota > Metazoa > Arthropoda > Arachnida > Ixodida > Ixodidae > Dermacentor > Dermacentor andersoni. Next base: position 149,141,087 of record NC_092814.1, read on the forward strand.
TTTGTAACTATTAACTAAAAACTTTTTTTTATGACTTCTCTGTTCACTCCATTACTTTTTTATTATACTACTGGAGGAGGGGTTTCTAACCTTGGGACTTCCTCCTGCATATTTCTATACACATAAATAATGGGTGTTTACCATCAATATTTATTTATTCATAGCTATGCCCATCACATGTTGCATCACTTCATGCTATAAGGTCGGCCAAATATTGGAAATATGAAGCACAGGTCTAACCTATATATGGCTCACATATCAAGGGGACTACTGAAAGCTATCAATACCACTTAACTTTTTCTGTCTGACCTATTTCCAGTGCTTCGAAAGAAACAAACAAAATCAGATAGTAAAAGAGAACAGGAAAGGGGGGACACTGGTCTTCTGTTTCTACATTCTACAGCACCAGCAAGATACGGTTAGAAATTTAGGAACACAACAAAACATAGTCATTCATAACTGTGGTCAAATATGTACACCATTGCAATTTTTAAATAATATTGCATGAGTGTCGACCACACGGCATGTCAGCGCTTTACAACAGTGAAAAGTGCCAAGATCGGAGACAGTATGTGTAACCAATGTGCAGTTCAAATGTTGTCTGCTATGCCTTTTGCTTCAGGTGTGCACACACCCTGCCTTTGTTATACATAAAGCCCCATTGTGCACCACTACAAATATCCAGACCATGCAGCTACAGGTATTTGCACTGATTGCTTCTGCTTCATTTTTACAAGAATACCTCACATGTGCCTATAAATTTCCTTTATCTTTTTTTATCTTTGATCCTTGGCGCATGCACATCTTCCAGTAATAAAAAAAAAAAAGGAAAGTGCATTGCAGATCAAACATCTTGAAACTACAGCTATTCTCACACCAACCTTTTAGCAAACAGGACTGCACAGATAACCCTGGCAGAGCACATGTACTCTTGATGTGAACAATGTAGCAGATGATGCTTGTACCGGAGAGTTCTTTGCGAGCTTACTTGCGCATACTGTTGCTAATCATGCTGCTTCTTGCCATTATAGGACCCTGACGTGCTGCACGGTTGATGGTCACGCAATATTAATAAAAATTTGCAAAAGTGTACTTTAAATAAGCTCTTAGCTCTTTCTGTACTTCGGAAATGTGATCATTTTCATTGCTTTTATGTTTTAATCCTCTATTTCAAGAAATAGTAGTTGCAACATATACTTTGATATATAAAATTGCTGCCATTAGGAAACATCCCAAGACTAGCAAGCTCCACTTTCAAGCCATCCCTCCCCAAGAAATTTAATCATCGTTTTAAACAATAGCAAAGAGGAAGAAATTGCTCAAATATTTCAAGTAATCTTTATGTGAAGTTAGAAATAAGAACTCAAAAACAGCAGAAATTTCTTTTTGCAATTTTACTGCAGGGTAACATGCACACTTGCAACCCTCCTCTTAGTTATTTATTCGTATTGCCCACAGCGCCTAAGTGGCATTACAGTGTGTGTGTAGGTGGGGGGGGGGGGGGGGGTACGTACATAACAACATAACAAACAGGGAAGCAGGATACAAGAATTGTTCGAGCATGGCATATAGGTAAGAGGGCAGTATTAGTTAATGCAAAACAAGCGAGCATACACATTCAAAGTGCCGTAGCAAAGCTGGCATTATGAGTAATATGCACAACGGCTTATGGTAGACGAATCCAGTCACGGATCGATTGGGGGAAAAGTGAATTTCTGAATTTGAATTTCTGAATTTCTGAAAGTGAGTTTCAGTTTGGCTCTTGTATTCGCGTACTTTGTGCGCATGGTCCAAACGGCGGTTGTAGAATGTACCTATCGCGGACTATGCCAGTTCTAGAATTATAGATGTAGAAGAACTTTAGTCGTAATTTTTTCCTTCTTTCTTGGAGCAGCTCCCACCCCAATGTCTGCTAAGCTGTCTGCTGTAATTACCTAAAACATATCGGGCTCCGAGATTTTGCACTTTCTCAATTTTATCCTCATCAATGTTTGTTGCAGGATCCCAAACTGTACAACCATATTCTAGGATAGGCCTTACATATGTTTTATATAACGGATCACGAGCTTGTTTCGGAAAGAGCTTGGTGTTCCGTCGCAAGAAACCCACCATTTTGCATGCTTTTCCCGTGATATGGTCAATGTGATAGTGCCAAGACATGGACCGTGCAAGATATATTCCTGAATACTTGAATTCTAGAATGCTGCGTAAGCAAGATTCATTGATGTATAGTAGGTTGTGCTCTGTACTATGTTTTTTTCTTGTGAAATGCATGTGAACCGTTTTCTGCATGTTTAGTTGCATGTTCCCTTTCTTGTACCATGTATATGTTCTATCTAAATCATTTTGCAAATATTTAGCATCATCTGAACAGGTTATTTCGCGGTACACAACACAATCGTCAGCGAATAATCTCATTGATGACAGAACATTTATAGACACATCATTTATAAAAACTAAAAATAACAAAGAGCCTAGTACCGACCCCTGAGGTACGCCGGAGGTTACATGAATAACATCCGATGTCGCCCCATTCACCACTATGTATTGTGATCGCAGTGTAAGGTACTCCTTTATCCAAGCGATTACTAGGGGATTAATGTTAAAACAACGCAGTTTGTAAACTAATAAATCATGATCCACTACATCAAAGGCTTTTTTGAAGGCGATAAACACAGAATCTACACAATTCTCTTGATTCAGCACTTCCCACACATCATGAACAAATTCAGTTAATTACACCATTCTAACAAATTCAGTTAGATACACCATGCCTAAAACCATGTTGTTTAGGGTCAATCAGCAAATTAGTGTTAATGTGCTTCATAATGCTAGCGTATAAAATGTGTTCCAGGGTTTTACATGATATGCTTGTCAGTGAAATCGGTCAATAATTGCATACATGTTGCCAGGGCCCAGATTTATGAACGGGCACAACACAGGCCCATTTCCATTCATTTGGAAGGCAGCCTGTGAGTAGTGATTTCGCATGCAGCACTCTTAAATATGGAGAAATGAACTGCGCACACGGCTTCAGGAGGCCGCATGACAATCCATCCGGGCCAGGTGCTTTGGAGGGTTCCAACCATTCTAGCAGTGCTCTAATACCACTTCGATCAGTCACTATGTCTTCGATCCCTTGTATGTTTATATTTTTTGGGTAAGGTGGTAGCTTATATTACTTGAATATAAAATCGAAACGATCTGCATTCCTGAGCATGTACTAAAGCTTGAGGCACAATTAAAGCAGCGCAGCTGTTGAAACGAATGAATCAGGCAAGTTGGACATTTTGCTGTATTCACCCCTGCTGTCATTCAAAAAGTTATGCAGTTGAGTCAGCCAAAGCGCACATTTTTAATAGTTTGTTTAGGGAAGTGCAACAAACACTAGAGGTAAATTCTGATATCTAATTTTTATTTTTTGAGACAATAGAAACTAATAAAAAAATTGCAGTCTTCAATTCATACAATTGTCCCTTCTACAAAAGTCTAAATAAAATTATTAGCAACATGTCAGAGAGCGATCAATCAAGTTGACTGATTTCTTGTGGCACAGTGAGAAGACGAATAACAGCATTTTGTTAAATGTAGGGTGAACAGGCTAACTATAGTAAGTGCACAGTGACTGCCATACACACCGTGAAAGTTCTAAGCTAGACTATGAGTGAAAATTTATAACAAAAAGAAAGCAAGAGAAAGGCTTAAAAAAACAAACATTAATTTCAACGAGCCCCCAGAAAATGCAAAGCACACTCCGAAATTAAGTGTCAGCCTTGAGAGGCCACTTTAACTAGCTTTTCTTTTGTGAGGTTTTATTCTAGGGTACATTTCATGTCTTTTATAACCAACAGCCACCTAACAAATACACCTATAAGGTCATGACAAGCTGAACTGATTCTAAGAAAACACAGCATGGAAAGATGCTTTGAATTAACTTTTTATGTGAAAGGTGTTTTAAATGTGAAAGGCAAAAAGGTGAGATTTTTAAATGAGACCAAAATATCTGCGTAATGATAGTTAGCTTTGAAGCACATTTTCTTAAGCAACTGCACTGAAATACTGACTCCACGGAAATAAATAATTCAAATATGTGCATATTTGAGGTTCCAAGCTATATATATACATAATAGAAAATCGACTTCTAAATTCAAACATGAAAAAATTTATATTCTTCTGCAACTTTTCTGTCTTAAAATATGCGTATTCTTTCAATGCCTTTTGAAAACTTAAGACAAAAAAGATAAAAGATACAATAACCGTAAGGCAAGACTGTGTAATCGCACTATGTGTTCCAGTAATGAGTGATTATTGGACCCACTGCAGCAGAAAGTAAAATACAATTTTCTACAGTCTCTTCTTGCAGTGTGGAGTATTGTTAATTCGAACAGCAATGCATTTTGCCACACATTTTGAGCACACACATTTTTAAACTCATGCTGCATCCATAGAATTTCTAGTGAATAGGTATGCTCTGTGTGCCCAGCTGGCTTCAAGTTCACAATTACAACATGCCTCTCAAAGTTTTTAAACTATAAAATTAATTATTTATTTTAGATCATTTCCATCTATTACTGCTTATCAGACAGATCCTGACATTCACCATCTTGAATGATGCACTACCAAATAATCTCGCACTCAAATGCGTTGCATTTCATGATTACATAATGCCTTCCCTAAAGAAACTGGTAAAGCACGTCAGGCTGATAGATAGGCCGACTCAGACCACTGCTTCTAGTGCTCCCCAATGGCGGAACAGCAAAATGTACAGACCTGTGAACGATGAAATTCTTATGCAGGTACTGAAGACCTTTGAATAGCTGCATCATGATGCACTTCACCTAAAAGGTAAGAGAGCAGGTGGTGACATAGCAAACACCAAAGAATAAGACATCTCTTGCAGTGTACATTCTTACAGTCAAAGTGTAGAAATTATGGAAGTGACTAAAAATTTAATGGTGCAAGTAAGGTCCAAGCATCTCGCAATACATATATTTTTTCAAACAGTACAGAGAAAACCACCTGAAACATACTTCCAATTTGTTTTTAGTATGTATATTTAGTTTGTTTATAAGGTACATGTGTTTTAGAGACCTTCATTGTGTTTACTTCATTTTTGTGCCCCCCCATTCTTGCAACAGCCCTGATGGGCTGCAATATTTACAAACAAACAAACAAACTTGTGAATCCATGACAGCTTAATAAGGTACTGATCTGGGCAAGTTAGTATGCCCAGATCAGTAGTGTATTAAGTATACTGTACGAAGAGATTAAAGACTACAGCGATCAAACTGAACAAAATAGTGCAATAGCATTTAGACTGGAAGATGGTATGATTAACCTAGAGAGAACATTCACAATGTAAACAACAACAAACAAAACAAAGTCAGCGTTTCCTTGCAGATCTAATGTAACGTTCCAAAACGTAAGCCAGCACAAACACTTGGATGCAAAAATGTCTAATCTCAGCTAGACAGCTCATGTAAAGACCATAACCACAATGGCCATGAAGAAGTTATTTCTCAAGTGGATGCAGACACTGAACATTTAGCATATGTCACCGTTGCCACACTGGACCTTAAATATGGTAATATAATTAGGTTACCTTCACAAGCAGTGGTATCAACATGCTTGAAAACATGCAGCAGAAAGCAGTTAGACTTATTTTCACTCATTATCGCCACATGGATGCCTCGACAGAATTGTTAATGTCGTGCAGGATTACTTACATTCCAAAGTGAAGCTAAACTGCACCACCTAAGTTTTTATATATACTAGTGCACAAGTGCTTTAATGTAAGCCACTAAGATACATTGAAACTAAGCAAACTAGAGAAATGCTTCAAAGACAAAATTTCACACTTCAAGAACATTCATGAAACAAAAGCAAATTCTATTACTCCTTTTTCTTCTAGATGCATATGAGAATAGGATGATTTTGACAAGCTTATAATACAACAGCATAACATAAATTTCGAGAGCTGGCAAAAAAGGGAGTACTACCTGTGGTTTAGTAGTTGATTTGTCCTGATGAATGTAAGTGTATTACATGCCATGCTTTCCCTACCTTTGCGCATGGATTGTTTTTGGCACATACATTATTGTCCTTGAATGATTTTTTTCATTATTTCTTCGGTTTTGGTGGCTATTTATGCCTGTAGAATATGAACTTCTATGCTTACACTAACGTTATGCATTGTGCATGCCTTTTCTTTCTTTTTTTTTTTTGCAGTTTTCTTGCCTGATTATATAGCTGCAGACTTTCTAACAACTATATGTGGCCTCGATTCCCTGAACAGACAACAAATCATGAATTATACTATCTTTAGATGCACCAAATTCAAGATATATGTCAAGTGAAGTACAGCTTCAAGTGTGTTGAGCAGGACTCCACATACAATTACAAAAATTAGAGCTGGTGGTCAGGTAACATCACTGATGTGGGAGTCAGTCAGCACAGTGGTTGCAAGTTGGGCATATTAGTATACATACTTGCAAGCCATACTTTGATAATTTGATTGTCTTAGTAAAAGATCAGGGGATTACCCACTCAATGGATAATGAGGGACAAGACAAGAAGCTCGCTTTGTGCTCCAAGGAAGGTGACAGCAGAGGACCAGGCTTATCCCAATGTCAAATGTGGAGAAGTGCAGAGTGATGGAGGAGAGAACACATGTGTAGCTGCTGGCCACATGGTCATTGTGTAGGTTGTGAGCAGTGCACCAGGCCAACTGGCACAAGCATCAGTGGTAAGTGACATCACTTGACCACTACCTCCTGATGTTCGCAATGTATGAGTAAGTCCTGCTTAACACACCCTACCACGTACATGCAAAAGAAAATACAGCATGAAAAGATCCTTCGAGTGGACTTTTAATATGTGAAAGGCATGCATATTGGTATGCATATTGAGCAGGTCACATTAAAAGATCTAATTAATGAATCAGTATGCAGCGGACAATTTGAGGCACCATACCATGGTTACAGCTACTTCTAAGCACTCTCCCCTCAAACCCACCCTTGAAAACAGAGAAATGAAAAACAGAGAAAAACAAGACATTTTTGTCGTCTCCCTTAAAAAATTATGTGCTTTACATTGATCACAAGCCGATTAACTTTATCAAGTAGTTTTCAATGCAAAAAGAAATCGCATCGCTAAACCTAGAATATATTTCAGCAGAAATACAATCACAATTGCTAATGTTGTTTGGTAAAACCATCCACAATGACCAAGTGTGCATACTACAACTGCACTGCAGGACTAGTATTTCATCCAGATGGAACGATAATTGCTTAAGTTTCATCTAGACAGGAGAGTAATGCTGCAGGTAGCATCCTGAGGGATTCCATATTTTACAACTACTGCTCCAGAAGGGCACCTGTAACTGGCAAACGGAGGCCTGAGGAGAGCACTTGACATTATAATAAAATAGCCGCACAGGATCTCTGGGGCACCCAAGTGGCAGTTGGGGGGGTCAAAGCTGAAACCAGGGCAGTCTGTGCCTTTCGGCAGCTGGGGCCGCAGCATGCCGATACATCCCCATCATGTGAAGTCCTCAGTAAGCCCTGAATCCACCGACCAGTCCAGATTGCAACTTTGGTGTTCCCACTGCTCTTTTGGTGTCCTGGAGGTGCCGGAAGTATACTCAATAATGACATGTTGTTAGAACATGTATAGTTAATAACGAAACTCTGTAACAATGTTGTTACAACCAGGGTTTCGTCAGTCTAGATGGAACTTAAGCCATTGTTATCATTTCATTTGGCCAAAACGCTGGACACACTATTCATTTTACGTGAATCTAAGCTTTAATTTTAAACTACGCTCCCATAATAACCCCTCCTAGGGGTTGTCAGTACAAAGCAATAAATAAAATGAGGTAACAAAACAGGTTTTTTTCTTTGGCCTATTTGGATAACTGTAGACTCTCTAACAACGGTAATTTGATGTTGGGAGCTACCAGCAATAATATTTACTGTACCTGTGACTCGGAAAATGGACTTTGCATGTTGTCTAGCAGGCTTGCCAGGTCTTGCTCGCAGTACTCCATCACGAGAAAAATACTGGAACAGTGCAGGCAGACGCATAAAGCCCACAAACACCATACATGTCGATCTAAATGTACGAAGCATGGGCTCGGAGGGTAATGATGCCAAGGTATACACGATAACTTGCCTTTCCAAGCTTTTTCCAACAGCAACTTCTTTCAGGTTGACAATGTTTTGGTGCTGAATATTGAGCAAGAGGTTGATCTCCCGCAACCCGCTGACAGGAATGCCTGCGAAAGGTCTCATTAACTTAAAACAAGAAACACACTAAATTTCGACCGCCAGGCTAACAGACGAGTACTAAGCTACTGCAGAACACGTCGGTGGTATTTACCGTCTTTTTCCTGTTCCATTCGTACTTTCTTCATTGCAACAACTTCTCCAGTCTTCAAGTCCTGAGCCCTATCTGTAAAATAATAAAACGTGGCACCCTGAAAGCTAGCATCGGACAGTCCATACACTGCAACGAGACGAAACGTGTGGAATTGGGATGGAGCACTTACAGACGATCCCATATGTGCCTTCTCCGATTCTGTTCAGTTTTTCAAAGTCTGTAACTAATCGGCACCGACCTGTCTGTAGCAAAAGATCAACTTTTTCAAAAATGCATGATGCGCGCAACGCCAAATACGAGTTTTAATAAAACATTCTGAAGGACAGCAACACAAAACAGCTACACAAAACAACGACTCATTACAACGATACACAAAACTTACAATGTCCTTCTCTGGGATTTCAAAAAACTTTCCAGTGGACAACGACGCTAAAACAACGCGTTTCTCGGGCGCTGCTTGGTTTAAGCCGGCGTCCATGATTACCTTAACAAATCATAAACAAAAGTGTGCGAACATTCAAAGCTGCAGAGGCTGCAGAGCTGAAGCTGAGGAACAATTGGATTGGACTTAGATTGGACTGGATTAAATCACCGCAAGAAAAGTACAAGCTTGTGGCAAATTATTTCATAGTTGCAATAACAAATAATACTTTTTCAACTTCTATTCAATTATATTAATACCTTTTTTTTTTTCAGCACTTTTACACTTATACGCCGCTTTGCGATTGTTACCGCGTGAAGCGCTGCAAGCTGCTCAGCGCCTGAAATGTCGACTGCTTGAAATAAGACAGCAGGATGGGAATTGAAAGGGTAGTAATTGGTAAGATATCAAAGTAATTAGTTCAAAAACTACATGACCATTTCCTTTAACTGCGTTGGCATGATAGTTCTCTTAGACGTCACGCTAGTGTCGACTTTATGCGAGGATAGACTTGCAGCGCTTGCATGTAAACAAAAGTAAAACGCACTCGTCCTTTCCAATGTCGAATCGCGAACGGACGCAGTTTGTTGTCTTTCAGCAGTATGAGCGCTAACTCTAAGGTGTATCGCCTAATGCCTCTTCCATAACGTTAATGATCATTTTGTTGCAAGTCTAATAGCACCAGTTGTCGTTGAAGGTGTTGCGAGATCTGCATTATGGGCCGGCATGCTACCGATGCATCAAATGTCTAATGCTAGATATGTATCATCTGTACTTTCAGGTGGTGGAACAGGATTTATTGGAGCAGCACTAAGAAATGCCTTGAGTAAACTTGGTTATGATGTAATGATTGTATCAAGGAAGCCTGGTGCCAATGTGCTAACGTGGGTATGTATTGTAAAATAACACTAAAAGTAAATTATTTTGTCGTAAACCCTTTCGTGAAATCATTTCACAAAATTCAGTAGCCATTATGACTCGCGTTGAGTCGTTTCTTGTCCTCTTTATTCTGCTGTATCAGCGGCAATTTCTGTGAGCGGTATATATGTTAAGCGACGCTTGTATGATCGAACGACTGGCCGCGTGCCAAATTGTGAAATATATTGAATGCAGTTGCGTGAACAATGATCTTCATCAGTTTCAGCTCTTTCCAGTTAGCTTAAATGCATTTTGGCGTATAAGTTCAGCCACTTCAGCATTCTTAATTCTTTCTTTTTAGCGCTTTCCTTCTATATTTTTTTTTTTCTTGCATGGAAGTGAGTGTCAGGTGAGTAAACTCAGCTTGCTAATTTCACTTTTTGACATGATTTGGCTTGTCACAGCCACATCACGTAGGATACATGAAGTATGTAGGAATCTATCACAATTGCTGATTATAGTTCGGTCTGCTTGTCATTCTTTTTTTTATTTCTTTTTCACTGCACAAACCTTTATGGAACTGCTATATTGATTACTAGTAAAGTGTTTGCTATCTGCTTTGACACTGCATCACTGAAGGATCGATTGGTTAATTCTATGTCATTGCCAACTTCAGGCTGCTTTTAATTATTACTTTGGAGCACAGCATTACACCTTATGAAAAATAGACTGTGAACACATTAATAAGCATGCAGTCTTGGTGGCAATACTTACCAACGATGCTCTATTTAAAAAAGTAATACGCTCTTGTGACTGTGGTGCATACTTTTTTTATTTTCTTTAAAATCTTGGCCTAAAATGATTCTTGTTGTTCCCTTCCCACAGACTGACCTGGCAGAAAAAGGTCTTCCTGAGTGTGCAGCTGTTTTCAGCTTAGCAGGGCAGAATGTCATGGATCCTTTGCGAAGGCATGTGCATACGTTATATTGAATGTTTCCACCGTGTACACATTTTCTTGTGCTCCATGTTGTTTTGCAGTTCCACAAGCAGAAATAACTTTGAAGTTATGAATTTATCAGCTCCACTCCATCTCACCCATTACATTCAGTGCTCTGAAACCTATGCATCCTGTCAGCCAACCATGAACCTGCTGTGTGTCTTGAGGAAGGAAGAAGGCTTGTCTGTTGTGCACTCTTGATCCGCTCATGATCCTTTTATTCAACTGGTGTCACATGCAGGAAAATTATTAATGAACAGTGGAGGAGCTTTGTTCTGGTTCTTATTCCTGGTTAGTTTACTGGATGTCTTATAGCTTTTGCTGCACTACAGAAAAAAGTCAGACAAAGGTATAGTTTTCGTGCCTCTATTCTACCCTGCTCACGTGGCTAAATGAGCAATTCACAACTTAAAGAGGCCCTGCAAGGTCGTTTTTTGATCATCATATTTGTTATAGATCTATTCTCAGCATGTCGTAGAACACAGAGCAGAAAGAATTGTGAAAATTGACCTGCCCAAACGCAAGTTATTGGTCAGAGAAAATTCAAATACAAGGAAAATGAGAGCTACCCTCCACTCAAGTTTTCGCGGCTTTAAGATGCAGATTTCACTTTCCGATAACATCTTATGGTGCCTTAGTGGGAGTTGGCACGCCCACGTTGGCAAGCCTGCTCAGTGATGGTGTTCCATGGCCTCCGTAATCAGTTGGCGCATGGTTTAATCTCAGAGGCCATTGCTTCACATTTATGGTTACAACAGCTCCTGTGAGCTGGCTGCTGGCACGCCAAAGTGCTTGGCATGTGTTGCATCGTTCTTGTGGTTGCAGCACCTAGGCTGTTGGCTCTGTGATACATAAAATGGTTGTAAAATGCAGTGATGTAGGTTTTTTCACAGTACTCGCAATATTGTGCGAACTTAAATCGCACATTGCATTTTTAACCAATCATCATAGCGACACACTTGTTCGTCACATCCTGTCTACGAAGTACACGAAAGTGCCACATTGAGGCGATGACACCTGTGCTGTTCAGCAAGCGTTCCCTGGCACATTGCAGGGCCCCTTCAATTCAGTATGCATTTCTGTGCGCCATGTTTGGTTTGAGCTAGAGATTTTATTGGAAATACAAAGACAGAAAGGACAACTAGTGGCAAGTGCTAATTTGGTAGCAGGACAGTGTGACCTGCTAGCTATGCTGTCTTGTGTGTCAGTCATGACACAATACGTGACCCTATCCCTTATGAGTAGCTTTTTCATAGCCTGACGCATGTTTGATTTCCATCATATGTTACTTTACAGAAGGTGTGCACTGTGCAAGTTTGGCATGGATATCATTAGCATTGTGATACTTTTTTAAGTCCACTGCAAGACGAAGGCCTCTTTTAGAGATCTACATATCACATCTGTCCTGCATCAGCTGAACTGTTCCTACAGCTGCAGATTTCTTAATTTCAACACTCTGTTTAATTTTCTATCGCCATATGTGCATCAGCTGCATATTCATAGGTGGCAGGTGATGTACCATATGCCAATGCTTTGGAGATTAAAACATGATAAAATGGGAACATGTAGAGGAAGAAAAATGTTGACAACCAGCAGAATGTTCGCTTTTTTAAAACATTTAGTTGGTTGCATCTTCTGCAAATTAAACACAGAAACTATCCACATACAAATGGGTCAGTCCATGCCAAACACACCAGCTGAAAAATCTATCCTCTCCAATTTTTTTTTTAATGTGGACATTTATTAAGTCTGGAGAAATGTGCAAAAAAAAATTGTGTGCCTGAGCACCATTTGCATTGTATTATTATGAGCAAAATATGATGTAAAAGAAAACAAAAAAATAATCTTAATTCAGTGAAAGCAGAAATTTTGTCTCAATACCGTAAACAAATTGTGCTTCGCTGTGCACTCTCGTATATAGGCCCCGACCTTATTTTAAATTTAATTAATTAATTAATTAATTTTTATTTATTCACAATACTGCCAGTCTCCTACGAGACCAAAGCAGGAGGGCATTAGCACCACAATGCAATGAACACTACATAACTAAATTTAACAGGCGGCATAAAAAACTACCTATTTTTAAACAGAAAATAATAATGCTAGTTACATGCAAACAGGTTAGCGGATTGATTTATGCACTACAAAAGATACACACACCTAGAAAACAGCCAACTGGCTCTTTGCTACGAAAAAGAATGCAGAAAAAAAAGAAAGAGACGGACAAAAAAGTCAATTTGTCGCATATTTGAGAATTTTTTTATAAAAAAACATTACATTCATTTGTAGTTATTTTATTAACTATTCCTGGTAGGCCATCTCAAATCAAATAGTCGCGGTTAGAAAATCTGAACATTATTCTAATAGTTTTAAATATTTCACATCGTCAACTGTGCACGATCAAATATGAAATTGAAGCAAGAAATGCGATTAATTTTATCCCTTGCTCAGCGGACATAATGTACCAGAGCACGCTGTTGCTTAGGGAGCCGGGCTTTTCTGGTAAAACCACAATGAATCACAATAAAATACTGTTTAGACATGACGTTCGGCAGTGGTTATTGTTTGGATACTGTTTATAGTTCAGCACATGTGTCATTGTGTCATATTAAAAATTAAGCCGTTTCATTGCAACATACTTGATACAATAGTGGGACCATCTGCCGCAACCATTGGAAATAGAGAAAAAGTGCTTTCCTTTCGCTCACTCTGCCATTGCCGCAGATGATTCACATTTCTGGTTTGGGCGCAATGGCATACACAAATGGTATCTGGGCCACAAGGCTGCCATTTCTGAACTTAATGTGATAATGCACGACTGCATATGCTCAGAAGAGCACCGAATTTGCTAGCAAACTATTAAGTTATTTCTAAGGCTCCCTTTGTGCTTTTAAAATAGAGCATGCATGCCTTTTAACATGCACTATAATGAGAGAAACATTCTAGTGTCGCAAATACAACAATGTGCAAATTGTTTGATAGTGCTGGTGAGAAAGCTGTATATTATTTGCAAGGTATTAGAAAAAGATTCGATATTTGATTTGCTTCTAGCACTATTCAGTTCACATTCAATTTGACTTCTTTTGTTCTGGTTTTCATTCTGGTTCACCCACTGAAAACTGTTTAGTTTTGGTTCAACTCCAAAGTGAAAAAATAAAATAAAAAATAGTTCAAACCAGTTTGAACTGGCTCAAGTTGCTTGTCAAGGGCCCAGTAACACTTTTTCGCACAACAGGCTGTTGTTAATTAGCACTAACAAAGAGGTCAGCACCTGCTGTTCAGAGTTGCACTGGGGACATGCAACAAGTATGTGCTCAGTTATCTCGGGTACTTTGCACAGATCACAGTCTGGCATGTCTGCACTCAGATGCAATGCAAATATTGTCGTGTAAATGCAATGCCTAGTCTGCCCCCTACGCAATACGTTGAAAACCATACTAACTGCGACGCTACTTCTAAAATCACAGGCAGATGGTGTGTATTTACGAATGAGGCAGCATAGTTGAGCCACAAGTGCAGGTAGTGCATGGATGAGGAGCTCCAGAAAAGGTGGCCAACCTGAACTGAAAACCGCCGATTTTTCTTTTTAGTTTTGCTCTGGAGTGCAAAAGATTTTAACTCTCCAGTTCAGTTCCAGCTTGAGCAAAAATATTTTTTTTTCTTTTTTTTTTCTCTCCTTCCAGTTTTCAGTTCAGTTTCACTTCAATAGGGTACATTGTCTGCAACAACCTCCTGAGAAAAACGTAGTCAGTGCATAACGTTTCTCGCCACCCTGAGGTGTTTATTGCAGTGAAGACGTACTGCTGGTCAACGATGCCGTATGAAGTAGACCAAACTTCACAAATCTTTTGCCTAAAAAGAAAGCTTTTATAAAATCAGGAAACAAATTGCTGGGTGTCCTTTTATGAAACAAACACCCTTTCATATTTGTAAGTGGCCCACCTCAATGTGGAATTTACATGTGAAAATGTGATACAAATATAATTTTTGCATCTTTGGTATAACTTTTCTGTAACATTTCATGGTTGCATGCCAAAATATTTTAGCCAATTACTTGGACGCAAGAATGCCAGTAATAGTTAACAAAACAACTAAGGATAAATCTTTAAAGCTTCTATAAAGAACGTCAAGTGTGCCATAAATTGTCCTTTTTGCCCACATTATAAATATATTAAGTATAAAGTCAAGGCCTACAATTGAGAATGCATAGTAAATCATAACGTTTCTAAGTTATTGAGAGGAAATTTCCGCTTTCATTGAATTAAGGTTCATCTTTTTTGATTTTTTTTTTCTTGTACATGTTTTGCTCTTAAAGGTCAAATTCAAGTGGTGCTCAGGAAGACGAAATTTTTTTTTTTTGACACAACATATTTTGGGAATGCATTTTGTTTAAACCCAATAAACTACCACAATTCTTTAAATGGAAATCAGAGAGAGTCGAGTTTTTGGCTGATGCATGTAGCGTGGAATGACCAAAATACACATAGAATTTAACATAGCCATAGTTGGCTGTTTTGACATGAGTGAACTCAAGTGATTAGCTTGTTCTAAAAAATTCATCGGGGTTAAAGTAATAATCGACTAATCAGGAAGTTTATCTATCACTCACTCAGCCCTAAATCTAAAGTCCTTCGGCAGCATTAGTGGCAATGCCTCAAGCCTCACTGTGTGTCGAGACTAAAGTAAAGTAGTGACAGTAATACAGTATTTTTCGCTTCACATTTTTATCTGCAACACTGCAAGGCTTACTGACTAAATGTTTGATAATAAAACTCTTGTTGTAAACTAACCTGACATCTATTCAACCATAGGTGGACCCCTGGTTTCCGGCAGAATGTCTATGCAAGCAGAGTCGAAACAACAAAAGCGCTGGCTGATGCTATCCAAAAAATGGAGAGCCCACCTAAAGCATTTGTCTCTATCTCAGGAGTTGGTAAGCCTGATTTTAATGTCTTTTCTAAAGCATTTGTAAAACAGGAACAGTTTCAGGTAGTTTTGGCTCCTGTTACTAAGCATGCAGGTGTCTTGTTGACTTTTAAATTATAACTTTCTGCTTCAACACAGGTGAATTTGCTTAAATTCACTAAACAGGACCATGAGATTTCTCACTGCTAATAAATTTCGTATTTTTATGATATTCAATCCAACAGTCATGGTCCCCATGAGATTCTCCAAAAGCTGTGCACAACTTAAATGAGAACACCCTATCTGCATGTCCATGATAATACACACAATAAAGCACAGACACCATCAACTACATTTTTATATAAACATATAAGTATATGTATAAATTGGTTTCACTTGTATGGGAGACACTTATACACACAATTAGCACACTTTACGAGAAATGAAAATAAAATATAACCTGAGCTGTTTGTGAAACCAATGGTGGGTTTTCAGGATTATTCTGTCACAAAATATCTATTTTGTTAATTTGTAAATATGCCGAGTTCAGTTAATTTTTAATTGTTTGAGACAACTATTTTGTCATTGTTCTCAAAAAGGAACTTGTACACAAGAGGAATTTCTGCTACAAATTCTGAATATGCTTTGCTATTGTAAAAGGTTTTATTCCAGAAATAAAGAAAAGGCAGATAGTGTTCTGGACAATGAGCATTTATTTGGTTGCCAGTGGCAATTTGGCCTGTTGTCATTATGGTCCTGAATTCATGCAATGTGCTTATTTTAATTTTTTGCTTCTGTGTTTGACATACTGTCATTGTGAGAATGTAAAAAAAATTGTAATAGTTACATCACTTTACAATTTTTTATACAGTTATGGGTGCAGATGAGTGGCTTGTTGGGCGAGTTGGTACATGGTACTTGGTAAGGGTGTGCCAGCAAACAGAAAGGATAACTAGAAAAAATTGTGATGCAAGACACAAAGTAAGGAACAGGAAGGCTGCACCAGCACCCTTCCTGTTCTTTTTTCTGTGTCCTGCCTCACGATTCTTTCTAGTTATCCTTTCTGTTTGCTGGCATACCCTTACCAAGTTATGGCTGGTTAAACACTACTCAACTTCACAGGTGAAAATGTGGCATTTTCTGTGGTTCAAGCACTTTATTTTATGATGTTTATTTTTGGGTGGCAATTACAAAATGAAAATTAATAATGTCGATGGTGCAGGATGGGTGATGCTGTGCACAGATTCATCCATACAGAGTACATCAGCTCTCTTTAATGAGACACTAGAGGCAACTATTAAGTCATCGTGGACTGTTAAAATACCATTTAAGAAACCTTGTAGTGCTTGTTTCTTGTTAAGACTTAGTTTAAGAGAAAATCGCATCTGAAGGGTCTGCATGCCTCTAGCGCAATTCAAATCACCCACCTCTATGCAGGCAGTTGTCATCACCGTTTATAGATCTTTTTTCATTATAAACAGTGGTTGTCATGTTGCATATGCCATCACCGCCTTTTACTGTCGTCAGTGAGTAAAATGGTGCCCGACTGATAGCGATTGGTTTTTCGCTCGAAATGCAGAAAAGCGGCCAGAAACCGAGCCAAGACAGTGTTTTGGCTTCGCCGCTTCCAACTGCTCTTGGTCAAGTGGCGTAGACCATTTGGGCATCACGTGGTATCACATGGATATGGCATTCTCTGCTAGTACTTGCAATTTGTGAGAATTTTGCGAGCCAGCAGAACCAGCGCAGCCGTACACAATAACGAAACTACTGAAACACGAAAGCGTGGGAGGCACAGAGTTGAGTGAAAATGAAACCTTTCTACCTACCGTGTCATTGTCAAGGGTAACGTCAAAAGTTATCTTTTCAAAGAGTCGAAGTAGAAAACTAGCATTTTCTTCTACTTTATAATGCAATGCAATGATCTTTTTATTATGTGTGGTTCAGTAATAGTGACAGAATTATAATGAGGATTTTCTACATCATTGAGCTAGTACTTGAATGTCTCAGGGGAGTATCAAATCGTGTCCTGCATTTACCTAAATTTCTTGCTTACTAAAACTCTGTTCTCTATAATATTGATGCCTTAGACGTTCACTTTAGCTTGATATTTGCCTTTAGTCTTCCCTCAAAGCTTGCTCCAGCTTAGGTCACACGCTCGGTATGTGCAATGCAGTATTCACTGCATAGCTGCTGTTGAAGTGAAAGCAAACACAAGATAAGACTAGGCTGGTAGGCTGCTCTCTTGCTGCTCTCCCAATGATTCTTTGTTGGAAACAGATGGCTGATTAGTGGCTGAGACCACAGCATAAGGTGAAACTTTCCTGAAAAAGTCTACAGAAGGTGCTATAGTCGGGTTTCTTTTATATTTGAAGATCACATGTTTTTCTGGTGTTCAGTTCAGCAGTTAACTAGCCTTGGCTTGTCATTGCCTAAATTTGTGATGTCAAAGGCTGTTGCTTTCGGAATTAGGAGGTGGTACTATAGCTATCCAGCTTTTATTTTATTTTCTGTAATACCAAGCATCTACTCTTGGTTTAAAGTGACCTGCTGGCATGACATGGTCACGGATATTTAGCAAAATAAAACAAAGACAAACAGAGAGGACCCACTACAAGTGCTCACTTTTGGGAAGTGGTCAATTCAAAACTGAGACAGGAATTTGTACATTGACAGCCCTAATTTTTTTTTGTGCACTCCCTCCCTGTCCCAATTTCATCAATAAAGACCTGCGACCAGTTTCAGGTGTGTACTTCACAAATATAACTTGACTAAGCATTCTTCTTCAGTGCTTACATTATTGCCTACAAGAGTAACTTTAAAAGATGCTATTGCGCTACCTTAATATGAAAGTGTAGCTGCAGTGCAGTTATACCACCACCACTTTCAAAGGTGAACCCAAGTTCATATTGTATAGCAGGTCACTGTTAACTGCTAAGGTGTTCTGCTCCTGAGTGCAAGACTCCCAATCCTGCCCCTTGTCCTAGCAACCACATTTAAATAGGAACGAAATATAAGAACATGTGCATTCAGGGAGCTCGGCACATAGTATTTCATAAGGTCAAAATAAAATAGAGGCCTCAACTGGGACATTTGTTATAACAAATGTTGTTTGATGTAATAGTTCTGCGGAAACTCGTAAGGTTTCTTGTTTTTGTTTGTGGGGCTTTTCTTTCGAGGAACCCATTTGGGTTTCCTTTGCAGCAATAGCTACGATTGGGTGGATGTCTCACTTTCCCTTAATTAACAAATGTTGTTGCTTTAGAAGGACACTAAAGAGAAAAATTATTTCACCTGTATTAGTAAATCACCCTTCTACAATACCAAAACACCACTCTTATAACGAGAAAGACAGGTAGCGAGGTAGGTAGGTCCCACACTAGCTCGCTTTGATGTCATAGATTTTGATGGCGTATGCTTGGGCCTCGTTAATTTTTTTAACAGTAAAAATGGAGAACATTGTGTTTCAAAGGAGCCAAAGGCTGAACACTGTTAGCTTTGGGAAATCTTACTGAGCCAATGCGGCTCAAGCACAAGAAGTTACTTTGAAATCTGTCACGTCATAATGACGTACTGGCATTGGGGTTTCATTGCGGAATTGAGGAAAGGGAACTATGAACTTCATTTTTTCTTCAAATAATCAACCCATTATCACAAAGTTAATGACAATTGAGGTTTTAAAGAATACTTCATCAGTCTAAAACTGATTTAGTGTTTCTCTTTAGTGACCCTTTAAGGTATAAAACCAAAATTATTCCCATTACAAAGAAAGAAACACAACCTAAAGTGTGTTTTATTGGCTGAGCATTGCAAAATAGCAGTGAGACATTACTTTGTTAGAGCTATTTTGTGAAAACAGAATTTTCTCTTGTTAATAAATACATATGCATTAGCTCCAACATTATTGTGGCTGCAGTGTTATTGCAGTGCCACATTAAATTTTCTTCAGATAGCAGTGCTTACGAAGTGGTCTGGGACTGCCACAAAGCGCAGGCTACTACAAGCCCGACCCTGTGAAGGAGTACACTGAGGAGAGTCCTGGTGGTGACCATGACTTTCTTGCCAAACTCTGCACAAAGTGGGAAGCAGCTGCTAAACTCCCACCTGAAGTGAAGTGCCGAACTGTCACTGTGCGGTCAGGTAACACTTACACCTTTCTTTAATAGAAAAGTTCATTTGCTTTACTGTTGAAGTGGTTTCAAAGAAAAGAGTGAGAAAAATAAGGGGAACCGATGGGCTCAATTTTTTGTCAGTTACAACCATATGAAGCAAACAGTCATTGAAGTCGGGAAAGCATAGGGGAAATTGACTTAGTTTTTAATTAGGTTGCAGAAATAATAAAGAAAAGGGAAATAAAATTGATCAAAAATACAACTTGCCACAGGTGGCAGCCTAACCCACATCTTCCACATTACGCATGCAGTGCTTTACCATTAAGCTGCCTTGTCAGCTGTCCTGTCAACTTTCTCGGGTATTTCTGCATGTGTACAAGATTAGCCTTGTTTGGAGTGTTAGCCAGCATCACTCATAGTCGTGACTGCAGGTGTGGAGCATCCCATCACCTGTAGGCGTCACATAGTATGTGAACTTAGGAGCAGGCAAATAGCATGCACTTGTGGTTGAAAGAATGTTCCACATCCACCGCCATGGCCGTAAGTGGTGCTGGATAACACTCCAATGGCCAATCTCATTGGCATAGCCACAGAGGGGGTTTGGGGGGGTCAAAAGACCCCCTGGAATATTTCTGATGATCCCGCCCTTTCCATTTTCCCGTGGAACAGAAAGATTTAGGAGGTGGGCTGTTTTGACTGAGAAAGAGTGACGTGGATGAAAGGGAAAGGTTGAATGTGAAAGCAGGTCGAGGGCTGGTGTCAGTCCAAAAGGAGGGAGGGGGGGATCGTCAGAAAACTTCTAGGGGGTGTTTTGACCCCCAAAACCCCCTCATCATATCATGAGAAGCCAACAAACAAAGGCACCAAGGAAAACATAGGGGGAATTACTTGTACTTTCTAATTGAATTAAAGAAATGATAAATTAATGGCAATAAAAGTGGAGGAAAAAATCACGTGCCGCAGGTAGGGAACAAACCGAACAATCCCACATCTTTGCATTATGCTTGCAATGCTCTAACCACTTGAGCTACTGCAGCGCGGTTTCCCCATCCACTTTCTTGGGTATTTATGTTACTACTAGAACTAACCTTGGGAGTGTTAGCCAGCGCCACCACTTGCAAACCTTGGCGGCTGATGTGGAACATCCTTTCTGCTGCAGGCATCACGAGTACATGATCTTTCTGGGTGAAGGTAACTGGTCAATAAACCCGCACATGCTACCTGAAGGCATCAATGTTGCCGGATTCGAGACCCTCGTTATGTAAGAACGAGAAGGAAGGAGGTTAACCGAGGGGCCCGATTTTTATTAATCATATCATGAGAATCCAACAAACAAATACACCAAGGAAAACATAGGGAAAATTACTTGTGCTTACTAATTGAATTGAAGATTAATATGCAGAAGACAAAGATAATGATAAATAGCTGGGTAAAGGGACAAGAGTTCAGTATCACCAGTCGGCCTCTAGAGTCTGTGAAGGAGTACGTTTACCTAGGTCAATTAATCGCAGGGAACCCTGATCATAAGCAGGAAATTCACAGAAGAATAAAAATGGGTTGGATTGCACACAGCAGACATTGCCAGCTCCTGACTGAAAGCTTACTATTATCATTGAAAAGGAAGGTGTACAATCAGTGCATTTTACCAGTGCTGACATAAGGGGCAGAGACGTTAAGGACTGCGCAAAAAGCGATGGAACGAAGATTGCTAGGCATAATGTTAAGAGACAGAAAGAGAGCGGTTTGGATCAGAGAGCAAACGGGTATAGACGATATTCGAATTGACATCAAGAGAAAAAAATGGAAAAGGATAGAAAGTTGGGCGAGTTGGTACAGTAACATGATCTTGGATTGTAGCGCGAAGTGAACACGGACACAGATTTTCACAACAGATGGAAAAGCTTGAAAAGGCTAGTTATCCCGTGCATTTATTATCACTAACCTGTGAAAACCTTTTAAAATGGGTAAAAAGCACCGGTAAGAAACAAGAAAAACAGAAAAAAGAAACAAAGTTTGCTGTGGTACCCTATGTACATAGATTATCCCATGGTTTACGGAACGTGGCCAATAGGTATGACGTCAATACAGTTTTCTCGGCCCCCTGCAAGTTGTCTAACATGTGCCCTATGATGAATAGGAAACTTGAACAGGGCAGCTAAAAAAGAAAAGATGATTGCGGTGTTAGACATGTGTTCCCTTTAGTGCCTTGTAACACCGGTATAGTTTATCAGATTCCACTCAAGTGCGGGAAAACTTACATTGGACAGAGCAGCAGGCGCATTAATATTAGACTAAAAGAACACAAACATTCACTAAACAACCCTAATGCATCACATTTAGTGTCACATTGTTTCAATTGTGGTTGTAAACCTTTCTTTGAAGACACAAAAATTATTTCCAGACACAAATGCCAAACCACACGGGAAATAATCGAGGCATTCCACATCAAAAGATTAGGAGAAACTTGCGTTAGCCATGCATCTTTGTCTCTGTTAGATTGCGAATTTCAGTACCTTCGCAATACGTGTACTAATCTGAAGTAATCTTTTTTTGTGTTTCCTTCTTTGACTTCCATACCTCCTGATATGTTTAACTGGTGTTTTTTTTTACCTTGTCTCGTTCTTATGCTGCGGTTTTTGCAATCACCTATATATATATATATGTTCTTCGTTCTAATAAAAATTTAGTTGAGAGTTAGCGCTTGTCCTATCTGCTCCTTTCTGTGTCCGTGTTCACTTCGCGCTACAATCCAAGATCAAGAAAAAAATGGAGCTGGGCAGGTCATGTAATGCACAGGTTAGGTAACCGTTGGACCATTAGGGTTACAGAATGGGTACCAAGAGAAGGGAAACGCAATTGAGGACGACAGAAGACTAGGTGGAGCGATGAAATTAGGAAATTCGTGAGCGCTAGTTGGAATCTGTTGGCGCAGGACAAGGGTAATTGGAGATTGCAGGGAGAGGCCTTCGTCCTGCAGTGGACATAAAGCAGGCTGGTGATGATGATGATGAGTAATTCAATTAAAC
Organism: Dermacentor andersoni; assembly: GCF_023375885.2. Taxonomy (NCBI): domain Eukaryota; kingdom Metazoa; phylum Arthropoda; class Arachnida; order Ixodida; family Ixodidae; genus Dermacentor; species Dermacentor andersoni. The sequence goes on from NC_092814.1 coordinate 149,163,785, forward strand.
AAATGATAAATTAATGGCAGTGAAAGTGGATGAAGAAGAGTTAGAAAAGTGGTTAGAGTGTCGCACGCGTAATATGAAGACATGGGATCGTTCCCCACCTGCAGCAACTTGTTTTCTAATCCACTTTCATTGCCATTAATTTATCATTTCTTTAATTCAATTAGTAAGTGCAAGTAATTTCCCCTATGCTTTCCTTGGTGTCTTTGTTGGCTTCTCATGATATGATAAATAAGAATTGGGCCCCTCAGGAGGGGGGGGGGGGGTTAACCCGCTTTCTTCTTGCTCTTACATAGCGCGGGTCTCGAATCCGGCAACATTGATGCCTTCAGGTAGCATGTGCAGGTTGATTGACCAGTTGTCTTCACCCAGAGAGATCACGTACTCGTGATGCCTGCGGCAGAAAGGATGTTCCACATCCGCCGCCAAGGTTTGTGAGTGGTGGCACTGGCTAACACTCCCAAGGTTAGTTCTAGTAGTAACACATAAATACCCAAGAAAGTGGATGGGGAAACCGTGCTGCAATAGCTCAATTGGTTAGAGCATCGCACGCATAATGCGAAGACATGGGATCGTTCCCTACTTGTGGCATGTTGTTTTTTCATCCACTTTCATTGCCATTAATTTATCATTTCTTTAATTGAATTAGTAAGTACAAGCAATTTACCCTGTGTTTTCCTTGGTGACTTTGTTTGTTAGCTTCTCATGATATCATCGATTCCTGAGTGTGATAAAATCACGATATGTTCCATGTGATGAGGACCACGATACCATTATTGCAAGTTCTCTCCAAGTGTTTGTTCAAACAAGCCGAACAGCAGGTCACTGAAAGTGGGTGAAACTTGCATCATATACTATTGAAGTTCTTGTGCAATGTTTCGTTCCTGTATTTCAATGCAGAATATGGCATGGGCTCAACCTAGGGAGTGCGATTGAGCAATAGGCTACTTGCAAAATAGTATGCACCCCCTTCTGTACATAGCCGTGGCCAAACCACTCACTAGAAAATTTTGGAAAACGTTTATCTCCGCTGTTATCTGGGCTTCCAATAGGTCTCTTCAATTTTACTCTTTGCCTTTCTTTCTAGCACCTGTCTTGCCCCCTACTTTTTCGGCATCAAGTAATGATTGGAGAAAACGCCAGTTCATTTTCCGTTCACAAAAAACAGATAGACGGCAGATTTTTATAGACCATTTGCAAAAACCAAAGTTTGTTGTCTTGCCCAGCTGCTTGACTTAAAAGCATGCTTTCACAATGAGGATACACGTTTTTACGTTGCCAGGACAACACTCTGCTTAACTTCTGGTCAATGTTTTTGATTGGTCCAGCGTGCAGCCACTTAGCATAAAATTATGCAGTTACACCTATACTATATTTAAATATGATGCCAATTAATAGAAAATGAAAAGAAACTCATAACAATTCGTTTACTATATATATATATATATATATATATATATATATATATATATATATATATATATATATATATATATATATATAGAGAGAGAGAGAGAGAGAGAGAGAGAGAGAGAGAGAGAGAGAGAGAGAGTGGTAGCAGCCGGCATGGCGAACACCCCCCCCCCAAATAAATTGCTGGCTATGCTACTGGCTAATCTGGTACACATACACAACAAATACCCAAGAAAGTTGATGGGAGGACGGCTGCCATGATTACTTAATGATAAAGCACTACACGTGTAATGTGGAAGATGTGGGTTTGGCGTCAAGTTGTATTTTCATCCGCTTTCATATCCCTTTTCCTATTTTTTATGCATCTCAACCAAAATTAACACTTAATTTCTTGTATGTTTTCCCTGGCTTTATTTTTTATATGATTGTAACTTTCAATCAGAAGCTATGTTATGAAAGGCTGCCCTTTTCCTTAAAGGGGCCCTGCAATGCTGTTTTCAAGTCACCATATTTGCTCTAGATCTATTCTCAGCATGTCAAAGAACAAAGAGCAAAAGGAATTGTAGTTAATGCAATCAAAATCAATTTATTGGCGAGATAAATGTTAAGATACAAGCAAAGTGAGGGTTACTCTCAACTTGAATTTTCGCGGCTCCAGTTGCCACATTTCACTCTCCTGTGACGTTGTGCCAATAGAAGCAGGGCACTAGTAGAAGTCAACACATCACAGTTGCCAAGCCTGCTCAGCTTGTTCATGGCATTCCCATGGCCTCCGTGATCGGGTGGCATGCAGTTTGATCTCGAAGGCCATGGTGCCACTTTTATGGTTACAACAGCTTCTGTAAGGCAGCTGTTGGCATGCCAAAGTGCTCTGCATGTTGATGTCTTCTTACCACGGTTGCAATGCCTCACCTATGTCTGTGCGATACTTAAAATGGTTGTAAAACGTAATGGCAAAGTTTTTTTTCGCAGTACTCGCAATATTGTGCAAACATAAATCGCACATTACATTTTTAACCAATGATCATAGTGTCACTCTTTGATGCCACGTCCTGTCTACGAAGTACACGAAATTGCCACATCGAGGCGATGCTGTCAGTGCTGTTCAACAAGTTTTCCCTGGTGCGTTACAGGGCCGCGCCCCTAAGCAACTTCATTAACTTGGTAAGCATAATGGTCTGAAAGTAAAGAAATTTGTATCTTAACATGAAATCACATGAATTTATCCTCATATTCATGCTTTTGCGTTTACGTTTTCTGCAAGCGCTTGCACATGTAGCAAGAACTATAAATCTGAAGGTACGTGCAGGTTTTCTTGAAGCAGTCTTCTCACTCTTGATGAAGAGAAAATTGAGGGACAAACAAGGCAGAGCACTGATCTTATGTGGCAACTTGCACTTTTCTTGCAAGGTTTCAGCTTCAACCTGACTGCAACAGAATAAGGCTTGCAACAAAATAAGTTTGTTTATATGTGCAGTACCATTTCTGTAAACATATTACAGAGAATGTTTTTTTTTCTTCAGAGTTGCTTTATGTATATTTTGCTATTTCTTTGCAGTACTAATAACAATTATAACTGTCTTGTTGCCATGTGTTGCAGTGCTGTAGCAGCATCATGGCATCTGAACCATGCCATTTATTTATTTTTTGGCATGGTTGGAATAAATCTGCCTAGCTCTTGTTTGTGGGCTCACGATTCACTTAATGGGCACTGAAAATAATGACTAAGTTAGGCTGGATGTGCAGACCATTCATTCGGGTCCTACACAGCTTTTCTTCAGCAGATAAAGGTAGCTTGTTAGTAGGGAAATTTGTGATCCTGAATTACCTTGACACAAATATTTTGGTGCTGATGATACTGTATGTATGACATATTTCATGGTTTTATTGTGGACTTTGGTCACTTCTTTGTAGTAACAGTCTTGAGTTTTCCAAGTTGGATTTTTTTTTTTTTTTTTTTTGCATTAGTACAATGGCTATCATTACTAGTCTCTATGAAACCACAGTCTATGATACCACAGGGAGCTGCTTTAGTTCTTCGAAAGTCGCTCAATTTTCATAATGTAGCACCTCCTTTTACTCTCGCTGCTCCCTTTTGATGCACTGCTTCTGTTTTATTTTTCCTCTACATGCTCGAGGCATATAAGTGGCGTCCCACACATGTTATGAGCTCACACTTGTAGGTGCCATGTCCAGCAAAAAAACAACTAAAATAAACACCTTTTTTGTATTGGTAAAAAATTTGCAGGTACTACATGCTGTGGGAATAAGTTTAAGTGAACCTTCTATTGGTGTTTGCGAAGAATGCTGTTCTTGTTATTGACCATTTGGAAGTTAGAGCGCATGACCAAGTTGGACACATTTTCACCAAGAAACGCCTAGCTCAACATAAAGTTGTGGCGCTTGGAACATTTGGATTCCATGCATGACGACGATGGAATGACGAAGACAGTGTGATAATGACTGGATGACAACACCGGAATGACGAAGATAGAGCGACGACATGATGATGACACCAGAATGGCTATGACAGAATGAAGACAATAACAGAATAACACTACATGTCGACAATGGGATGAAGATTCTAGAATAATGACCAATGCATGGTGACAACAGCATGACGTCAATGGAATGTCAATAACTGTATGGTGGCAATTGGATATGAAGCTGGAATGATGATGATGGAATGAATACAATGGCATCATGACGACAATATAACACGAATGTATGACGACAACGCAATAATGACGATGGCATGATGAAAGCGGCAGGACAATGACAACCCTACAATGACTATGGCACAATGACTATTGAACAACCATTACGGCATGATAACTATAGGATGACGAGGCAATGATGAAGACGATATGCCAATGCCATCATGATGACAGTGAGAGAACGATTCTTAAAGGGACACTAAAGGCAAATACTAATGCAAAAGGATAGAAAGTCGGGCCAGTTGGTACGGTAACATGATTTTGAATTGTAGCGCGAAGTGACACAGAGAGAGTCCTCTCTGCTTCTAGTCTCTGTCTGTGTCACTTCGCACTACAAATCAAAATCATGCCAATACTAAGTTGACGTGGACTGTTTAAATACCTACTGAAAAGATATTGTGCCAAAAAACAACACACACAAGAAAGACGACGAAGCGCCCGTGGTGTCGTCGTCTATCTTGTGTGTGTTATTTTTTGGCGCAAAATCTTTTCAGTATGCAAGATCACCAACTAGCCCTGCAGTTAACTCTTCTAATGTTTAAATATCATTTCAGAAACCTCGCAATGCTTGTTTTGTGCCAAGAAAAGACTTAGTTCATGAGAAAATTGCATCTGAAGGGTCTGAGTGCCTTTTTCAAAATTCAAGTCTCCCACCACCCAATCGTGAAAGTGGCGACGCTCAGCAGCCCAACACCATAGCCACTGAGCAACCATGGCGGGTGGCTTAACAATGAAGGAATGTTCACAATGGAATGAAGGTGATAAAATAATGATGATGGAAGGACAAGGATGGCATGCAACGATACCATGTTTGTGTTGGAGCTCTCATTGGCACTTACCATACCTCACCTGCCACCCAAGGTCGCATTAGTTTGCACTATCTCCAGTGCCGGTTTGTACTATGCCCAGCATCCAACATTCGTGCAAGACAGCACCTTTGTATGTATATCATCATCATAATCATCAGCCTGGTTAACTGTGTGTGTATATATAAACGAGAAGAAAGGGGGTTAACTGACGGGCCCGATTTTTATTAGTCATATCATAAGAAGCCAACAAACACTGACACGAAGGACAACATAGGGGAAATTACTTCTTCTGCTTAATAAATGAAATAAAGAAACGATAAATTAATGGAAATTAAAGTGGATGAAAAAACAACTTGACGCAGGTGGGAACTGAACCCACAACCTTCGCATTTCGCGTGCGATGCTCTACCAATTGAGCTACCGCGACGCCGTTTTCCCATCCACTTTCTTGGGTATTTATGTGTCCTAGTATAACCACGGGAGTGTTAGCCAGCGCCACCACTCAAAGACCTTGGCGGTGGACGTGCAACGTCCTTTATGCCGCAGGCGTCACGAGAACGTGATCTTTTTGGGTGAAGGCAACTGGTCAATAAACCCACATATGCTACCTGAAGGCATCAATGTTGCCGGATTCGAGACCCTTGTTATGTAATAAACGAGAAGAAAGGGGGTTAACCGAGGGGCCCGATTTTTATTAGTCAAATCATAAGAAGCCAACAAACACTGACACCAAGGACAACATAGGGGAAATTACTTCTTCTGCTTAATAAATGAAATAAAGAAACAATAAATTAATGGAAATTAATTTATCGTTTCTATCGCAGAGCATCGCACACGAAATGCGAAGGTTGTGGGTCCGGTTCCCACCTGCGGCAAGTTGTTCTTCATCCACTTTAATTTCCATTAATTTATCGTTTCTTTATTTCATTTATTAAGCAGAAGAAGTAATTTCCCCTATGTTGTCCTTGGTGTCAGTGTTTGTTGGCTTCTTATGATATGACTATATATATATCCACAAATATATGTTCCTAGATACCAACCAACCCTGCAGCAGCAACACCAAACCCACGAGGTTAGGCAAAGAAAGCTTGACTTAAAAAAAGCAAATGTGTTTTCAAAATGTATTTTCAGCAGCTGGCCAAAAATGGGAGCAGGAAAAGAGGTGCTGGCACTTTTCAAGTGATTATGACTACTTCTTAGAGATACTGGAAAGGGCTTAAAGACCAACTGCAGTGAAATTTCACTCTGGCGAAATTTGTTATAAATCATTAGTACATATATAGTGCAAGATCAAAGCAATCTTGTCAAAGCTGCAGTGCCGCTAATCATTTAATTTTTTTAAGTAACAGCCTTTAAGTAGCACCCGATGCAGGCACCTGGTGGATAGCGGATCTGGCACAGATCTCGGGACATGGCCTCCACGATTTTCAGCGTGCCACGGGCACTACCAAATTTTCGAGGTGCCAGATTGGTGCTCAATGTTTTGAGTTCCATCTCATTTCTAATGAGCAGTAATGCTGGTGCTTTTTCCGAGATTTTAATGATACATTGACTTTATTTTGAATGTGAAATCTTGCACGGAGACTTCTCTATATCTACACTGTTTCAAACTAGGCTTTTTACGCTTTCCAATATTTTGTTGCAGTTGCCCTTTATGGTAGTAGCATCTCCACTTGCCATTCACTTTAGCATTGTGTTCCTGCATACCAAGTTGTGTGCTCCAGGTAAAGTAACCAAACACCATGTATAGTAACAGTATCCTTTTTTGCTTCATACATTACCTTTTCCGAGATTGGCTGCCGAAATGTGAATTTCCCTGTATTATGTTGCATATTGTACATATATCAAATTGTTGTATATGTTGACTATATTTTTTATTTTGTGTAGTGTTCATTTTTATAAGTTACGAATGTGGTTAAGGAGTATGTGAATATGATATTGAATACACATTGAACAGCTTTTGTTAGTATTTTATTTGTATTCTATTCAAAGATATATTTAATAGGGTAATATTGAGTTTTTGGTTTGGCTTAGTAAGTCTAATGTAGTGTGTCTGCAGCCCTCGGGGCATACAGCACAAACATCCTTGGAAATAATGATTACACAGGAGCAGCTTCACGTGTTTGCTGCTTGCTTTTAAGCCATCGCAGCCAAAAATAATGCTCAGCTAATGCACGAGTCTACTGCTCTGAAAGAAAGCTTATTCTCTGCCTCAGGAGACATCACATAGGGACTGGCTGCTAGGCGACCATATGAAGCACATACCTTGGATTATAACTTCCATCCTACTAACAAGAGATGCCTTGATTTTAGGCTACCTGCAAATGTGATAGATCCTATCACACTGCAGTGCAATTTTTAACGCAATAGTGTTAAGAGCCTCGTGCTGCAGAAAATCTGGCGTCGGCAGAGTTGTCCATGAGCAAAAATTTCTGTATACATTTAGTTATATGTATATGCCACGCCTTGCTATACGAGATGCGGTATATGTGGGTTATATTGCCACACCGTTCTATCACTGAAGTTGCTCATACCTTGTCTTACATTCTTGACAAAGTTATTCCTTATAATTTTGAGAATGACAGCCCACAAACGTCATGAAACAAAACATTGACACCGCATGCCTTTTATGTTAAATCTTTTTAGACTTAAATATAAAAGTACAAAACAATAACAGAAACCTCAAAATGATGTAATTTCTTTGGCGTGGCTGTGCACTACCTTCGGCATTGAACCACACAAGAGGCCGTGTTTCTAACAGAATACTCGCCTTCGTGCATAGTGTTTGCCGCCAGCCTTTCCCAGTAAACATTATGGTTACATAAACTGAAGTTGCCGGGAAGTGCAAGAAGCAGTCATGGATCTTTTAATGCTATTGCATTCCACTCTTGAAGGTGAAGCTTAAGTGTCCTTCAAGTTTTTACGTTGGCTTGTTGACTTTTTTCTTTCCTTTGCATTCCCTTCCTCACTAACATGACCAAAACTGTTTAGTGCCAGCTACATTTAAAAACAATTTTCTTATGCCCTCCTTGGCATCAGCAACTGTTAGCTTTCTTGGTAGCTATTTCAGCTGAATTAATATTTTTGAGTACCCTTTTAATGCCACATTCATGAAAATACACTAGTAGGCTTTCAGTGCATGATGGTGGGAAGCAGCAAAATGGCAAACTGTGTGGTTGCAGGTGTGGTGCTTGGCTCGAATGGGGGCATGGTCCAGCAGCTCTACTGGCCCTTCTTCTTGGGCCTGGGTGGGCCAGTGGCAAGTGGTACCCAGTTCATGCCTTGGGTCCACATCAGTGATATTGTTGGCATTCTCATTCATGCCATGAGCAAGGAAGGCCTCACAGGTGTCCTCAATGGGGTTGCTCCACAAATCGTTACCAATGCGGAATTCACCAAGGAGTTCGCACGTGCCATGTGGCGGCCAGCGCTGTTTCCACTGCCAAAATTTGTACTTGATCTGGCCTTTAGCCCTGAAAGAGCCACAATGATGACAGAAGGGCAGAAAGTGATTCCAAAACGTACACTTGAGTCGGGCTACAAGTACAAGTTTCCTGATGTGCAGTCTGCTTGCCAAGATGTACTACAGCGCAAGTGAGTGAGACAGCGCTCGCACAGTTTTCAAGCCAAGCTTTTTTTCTTTGGCTTGCAGCGAATCTTCAGTAAAGTTTAATGTTTTCATGGGACTGCATTTGTGTCTTGTGTAGTTCTTTTCAAAATAAATTGATATTTTTCAGTGGTTTCAATTGTTATTCTGAGTACTGCAGACATATTGTGGAAAACTCAGAATCCAAAGGTAACCAAAGATTTCCAGTTGAAAAGTGGTCATTGTCTCTGATATTCAAGTTTGTACAGGCTGAATAAAGTGGCTCTTTTCGTCGGTGGACAAAACAGATAAACAGGCCATAGATCTTCAACAGACAGGAGCCTCACCAAATGGTACACTGCAAGAATAATTTAGTGCTTTCAATTGCAACATGAACCACCAAAGGACTAAAATTTTTAGATGGTTTGCTGGGGTCTCTCATGCAAGGGCTTCAGAGGAAAAGGAGTGCCAAAAATGAGGTGATGAGCTAGATCAGGTGACTAGCTTTAGAACATTATCATGTGGCATTGAAGAATGGCAATGCAAAGGCTAAAATTACTGATGGTGTATAGGGCCTAAATAGACAAGGGCAGAACATATTCCAATTGTGAAAAACTTTTATGGGATAAACTCAACTCAAATTACTGATAATTTATACTGACCACTTGGGTGAGCACACAATGCATATTCTTTCAAGTTTAAGCATACTTCTATATGAATATATTTTTCAATGCTATACCTCGCTCCTTTGAAGCTTCTTTGCTACTGAGACATTTTTGAATGTAGTTTAAAATTTAAAAAACTGAGCAGCTCCACACTTCTGGCCTGCTTGCAATTACTTTTAACTGTAGTTGCAATCAGTTCAGCTTCAGATACATTCTTTACTCAGCAAACTTTAGTGGTAATGCTCAGTACAAGTGAGTATATTTTTTGTTCTATCACTTAATTAGCTAGCATCAAGTGCATTGTTAAATATTGATTACTTTGTGTATGTTTAAATAAAACATTTTTAGAAAATCATCGAAAACATCAAATTCAATTGTTTGTGCCTCGCTACTACTTTTGTAGTTTTTTTACTGCCAAGAGAAGTTATGAGTTAAGAAATGGGGTGATAATCTTTCACTCGAGTGTTCCTGACACTTCGGTTTGAGCACAGAATGATGTGGCAAAAAGAATTTGGGAACAAACGAAGGATTGCTCATCTTCAAACTGACCATTGTAACCGCTATACCACAGCTGTTTTGCATAACTGAACATGCAACACATACATTTGCCTCACCTTGTGCGCCATAATGCAGCACATGACCCTGGACAGTGTTGACAGATCTAGTACAGTGCTCACGGAATGAAATAGGACGCGGAGCATTTAGTAGAACCCTACATATGTGCAAAGTACGCGAGAGCACCATGTCATGTCGCTAGGAATTTGGTCACCAAAGGTGACGATGACTCCGATGCAAGTGTACGCGCCAGAATTACGTCGATGTCACACGAACTGCAGCCGGTTGAAATGAAAGTATGCGCATTACTTAGCCCTAAATTGACGCGTTTCATTCCCTGAGCACTGTACCTACGACCGGCATTCACATTGCACTGTGCACGAGCTTTTTTCCAACATTTGTGGGTTTGTTAACAAAAGCACCCAAAAATTTCACCCTGACTGAAGTGAAAGTAAACTGAAAACCTGCTTCATGGAGGGCTCACTAACCATGTCATGCATGCCCTGCTTGGAAGTGGATGGCACACTGCTGCTTCATGCTGTGTGCATGCTTCTTCAGATTGTGGGGAAAACTGTTAGCAGGAGTTTCCTGGAGTTCTTCTGGTGGTCTTGGAGTTCCCTAAATATTTCCCAGGAGTACTCAAGATTCTCTAGATCACATGGAATCCTTAAACATATTCAGGAGTTGGGTGCTCATTGCTGTTTGCACTAATAGGTTAAAGGAATTGTAGTCTGGCAATCTTTTTTCATGTTGAACAGAAAGCACAAAACACCAAGAAATTATGTGGCTGGCTTGGACATCACGACAGTGCTCAGATGCCCTGCATGTGAGCAAACCCAACTTTGCTGGTCCAGTGTCTTCATCGAAGCAACGGGATGTAATTCATTCTTGGTGTAAAGTGTTAAGCATAGAAATGTAAGGGCCAAGAAAAAAAAGAACTTAAGATTAGCAATTTTTTTTTCCAGCAGAGAATGTGAAAACAAAATTTAAAAAAAAATTCCACATACAGTTATACTAGCCATTCCCCGCTGTGCAGCATACACTTCTAGAAGCGACGACCACAGGAAAAAAAAGTAAAAAATGTGGCAGCACAGTTTTCAAGTGTCTACATTATATATATATATATATGCTTTCAATTTCGTTTTGAAAATGTAGCATAGCTTTCAAACACAGCAGAAACAAGTTGCCCTCTGGGTTGTAGTCCAGCACTGGTGTCTGGGACTCTGTGAAGCACGTGGAACCGTCAATCTGGTGGCAAGGCCTTTGCATTTATCAGCTGCTGACACCTATATAGCTTCTAGTCTGCTGCAGATACCTCTGCTATCTGCTAGTTGTGAACAAGAATGTTTTTGTTTAAGATGTTCAAGACAATCTCCACAACAGGCTTGTGAAGTAAACATGTTTGAAAGCGCATCTACATACAATCAAATATGAATGTGGAAGCAGCCGCAATCAATTCTAATGCAAGTGTGTCCAGCAAGAACGACTCTGACACTACGTGACCTTTTTCTGAAAAAAAAAAAATAAAAAATTAAATTATGGGGTTTTACGTGCCAAAACAACTCTGTTTATGAGGCACGCCATAGTGGAGGACTCGGGAAATTTCGACCACCTGGGGATCTTTAACATGCACCTAAATATAAGTACCCACGGGTGTTTTCGCATTTCGCCCCCATGGGAATGTGGCCGCCATGGCCCGGATTCGATCCCTAACCTCGAGCTCAGCAGCCCAACACCATAGCCACAGAGCAACCACGGCGGGTAACCTTTTTTAGAGCGCAGCTCTTTGGCGTCCGTTCCTGGGTTTCGCGTCGTCGTCGGCGTTGTCGTCGGCCTCGTAACCAGCTCCGCCCCCCTTTCATCCCCCCAGCGCTAGCAGCGACCGACTGATACCGCTGGATGCCGCTGACGCCGCTAGAGAGTCAAGATAACGTGACTGCATAGAACACCGTCGCCGCCATGCAGAAAGAGGAGGAAAGGGTCCCCCCCCCCCCCCCCCCCCTGTTCTTGTGTGGCGGATAGGGTGCTCTTCAGTTGCCGACGCGCCGGTTATTTCACGTAGGCCCCGGCACGTCGACGAATACGTGACCACCTTCCCACGGCTAGACCTGGTTCTTAGCGCTGCGGAAGCGAGGGTATCATATTGTTTGTGTCGGCATCGGCGGCGTTGTCCCTGAAACCAACTCCGCAGCTGGGGTTGACTCACTATCGGCGTCAGCGGCATCAGTCAGTCGCTGCTATCTCTTCCCTCTTCCCTTTATCGTGTTGTCCGCTTGCTGCGCGCGCTTCTGCCCCCATCGTTTGCCGCTGGGTGTACACGCCTCCCCCCTCTTCCTGCGAGTCTCCGGTTGTCAAAGCGCCGGCTCGAACTTAATTCCTTTCTTCGCTCCTCCTCCAATGCAACCCCTGTGCGGTGGCAATCAGAGAGCCAGATCGGTGGCGGCGGATGTGTATATGTGCACCGCCCGAGCAGAAATTGCCGCTGCCGTTCGCCCTGTGCGGTGGCAATCAGAGAGCCAGATCGGTGGCGGCGGATCTGTATATGTGCACCGCCCGAGCCGAAATTGCCGCAGCCGTTCGCCACTGCGAAATTATCTTGCTGGTAGTAGCTGCCTACTTCGCCCCTACCGCACTCACGAAAGACGTCGTGCACTTCCTGCAACTCGCATTAACCGTCCATCGATCCACACCGATGTTAGTAGTGGGGGACTTTAATGTTGACATAAAGACAAACAGCAATTTCCTAACACTTATGCGGGAGAACATCCCGTTCCTCTCGCTCGTAACGCGTCCCACGGCTGTGACAACCTCGCGAGGCACTTGTATAGATCTCGTCTTTGAGAATCAAGCATTGGTGTACCAAGTCGAACATATATCAGTCTATTTCTCCGACCACAAAGCTTCCTTCATGACTGTCAAGAACTGTTAGTGGAGTCTTTGTTAAAGGAATACGTGTGAAAAATAAAAAAAAAAATTCTGTGATAGCGCATACATGTGTTGCTCGATTTCTTTGCCTCAATCTATCGAAAAGGTGAAACAGCTTATTTGCTGCGCTCAAATTTCGCATTAGGAAGTAACGTAATCGTCGGTAATTTTTTTTTTTCTTTTCCTGTTATGTGTATAAGATTAGGAATCTTTCATAGACAAGAACAATGTGTTCATTCCGTTGTCTTTGCATTCTCTGTGTAATTATTGCAAGAATTTAAGGATAATTATCTTTTATTGCTAGAATAGTAAACTTAAGCTATTTTGACTGGAGTTAAAATTTTTCTCAATGTTTCCTGGAAACAATATCAGGAAAAAAAAAAAAAAAACGGCTTTCTTCCTCCCGCTCAAACCTTTAAAAAATTTTGCATCTCTAGTTAAGCATGATAGATGCTCTCATAGTGCACATAATGACATTCTTAAACAGCATGCACTTTCTTGCAACACCATACTGGAAGCAGAAATGCCATGACTACAAACATAAGCAATGCCTTGTGCTTTCACAAGGGCCACTGGGATATTACACAGAATCAAGTTTGTTCTGTCACAGAGAACTTGTGGGCACTGTGTGGTGGCATGGAACCTAGCTAGCGTAGGATAATTTCATACTTCCTCTTCAACTGGAAATGAAGTTCATGTGAAAGGAAACATGGCACAAACAATTTGATGCTTTTCAAGATGGTGTAAAGCTGTCCAGTTATAGGCACATTAATGACAATTTTATACTTTTTATTTGCTATTATTTTATTATTGATTTCACTTGAAAATGCACCGTCTAGAGTCGGATTCCTGCATTACAGGAGACTGCCACAGATCATGAGAAAAGCTCATAACAGCCCAGGCCAAGTTTCACACAAAACCATTGATCAGCGTAGTGGTGCCATGACACACTCTTACATTATTTTTTAAGCCTCACGGATACAAATACGGTGCAAGTATTAAGTTCAGTTAATTAAATTTTGTAGTTTTACACCCCAAAACCATGATAAGATTATGAGGCATGCTGTAGTGGGGGCCCCGAGAATAATTTTGACCATCTGTGGTTCTTTAATGTGTACCTAATGCAAAGTACACGGGCGTTTTTGCATTTTACTGCTGTGGCTGGGATTTGATCTCAGGCCCTCAAGCTTAGCAGCGCAATGCCAAAGCCACTAGGCCACCATGGCGGGTGGTGCAAGTATGCTTTCCATGAAAATGGAAGGAAACGCAGTTTAGGAAGGACAGACAGTTCACGCCAGCACTGATGGCGTCCCCAGATGTCTCTCGCTTATTGCATTTTATAAATTATACTCGATTTCACACATAGCAGACAATGCTATGAAGGTTAGAGAGGCCTTTCTAATTGTTTGCATCAGCGACCATGAAGCAGTAAGTCGCTTAAGAAAAAATATTAGGTAAACAACATGCATTTCGATGTAAAATTAGATCTTGTGCTCTCACACAAAACGTGACATATTTATAACATGAAAAGTGTTGGAGATTTAAACGTATTTACCACCAAAGGAGCAGAGCAACATGTTTCTGCAACCACTGGCCACAGTGCATCACTTATGCTCGCAACCAAAACATAGTATGTCGCCTACTAGAAGCACATACTATATACACAAGCAACATGCAATTTGACATAACCTTGTGTTCAAAAGTTGTAGTTGTAATAGATGAAGTATGTATTTCATAGAAAATGTAGGTCAAGAATAACTGCACTGTGAAACGCATGAAGCGAGACTTCTATGGCTACACTATGTACGTATGTAGATTCCACAGTGTTGCCTGCTATGTATGAAATGTGAGTACAGAGATCTGCACCTTAGCAGCAGAATAGTGCATTAGCAATCAATACAATGTAGTCACCCAAAATTGAAATTCACTTTACTGTCCCTTTCAAATAGGTTAAAAACTTTAAAGCACTGCTGAAACTGATGACAATAATTAACCAATTACAATACAATGTCCTGAGATGTGCAAAGTGATTACCTACATCACATCAGCTTTATCCATGTAGATCCTGGCTACTGGGACACACCGCATGGTGTGATGACATCAGTGTACTGTGTTCCACTATAGCTTTTTAAAAGGTCCAACAAAACTGCATGAATAACTTAAATTAATAATGCACGAGACACCAGAATCATTACTTCAGTCCTCACAGCAAAAAAGTACACACAATTACCTAAATTTTCTTTTTAATAAGAAAAAATTTGTGGTCTCAAGATGTGATTCAATGTTGATGAGACACTGCAGTTCTACCTCTCTGGTCTGAACACCAAAGCAACTAAAGGCCTGACTTGCTGCTGGGATATCCTCATACAATGCAAATATGTATATGCTACTTAGGCTCTGTTGATCCAATTAACGTTAAAGGAGTACGAACTTTGCATGCTTTGTACATCGTAATTCAATTTTTTAATATCACTATATCCACATTGTCGTAGTATAGCAGGAACAAAGGATCTTCAATATGCATGCATTCGCATTGGAGAGCTGTATACAGAGCTTACACATAATCTGAAAATTGTGACGTGTACTACCTTATTAAGTGACACTAAAAAAAGTAGTACAGCAGTCATGTAGTGATAAACTACAATTGCATACATAGTCAAGATGCCAACAGTGTTTCAGCTTGTTACAAAACTGTCCACAATGGCTATCCTATGCAATTTTCTCTCTAGGATGTTCATATTCTTCACATGATAGTTATGAGTCAACTGCTAGCTGGTCTTCGGTAAGGACGATCTTTTCACCAGGCTTGAATGCAGGTAAGCCTCGATATGGACAGCTTGCACAGCGGAAGGCATCACCAAGGTAGCACTGAAGTAAAGAAAGAAAACGGTGTCATACTACAGTATTTTCACTCTCATATGTATAAAATGCATGTTCACTAGAAGTAGCAAACAGTTATAGCAGCAAGCAATAAATTCGAAATCATCTGTTATCACACGTTGCTTGAATGCTATGAGGATGAATATGAAAATTATCTGCACTCTGGTTGACTAAAGAGACAAGAAAAACATTATACAGTTGACTCTCGTTACAATGGACCCTGTAATTTGACAAAAAATGTCCATTTTATCCGAAGTCTGTAATATCCGAAACTCCTCACTTCCAAAACATTTGTCACGATGTGTAACAATGTTATTGCAAAGAGTGAGTGACAAACATCCAAAGTAAAAACAAACATCCAAAGTAAAAAACAAACAAAGAAAGTCGCAGTTTCACCCAATAGGCGAAGCCTCGATTGCAATAACAAATTAGTAGACAGCTATGCGATGTAAGGATAGTAGCTTTATCAGCCATATTGACGCGAAATAAGTTTGCACGTGATGACACGGGACCCTTAAGGCGAGAACGACGAAGTTCGTGGTTGCGCGCGCGCTCTCCGAGGACCAGCCATCGCTAAAGGCAGACGTTTTTTTGCCAATCTGTCGGTGGTAAACTGTTTTAGTTGTAATAGCTGGGTGACATTTCTGGTGGAGGCGCTGGGTACGGTCGATGTTAAGATCTCCGGAGCATACCCCAGACCTAAGCCCGGCGAGTAGTTCAGCCGAGCTTACCCCTGTGCACATACGTGCCAGCCGACGTCTCCAGGGAATCCAGCCACAGCACTGTCTGCTACCCGAACGAACTAGAATGACGAACCAACCACCTCCTGCCACTCCTGCAGCATCGAACGTTGTCGTCAATCACATCCGGACACCGAATCTGTGCCACGGAAGTGCTTCAGAGGATGCTGACGACTGGCTTGACCATTTTGACCGGGTTGCCAACCTCAACGACTGGAACCACGAGCGTAAGCTACGCTACGTGTACTTCGCTCTTGAGGATTCCACGAAAACATGGTTTGAGAACCACGAGGCGACACTCACGTCATGGGAAGAATTTCGTAGGCAGTTCCTCAATGCCTTCGCCAGGGCGGACAGGAAGGAGAGGGCGGAGTTAGCGTTGGAGGCAAGAATTCAAGGCCCGAATGAGCGAGTGACGGCGTACGTAGAAGACGTGAATCGGTTTTTCAGATGTGCGGACCCTTCTATGACTGAAGCAAAGAAGGTGCGCCATCTCATGCGTGGCGTCAAAGAGCAAATCTTTGCTGGCCTCATTCGAAATCCGCCGACGACACTTGCAGAGTTCCATGACGAAGCCACTACTATGGAAAAGGCCCTTCAACAGCGGGCCAGGCAAAACAACCGCGACACCATGATTTCAAGGGAGCTCTCTGCCGTTACCCTCGGTAACGACGTTGGCGCCTTGCGA
The DNA here is from genome assembly GCF_023375885.2 of Dermacentor andersoni. NCBI lineage: Eukaryota > Metazoa > Arthropoda > Arachnida > Ixodida > Ixodidae > Dermacentor > Dermacentor andersoni. The sequence continues at coordinate 149,180,760 of NC_092814.1, forward strand.
GAACTCATCAGGGCTGTCGTCAAGGAGGAACTGCAGAAGATGCACACGACCACTGCCCCTGTGGGACAACTTTCCATTGCGGAAATGGTGCGCGCCGAGGTCCGACAGGCCGTCCATATTCCTGGACAGTACGAGGCACCACAGCAGGGACCGCACGCCAAAATGAGTTACGCTGAAGCAGTACACCGTCTGCCACTCTCAAGTGCGTGCAGCAAGGTACACCCCACTCAACAAATGGACGTAAGCTTCAGGCCGCCTCGCAGCCCACCGCACATCGCCGAAGCAAGGACTAGGAAGAGCGACGTCTGGCGCACCACAGACTACAAGCCCCTTTGTTTTCATTGTGGCGAAGCCGGACACATCTACAGAATGTGTCCTTATCGTCATGTGGGGCTCCATGGATTCTCGCCAAATGCGCCTTGTCCACGACCTGGTGAGCGGCCACCGGAAATAGAGAGTTTCGTCGCGAATCGTCGCAATGTTGATCAGCGATGGCAGGAACCCCATTCGTCGTCTCCTGCTCGTTACAGGTCACCATCACCAAGCCAAGCCTTTACTCGCGGCGCTCTGAGACGCCGCTCGCCTAGGCCGGCGGGTCGGTAAAAGTGAGTTCAGCGACCTCCAGAGGTGAGGCCGCTGACGATGACTGTACGCAAGATCCTCCACTACGACGACAACGACGAAAACAGAACGACGCAGACGTACAGACGGAGTCAAACACCTTACGAGAGGTAGTAACGTCGAACATTCCCGTCACCATAGACGACGAAGAAATAACGGCGTTAATCGACACTGGAGCGGACATCTCAGTTATGAGCATGGACCTTACCTGCAAGCTGAAGAAAGTTTCTACCGAGTGGACTGGGTCGCAAATTCGCACTGCAGGAGGCCATCTGCTAACCCCGGTAGGAAGATGCACAGCATGAATGAGCATTCGTGGGTTTACGTACCTCGGAGATTTCATTATCCTCCCAATCTGTTCGAGGGACCTAATTCTGGGAATGGACTTTCTGCAGGCTAATGGAGCTGTGATTAACTTACAAAAGTCGTGGGTAACGTTTTCGACGGCGCAGGCCTTAGCAGGGAACAGCACTGACGACACATATGTCAACGCCTTGAGGATTGTTGACGAGAACATCACGGTGCCGCCAAGGAGCAGCGTATTGACCCTCGTCACCTGCGACGCACTCGACGGCCATGAGGGTATTGCCGAGGCAAATATCCCGCTGCTGCTCGAGAGACACATCTGCATCGCCCGGGGCCTTGTTCGAGTACAGCATAAGTGCTCGCAAGTTTTGTTGACAAACTTCAGCCATGAGTATCAGCACGTCCCTCAAGGTACAGCTGTGGCATTCCTGAACGACATTACTGACTTCTCAGACATCGGCACATTACAAGTGACTTCACCGGATGCAACAACTCACGCCAGCCTGAATACCCGCGTCCACATTAATGCTGACTTAGCAGATGTACAGAAGGATCAGCTGCTGGGCCTACTGACAGAATTCTCCGGCTGTTCTTCCACGGAATCCAAAGTCCAGCGCACTTCCGTTATGCAACACCGTATCGTTACAGAGGAGTCGGCGTGGCCTGTTCGTCAGCATCCGTATCGCATGTCACCTATGGAGCGGGAGGCGATTAAGCGTCAAGTTCAAGAAATGCTAAATGATGACGTCATCCAGCCGTCGACAAGTCCGTGGGCATCGCCTGTCGTACTAGTAAAAAAGAAACACAACACACTCCGCTTCTGTGTTGACTAGAGATGGCTTAACCGAGTCACCAAACGTGACGTTTATCCCCTGCCACGGATCGATGACGCTTTAGACCGTCTGCGTCATGCTCAGTTCTTTACTTCATTAGACCTAAAGTCAGGCTACTGGCAAATCGAAGTGGACGAGCGTGACCGTGAAAAACCGCCTTCATGACTCCCGTTGGGCTGTACGAATTTAAAGTGCTGCCTTTTGGTCTCTGTTCCGCTCCTGCTACGTTTCAACGAATGATGGACACTGTACTCGTTGGACTAAAGTGGCAGACGTGTCTAGTGTACCTAGACGATGTTGTGTTTTCCAGCACGTTCGATGAACATCTCGCCCGGCTACGAAGTGTCCTTACCGCAATACGCAAGGCCAACCTCACCATCAAGCCTGAAAAATTTTACTTTGGCTTCCAGGAACTCAAGTTTTTAGGCCACGTGGTCAGCTCCCAAGGAGTACAACCAGGCCCAGAAAAACTCGCTGCCGTTGCCGAGTTTCCTCGTCCTAAAGACAAAAAGGCTGTTCAGCGGTTCCTGGGCCTCTGCGCTTACTACCGTCGTTTCGTTGAAGGCTTCTCAAGGATTGCTGATCCGCTCACGAGACTGACGCGACAAGATGTGCCCTTTGCGTGGACGGAAGACCAAGAGCAGGCCTTCACCGAATTGCATAAACGCCTTCAATCCGCTCCAGTGCTGGCGCATTTTGATGACACCGCGGCAACTGAAATACACACCGACGCCAGCAACGTAGGACTTGGGGCCATTCTGGTTCAATGGCAAGATGGCGCAGAACGTGTAATTGCGTATGCGAGTCGTAGTCTGACAAAAGCAGAAGCTAATTATTCAACAACCAAAAAAAGAGCGCTTAGCAGTCGTGTGGGCCATCAGCAAGTTCCGACCCTACTTATACGGCCGGCCATTTCTAGCGATCAGTGATCACTACTCGCTCTGCTGGCTTGCCAACCTACGAGACCCGTCAGGTCGCCTCGCTCGTTGGAGCCTCCGCCTCCAAGAATACGACATAACTGTTGTCTACAGATCCGGCCATAAGCATAGCAACGCTGACTGCTAGTCATGTTCTCCTCTTCCCTTGACATCTTCCGACTTGGAGCTAGATTTGCCGTTCCTTGGTGTCGTCGACGTGGTGCGCATGGCTGACTATCAACGTGCAGACTCTGAGCTGCTTCCAGTCATCCGATATCTCGAGGGAGCTGACGTTGTTGTCCCACGCCCACTTTCACGAGGATTAACGTCGTACTGCCTGCGAAACGATGTCCTGTACAAGAAAAATTTCGAGAACAGCCAGGTAACGTTCCTTCTCGTCGTCCCGATGGCACTGCGCGAGGAAGTTTTACAGGCGTGTCACGACGATCACTGTGCTGGCCACTTAGGCTTCGCGAGGACATTAGCGCGCATACGGAAAAAATACTATTGGCCGCACCTATTTTCGTCGGTTCAGCGCTATGTGCGAACGTGCCGTGACTGTCAGAGGCGTAAAGTTCCACCTGTCAAGCCTGCCGGCCTCCTTCAGCCTTTGGATCCACCTCCAGCGCCGTTCCAGCAAGTGGGAATGGACCTTCTTGGGCCGTTCCCTACATCATCCTTGCAAAATAAGTGGATAATCGTGGCAACTGACTATTTAACTTGCTATGCGGAGACGAAAGCTGTGCCGCAGGGAACTGCTGCAAAAGTCGCCAGCTTCTTCGTCCACAACATCGTGCTTCGTCACGGTGCACCCGCTGTACTCATTACTGACCGCGGTGAAGCGTTTACAGCGGAGTTATTGCAACAAGTCGTCACACTGATGCACACCGACCACCGAAAGACCACAGCCTATCATCCCCAAACTAACGGCTTAACAGAGCGCCTAAACAGAACATTAGCCGACATGCACTCCATGTACATTGATGTGGAACACAAAACATGGGATGAAATTTTGCCATACGTCACGTTTGCTTACAATACCGCTGTGCAGGAGAGCACCGAGTTTACACCATTCGAGCTTGTTTACGGACGTCGCGTTACAACCCCCTTAGACGCCATGCTCCCGGTAGACCACGGAACCACAAGGAATGACACCACTGAAGATTTCGTCAAGAAAGCCAAGGAAGCTCGTCAGCTTGCTCAGAATCGCATCCGCACCCAGCAGAATACCGACGCCTACCGTTACAACCGGACCCGACGGAATGTCCAGCACTTACCAGGCGACCGCGTGTGGGTGTGGACACCTATCCGACACCATGGACTCTCAGAGAAATTGTTGCGCCGCTATTTCGGCCCCTATGAAGTTGTACGCCGCCTCAGTGATGTGAACTACGAGGTGGTGCCTCAAAACTCTGATCCTGGTTCGAACCGACGCTGTCCCCGTGCTGAAGTCGTCCACGTAGTACGGATGAAGCCGTACTACGCACGCGAGGGATAAGCAGCCCTCACAAACCGCTTCAGCATTGTGTACATTCCTGTATGTTTTTTTTTTGTCTTTTCATGCTGGCACTCTTGCCCATAGTGTGCGCCCGCTGCCCTTGAAGCGACCGGACCGGTCACTTTTGAGAGGGGAGCAATGACGCGAAATAAGTTTGCACGTGATGACACGGGACCCTTAAGGCGAGAACGACGAAGTTCATGGTTACGCGCGCGCTCTCCGAGGACCAGCCATCGCTAAAGGCAGACGTTTTTTTGCCAATCTGTTGGTGGTAAACTGTTTTAGTTGTAATAGCTGGGTGACAGTATAAAGTTGTAAACATTCGCTTACTAACTAAATGACCAAGCACAGTGTCATGCACGCACAGGTAAACATGAACACATCTTGCTTGATGATCACGTAAAGTAGCTGTCAGAACGTTATAGTGAGGAAGCACAGTAGCAGCAGCGCGCGAATTGACCTTCATGCTGTCTCTCGCTTCAACGCGAAATAAACGTTGGAAGTACATCATGTACGAAGCTACCGGCACTGGGCACACTTTGCCCACATCACACACTTTCAAGATATGGCGCCCACGTGAGAGCATACTTTGTCCACATCGCAGATTGCTTTCACGATATGGCAGCCGCACCATAAGCAGCAGCCACCAGAGTAGAATCCCCCCCCGCCCCTCGTGCCTCGCGCATGAAAGAAGACGGCGCGCTTCCGCCCTGCCTTACACCCTCGCGTGCACTATATCATCGGCTGCCCCTCGCAAGTCAGCTATCAACCCATGTCGACACGGCAAAAGTCCGTTTGATACGCCCGATTTTGACAAAAAATGCTGCTAAATTTGTCCGCTGTAGCTGATAGTCCAGTGTAGTGTGGTCCATTAAAAGCGAACTTCGCTGCATTAATAAAATAGGTAGAGAGAACGAAGGCTGAAATATGATCCAATATATCCGAAAGTCTGTTGTACACTGGTCCGTTGTAAAGAGTGTAGACCGTATCAGTTTAGACTGCTAAAGTATTCCTTGAAAAATCTTTTTTCATTAATACGTGACATAAGCCTGTTTCACATGCAAGCGAAAATGCTCGCGAATCCTGCCGCCGCGCCGCAGAAATATGTTTCGAGCGGCGGCGGCACTAGCGGCGAGGTTCGGGCAAGTTGGAATTTTATCGCAGCGGCAGAGCAGCAGCACCGCTTCCGAATGGCCCGCCTCGACACGTGACCAGTGGAGGACTAGTGGGGGAAAGCCTGCGCATAGGACGATGTTTATTTACTTGCTGCACGTCGTGCGGGCAACATGCCAAGAGAGCTTTTCAACGAATTGCTAATTGCTAAGCGCAGGATATGTATCTATAAAATAAAAATTTGAGAGGCACGGACAAAGCAATGCTTATGTTGGTAGTCGCAAACTACCGAAACTGGCTGAAAGTCCCGTGTTTTTTGCCAGCAACATTGCTATTCGCAGCGGCGGAAAACGCTCGGCGGCAATGCATGTGAAACGAAACCTCACGAAAAGCTCCGCAGCGCCGCGCCACTGTTCGCTCCATTCGCTCAATCGCTTGCATGTGAAACAGGCAATAGGTTGATTCTTAGAAGAGAAAGTGAAGGTCAAAGTCGTTCAAGTTCTTAAATTTCATGCCGTAATCCCAGAATCGGGATGTCGCTGTGATGCCACGGACTTCAAAGTATTGTTTCGTATATGGGCCTTGGTGGCTCAGTCAAGTTCACAAAACTTGCCAAGTTCAATTTTTATCTCCTTAGAAAGCTATGTAGCCCATTTTGAGCAATAAAAAATTAACAAGGCCCTACAGGATGCCGTCGAAATCTATGACTGCATCACGAGCTGGTGCGGGAACTTCAAGGTGGCGTCACCACCCATCTTTTATTTTTGCTGCTTTACTGGCCTACCAAGCCTCCACTCTTCGTAGGGCAGTATTTTTGGTATTGTAGAAGGGTAATATACTAACACAGGTGAAATCACTTTTCTCTTTGAAGTCCCTTTAAAGCTTCTACTGATCACAATTTCTCGAGCACTTTCATTACATGTCCACTGTGCCTCCTGCCACAGCTTTGCAGATTTCAACATTCTATGTCAGTTCGGTTTAGCTGCAGTCAAGATAGAAGGCCCATTCAATTCACCTGCATTTTATGATCTAGTTCATGAGATGCTGCACTTCAGTACATGTTTCACCAATTCAACATGGCGGCATCTGCACGTCGTCATTTGTTTCACTCAGAGCAGGCTTTGTGCAGGATGAGTTAACAGCATTCCCTGCACTCACCAGAAAGGTAGTGCAGTGTTTGTATAGAAGGTGCTGTGCCGCTTCCGCATGAACAAGAACTGGCAATGAATCAGTGGGAACTAGTTCATAAAGTGCAGGGTGAATCGAACGGACCTAGAGAAAATCAATGGCTGCCCCCCCTTGTAAATTGCACCAAAGAAAGCAGAGTACAGAAAGACATTCTCTAGTCTGACAAGCATGTCCTATGCTGGTATTGAAGACCTTGTCCAAAGTGAAGAGGAAGTGTTTTGTCACAAGAAAGTGGTTTAATTTCATACAAAATTATACATGAATTTTTATAGGAAAGAAGCACAAGCCTCAGCCATAAGAAAGGAGCTAGACGAACATCTATGACAGATGACAATATCAAGCATGCAAATGGTCTGATTCTGGTGGATTCTTCTTACTGACAGATAGGTAAAGTGTGGTGAAAAGTCGGGCACTGATCTTGACACCAGATGACCTGTTGTCTCTGACATTTGGCTAAAACAGCCTACAACAAGAGTGTGGATAAGTTGTAATTTCCCTCATACATTTAACCCACCTGTGTAGGGCTATTGACACGTTTCCCCACTTGCAGTATCAAGCAACTCAAAACTTATTGCTGTACTTACGTTTCCACATGAAGACTTTGGCTGCTGTGTGGCAGCAGCCTTGGCAGCTGCTTCACGGTCTAGTTCTTCAGCAAGACCACATGTACAGTTTTTGCAAGCACGTCTCTTCTTCTCACCACCACAGGCTGCAGCAAAAGAACAAAATGCAATTTCAAACCAATTATACTTCCATACCTAAGCAACTTGCTCTTGTTCTGGCTAATGCTGCTGCCACGTGAAATGCTTAATTGCCCTGAAGACAGCATGGCATAGTGCAAGTTGTACGAACACTGCCATTCTAATTTGTGCAAACACATGTTGGTTGAAGTCAAACCTCAATATAATGAACATCTACAGTAAAAGCTCATTAATTCGAATTCCACGGGAATGCTATGAAAATTTGAATTATACAAAATTCGAACTAACGAAAGTCAGAGAAAAAAATCGCTTGGTTAAGGCGCGTATATAGTCTGACGTGGCGTGAGCACGCGTGCACACGCTACGTCACGTTGGTGTGAAAAACGTCTATACTTCAAAACACTGGCGCAGCTAACGTAACCGGACGCGGCCAGCGTGGTCCGACGCGCTCGACGTCGAGATGGCTCTTGCTCAATCCGCGCGTTCGTTGCGCTGACTGGGATGGAGAAAAAAAAATATATCGCAGTCTCACGCAAAAAGCGAAGCATCGATTGCGATAGAAAATTAGTAGATAGCTATACGAAGTAACGACAATAGTTTTAGCAGCCGTATAAACTTGTAAGCATTCACTTACTAAATAAATTAACAAGCACTGTGTCACGTGCGCACAGGTAAGCATGAACGCATCTCGCTTGATGACCGCAGAAACTCGCTGAAAAACGCTGGAGTGAGGACACGCAGCAGTAGCAGCGAGCGAATTGACGTTCGTACAGCTCTCGCTTCAATGCGAACGAAACATAGAAAGCACATCACATATGAAGCTACCGGCACTACGCGCACTCTGCAAACATCGCAGATCACCTTGAAGATGAGGCCCACACGGGCGCGCACTTTGGCCATGTCGCAGATCGCTTTCAAGATGCGGCACCCGCATGGCCGCGCTGCAAGCAGCAGCCGCCGCAGATCGTCCTCCCGTCCCTCCCTCGCCTCACCCCCCTGCCTCATGCGCGATAAGAGAGGGCGCGCTCCGCCCCACCTTCCCCTCTCGCGAACGCGAGATTGAGCCGCGTTCGCCGGCTCACCCTCGCACGCTCGTACACAAAGAACATGGCGCGCGGCAACGGTGTTATCGTCCTTGCCGCTGATCGAAAAAGCAAAGCTGCGCGACCCGCCCGGCGACGCCAGCGTGCTCCCGCGCACTAGCACTCTCCCCATCCACGATGATGCAGAGTTCGAATTATCGGTGGCGGTGCGGATTTCAGTGTGAATAAACGGGATGTGTTACATATTGCTTTCAATACATTGTTGGACGGACCGCGGCAACTACTTAGAATTATCCGAAATTTCGAATTAACGAGCTTTTACTGTACAGTCGCCGACCGATTTTCCGGACTCCAAAAATTCGGACACGCCCGATTATTCGGTCAGCTTCGCGGCACCGCCGTTCTCCCCATAGACCATAATGTATAACAACTGCTGAAAGTTCGGACACCTTGCAACCTCTCGTCTGATTTTTCGGACACTCCTTGAGCCAACTCGATCGAGGGCATCATGCACCGACTCTGACCGGCGCATAGTTAGACTTGCTGAACGCCATTTTTGCTTTGAACTAAGCCTCCTTGCTGCCCCACGAAGTGGCGCTACTAGAAATCCCCGCTCATCATCATTGTTTCTGCCTGGTTCGATAGAGTGGCCGTACAGCAGTTCCGGTTTCAGCTTAGTAAGCCATGTCAAGACAATCCAGCAGCTGATTTGTGTCTTTCGCGCACATGGAGGAAGGAAACTGAGGAGAGGCCCTACCCCCTCCGCGCCCTAGGAAAAAAGTGTGGAGGAAGTGACAAGTTCTCTGTTTTGCCGATTCTTTATTTCTTTGCCGTAGCGGCCACGCCTTTCGGGCCACAATGACGGCTTTGTTTTGGTTCTGTGCGCTCACACGTGTTGCTCCATAGGTTTCGTACCGTGGCAAAGGTGCCGTGCAGGCAGGTTTGCGTTGGTCTCCGTGTTTTGTTGCGCTGCGTTATCTAGACCGTGCTCTCCCGGATGTTGCTGTGGCCCGGTGGGACAAGAGGAACTAAAGTTCGTGAAATGAACGCGCATGCAACGCTATACGCAATGTACCGCGCCACGGCAATGGCTACGGATGAAGGAATATCCGCGGGAAATTTTGCCTTCTTTCGCGCAATCATGCTAACGCGCTAACGATTGCTTAGTATTGCTGCGGAGCGCGCGCGTCCGAGCAGCACGGTTGCGCGCAGCGCGGCGTGGTTTCGCGAGAAATGTAAACAAGAGAGGAGAGCTGGCCCGATAGGCGGAGCAACGCGAACTTCCGGCTTCACTTTAGCTTCACAAAGAGTGACGTCAGTGCCTCTCCCTTAGTTTCCTTCCTCCGTGTTCGCGTACGACGCTGCGAGCACACAAAGCAAACACAGTGGTGTTTGCTTTGTGTGCTGTGTCGAGGTTTCGGTGTTCCAACGCGGCGTACGGAAACATCGCGTCAAGTGTCTAATGGCGCCGACAGTGCCCGCGCAGACTGCGCTGGGGAATGCCGGCAAGCGGGTGCCGGGAGGCCTAAGATTTGTCGCCTTCCGATGTGCTCCCTACTGACGCGGAAAATGTTCTGCCGAGACCTGTGTAGTGGTTGCATTGCGATTCCGGACACCGTCTCATTTGACAGTTTCAGAAGTGCTGACACTGCTGTACTGACATGCGCAGAACTCGACGACGGCGAGATCATTAGTCAGGTTTCTGCTGCACCCATTCTCTATGCTGCACCGCCGGACGATGCCTCCGAGTCGGAAGATGACGCACCATGCAAGGTCGATTCAAATAGGTCGCGAAGCTTCGGGCGAAAAGCGGTTCAGTACAGATCGTAACCGACATCAGCATGGGGGGTTATGGGAGCAGCAATTGAAGCGCTACTGTGTTTGGAGGGAACAAACATTGAGAAAGAAAAACAAGTTTTTTTAATTCAAACGAGACACAGATTCATTCAACGAAAATAAATTTCCTAGTCAATTTTATATATTCGTGACGAGTTAAGAAAATACAAGTTTAATTTTATTATTAATAAATGCATTTCTTTTCAGCACCCATTGCTACAGGGGGCGTTGACGCCACTATCACTCGCAATGCAATGCACGTCTTGAAATGGGCAGAAAGGCGCACTCTTAAAGTTCACCTGTTAAAATACGCCCCCCTCACACGTTGTGCTTTCTTGCATGTCGAAGTTTGTCTGAATTTGGTGACGCAGGTAGCTTCATAGCTTCTTAATCTGTTCAGTCAAAAGCAGTGAGTTACGACCGCCAAATAATTGTGTAGTTTTCGTGCGACTGCGTTGGCCGACGGGATTGGCATCCAACAATGGTATCGGCACTCTACACCTAAAGCTTTCGTCGGCCTCCAAGGAAATGATGTTCTCTGCAGAGATACGATTTCGACAACCGTATGGCTGGCTTTTCCTGCATCGTATTCGCGCTGAAAGCTCGAAACTCCCATCGAGTCGAATGGCGGGGCATTTGAATATATAGCTCCAAAAGCAGGCCAACAAAACAAATTTCGCACCTTCAAAAACAAAATGACGTCACTTCTGCTTTTAACGGACATGGCGTCACATTATTTTTTCTTCCACCGGAAGTGTTCCCACCACATACAGATGGCGCTAAGCCCCATGGACCGCCGATGGACCGCCATGTTTTGAACGTATGGGTTCCTATGGAAGCTTCGCTACCAGGTATATTTACCTTGCACCATGTGCTACGCTGCCGTCACACGCGGAGCGTGCACAAGCAGCGACTGCTTTCAGCCGCCTATAGTGACCGTTCGACCCTCTCCGAGATTCGGGCTTATCTGATTGCGCGTAAACGGAACAGCGTGCAACGGCGCACTCACGATTTCTTCAAGCCTACTGCCGAGCCCGAATAAGTGCGTGGAAATAAAGGATTTCATTTTTTTTTTTCTTAATCTGCTTTTTCGGACACCTGTTTATTCGGACATTTCCGCAGTCCCCGTGAGGTCCGAATAAACGGTCGGCGACTGTATTTAGTAAAATCCACAATGTAATAAAATTTATTGATTTCCCAATCCTAGTTGCATTGGAATGCAAGTATTTATTTTTCTAGTAATTTACTAGCAATGTAATGCCATTTTGTAGTTTCTGCTAAACAAATTCCATATGTATCACCAAAGTGTACCAGGAGCCTTTGCTACATGGAAAGGAAGCGAAAAACATTGCCCTACACAGAATTAGTGATTTTCACGCATCCTTTCTCGGGCAAATGATGATGGCAAGCAGAGGATGGAACTGACCACTGTGCCATTAGTCCAGCCAGCAGAAAAACCGCACTAGACATGCTCCATTTGTGCTGGTAGATATGCTCCAATGCAAATTAGCAGCTAGTTAAGACAGGAAAATGCTAAATGAAAGTTGCCTCACAAGCACCTGGGCAACGATGAAGTGCATAATTTCGGTGTTGCTGCACCATGTCATTATCCTAACTGTTACCAAAAATGAATATTCAAACCATTACAGTGGCAATGTGTTAGCACATCACTGCACCAGAGTAAATAAATAACTGCCTAGCACTGGTGGGCCATGATGACAATTTATTGACAACCCCTTTGAAATGGGACAGTGACAAATAGTCACCTAGCCTGCTCGAGTTAGTGAGGTATTTTCATTCTAGCATTTTTGTAAGCATCTCAAAAATTTTTTTTCTTCCTCAAAACTTCTATATCTACCTTGAACCGCTATAGCAGATCTGATTGCATCAATCTCTTTCACGCTTTTTTTCCACCAATACTCTAAACATCTCTGCTTATCTCGACTGCTGACCGAATGACGCTTCCGTCCACTTTAAATCCAAGTACTTCTTGAAGGTGTACATTATTCACGGGTTTCACTGGGTGAATACCTTTGCATTCCATTAGGATGCGCTGAGTGGTCTCCGGATTTTGCTGCAGCAGACGCATGCCTCATCTTATTGCGAATATTTGCTCCGGTGTGTTTTTGTCCTTAGGCAACCAGATAGAGCCTCAAATAAGAAGGCACTGCTCTTTGTCTTATCATACAGATTTTCCCTTCTAATTTCTTCCCGTTCTTGTAAATCTCTGTGGTCTTTGTCTACATGCTTTGCATCCAATTCACTGTCTCTGTTTTTCTCACTTTCTTTTATATGACTCTTGGTTGTCTATTTACGCATTCAATTACTATGTACTTGTTTGCCAACTTTCTTGACCTCTTCTTCCATTCTGTGGCCGTGCTTCTCAGGTACAGATACTTGTGCACTATACGCGTAGTGCGCGCCGATGGATGCGCCACTGGTGGCAGCCTTGCGCAGAACACATGGGAGAGGAGCCAGCCGCGCGCCGTAGTTTGTAGTGTCATTGGTAGTGCTTCTCTGTCTTCACGTTTTTAGAGCAACATAGGCAACACCCTTCGCATGTGTGGGGTGGCCAAAGCTTCAAGGAATCTAGAAGAATTGTTGCAGGGTGGGGGGCTCAAATACCAGCAATAACGTGCAGGCGATACGGTTCTAATCATTCCCCGCAAAGCCTCATCAGCGGGAGCACCAGTAGCAAAAATGGATCGTCGCTTCGGTGGGAAATTTCTTGCTCTCATACTTTCCTTTGTCTCGTCGGTGTTTTTTTCCACTCAATCATAGTTAGACACGTAAGCGACGAAGTTCGTCTGCAGTGCAGCACGCAGTTTAAAGGCATTTCGCTAAAGTTCGGAATGCCGTTTGCCGCTTATATTGTTTTCCGCTTCTTTACCACGTAGCGCTAGCCAGGCAGCACGACTGCACGAGCACATTGTGTTGTATGCTAAAGCTACTGAAGTTTGCAAGAACTGAAATTGTTGGTTTTATGTGGCGCGGTAAATCCTCGCACCAGCTGTGGCACACTGCATGTTTTTACACCTATTTTATGCGTGGCTTCGCACATGTTTAGCTCTTGCTTGTTGCTCCATGCATAACTCTTCTTGATTTATTTGAGCTGCGAGGTTTTCACCCTGCCTCGTTTGTAAAGGGTATAAATCACGCTGTGAGTTATCGGAATGATACCAAGGAAGTGCTTCTTTAACAGTTTCATTCTTTTCACCCAAGGGCATCTTAGATATTGTGTTTTTTGGGGGAAATGTGTTTAGAATATAGGTAGTTCAGGGCGAGAATTGGCTAATAGTTGCTGCATATGGTATTTTTGTTCCATTTTTCGCTGAAAAGTTCGCATCATGTTTGGGAAGTCATCACACCTCGATGCTGCCTGAGCAGACTTAACACGTCGGGTGAATTGTTTTGTTTCACAACGTAGTCCCTTCTTGCATGTGAATTTTGTATTCAACTGGACTCTTTCTCATTACGCTTACGCTGCAGAGGACTAAACCCGGCCTTGACGCCAGCGCTCATCTACTTTGACTGGCGCTGCTCTGCCTTTAAACATATCATGCGGCAACTCTCTCTAGTAATATAAAAAAAGTACTGAAAAGTTAGTCAGACTTTAGCTTTGCACGTTTCCAAGCAGCTCCCTTGGGGAATTTAAATTGCAAAAACTGCAGCGGGAACGGCAGTTCATCGGCATATGCAGCTGAATTGCATCGGCGGTACAGCACTAACACGCCTTTTTATTAACCCGTGCGTTTGGCGACTTCGTTGACTAGTGTACGCATTTCCATCAATAAATTCGCAATTACTCTTCTTGAGGCAACTTCTACTGCACTTATTCGACGATGTCACATGTATTCATCGGCAGAAAAATCACAACGGCATATGCAGACATGGCACCGTGCGGATTTGTTTGATATAAGTCTGCACTAACGACGGGTGCTTATTATTGAGGTACAGAAGCAGTATTACGGCAAGGGCAGAATTTAAAAATAAAACGATCGACAGATCGCATTACTCAACAAAATTTGTCGGCTAGTTAGCATGAGCTCCACTTCATGTAAATGGGGTTCATGGCATTTGTCTGCGGGACACACCTGGCACGTATGTGGACCATGTTGTCTCAAACATTGGTAACATCGTGTTCATACCCACTCCCACAGAGGTCAGAGTCTTCCCTACAGCTGGCACTGCAGAAGAAGCAGTCTGGCACCCGAACAAAGGAGAATTTGCAGCCGCGAACCTCAGTCATCCCTGCTGCAAAGGGTTGTCGTCTGCTACTGCTCCCGCGCGTACTGTTCGAAGCGCCCGCTAGGTGGCTATCAGTGGCACCTCTATAGGCGGTGCACGAGGCGTATAGCAGCCCATTTATTTTCATCCGTGCTCCCTCCAAATCGAATTTTGCTCTGCACTTCTCTGACTGTAAAAGGGGCCCAACCCATATCACCCTGCACTGCCTGATTTGTGGTTTTACCATGGGAAAGTCAACTGGCCTACTGATCTTTAGTTAGCTTCCAACCCCGACAAGATATGATTTTAAGCACAGAATAGCACTCGAGAACATAAGCGCTGGCACCATTACTCCTTTCCAGATTCCACGTACTGCCTCCCATTTATTGTGGCCCCAAAGTACTCTATGTTTTATTGCTGCATTCCACATCCCCTTTATTTTCAGGTTATTTTGGTGGGTGCTTGAGTATGTCTTTCCTTCGTTTATGCATACACTGGGGTATTTATATTGCTTGACTGTAGGTATGACTTATTGTTGAATTGATACCACGTAATTACTCATCTCTTCATTAGAAATCATTATTCCCAATTTCTCTGCAGTGTGCTAAACTTAAGGCCTAGATTTGTTACTGTGTTGCCACACATATTCACAAGTCTCTGTAAATCTGCTGCATTGTCCGCTAGTAGCACTATGTCATCCGCATACATCAGTCTGAAGACCTTCTGTTGCACCCTTTGCCCATTACGCATGTAGGATAAATCAAACCCTAATTCACTATTTTCCAGTCGTCTGTCTATGCCCTTAACATAAAGCATAAACAGCAATGAAGACAGAGGACATCTTTGCTTCAGTTCTTGGTTAAATTCCACCAGTAAACTTTGATCTCTCACACTTCTGTTTTTGCTAGACCTGCCCCGAGTCAAAACTACACTTAATTTCTTGCCGAAGTTATCCCTAATAACGTCTCTGATGTACAGCAGTGCATCATTTTGTTTGAAGATGTTACCATCATCACCATCTCTTATAGCCGTTTGCGAATTTTTAGTTGGAGCTCCAAATGCTCTTACATGATTCCAGAATCTTTTTGGTGTGTCTTTTTCTCTTCTGAAGATGTTATGCAGCCAACATTCACTTGTGCACTTAAGTTTCCCTTGTGGAAGCTCACTCGCCATCCTTTTCTTTTCTCGGTACTTGCTCCATCTAAGGAACATCTGTTCTTTGTGTAATCCCAATGTTTTGGCTTCTTGATGATCCCTAGATGCCTTCTTATACACCGTTTTTTCATGGGCGCCACCATATTGCGACGCAGTGGCGCTATCTATGGGCAGTCGGCATGCTGGCTTGGGCGGGCGCTCCGTCTTGCATGGCAGGTATACGTTCGGCGGTAGTTTCTGGCGTTTCTTCTCGCATTAAATCGTCTCCTTCCATTCATTTATTTAAGAGGAAAATTCGTCACCACTTCTTGGGAAAGTGATTGTGTTGTATATATTTTTACGCTTCTGTATGTCGAATAATACTCCTAGGATCTGCTTTTCGTGTTTATACTTTATTGTTATTACTATGACTCGACTTTGTTAATACTTTCTGTTCCTAGGATTGCTACTGCTGTTGTTAACCGCATTAAGTACACTTTTTCTACGTATTTGTTGTTGGAGGTCCCTCCCCAGTCTTTGACTATGGGACCTCCTAGAGTTACTTTTTCTGTAAAACATTTCAAGCGCATCAATAAACTGAAACTGAAACTCGTGTGGTCTATTTAGTATGACGTGGTGTCTTCTATGTGGTAAACGGTTTTGTGAGACGTACTGAAGTGGTTTAAGTCTGCATTGCCGGAGTTTCTGTTGGTGTTGAGGCCGACGGAGCACGCAGCACGATGTGTGCGCACGTGTTTGAGCCTACATTCAGCCTCGGAGATCAATTGTGTATTTATGAATGTTCCATTCACTAATGTCACCTTATTGCAGTAGTATCCTCTAGTTCTAAGCTGCGGCTTAGGAACAATGAAACAAACGCAACGATTGTAACAGCGTGGGTACCATTCTGCTACGATAGGAGCTGTGCTGTTATACTTTGACAAGCATTCAAACTGTTAGCTGCGGATTACACTGCGTGACTACTTGGTTCGGTGGATCAGGTTTCCACCCATGAATAAAATTGTTTTGGTTAGTAATAACAGCATACCTTATAGTGTGAATTAAGCTTGTTCAGCAAAGCGACCGTTTACGAACTGCGCGAGCGTCCTAAACAGTGATAGGTGCTGGATTACAGATATCTTTGTTCTATACAGCGCATGGTCCAAGCATACGGCATCGACGTTTATAAATCTATAAATGCTGTGCGGCGTGACTATGCAAGGCCGTATTGCGGCATTAGCCCGTTTTTCTTCTTCAAGAAAGAGGATGATAACCGAATTTCTTTTTTTCGGTTGTGTTCGTTCCGTTCTCTACAACGCACTCGCATGTATTACGGAAATTTTGTCCTCAAAAATAGCCAACGCATTCTTTTTAGGTGATCCCTATCAATTATATGGCTTTACAGGGCAAAAAGGCAATGTCGAAACACATAGCATTATATGTATCATGCTGGTTCACCAACCGCCGTGATCGCTGTGTTGAGCAGCACCGTCGGCCTCATGCAGGAAGGCTAGCATAGACATATAGTGATTTCAAGCCTACTAGACGAAATGTGTGAGAACGATGTGGGTATACAGTCAAACCCACTTATAACGATATCGGTTTTAACAATATATCGGTTATAACAATGAGAAGCTGCTGCATCCTCAACTTTTTAACGTTTTCCGTGGTGAAATAACCTGCTTACTACAATGCCCCAATGCCACATTATTGCTTATAACGATGAAGTTTGGCTACTGGGGGTCCGAGCCGAAAGGTAGTGAAATACGACATTCTTGAAAATAAGAAAGAAAAAGAAAAGAAAACAAGAAATTCGAGCCGCTGCACGATGAGCCGCTGCTCCAACAGTCACCGCATGCTCATTTTCTGCCCATCTCCATGCGCCTCTCTCCTGTCGCCCTCCCACCCCTCCAAACATGAATGGGCTGCACCCACAGCTCTACGCTGCCCCACCCTTCGAAACACGAATGGAACGCACCAACTGCGCAGCTCGCAGGTTGCTCGCATGTTGCTCGCTGGCTCCTCATTCAGCGCAGTTCTGCAACAGCTTAATAGCTCGCGTTGGTCTTCCTTGTTTGCGTCGAAATCGTTCCTGACCATGTGGTTTCTCGCCGCCATAACGGAAGATGGCTGATCTGCCCGCTGATCATTGGCAATGCACAACGTTGCTGATGAAAAGAAAGCGCACGGCTCAAGATTTCGAACCTAAGTGCTTCTAACACCATGATGAGGTGACCGTCATGACCGTGCTTGCATCAGATAGCAATGGCAGCAATGACGCGGTAGGGCAGACTGCCTCAATGTTGTCCTCACAGGAGGCCTGGCAGATGATTCTGTCCCTGCGGGGGCTTCGTTTTCGCGAGGAACCTTTCGCTGCACTACGTGGAGCACCTAGATGCCTTGGAGAAGGATGTCGGCAAGCTTTGTGTAAAGCAGTGCCATTCTTTAACGCCGACAGCCGCAGCTTGTTACATGCGATCGGAGCGCCCAGGAAGCAGTTAAACGAGTAAACACAATTGGCAGCCGGAAGGAGGAACGTGGTGGGGAGGGGCACTGGCCTTCCCCTCATTCACAACACACATCTCTGCCATCCCCCTATTTTGATTTTTTTCATGCAACTTGGTTATAACAATTATCGGTTATAACAATGGAATTTTCGTGGCACCTGAATATTCTTATAAGTAGGTTCGATTGTATCAGAAATATTTGATAGCGCCTGCCGCTTAGATGTTCCGTGGTTGCCTTAGGTTGGCCGTACATGAGCATGCGCTGTTATGTTTTAGTCCCTATGCCAAGCGATCAGATAGTGAGCAGATTTACCATTTCATGCAGGTAATACAGAGACACCGGTTCTTTTCGTTGAATTAAAACCAATATACGTAAAATAGTTCACAACACATACGCACACCGCGGCTGATAATGTGCGTCACATGTTTGCGCCCCGAAGAGATATTTCCGCGTACTGTAGTTACCAATGCACAGAAAGGCTTCCCTGACGACCTTATATGAATGGACATTGTGTAAATTTCACAAAGTACGATCTAAAACATCTCGAAATCGTTCCGCAGCATGCGACAGCAATACTTTCGAGCAGCACCGCGCCGGATCGCACAAGCCAGAGAGGAGGAAAGGCTCACTGTGCACCCTTTCCTCCTCGCCCAATGAAAAAGTCTATACTCTTCTATAGCTTGCTTTATTTCCTTGTTTCACCACTGGCGTGGTTTCCTCTTTCCAATCCAACAATTTTATTGCCATGTCTGTCTTGTCTGCAATGTCTCCTGCTGCATAACCTCTACCAGTTCCTTATATTCCCGGACTGTTATAGGAAGTGCCTCTGTTTTCTTTATGTACTTTACAATCTATGCTACATACTTTTCATTCATATTCAAGCATTCTGCTGCTACTGGTTTGTGTTTTGCATTGGTATCTCTCCCAAATTTTAAAATTAAAGGTTTACGATCGCTACCCAGGCTATCCTTTTCATGTTTATCTATTGTCATTTGGTCTAGTCATTAGTAGACCATTTCTGAGACTAAAATGTAGTTGATAAATGACTGCCTGTTTCTGCATTGCCACATTACCTGTCCATGACACTTATTCTCCCTGTTAACTATTATAAGGTTCTGTTCATTACAGAGATCCAGCACTAGAGAACCGTTGTACTCAGTACAAGCATTCATATCTCTTACTAAAACCACCTGGCCTGATTTCCTGAACTCATTATTATCGCTTCTAATGCAATCAATCAATTCTATATTTTTATCTCTCCAATGACTACCTGTTCATAGGGAAGCTACTCCAAGCCATAAGTTTTTTTCCTTCCAATATGCCGCTAATCCATAAATGCTCCTTACATGTCTTTTTTACGTTTGGCCACTTCATACTTCGCCTAATTAGCATGCCTACGCCTCTGGCTTTCCTTGAACCAGTCATTTTGTTGCAACCCTCTCATACTAAATTCTCAATCACAAGCGGCTTCTCCGAATCTCGTAGATTCGTTTTGGTCAAGGTGTAAATGCTAAAGGCTTCATCATTCAGCTGCGTTTGAATTTCCAGGCATTTTTCCTCTTTGCAACCACCCTGAATGTTTATGTAACAAATCTTACTGTTTCTATACTTATCCTTTGTGCGTCTTTTCTTAACTCCTTGAGGCCTAATTTTGCTCCTTCCTGGTGTGCCACTACATTCAATACTTAATCTACCCTCCTGATTGCTTAAGGCTCGCCTAGAAAAGCTACTGCTTATGCCGTGAACCAATGCCCAACCAGTGTTGCTACACTATCGCTAAAATGTATCCCGTCATGCACAAAAGCACCTTCATGGCCTGCCCAGTGCACTTGTCGGTTGATGACAATGACTAAAATTAATTGCCTTAGCTAGCGTCCAATCACTCTGTTTACTACAAGCACTGCCCTTTCAATTCCATACCCCTGTCTTTCAACCTCTGGCACTGTGCACACTGCGATTTGCACTTCCTTTGATACATTCTGCAGATCAGTAACCCCTTTGGCTATTAGCTTCGCAATCCCTGTCCCCCCGTCTTTGCAGTAAACGAATCACTTCACCCATTATCATCACTAGGTGCCTTTCCTTCATTGTGTCCACATGTGTTGCTTGACTTTTGCTATTACTTCCCCAACCGGTTTCTCCAGAAGCACGCTAAAGTGGACTTCCTCACGTGCAACTACCCTATCTATTATCACCGGTTCCACTTTCTGCTTGTCTGAATCACCAACAAAGACAACTCGATGCTTTTCCTCCTCCTCACCAGCAAAAGCTGTACTTGGTATAGTGATTCCCCTCTCCCCCGTGTCTTGTCCTCACCCTTCACTTTGTTGTAGTCTTCCACGGCCGGCATGACAGTGGTTGTCTCTTCGTGACTTTCACTGACATGACTGCCACTGCTTTCTGGCATGGCAGTTTCGACCTCCTTACCTGCTCTCGCTTCAGAGCCAGTCCCATTCGTGGTGCTTGAATTGAAGCGTTCACCATTGCTTTGCGGCCCTCAGCATCTTTTCTATGTAGGCTAGCTTATCTTCTACCTCCTTGCTCTGCTCACTCTTGAGTCCCTTTTCCAGCTTCCTGACTCACTCATCTAGCTCATCCTTCTCCTGCTCTAGACGGTCTAGTCGCGACCCTAGCACACATATCCTACAGATCAAATCTGCCCCATTTGCCTCCCCTACTGTTTTAAACTGCATTTCTTCCAATGCATAGGGTCGCTTTCACTCGGAACAACTCGCACCTGGCTTCCTACTACTACTAACCATTATCTTGTACTAACAAGACGTTGTGCAAAAGTAACCCTACTTGTAGAAAAAAATTTAATTAAAGAAAATACACAATTATTTGTTACCTACCTATATCTAACCAAAAAGAATAAAATGAAAATCATGAAAAATATATAAATTGCTCGTTTAACTTTTGACAACCAAATGAACGAAAAATCTAATAAAAAACTTATTGTGCTAAGAAGACACTTCCAATGGGCATATCTGTTCCCTTCAGCATCACTCTCTCAAGTGACACGTGTACAAAGACACCACCTGGTGGTAGCTGCTAGCTGTAGGTACACTCCATGCTGAAGCTTTTGCTCCTGACACAATCTCTACTGCATGCGCTAGTGCATTTGATGCCATAATTATTGCTCGAGCTCTGTGCAGGATTTTGTTAAAGGGACACCAAAGGCAAATATTAAGTCAAGCTAAAGTGATAGATTAATGCTTAGAGAATCTGTAAGGCATCACAGAGCCTTAATAATTGAGGTAAATGCAGGAAATGAGTACAGACTCTCCCAGGACATTCAAGCATTGCCCGATGAAAAAAGCGCTCCTCAGTTAAATTCTGTCACTAGTACTCAACCACTCGTTGCAAAAAATATGCTTGTATTGTATTATAAGATGAAATAAAATGCTACTTGTCCAGTTCTATTTCATTTTTAGAAAAAAATAACTCACTGAAATTAGCCTTGACAACAACACGGGCAGTCGAAAGGTTTCGTTTTCGCTCGACTCAGTGCCGCCCACGCTTTTGCGTTTCCGTAGTTTCATTATCACATAGTGCTACGCTGGTTTTTCTGGCTCGCGAAACTCGCACAAACTGCAAGTAGCAGAGAATTCAACTTCCATGTGATGTCGCAGGATGGCCGAATGGTCTACCCCATTTGACCAAGAATCAGCTGGAGCGGCGAATGCACCGATCTGTCTCGGCTCCGTACCGCCGTTTGTCGAGCGCCATTTTACTCACGCAGCGAAGGGTCGTGATGGTGTATGCAACGTCGTCACTTCCCCGAATGGGTGGCGGGAGATATGAATTTCGAAAACGGTATTAGGACTCTTCAGATGCAAATTCCTTGTAAACTTCTCGTAAATGTTCTGAAATTTTCTTGGCCCCAAACAAGCGTTGTGAGGTTTCTAGTACGGTATTTAAACAGTGCAAGTTGACTTAATATTTGCCTTTAGTGTCCCTTTAAGTGCTTGCTGCGAAAATGCTATCCACTACAGCTGTTCTGGGAACCTGCAAATTTTTACTGCTGAATTATAAAAATATCTCAATGAACAAAATGTGCAATTTTTAACTGGTTTTCACAGCGAAGTTACTAAGGGCTACTTCCTCCAGGATCGTGTCCATGTGTTAATCCAAAACTATCATCACCACAATTGGCTCCAGCGGCGTCTTCTTCTACAGCTGGCTTGTTGGCGCCACTCGGCACTACTGCGTGAACGCACTCGTGCCACTGCTCCCACATTCGTCATCATCATTATTAATTAAGAAACACAAAGACATAACCAATTTTACAGCAAATTATAGTGAAGCTGTTAAGGGCTAGTTCCTCCAGGATCGTGTCTGTGTGTAGACACCAAACTGCCCACACGTGGGCCGATCCTGAAGATAGTGCAATGCCAGACTGACCCATGGCGGAGGTACAGTTTGCCATTAACAGGCCCATATACACAGCTTCGCTGGTCATTCATCTTCACAGAGTGCAAGGGCACTGACTTTTTTCCCCCCTTGCGAATGCAACTACGTCATAACAAGATTTCGCTGTATCATGATACCAACACCATAGGTGGAAAGTTTTAATTTTTCCAGCGGAGGGGGGGGGGGGGGGGGGAACCAGCTTTCCAAACCCTAAATATATACAGGATACAGTGTGTCCCACGTAACTTGAGCCAAAGATTAAAAATATGCAAATGCAATGTAGCTGAACAGAACCAAGGTAATGTTGTTTGCTGTCGTTTGGTGATACTCAGATTATTTTTTTCATCCCACCTAATTAGATAATTAGCTTTAATTAATTAATCAACTTCTCAAATATTGTAATTAGATGAAAAGTGTCAATGAGAAAATTGTAGAGCAAGAAAAACTGTTGATGCAGCTTTCTGTTGCTCGATACGTACTACACAAAAGTGTTTTTCCGAGCGTGAAAGAAGCTCGCGAGTACACGCAAAGTTCCTCAAGCGGTCAGTCGTATGGCAATCAAAGAAGATGGGACCGATTATAGCACTGGCGCAAATTATGAACCACACATTGAACAACCACTGGTACTGGCGCCGACTGCACTCTACCCAGTGTGGATTGGAGTCACTCCAATAGTGTGCATTATGCAAATTTACCTGGCTGTTTCTGCAAAAATTGGCTTCATCTGTGCACATGATGTTGCTCAAAAAGTCCGGTGACTCATCGGCTTTTGTGGAAACCTAATTCGAGAGATCTAGACGATTCTGAAAGTCCATATCTTCCAAGCATTCGTGCAGGTTAAGGTGGTACAGGTGAAAGGTCGAGTCATTTAGAATCCTCCAAACTGATGTCTTGAAAATTGGTACCTGGCCGGCCACGTCCCGAACAATACCATGAGAGTTTGAGGCCATAAATGCTAGAACATCCATGTGTAGGCTAAGACTCAAAGATTGAGTCCTCCGCCGCTGTTTCTGGAAGCTACCACTTTGTCTCAGGTTTTCATATTTCTGATGATAGTCGATGCGTTTGGTTTACCACCACACTTTCATGACTGATATACATTTGCGGCCTTTCCCTTGTTGCCATTTGCAGCTCCCAAGGCAAGGATCATGTTTTCCTTCCGCTCATTACAGAAAGACATGGCGACAGGGACGAAACAAGATGCACCTTTAAACCTTTGCATTGACGTTGTCAATTAGCTTTTGTGGCAATAGATTTTAAGGCAAAAAGAAAAAACCATCCGTGCAATTTATGCTAGGACAACAGCTATCACAGCTTGTTTCCAACTAACGCCAAACATGGCGTGTTACTTCAGCCGGGGCGCGGCAGCTAAGGAACTAGCTCGATCACGGTGTTTTTTAAAATTTCATTTATTTCGTTTTGGCTAACTCAGAGGGACTTTGTTCGAGGGCACTGCTTTGTGATGTGGGTGGGAGCAGAGTCACATGGTATTTTTCATATTTCGCAAGGTTTATTTATCAGTCAGAAAAAAAATAGTATACAATTAGGACATTGCTGGAAATACCCCAATTAGATATCTTGTGGCTGTGCCTACAAATGCCTCATTGACACTGATAATTAGGACAGTAATAATTAGGATAGTATGTCCTGAGTTAGATAATTAATTACAATTACCTAATTAAATATCAGTAATGAAAAAATTACTGGCAGCTACTCTATTGTACCGGAAACAATATGCACTAGGCTTTTTACGAGTGATGCAATTGCTCTTTCATTTAAATCTGTGTGCATGATAGTTAATTGGGACACCCTGTATATATTTATATATTTAAGACATCAGCGCGCAAGTGACAATGTTTCTATTCCTTACAAATGTTGTAAATTATTAGAAGAGTTTTTTTTTTTTTTTTCATTTAGAATTACTTACTGGAAAGAGAAACAATACTGAGACGCATGTCATTTCCGTGCATGTCACATGCCGTTAATAAAAGACTCTGCTGAAGGGGTTACTGAAATCTGCAGGCATTTTTCAGGGTCAAAAAAGCATGCAAAGCAATTTGAAGTGAGGTAAACATATAGCAACACATTCATTCTCTAGGCATAGGCTACCCATATCTATAGGAATTTTTAATTGGCTACCTCCTTCTCTTTCGAAAATAAACTTTGTCCTGCACGTATATTTAAATATATTGTATATGTGCATGGTTTATAGAGGAAATTTAAAACCATGTTGAAGTGATAACATACAGATGAGGTAGCCGCCGCTAGTGCTTCTAATGCGCTTGTCCTCCGATTGTCAGGATTTGTAGAAATAAAGCGAAAGTATGAATTAAAAGCCGCGCATGTCCGGGCCAACAATAATTGCAGTAAGCTAGTAGCTACAATAAAATTTTAGGTGGAAAGGTTGAGGAAAGTGAAAAGATACCTTAAATGATGTGGGTGACAAAACTCTGGTAATGACACTTTAGTTGTGCATGTGGGGGAGGGGGGGGGGGCTCAGGACCAGGAGTTCTCCCCCAGCAGTCAGCACCTATGACTAGGACTGTATCCCCAAGTTTCCTATCATGATGATAAAGTATTAGCTTATGCTCAAAGAAACACTTTTTCCAGCACCCATTTGAACAAATTTTTCATAAAAGCTTCACATGCATTTCAGCTTGTACTAAACCTGCCTTGTGCATATACAGTAAACCCTCGTTAACACGAACTCGCATATGTCGAAATATCGGTTAAGTCGAAAGTTTTCCACGCCGCACCTTCCCCACCCATAGGTGTTATGTATTCGCACCCGTTTATCTCGAAGCATTTTTCGGGCGTAATACGGATATCTCGAAAAAGTCTCTGACGCTGGAGAAAAAAGTCGCGTTAATCAAGGAAGTGGAGAAGGCGGGAAGATCGAAAACAAGCATCGCCAAAGAATTCGGCATCCCCTTGTCGACGCTTTCGACAGTTTTAAAAAATCGGCAGAAGGTCTTCAATGGCTTCGAGCAAAGTTTTTCCAGCGAGCGGAAGCGGATTCGGGCCTCGAAATTCCCAGACGTCGAAGCAGCACTCATGCTGTGGCTCCGGAATGTCAGGGCAGCCAACCTTCCCGTGACAACCCAAATGATGATGGAGAAGGCAGACGCTCTGGCGTTGCAGATGGGCCACACAGACTTCAGTTGCAGTAATGGCTGGTTTGAACGATTTAAAAAAAGAAACAACGTGGCCTCGAAGCCTATCCACGGCGAAAGCGGTACTGTTGATGAAGGGGCTGCAGACACCTGGCGCAACCACCGCCTCGCTGAGCTGCAAAAGGCTTATGCGGACAAGGACATTTTCAACCTCGACGAAGCAGCACTGTTCTATAACATGCTGCCTAGCCGCACATACACGCCGAAGGGAGAAGCGTGCTCAGGCGCTAAGCAGCGCAAAGACCGAGTGACGATACTTTTCGGAGCCAACTCCACCGGCGATGAAAAACTGCCGCTGCTTGTTATCGGTAAGTCGCTCAATCCAAGGTGCTTCCGAAATGCACGGCTCCCGAGAGATGCGACTTACCGCGCCAATAAAACGGCCTGGATGACTGCAGCGCTCTTTGAAGAGTATGTGCGTGCTCTTGACCGCAAAATGGCAAGGGACGGCCGGAAAGTGTTGTTCGTTGTGGACAACTGCCCCGGCCACGGAAAAATCAACAACTTGGAGGCAGTCACGCTGGAGTTCCTGCCTGCTAATATGACGTCCGTGCTCCAGCCGATGGACCAAGGAGTCATTGAGGTTGCTCGCAAGTTCTATCGGAAGAGTCTCCTGGGGCGCGATCGGAGATATTTTGTTCGATACGCGTTCTGTTCAGTTGCTGCAACGTCACAAAGTTGCAGTATGCAAAATTTGTGACAGCGGGGCGGAGAGAGCAGCCAATCAGGAAGCGGTGACCTCCCCGGAAGTTTACTTCCGTCGTTTGTCGTCTGCTTGCAGACAGTATACTACAAAACGAAATGTTTCTCGTCTTCCAAATGAATGAAATCGTTACCTAAAAAAACGTATTTTATCTTCTCAAGCCCAAACACGTTTTCAAATAGTAGTACGTGTCACTACTGCAATTTATAACTATTAGGTTCTTTGCGTCGTCCCTAGGTGGTGTCGCGCACAGCGAGAAGAAAAAAGAAAAAGAAAACGACGGGAGGAGTGGCGCACTTTTCAAGGGGCAGCGACAACATTGCAGTGGCTCGCTGGCACCAATGATGTTGTCGATTTATCTGTACAACCAACGAATTATTTGTTTCGAGAAACAAAAACGACGCCGGAATTCACTTTCTGCCATTTCTTCAAACGCGTTTCGCACCGCCACCCGCTCTCCTCCTTCCTCTAGAAACGCCAGCGCAACAACAAAAGTTCCCAACGGAAGCGCCATTTTCTCGAATTAAACTATGGATTGGATTCAAACGTGCTATTCCGCAGCCGAAAGAAAGCCGAAAAGGCCGCCTGTTGGATCCAATCCAATCCACCAGACGCGCCATGCGAAGCCGTATGATCGCTCCAAACTTCTCAACTCCCGTCGCGTTCGGACGAAATGCTCGGTGGGCGGATGATTGACAGGAGCGTGTCGTCATTTTGACGTCACCAAAAACGGGGCGGCGCCCCGCGGCTGGCGACGTCGGCGCGGAGTAGGCCAATCGCGCGCGCCGGTAACCGAACGAACGCGCCGAACAACCATCTCCGATCGCACCCCTGCACCGCATTTTGTGCTCATACGACAGTGGTAAGAAGTACGAAATAGATTTGCTGGGTGCAGTCCACCTGATCGCCGAAGCCTGGCGACAAGTACGTCCATTGACGATTGCCAATTGCTTCGCGCACGCAGGATTTTCGCGCGCCGAGAAATCGCTCGAGCCAGACACTGACGAGTTCAGTGATTGCGATGAACTTTGCGACGAAGTCCGCAAAGCTGCCGGCTGCGCCAGCGATGCCGAAGACGGCGAAATCGGATTTGAAGAGTACGCGCTCTACGAGTCTGACGTGCCGTTACCGGAATGTTGTCCGACGCCGACATTGTTCAAATGGCAGTGAACGACGGCGATCACGCTGACGAAGAACCACCTAGAGAAGTGCCGACAACTGCAGAAACAAGGAACTTGCTACGTTTGCTCCACAACAAAGTTGAATGCAGCGGCGGCGAGCAACGGCTCATGCGGTGCGTTCAGCAGCTCGAGGACGCTTTTCTCGCGCCGAATGCCAACGCCAAGCAGGCAAGCATCACCAAGTTCTTTCAAAAACAATAAAATTCAGTTTTTCCTGGGAATTCTGCGTTTATTGCAAAAGCTCCCCACGTGCTGTGGAGCGTTTGTTAGCAGTGCTGGTTATCACTGGCTCTTTCAGTGACCCGGTCACTGAAATTTTCGGCATTTTGCTTAACTCGAAACTCTGTTTATCTCGAAATTTTTCCCGGATTTTACAACTTCGAGTTAACGAGGGTTTACTGTAGTACCATCAATGTTTTGTTTCATGACCATTGTGAGCAAGAGTTTTATAGTTTGTTTCAAGCACGAGCTCTTGCTTATCAAAGGTGACAACTTACCTTTGAGATCGCTTGGGTCTGGTTTCTTAAAGTCTTCTTCAGTAATCAACTGGTCTGGATCAACAAGGTCTACATCACCATCAAGCATGTCTTGTGCAGACAATGACCAAATCTTGCCTACATCTGCAAATGCAAAGTGGGACACACACATCGCACATTGGTTATTTGCATGTGCCAATCCTTCACACAGCCACTTTTAAATTACTAGTGCACCCTGAAAATATCTTTTGATCATGGATGTCTACAGTGATTTATGTTAAAGAGACCCTGCAACACCTTTTATGAAAGGTATATAATGCACATGGTATTACGGGACATCTCTTCATAAATATTTTGCAACAGTTAAGTATTTGAATGAACCTTCTACAAGCGAAGCTGTTGGCAATCAAATGCTGCCAATTCTGAGTTCTCATGGCCTTTCCCTCCACTTCTGTCACTGAACTGCACACTGCAGTGCCCAAAAAGAACGATACCCACTATTATCGCACCAAGCTTGTGTACCAACATGACCTCAAGGTCAGGTGGCACGACCCTTTGTCATGCCACCTGACTATGGAGGCGATAATACTGGCACAGTGGTATCATTGCCAGCCATAAGATGGTTCTATTGCCATATCAGTGACAATTTCTTCACTTCTGATTCTGCCAGAGGCACTGCTTAGTCACGATGCCAAAAGAAATCTGGCCAATGGCTTCTGCGTCATGACAAGTGGCTGGGACATCAGGACTTTAAAAGGAACAGCAGGTGGTGGGCTCCCTGCTACATGTATGGAAATAATATTAGGCTCAAATGCTTCGGCAGCATCATCCAGGAATTAAACAGGCTTTACCAAATCCAGAGAGCATTGCAGGGCCACTAATGAGTTGCTCTAAGAACTTGAAATTAGGGGATTGCATTTAACCACTCACACATTCCACTGCTAAAGCAATCTTTTTTTCCTCAACAAAAATTCCCAAAATAGATACCCTGATAGTATTAACTACGTCACTAAAATGTACTAAATGGGAAAATGTTGCATGACTGCAACACTGTGTTTAAATGTATGTTGTAAGCGTGGTGCAAGTCAACTCAATGCAAGTGACGTGCTCAGGTAAAACCCAGTGCCACAAGTGCTCATAATAGGCTGCTGTCTGTAGCATCATTTACTGGCCCAAATGAAATTTCCACAGTAGAAACTACAATATAAACAACCTATCTGGTGATAACAGTTGTTTCTTGCATTGTTACTGGCAATGGCACACAAGCCCAATCCAAATAATGTAAAATTCACTGAAAGTTTGTGCACTGAAATTTCATGAAAATGGCCATGCCACCTGCTTCTAAAGGGCACAGACAAGGAGCAAAATATATTAGGACAGCTTGCCTCTACCTTGTCTCTCTCTCTTTCTCTCTTGGCAAAAGTATCTTGGAAATAGTGAATGCAATCAGATCTAAAGAGTAGGGTCAGTGATATGGTGCATTCCCAAAACTTAAACACTTTTTTTCTTCTTTAAAGTGAAGGCCTAATTGCATCTTTCACCATCAGGTCCATTATTTTTCAAACAACCCTATGGCCACAGTTTCAGTGTCCTTGCTATAACTTGTTATAACAAATGTTGAGCGACAGGTATAATTTAGGACAAAGGAAGCCCCAATAAAGATTGAATTAAAAGATTAAATTGTGGGGTTTAAGATCCCAAAACTGCAAAGTGGTTTATAAGGATCCCTTAATGGATGGCTCCACATTAATTTTGACCATTTGGGGTTGCTTAATATGCACCACAATCTAAGTCCACAGGCATTTTTGCATTTTGCTCTCCTCAAAATATAACTACCACAGCCAGGAATCAAACCCCTGACCTAGCGCTCAGCAGCAAAACGCCATAGTCACACCATGTTGGGCTCTCAGTAAAAATGATCAGACCATTTCCTTTTTTCCAAAACCAAACGTACAAAGGTAATTGGAAATCGAAGGAAGGCAAAAGGTGCCTAGATGAAAAGATAACTTGGCACAGGTGGGATCTGAATCCACATCTTCCACATTATGCGCACAGTGCTTTGCCAATTAGTACCTTACGAGTCATGTTTTGGTTACCAATGTTCTCGCATGCCCGTATGATGTCAGGTGTTCGCCACATCCCCAACTACGCCTACAATACGCAATCCTCTGTCACTGCAAGCTCCAAGTTGGCCTATTTAAACATTCACCCAAATGTTTCTTAATTGCCATCAGATATCATGTCTGCTCACAGCACAATGCATTCCAGGGCTTTCAAGTAGTTCAGTCAAGCAGCACCATATCTGCTACACCATCAACAATATGAAAAAGGCTTTAGATGCTTTTTAATCATTGAACAGCAAAATTATGTATAGCATGCAAAACATTCAAGATGGGCTTTTTATAACTGCTGTCTCCAAGAGCCCAACATTCTTTCAACATTCAAATGACTGTATATGAACTTAAATATAATGACATAAATACAAAATGTTTATAGCCAATATCAGCATGAAAGAGAAAAATTGTTATCCACTAGACTGTAGCACAAAGCTACAAAGAAAACTGTGAAGATTTCTCTGAGAAACCTGTATGGGTTTCCTGTGCAGCTTCATGTTAGAAACAGAAACTAAAAGCACTTTACATTTGAAACTAGCCCATGCGCAGGAACAGTACAGTACTTTTGCATGCCTTGCTGCTTTCATATCTTTACATTCAAGATCCGTGAAATAATCATTATTACACACGTATTTTTTTTTTAAAATAATGCTCATAATGTTAGCACTACATAGCTTGCAGACTGCTTTATCATTTCTACTTTGAATGTGCATTCTACATCAATCAACCAAAACTGCAATAAATCCCCCTCCCCCTTTTTTTCTATTAAGCTGTGTCAATCACAAATGTAGCACCCCCTCCCCTTATGTAAATGCCTATGGACCCTTAAGATGAAATGAATGAAATGGAAAAGGAAAGTTTATTACATTATTATAAAAAGTTAATGCAGAGGTATAATATGCTGTATTACCTGAAGAGGGATCTTGGCTTCCAATGGATGTACCAGCAAATGGGAGCTTTGAGGAAGACCCAATCTCATAATTTGGCTTTGAACAAGTTATTTCCACAGACTCTGCATTGCTTGAAAACTGCAAACATAATTAGAGAAAAATTTTATAAGGTGGAAAATACTGCAGCTGAAAGGGGGTGCGATAAAAAATGACATTAAGTCACCCATTAAACAAACCGCACCTTAATATGCCATGAGATGCCATGAAATGCTATATATATTGCATAATTACCTGTGCCCAAATGATAAGATCCTAAATCTTTCCTTAGGGGTTTGTCATACTCCAGATTGTTCAAAAACAAATTGACACAAATATTTGTGTCCGACAAAATAATTTAATGACATTGTTGCATAGGACATTCTATAATATGTCATTAGGTTTCATACGGTGCTAAAGGGAAAAAAATTAGATATTCATGAATGACAGAAACATGTAGTAAAAAGAAAAAAAAGTGATAAAGGCCACGTTCGCAATTCATTTAGATTTTTTTTTTCCTATTAGAACTGTTTTTTCTTTACAACTTTCCTATAGTAAATTGTGAATTGCTGATAAACTTCTGGTTAACATTTAGAGCAGTACTCGAGGAATCATTGCCCATAATAGGCCAAGACAAAATACATCCTGAATATTAAATAATGGTCAAACATATAGCCAACATGGCAGTGTACAACAATGCTGGAGATGTGGAGTCTGCAGCTTAGAGATCAGCTGTAAGCAAAAGCATTTGCTTTTTATAAAGTGAAAGGTAATGCTTTTTAATTTTTAAATAAAACAGACACTTACTAACACTGAAAAGAATAATTTGTCCATTGTTCTTGTTACCTTCCTTATTGCAGTAAATGTGAATTGCACTTAATGTGAACGAATTTTGTGAACTTCTTAGTATGTCATTAGCATATTTTTGTTCTTAATGATATTAAAGAAAAGCATCATTTATTACAATAGACAAGAGTCTTTAAGGTGAATGGAGGAGGAAGAGAGAAAGAGAGTGAAAGACAAGGAAGTGAGCCAGCACGTAAACCAGCTGGTCGCCCTATGTGGGGTAAGGAGGTAAAGTGAATTAAAGATCATAGAAGACATGAGCTTAAAAAAGAAGAGTAAAACTGCACATTTGTACAGCCTAGAGCACAGCAATTCTCAAAGTCTGTCACTGAAACCACATCCTCAAGAAGCAGAACAATGCATTCAACGCCTTCTGTACAGAGAATGGTCTGCACCAGTGTACAAGATGCTCTCTTCCAACAAAGGAAGATTGTCCAGACTATCTAATGTGTTTGAGAGTTCTTTTCTAGGCACACTCTCGCGAGGAAATTCACAAAGGAAATGTGCAATTGTCTCCTCGTGGCCACCATTGTTGGATGTAGGATTGAATGTCAGCGTACACCAATGTAGCTCTGGGCAAGTTGGGTCTGCATTATGAAAACCAGCATGTAACACTAAAATGAAAGATGTGAAGAGACACAGATAAGTTCTGACCTATGTCTCCACGTGACCTTTGTTTAAGTGTTACAGAATGATCGTCGTGATAATAATAAAGTATACAGTACCTATGACGTCCCTACACATCAAGCATGTCTACAACAAAGTAGTTCATGGCTCAACCATGCACATGCACACCAGATTTAGACCATAAATGTGCAAACGTGTACAATAAGGAAGGTGAAGTCTTGGATGCACAGATTAGGCTCAGCCAGGATGGGTGTTGTGAAAAAAAATATAAGGATGCATGTCATCAGCAGGCTCAAAAAAAGCATTGAAATATGCACCCTCATGCATGACAGGCTAAGAGTACCAACAAATCACATGTTACTCAAATTAAGTGGATACACCAATACACTCCACTCAATCAGTGATGCAGCCAGACATATTTTGCAAGGGAAGTGGGCACCTTGACCAGGGAGGGGAAGGAACGAGGGAGGGGGACTAGGAAGGCTGTATACTAAGCATTTTTTTAGGGGGAGGGCACGTGCCCAGTGTGCCGCCCCCTGCCTAGGCCACCGAGCTAACATGCCCGACACCATACTGATCAAACAAAAACTCTGCTTCGACAAAACTGGTTCTGTGTGATTATGCTGCTTCAACTTCAATAATGTGTTTAATAAAAGGAAAACAATGCTACCTGTAGCTTAGCTGGATGTACCCATATAAATTATACAAGCATACAAGACATTGAAAGCAACATGTGTTTTGCACTCATATCTTAGTTTTCTCCAACAATTTCACATTCGGACATTGACTGCATGAGTCCTGCGAAGAAAAAAGACAGCATGGAGTGACTGACACCACCAGAAGATATCAATAGCTGCACCACATTCCCTTATGTACTGTCAAATGCAGCAAAAAAAAAATTTTTAAGCAAACCTGGCCAGCAATAGCATTATACAACATATCGATCTGAAGAGACTGTTTCCCTTTTAAAGCAAGATTTGAGAGCAAACAGCCTAACAGTTTACACAAGTTATTTTTAAAGTATGTCCAATATCATGCATCTACAAAGTATATCTATCCATACAACTACTCAAATATACCGTACCTGGGAGATGTCAATGAAGCCTGACAACTTCAAGTTGTAAACAATATTGCCAGGATCCAGACCTGCTCCTGCAAGCAATCAATTAAAATGCTTAAATCTCCAAATGAAAGCTTTGGAAAGGAATGTCCTTTGGCTGCACTTTTGTAGTGCAGACAACACTACTACAGCTATACATTTATCAACATGTCAATAGTAAGCTGCAGAAAACATTTTTAATGTGTATAGGTTGCATAGGTTGGAGTGTAAAGAGCACTGCCAAACGAGGTTGGCAGTAAATTAACATAAAGGAACTTACAACTGTTCTGAATGTGTTTTGCGAGTGTGGTGCTGATGTTCAACTGTTTGGGTTCCATGTCCCAAAAATTGTAGAGTTGATGGAAATATGTAGCAATGTTGAACTCAAGCATGACCTTATCTCTCAGGCAAGGAATTATATCTTAAATCAGCACAGAATGTTGCACAAAATGACACAAGGTGACATTCTGTGGGGAAACGCAACAATTATGCATACAGTTCACATAAATGTACATCTCCCGTTTGTTAGGTGCAGTTTTTGTAGATAACAACAATAAAAAAAGTTACTTTGCTGCCATTGTGGCTTTTGAATGTTTTTGTAATTCATGAATGGTTTTTGTCGAAATAACATTCCTTCCAAACAGGCAAATGGAAAACTGCTGTCATATAACACAGCAAGATTCATGAATGCCATCTTACTCATTATGTGTCAGCATAACATTTAGTCTTTAAATCCTGTATGGAAATTACTTGCCATGCATATCAAAAACGAAGCACATATGAAAAATAATTTGCTCCAATTTTTTTGCAGGTATATTTATATGCAGTTCTTTGTTCCTAGCTGGAAAGAACTTCCCCTTCAAGTGCTTATGATGCTGATGACTTCGTGCATGAATTTGAGTGCCACTATTTAGGATGTTATTGCATTGCTGTGTGTTATACTTATCCTGCATATATTCAAATGTTTAATTGGCTGTGTACCCTGGTTGGACTGCAGGATGGTTTGCATGTGCAAAAAAAAACAAACAAACAAACAAATTATTCTGGACACCAAGTGCTTTCAGCAGAAAGAACAGCAGGTGGCTTCTTCTGCCTGCGTTTTTGCGAGAGCAGTGCTCTTTTCTACAAAAATATGAACTTCTATATACTTTATGTGCATAACCATGGCTACACCCGACGACAACTTTCTGTGGCAGCACAGTTAAAGCTACACGCATGTGCGGAGCTTTTCCTTTTGTGTTACTATGCCAAATAGTGCCGGCATTTTTTCTGGTGGCTTACAGGACCAGGAAAACCAGACATGGACACCAGAAAGCCAAAACTGGAAACAGCAAGTAACGGAAATCCTTTTTCTAAGCAAGCTTCTTATTGTTATGAAATAAATCTTGAACAAAAAGTTAAAATAATAATTGGTAAGATTTGTTTTAAGCTACGTAGCTTCCAGTTGCTTGGATTCGCAGACTACACACAGCTGTGCAGTGGGCAGCTTTTTTGCTGCCCACTGCACAGGAAAAAAATATATGCTTTGGCTGCACTGCCATAGAATGTTGTCGCCGGGTGTAGTGGGCTGCTTTTAATGCACTGAGGCAGTTGCTGAAATGCACAATGAGAAAGGCACCAAGTGCTTTCTGCAGAAGCCTGCAATGCCGCAAAAAAACAAAAAAAAAACAAAAAAAAAAACATTCCAACCCCAATACAAAGTAAAGCAATGAACGGGGCTAGTTGATGGATGTTCATGATTATATTGCGCTTAGTGTTGCACTGACGAACAGAAGGGTCAAGACACGGACGTACGTAGCGCGAGTACGTCCGCATCTTGTCAGCCCGGGCCTTGTCCCTTATGTTCGTTAGTGTAACACTAAGTGCAATATAATCATCAACATCCAATACAAACAGTGCAAAAGTGCACGTGTTGTCACTGAGCGACTCCACTGCAATGCAACTGCACTAACATTATGAGCACAATTTATCTCAGAAGTGCTGACCAGTCATACTAGACCTTGCTCAGCTACACTCCCTTGCCTGCCTTATATTTGCGGAGAGATCAGAATTCCCTAATAAGACAATGCAAATAGATAGATTTACTTTGCTTGCACTGTTGCTTTCTGAAATGCAGGTGGTAATTTTTGACAGGATTGCACTTTAGAGATCATAAGCTACACTAAAGTTGCAGTCATTGTTCCCATAAAGTTCCCGTTGCAGTCATTGACTTTGGGACCCTCGTCTGCATACTACTTGTTGTTTACTTATTGTTTTTGGAATGACGAATAAAACTGAAACTGAAACTGAAAGTAAAAGGGGCCCTGAAGCACTTTTCTAACTAATCATGGAATGGTCTCACTACTAAAGGATGTCATTTCATGAATGTCATGTGGCAAAATGATTTTCAATCCTTCAGGTATAAGTAGAGTTATCATACCGATACACGGCTATCTCTCTATTTTTGTCTCCGCTAGCATGCTGGAACTTACACAGGAGAGATGCCAAGGAGGCAAAGCTCCACTCAAAACTTGAGTGTCTTGGCGGCAAAATGGCTCCTCGCGCCACCCTGTGGCAGCCGCAGTAGACTGTGCCACGCAGCACACCAATGCTATTTTGGAGGCAACGAGCAGCAGACGCAGCTACACGAAACTGTCATGCATAGACCGGCAGTGCAAAGATGAAATTATTTTTCTGTCTCTTAGAGATAGCAAGCATTTATGTATTTCATTTATTTGCCTCAAAATTAGCAATTAGATATTATTGAGAATGTTCTCACGATCACGAAATCAGCCAATAGGTGTAGGTGAGTCCAGCTGCTTACAATGATGCTGCATGATGACATTGTGAAAGCGAAAGCAAGCAATTTTTTGCTGTTTTCAACATGCAATTGTAAATTCCCTGCTGCATGCAGTGCAATAATATTTGGCTCACTTGTTCACAGGAGCCTCTTGTACAGATCGAGAACATTTTCTTACAATGTTCAAAAAGTGTTTCGGGGCCCCTTTAAGGAAATCATAGAATGTACAATGTAGTGCAAGTCATCTTGGTGAAAAGTAACTTGAATATTTCATCAGTATATGTAGAAGCTCGTTAGTGGAGCTTTCCTGATGGGCAGTTGCGGTCCTGGTGCTTTTCCTTACTTTTCTTGCTTGAGTACCACTATTCTTTGCCAAGAGGCAGTAAACTGTCCAGCCTTTTCTCTTTTTTTTTTCAATTTGCTTGTTTGTGTGAGCACTGCTATTAATGTTAACCATCATACTCCAGCGAAAAGCATCAATATGAATTACCACTTAGCTTGACAAGAAGCTTTCCATTTGGCTTTAGGAGACCAATAATGTTAGCAAAAGTGCCAGAACTTGGTCTCATCTGTGGTGTGACAAAACCAACGAGCACGACATCAAAACTGGACGCTGGGTGTTCAGCTAGAAGGCAAAGAGAAAACAAAGTACATATGGCTTAAAGTGGCACAGGTTTTATCAACTTAATCAGCAATACAAGGCCGTGTGGCATGCTCAGAACTCCGAGGAATTATAAAAAGTGCAGCTGCACCGCATCACACAAGTATTCACCGCAATATTTCGTTTTAGTTTTTCACCCGATATTTTCACGCAAACCGCTGATCACACGTGATAAAAAAAAATTCATTTTTGGCTTACAAGTAAAGCTTCTGGTTGCACTTACCAAAATTTCTAACCCGAGTACAAAAGGTCAAGGAGTTAAAGGAATAAAGGTGGCCTGCTTTTCATATGCACGAAACTCCTCACCGTTGACTTCTGGCTTTATCGACACATTGGCGAGTATTCAGACAACTGTCATCGGTCACTCAATGAATCAACACTACGGAGACGAACACACACATAGCAAAAACACTTTCCGGCATTGACGCTAAATGAAATACATCAAACATGAAGGCAACTTTTCGCTATAGAAGACGTTTTCAAAAGATAAGCGTATAAATATTTTTAATTATACACTCTATCAACGTGTTCCGAGAGCAAGCTAAGGCGCACAACAATCACAGCAGTTAACAGCCCGACATAGGCAGTCACGATAGCAAGCGCATAAGATGCAGGTGCAAAATGCTGCGGACACACAAGTACAAGCTGAGAGCATGTTGCAATACTTACACTCAAGCAATTTCACAGCATTTTCGAAATGACAAAGTTCAGCTTTTTTGACCAAAGCTGCAATTTTCTGTTTGAGGTCCGTGGCTGTTTCACTGTTGACGTGACCCTCCCACAAAACCAGCACCTTGTCTCCACCTTTCAAGATGTGCTCCATTGCTGAAATTATAGCAGTAACGCTACTAAATTCCACAACCTTGCTAAAGAAACTAACTGCGCAATCCACAATATATGATGCCCTACAGCGGATACGCCCATTGTAAATGCTGCTGATAGCTTTCAATAACCTTTAGTTTTCACTACATTCTGCCACAAAATGCAGACATTAGAATAACTCTTTAATAATGAAAAACTACATTCAGAAGTGCGCAAATCTCACCCAACAGCGCCGGTACTAGAGAAGACAAAACACGTGAGGCTTTGGATTGTATTGGATTGGACGAAAGCGTCTTGTTCTTTTCTTTTTTCTTGTTTGTTGTTTGCGCTTGCAACATGTTGCAACTGGTGCCAAGTGGTGCAGAAACTATGGGGCATATTTTCGGCATTTTTGGTGTGTTCTATTATATAGAATGTCACTACTGAACTCTTGTTTCCGATCTGTTAGCCTGCCCGAGCCTTAGGTTTTCGGAGAGAGCATTAGCTCGGGGCCTCCTATCTAAATACACGGGAACGGAGAAGTCATTTTTCTCGACAACCACTACGCCATGGTTCACCGCACCGAATTTGATTAGGTTTCATCATCATTATCATCATCATCATCAGCCTGTTTTATCTTTATTCTATGGTTTTATGTCCATTGCAGGCCGAAGGCCTCTCCCAGCGATCTCCAATTACCCCTGCCCTGCGCCAACCGATTCCAACTAGCGCCCGCGAATTTCCTAATTTCGTCGCCCCACCTAGTCTTCTGCCGTCCTCGACTGCGTTTTCCTTCTCTTGGTACCCATTCTGTAACCCTAATGGTCCAAAGGTTATCTAACCGTCGCATTACATGACCTGCCCAGCTCCATTGTTTTCTCTTGATGTCAATTAGAATATCGTTTATACACGTTTGCCATCTGCTCGATAACCTTATCAATGACATGGATGTGATCCATTGTAAAGTATCCCTTCCTGAAGCTAGCCTGTTCCCTTAGTCGACTAAAGTCCAGTGTTGCACTTATTCTATTGGAGATTATTTTGGTAAATATTTTATATAATACTGGGAGCAAGCTAATGGGCTTGTAATTTTTCAATTCTTTAACGTCTCCCTTTTTGTGGATTAATATAATGTTTGCATTCTTCCAGTTCTGGGATCCATGCAGTCGATAGACACTTCGTATAAAGAGCTGCCAGTTTTCCAAGCATTATGTCTCCTCCATCTTTGATTAAATCGACTGTTATACCATCTTGTCCTGCCGCTCTTCCTCGTTTCATATCTTACAAGACCCTTAATTCTGACCTCATGGCCAGTTATACGAAGAGTTTCCGTATCCTGTATTTCATTACGGTTTCTAATGGAGGTATGCTGGCTCCTCTGGGTACTGTACAGGTCAGTATAGAAATCTTCCGCTGCTTTTACTATGTCTTCCAGATTGCTGATGATATTAGCCTGCTTATCTTTCAGTGCATACATACGTCTTGGTTTGTCCTATGCCAGGTTTCTTTCTCGGTGATTTTAGGCTACGTCATTTTTTACGGCTTCGGTGTTTCTCGCGTTATAATTTCGAATGTCACTTATTTTCACCTTGTTGATTAGTTTTGACAGTTCCGCGAATTCTATCTTATCTCTTGAGTTCGACGCTTTCATTCTTTGTCGTTGCCTTATTAGGTCCTTTCTTACTTGGGAGAGCTTGCCTACTGGTTGCCTTGGTGCCTTACCTTCGACTTCAGATGCTGCTTCTGAAGCCAGCGTAGTTACGGCTTCATTCACTGCCTCTATGTCATCTTGATCTCTCTGTTCTAAGGCTGCATATTTGTTTGCAAGTTCCAACCTGAATCGGTCTGCTTTCACCCTTACTGCGTCTAGGTTGGCCTGTTTCTTCTCGACCAATTTTGCTCTTTCTCTCTTCAAATCGAGGTCAATCCTAGCCCTCACTAGCCTATGATCACCGCATTTTAGCCTACCCATCACTTCTACATCCTGCACTATGCTGGGATCGGCAGAAAATATGATATCAAATTTCATTTCTTGTTTCACCATTAGGGCTTTTCCAGGTTCACTTTTTGTTCACATTAATTGTGAACGGGAGATAATTGTAATTGTGAAAAGGGAGATACGATCTCTCCAATGCTATTCACAGCGTGTTTACCGGAGGTATTCAGAGACCTGGATTGGGAAGAATTGGGGATAAGAGTTAATGGAGAATACGTTAGTAACTTACGAATCGCTGATATTGTCATGCTCACTGACCTGGAGAGGCAAAGCCGAAAGGTGAGTCTAAAAATTAATCTGCAGGAAACTAAGGTAATGTTTAACAGCCTCGGAAGAGAACAGCAGTTTACGATAGGTAGTGAGGCACTGGAAGTGGTAAGGAAATACATCTACTTAGGACAGGTAGTGACCGCGGATCAGGATCACGAGACTGAAATAACCAGAATAAGAATGGGCTGGGGTGCGTTTGGCAGGCATTCTCAAATCATGAACAGCAGGTTGCCACTATCCCTCAAGAGAAAAGTGTATAACAGCTGTGTCTTACCAGTACTCACGTATGGGGCGGAAACCTGGAGGCTTACGAAAAGGGTTCTCCTTAAATTGAGGACGACGCAACGAGCTGTGGAAAGAAGAATGATGGGTGTAACGGTAAGGGATAAGAAAAGAGCAGATTGGGTGAGGAAACAAACGCGGGTTAATGACATCTTAGTTGAAATCAAGAAAAAGTAATGGGCATGGGCAGGACATGTAATGAGGAGGGAAGATAACCGATGGTCATTAAGGGTTACGAACTGGATTCCAAGGGAAGGGAAGCGTAGCAGGGGGCGGCAGAAAGTTAGGGGGGCGGATGACATTAAGAAGTTTGCAGGGACAACATGGCCACAATTAGTACATGACCGGGGTAGTTGGAGAAGTATGGGAGAGGCCTTTGCCCTGCAGTGGGCGTAACCAGGCTGATGATGATGATGATGGTTAATGTATCCTTATTATGTCATTATTATTATTATTATTATTATTATTAATGTCTCCTGCTACCACTAGAGTAGCTACAGAATTTTTCGACTACGTAAATATGAAAAAACATTTCTGATTGGGCTACTGAGCACGAGGTAGCGGGATCAAATCCCGGCCATGGCGGCCGCATTTCGATGGGGGCGAAATGCGAAAACACCTGCGTAGTTAGATTTAGGTGCACGTTAAAGAACCCCAGAGGGTCCAAATTATTCCGGAGTCTCCCACTACGGCGTGTCTCATAATCAGATCGTGGTTTTGACTCGTAAAACGCCATAATTTAATTAACTTAATTTAAACACACATTAAAAAACTACATCGCGCCCGATTGTACTCGTCGCGTTCAGAACATTCGCAACGTCAGAACCAGTTCAGAAATGCATATTGCCGACTATATATGTACGCTGTGGTCATATTCGTATCTCGAGTATATTTCCAAGAGACACTGGTTAGAATGATAGTTTGCTGGGTAAGTTTGCATTCCATTGTTGAGGAAGCAGCGAACAAAAAAAAAGTTCAATGTATAGTCAGGTGATAGCGTTATTAACAATAAAATTCACACAGCGCTAGACGACAGAACCAGAAAGAGGAGGAGACCTCTTTCTGGTCCTGTCGTCTAGCGCTGTTTGAATTTTATTGTTACCATGGAACACCAACTCGCCCAATCCGCTGCCCTTCGATAGCGTTGTGTCTATTTTCATTTAGGTCATATAAGTATTTTTTCGCACTGCCTCGCTCAAGAACCGGTTAGAAGGTACGCATTTATTTATTTGTTTATCACAATGCCCACAGCGCCCGCAGGCATGAGGGGGGGGAGCAAACAAAGCACCAAGAAATAACGCAGGTGAAACAAAACATGAACCCGGGACAATTTCACACACACGCACACGCGCGCGCGCACGCACGCGCACACACACACACACACACGCACACACACACACACACACACACGCGCGCGCACGCACACACACACACGCACGCACACACGCGCGCGCACTGCCTTTATGCAGTGTGTGTCATGATGCCTTTACGACTCTTCGTCGCCAGTGGTGTCGGCCTTGGTGCCGTGCTCGCACAGCGTCAGAACCCTAATGCCGAATACGTGGTCGCTTATGCCAGTCGTACACTCACAAAAACTGAGGCCAATTACTCAGTAACAGAAAAAGAGTGGCTGGCTATCGTATGGGCTCTTCAAAAATTTCGCCCATATCTCTATGGGCGACCCTTTGACGTGGTGACGGATCATCACGCTCTTTGCTGGTTGTCTAACCTCAAAGACCCGTCGGGCCGCCTCGCTCGGTGGGCCCTCCGAATTCAGGACTATGATATGCGCGTCGTCTATCGCTCTGGACGCAGACAATCTGACGCCGATGCCCTCTCGCGCTTCCCAGTAACTTCCGACAGCAGTACTTATACCTACAGACCTGATATCTCACCCCTTGACATCCTGGACATGGCCTCAGAGCAACGTAAAGACCCATGGATCGTCATGATATCCGACTTTTTGTCAAATCCTCCGGCAGCTTCGGCACCTCGAGCGTTACGCCGACAGGCGCAGCATTTCACCATCCGCGACGGACTTTTGCACCACCGCAACTGCCACAATGACGGCCGCACATGGCTCTTAGTAGTGCCCCGCCACCTTCGACAAGATTTATGCTCCGCTTTTCACTCTGATCCGCAGTGTGGTCACGGCGGAGTGTCGAAAACCTACGCACGGCTTCGCCTACGATATTATTGGCGAGGGATGTACAACTTCGTCCACAAATACGTACGCTCCTGCATTGCCTGCCAACGCCGCAAATGTGTCCCGCAT
This sequence comes from Dermacentor andersoni, assembly GCF_023375885.2. Lineage (NCBI taxonomy): Eukaryota > Metazoa > Arthropoda > Arachnida > Ixodida > Ixodidae > Dermacentor > Dermacentor andersoni. Next base: position 149,223,307 of record NC_092814.1, read on the forward strand.
TTCTCCACCGCACCTCTCCAGCCGCTTCCCTGCCCAGCTCAGCCATTCGACCGTGTCGGCATTGATTTATACGGGCCTCTTCCATCTACTGGCTCCGGCAACCGATGGATTGTTGTCGCCGTAGATCATTTGACACGATATGCCGAAACCGCCGCCTTGCCAGCCGCATCAGCCGTCGCCTCATTCATTCTGAACAACTTTGTTCTCCGCCATGGCGCACCCCGTGAACTGCTGAGCGATCGGGGTCGCGTATTCCTCTCGAACGTCCTGCAGTCACTCCTAGCTGAATGCCAAATTATTCACCACACTCTAAGAACAGTTTACACCCTTTGACTTGCCCCTTCTGCCACACAAAGATAATCGTCATCTGCCTTGATGAGTTTCCTTTCTTTATCGCTGCGAGCCCGGAACTTTCCAGTAACGAACGGCACGCGCGTTATCAGCATAGAACAGTTTACACCCTTTGGAGTGCCCCTTCTGATAACGCGCGTGCCGTTCGTCACTGGAAAGTTCCGGGCTTGCAGCGATAAAGAAAGGAAACGCATCAAGGCAGATGACGATTATTTTTGTGTGGCAGAAGGGGCAAGCCAAAGGGTGTAAACTGTTCTTAGAGTGTAGAATGGCTTCCTGGCGTCGTGTGCGCGCCCCGTATGGAAAACAATAACACGCCCTTGATTGTTGAAGTTCTGATGTGAAATTATTTAATATCAATCCAATTAACTTATGTTGCTTCCAACGAGTTCGATTTGTCTGTGGCGTCTTTTATTCGCTAACGCCGACGGCCGACGGTAACCGCACTTTTAACACGTCGTTTGGCATTTTATGCACTTTTAGACAAAAAGATCTAGAAAAGTTCTTGAGTTAGACATTCTGAATGTGTTTACCAAAACACACTCTAGTGACACCAGTAGTGGGTTTTGCCGCAGATAGAATATATACTAGCATATTCCAAGTGCGGAGGTTATGTTTAGAATAAATTCTATTTTCAGTCTTGTCATAGACCAAGACGTCTATAGCCGTTTGTAGCCGTTTCAAGAAGTTTTTAAGAGGTTCTGTGTTTCGTGGGTTGGACGAAAGGCCAGGAGTAGCAACAGGTGGTACCCAAAGCCACACGAGTGAGTCGATAGGGAAGAAGTGAGGGGGTGGGCTGAGGTCATGGCACTCTTTTTGGCGGCACTGTTGAGCAGACGTCAAAGAACGGGCCAGTTGTCGGCATTTCTCGGCGTACTGGGTGACCGTAGAAACAGGTGAGCACTCAGCAGGGTCCGGCCGGTACGGGACACTCTAAGAAGAGATTACACCCTTTGGCGTGCCCCTTCTGCCACACAACGATAATCGTCATCTGCGTTGATGCGTTTCCTTTCGTTATCGCTGCGAGCCCGGAACTTTCCGGTAACGAACGGCACGCGCGTTATCAGCATAGAACAGTTTACACCATTTGGAGTGCCCCTTCTGATAACGCGCGTGCCGTTCGCTACACTCTTAGAAAAATTTACACCCTTTGGGGCTTATCTTGTCCCACAACAATAATCGTCATCTGTCTTGCCCGCGGTTCCTTTCTTTAACGCTGCGAGCCCGGTACTTCCCAGACACGAACGGCATGCGCGTTATCAGTGTGACGCAGCATTCTCGACAGGAAAGTAGCGAGCGCCGAGTTTTCAAGAAAGGAAACGCAAGCAAGGCAGATGACGATTGTTGTTGTGGGACAAATATACACCCCAAAGGGTGCAACCGTTTTAAGAGTGTACCGGAAAGTTCCGGGCTCGCAGCGATAACGAAAGGAAACGCATCAAGGCAGATGACGATTATTGTTGTGTGGCAGAAGGGGCACGCCAAAGGGTGTAATCTCTTCTTAGAGTGTATGCTCGCGCAGCAGGTATACTGATAGCAGCAGGAGCGAAACGCCGGCGTTGCACAGCGGTGTCACAGAGCCACCGCGCTGCGATCACTTCGGCGACACAATCCAAATTTGTCGGACATCTCATTCTGTGCTGGAAACACTGGGAGGCAGAAAGTTTGAAAAAACGGCCACTGCCGCCCCCAATGTCTCGGTCGTGGGTTCGTTATGCCACTTGTGCGTCATTCTAAGCCGTTCTGTACATTTATACTGGATATTAATTGGAGTCATTTAGCTGTGCTGATTCTGCTTGCCGTGTGTTTTGCATCAGTGCTTCGTGACATCGGCTGTATTGCGTGTTTTCGCCGACGGCTTACTACCACAATGGCGTGATCTGCGTTCGCCGCCTTCGTGTCTCGGTGCGTCTTTGTATACGTCGCACGTTCGGACAACACTTTTTCCGGTAAATGAAATACATTGCACTTCGTTTTTCGTCAACAATGTGAATATTTTTAGGTGTTACCCGCGACAATTCTTGATATATGGGCTCTTCTGCCCTGCGAGTTTTCGTCATTACTTTTATACGAGGGTTCTTCTTGTGTTTAGCCGTTCAGCACTACCGCGCTCCACGACTTTCGCAACTACAGTCAGAACTTTGCCCTGCTTGTTAGTCTTTGTGGTTAACGTAGCACGAACCAACCGAAAGGAGTGCATTCGAAGACGACGCGCTGGCTGTAATGCTGAACCAGACTGAACTCGCCCTATTTTGTGTCCTTTTGTTCTTGCGTGTGCGCGCGCGTGCGTCAATGACTATGCAGTTTGTAGCGTTCCCACTTTATAGCAAAACAAAAATATTACTGCAGTGTTTACTTCATCTATACAATTCCAAATTAAATCGTCTGCTGATGTACAAATTTCACTTGTGTTCTAAATAAGCAGCAAAACCTTTAACCTATAGTAGGTGCTTCATCTGGGAGTGAAAACACGACAGCTTGGCATTTATTAATGAATGACTGTGACTGGGTCACCTTATTTGTAATTGCAAATCTGCCTTTCAACTGACTTGATGCTATCTTATTTTGTTCCTTTCACTCTATAGACGGCTGGACATCCTTCTTGTACCTTGGCGCTAGCTGGATGACGGGACCTCATCATGATCAGTGTAAGCCAATGTACTGTACCCTCTCTGGTCCTCCCAGTGCTTTTTATATGGGTTAAGGCCAGGTAGCGCTTCGTGGTAAAATAGCTAGTTGGTGTCTCACAAACGGGCATTTTTTTTTGCACTGGTCCATTATAAACTGCCACTATTATAACCAATTTCTCAGTGCCAGTGTACATACGCAGTTCTAGTAATATACGCAGTTCTAGTAATAATTAGTTTCCCTAAGCCTTACAAAATGTACCTGTAGGTAGTCATTGCTATGTAAGAACTCAAAAATTAAGTCTGCTGTGTCATACAAGTATACCATACATAAGTAAAAATTTGCTACAACAGTGTACATTACACCTTGCTTCCCTAATGCACAAATGTATTCAAGCCAGTATTTGGTTAGTTTGGTATTCTAAATGTTTTCTGTGTGATTTAGTTTCTTTACGGGAATTTACTGTACAGCATCAGCAAGCAGTCTAATTTAAGATTTATGTGTGCTGTAAAAGGTGTGCTTTGCCGCTAGAATTGATAAAACATGGGCCGAGGCTTCCATACAAGGACAAACTTCAATTTCGCTCTACCACCATCAGCACTTGGCTGGCGCTTGCAAAATGCCAGACTGTGCCAGACTGTTTTTAACCTTATTGTGAGGAGATCACAAAGTGATGTGTGGAGGCGCCTGCGTCTGAGATGTAGATTGCGCTGCAACATATGTGCATGTAGAACAGGCATGATGCTGAGGGTTCCAGCAGTTTGCTGAGGTGCTTTTAAGTTTTTTTCATAACTGCAATTTTACCTGTGCTGTTTTTTTATCACCTATTTCAATAATATCATTGGAGGTGTTATCAGAATTTAGCAATCTATTTGCCCTAGCCCATTAGCCTGCCACATTTGCCTTTTCACTAGGTGGGAAATTATTCAGCATGGACCATTACTTGAATACACCTTTTTGTGTGCAGTGGCTTCTCAATTGCGAGTCAACATAGATTCTCAGAATTACCTGAGGCTATAGATGCACTGATGAATTTGCTACCTATATGAATAACTTTGCACTTTCTTGCGCAAACAGCATGTTAACACTTCCAAGACAGTGGGCAATGTTATCGTTTGATCACATCATGAGATACTTTCAATTTTGTATGACACATCATCTAAAGTGTTGCATCATTTGTGTGAGGTATTGCCCTAATCCAATTAGGGTCACATGAAAATATATGGAACAATACTTTATCACCAGTCCTCCTTTGCACGCTACCTGCTTACTGTGTACTGTGTCATGTTTAAGTTTGAAAGAAAGGCAACAGCTAGGCAGCGCAAAATGCCAAACTTGCTTTTAGTTCAACAATTTAAAACGCTGTTTAACTTTTTAATTAAGTTAGTACATCATTTACCTGCAGAGTGAATTACTGTTTTAAACTGATTATATCTTGCAGGAAGCTTCTCAGAATTGTGTGACAGGTTGATAAGTGGCTTTTTAACCACAAAACACCATAAAATAATTTAAAGGCTGACTCTGCTATGCAACTTAATGACTATATGCCAGGAACAAGGTCTCCAAGTTGTGGCGCTGGCTGACACTCCCGGGGTTCTACTAGAACACATAAATACCCAGGAAAGTGGATGGGAAAACGACGCCGCTGTAGCTCAATTGGTAGAGCATAGCACGCGAAATGCGAAGTTTGTGGGTTCGGTTACCACCTGTGGCAAGGTGTTTTCTCATCCACTTTAGTTTTCATTAATTTATCATTTCTTTTTCATTCATTAAGCACAAGTAATTTCCCCTATGTTGTCCTTGGTGTCAGTGTTTGTTGGCTTCTTATGATAGGAAATATACTAGTCATTTTAAACATCATCGCATACATACCTTAAGATACCCGTAATTTAAGAGAAAGGAGTGCTTAAATTTATTTTTATTGTGAGCCAAACTTCTTACTTAGCACATATTACTAATTGAAGTTCCAATTTCAATATTCCCATTTCCTCCCTCATCTTTTTTTCCCTCTTCTGTGCAGGTATTGCTTGCCTATGTCTGCAAGAACCGTCACGCGTGGCCTGTGACAGCAAGCTTTTGTGGGCAGCAAGTGCTCTCCTACGAAGGCTGGCCTACTCTGGCAGCGGCGGCAATCATGTTCAAGATTTGTCCATGATCACCTTTGCTGCTATTTGTCACTCTTGTTGATTACACTTTCTGCATCTTTTCTAATTTATTAGGTAATAAAGTATGAGTATGCGACATGGTGTGAAGTTGATGTCTTGCTGCATTTTCGCGTGCAATCATCTTTTATGCATGAAAAGCTCATCATACAGTTTATGAAAAAAATAACAGCATATTATGATTTATCTTTCAGTTCTGGTAACATGCAATGTACAAGGAATTCACTAATGGATGGTATGCCGAAGAACGGGCCATTATTTCTGCGTGATGCTGTGCAAGCATGTGGCGTTACTTACAAGAGGCACCCACAAAGTAAGTTACAATTTACTTTTAAATGAAGCATGGACATCAGAAAAAATATATTTATATTGCTAGTTAGAGTGGTTCGCAGAGTGTTTTTCCAGATGTGTACTATCCATTATTTTTTAACTCATTGCAGCACAGTGTTCTGTTTCATATACTGGTGTAAGGCTATTGTGCCCCCTGTAGCTGAAACCGGGATGTAATTTTTGCCTGAACTGCAGCATCACTGACAAAATTTTTCTTTGCTAGAAGCTATTTCAATTTGGTGGAGACCCAGCAGGGCGAAGTTTTGTCAATATGACGTGTTTCACGCAGAGATGTTCTTGTTTAGGTCAATGGGTGAACATCGGAATGATATCAGCATACAATACAGATCTTGTTTTATTTGCAAGATAATTCTGACAGGCGGCATTCAATTGATTGGTCTAATTAAAAAGCACTAATTGACCAATGAGACTGTACTACACCATTCCCATGGTTCACATCTGGAAAAGCTACCTGTGCATCACTCTATCTGACAACATAAACTTTTTTTCTGATGTCCATGCCTCGTTTAAAATAAATTGTAACTGTGGGCAAACGTCGTGCTACTGTAACAGCTGCCGCAAAAATTTGAGGGAATGTCTAATAAGTCTTCAGTTGTTCTTGTCAAGCTGTCCATTAGCCAACTTTTAGCGTAACATTAGCAGGGCTTGCTGAAGTACTTCTAGACGTCCATGGCTACAAAATGTCTTGATCAAGACAGCTACTAGGCTTTTGAATTAGCCGTTCAAGACATCTTTTAGACATCAAATAGCTGCTTGCGTGTTTCGTGGGAAGCTCCTCCCGAAGTACCACGGGCCCTGCCGCGTGTTTGCGCAATCATCACCTGTTAATTACGTGGTTGAGGTCGTGTCACCATCTCCCGATCTGCGTCGTCGGGGACGAGAGGCTGTGCACATTGACCGGCTGAAGCCATATTACGATCCCCTCACCTCTTCCTAGATCGCCAGGATGGCTACTCACCCGCCGCGGTTGCTCAGTGGCTATGGTGTTAGGCTGCTGAGCACGAGGTCGCGGGATCGAATCCCGGCCACGGCGGCCGCATTTCGATGGGGGCGAAATGCGAAAACACCCGTGTACTTAGATTTAGGTGCACGTTAAAGAACCTCAGGTGGTCGAAATTTCCGGAGTCCTCACTACGGCGTGCCTCATAATCAGAAAGTGGTTTTGGCACGTAAAACCCCATAATATATATAGGATGGCTACTCTTCAATTGCGGGGGTGATTGTGACGAAGAAGATCGGCAGGCTAAAAAGCCCCGTTGCCATCGCGTGGCTCATACCCAGTTCGTTCACTGGCTGAGCCCTAGCTGCTGCTGCCGCGTTGGTCTCTGCTTCTCTAGGACCCGAATAAACCGCCTTTACAAAACAAACAGTCAACAGAGAAACCATTATCCAAAGCTCGTGCTAAATCATGCGTCAACTCAAGCAGCTGTGCTGTACAGGAAAATCTACTAGGAAATCTATGCTGCTGGGGGCTCAGCAAGGAGTGCACGTTCATATGGTTTATAACATTACTGTAAAGCACATGCCCAAGTATCTCACACGCAACGCTAGTAAGTGAGATTAGCACACAGATATGCCCCTTATGCACAGCAACGACTTTGGCCAGTTTCCAATCATTTGGTAAAAAGATCGCCTGTAAACACATTGGGTGAAGATTACGCACAGATATTTAGATACTTCCCGTGGGCATAAGGAAATCAGTGCAGGAGATAAAGCATCAGGCCCAGTTGCTTTAGACGCATTAAATGTTTTGAGAGCGGCCTGAATCCCTTGTTGGTCGATCATGATATCGCTCATGGGGTCGCCCAACACTGGGGTGGTCACGCCACGCGTAGTTTTGAGCGTCAACACGAGCAGCGCACACAGAACTGAAAAACGAGATAAAGCACTCGGCTTTTAACGCCACAGCGTTAAAACGACAGCGTTAAGGACAGCGCGACGCTTAACAGCTTAACGCTGTCGCGATAACGCGACAGCGTTAAGGAGCTTGTGTCGCAAAAAAGCCGGTGTCGTCGACGTCGGCCGTGAGCGAAAAATCCTGGAAGGCAATTCATAAATAAAAACAGCTTGCAAGATGGGCTAGGTGGGAATCGAACCAGGGTCTCCGGAGTGAGACGGAAACGCTACCAGTCAGCCACGAGTTCTTTTGTTTTTCTTTATTGCATGGAAATATTGGTAGTGTCAAATCAATGCGGTTACATTACATATGAACATACACACACACAAAACAAATTCACACACAGTATGCAGTCCAATAACAGTTCAAAATTCTGGCAAACAAACAAGCGTCCGGACGCGATATCCATTCAGGTACGGGATCATATGTAGCAACCACACTACGGACTTGAGCAGTCTCTTCACGGAAGATAGACCTTGTCGAGCGAGGTGGCTCGGCATGTCTGTCGATCGTTCGACTTCTCCATAATGAATAGAGTCCCAATAACATAAACAAATCGTATGGTGTATTACTGGCTGTCTTTTTGAAAGGAAGGAACCGGATACCATAATATGTGAGAGGAAAGTCCTTTTTGAGAGTTCTTTGTAGAATGTCCCAAAAATGAAATGCGTCACGACAAAGTATAAAGCAATGCTCTATTGTCTCGGGTTGATTGCAAAGTCTACAATTTGTATTCCAGGGTACGAACAGTCCTTTTTCCTGAAGCCACGTTTTAACTGGCAGTGTGGAGGTGTGCAGCTTAAAGAAAAACGTTTTCGCTGTAGGCGCAATGCACATTCTACGGACACGGCAAAGAACATCTTGACCAAATAGAGACCGATACGGCTTTCGGTACAGAGGTTCAGGGAAAAGGTTATCTATGAGGGCTACATTTAGCGACGTGCGATTAACGGTAAACAAATATTCAAGGGTGAATCTGGCTTTTAAAAATGAAATAGTGTCTACAAGTTCCTTTAGGAAGCCCCATAACGGTAGTTCTTGAGCAAAGTTTGTCGTGACAAAAAGAAAAGGGAGGTGTCACGCAAGACGTGCTCGTTTAACTGCGAGAAGGAATGGATGACGGACATTTTTAAGGTAAAATAAACGCATGACCAATTGTCGCACAAACAAATGCGCAAGACCCAGGCCTCCCTTTTCAAGCGGGAGAAAAAGGTTGTCCCTTCTCATGGCTTCCCATGATGAATGCCAAATAAATCATGCAAATATTCTATGAAATGCCTGGACATGGACACGTGAGCAGTGCATGCAAGACCTGCAGAACATAAAGAAGCTTCGAAGCGAGAAATGTATTGCACGCCTTAGCTCTCGCAAAAATAAAGAGATCACGTCCCTGCCAGGTTGTCACCTTTCGACGAATAGTGGTTATCGTGGACGTCCAATGAGGTCCACTATTACGGAAGTTATCGAGAGGTACTCCAAGATATCGCAACGGAGACTGATTCCAATGAATATTCGCGAATACAGAGGGAGTGAGCGCCCACACGCCTAGCCAAAAGCCTCTACTTTTGTCAAAATTTACAGTAGCTCCTGCAGTCTCACAGAAACGCAGGGTAGCGTCTATTGCCTTGGCAATGCTTGGCTTATCGACGCAAAAGAAGGCAATGTCATCTGCATAAGCTAGCACTTTAATTTCCTCATCGGCATATCGGTATCCTTTAATGCTCGAGTCGCAAAGCACGCTTAAGCAAAGCGGTTCGAAGTATATGGCGAAGAGTAAAGGCGAGAGCGGACAACCCTGACGAACGGATGACTGTACCTGTATTATATCTGAGAGCGTACGGTTCACAATTAACTTTGTAGTGCAATGTTTATAACAAAGTGTTATACCATTGTATAATACATCCCCTAACTGAAGATGTCGCAGTAGTTGGAACAAAAATTTGTGTTGAACCTTATCAAAAGCTTTGGCGAGGTCAATCTGGAGAAGAGCTACTTGATCCGTACTACCCTCTATGCACTCAAGGACTGAACGTGCGATATGAACATTTGTCTGTATAGAGCGACCTCGAATTCCGCATGTTTGATGATCACCTACTAATTTAGTAATGACTGTCTGCAATCTATTTGTCAGTACTTTTGCAAATATTTTGTAATCCACGTTACACAACGATATCGGCCTATATCCATTTACCCTCGTTATTTCATCATCAGTGCTCTTTGGTATTAAGGTTGTGTGGCACTGATAGAAAGATGGAGGAAGCTCACCATATTGATAGGCTTCCTCGAAAAGCTGCTCAAGAAAAGGACACAGGAATTCCTGAAATTTTATATAAAATTCAGCACTAAGGCCGTCAGGGCCAGGCGTCTTGTTCTTCTGCAGCGTTTCGATGGCAAAATTAATTTCTTCTCGAGTGATTGGCCCATCAACGCTGAGGCGATCGTCTTCTTCTAAGTGTGGCATAAGCGAAATAAACTGATCAGCGTTTTCTTCGTATCCATTCTGAGGCTTAATTGCAGTGAAAAGATCTTTATAATGAGCTTCAAATAGGTTTATTATTTGGGACGTTTCTGTGTATATAGACCCACCAGACTCAATTTCCAATATTTGCTTGGAAAGCGCACATCGCTTTTCATCACCGAGAGCCTTTTTTGTGGGCTGCTCTTCTGTGAAGCGAGTTGTGCGTGAAAGCACCATTGCTCCTTTGTACACTTCCGTCTCATATTTCTGTATTTGTGCGCGAACTGTATTTATTTCATCACTATACAACCCTGGTTTCTGGCTTTCGAAAAGCGTGCAGCTTGTGCAGTAGATCGTGAAGGTAATGCTTTTCAGCTTTTTTTCTTTGAGACAGCTCACATGAAATGGCAATCGCCTCATTTTTCACTCTATTTTTGAACATTTCCCATTGAGCAAACAATGGAAGCTGTTGACATTGTGTTATTTCTAGCCATAATTCTTTCACTTTGTTTACAGAACTTTCCTCTCGTAAAAGTTGTGTATTAAGTTTCCACAGTGCCCAGTTTGGAGCAAACTTGCGAAATTTTCGAGGACCCCATGAAACAGCTACCAAACAGTGGTCTGTGAAAAATACAGGCTTCATGGCGTAGTTGTGAATGTGAGACCAGAGATTCGTCGAAACATACACACGATGAAGTCGAGCATGGGAGACGCCTTGAAAGTGCGTGAACCGCACCCACGTCTATTAGATTCTGATCCTCCGTTAACTGATGCAGGAAAGTAGCACTCGCATCATAACGATTAGTTAGGTATGAGTGATCTCTGGAATCACAAACACAGTTGAAGTCTCCCAACAGTACCAAATCTCTGTCAGTATCTAGGAGCGGAGCAAGTGAGAGGAAGAAAGCCCTCCTGTCACTAACTTTTGAGGGAGCATAAACGGAAATAAACCGCCAATTACGGCCATGAAAAGAGAGGTCACAGCATATAAGGCGGCCTTCCCCATCAACACGTAGCGACAATGAAGAATGATTTAACTGCTTTCTGATTAACAAAAAGCATCCAGCGGAAGCACCACATGCTTAGCTAATACACACCTCGTAATCAGGTTGAAAAGTTTGCAGCGCAAGGTTGAAATCACCAGCAGATGATATCTTTGTCTCTTGCACTGCACCAACATCAACTTCATGCTGCCTAAGCACGTGTAGTAACTGCTGCTGCCGTCTTATATTCCTCAGCCCACGTACGTTGAGTGTCGCTACACATAAGGGTAGGGTGAAGGCGGTAGTCATTTTGCTCACCTAAAGCTTTTGTGTTCCATCGCCCTTGGCCACAGGTAAATCTGTGGTCTTGCTCCCTTTGGACTTCTTTGTGGCACTCTCCTGACTACGCTGATAAAACCGGCGCGGCACATTATTACCAGGAGAGGGAGGTCGCTGAGCACTGGGAGACACTTTCTCGGGCGCCTGTAGTGCACTTGCTGTTGCTTCGTCGTTTTGTGGTGCCGGATGTTTCCTTGTCTGACTTATGTTCATCGGCTCTTCCTCTTCTTCCTTGCCATCAGGGGGCTTTTCTTTAAGGCTTGCTAGGCCAGGTGTGCAAACTGAGTCATCCTCGCCTGTAGCCTCGCTAGTATTACTTGAGCTGTTGTGACTGCTTAGCATTGGCTTCAAGGACTCCTGGTCTTCGTCCCTAATGCCATCTGTAGTCTCTCCGGTGGCATCTATTACCTCTGTAGAATCCATGAGATGGTCCAGTTGTGGCTCGTCTGCGTTATATTGCCCAGAACGAAGCTTATTGGCGTATGTGGACACGCAGGCGTCCACTGAGTGACCAAATCGGTGGCACTGTAAGCATCTCGGTGTTCTGCATTGTCGACGAACGTGTCCCACACGCTTGCAACGAAGGCACAGCGGAGGCCTACCGGGGATAAGTACGAGGCACTGGTGTCCATAAATGGACATAATGTGCGGTATTGAGCGTACAGTGATAGTGTCCTTGAGCACCAAGGAAACCTCCCGGTTTGTTATCACCCATTGTTCCATACCAGTGCACCTCCATACTTCTCTCTCCACCGACTTCACCTGACCATAGCTCTGGAACGCCTCTTCAACGCGTCGTGGTTCAAGGTGAGGTGGAAGCCATAGTAATTTAAGCTTGATGTTTTTAGTCTCCGGATCTATCACCATGCACTTCAGCCCTTTGACACGGAGCTCACCACAGGCGACGAGAGTTTGTTTTGCCGCACTACTAGCGCAAGTAACCATCCATACATGGCTCATTTGATACTGTCCGACACCTACATTATCTGAAGTATTCACTTCCTCAAGCAGAGCGTCTCGGAAGTCAGGAGCACGGTATGGTCTGCCACTCAAGTCCGCATGAAGGAAGATAGAATTCAAAACGTCGTTACCGGTTGGTAGACGCGGGAGGACAACTTTGTAACTTGCATCTTCGTTCAAAAACGGGGTCGACGATCCTCGGCCTGGGGCCGATACGCTGTTTCCAGCAGAGAGCATTTTCGAGCACAGCCGTTCCACACGGCTTCTTCTTTCTTTTTCTTTCTTTCATGGTATTTATTATAGTAGCATTCAACCCGACATTCACCAGTTTTGCATAGGCAGAGAATGGAAGGCACAATCAAAGTCACACACAGAAAAGGCAGCGTTCATACTGTGAGTAGAAACGTTGGTTTCACTTTAGAAGGGTGATAAGGATAAGCCCCTCACCAAAATAGGGTACCACTCCGGTTGTATATCGAGTCCATCATAAATATATCGAGTCCATCATAAACATGCTTTAGGTGTAGGGTCATTTGGATAAAATGTACCCTTGTAGGTACCACCGTTTAGGCGTTTCGGTCCATCATTCGCGTTTTCCACAAACTGCATTCCCATGAGAAAAAACATATCGAAAGGCGCACTATTATCAGAGGTTGGCAGCAGGTATCGCGCAGTATGATCGTTAATCTCAAAGTCTTTCTTTATAAAGTCCGTTGAAGGACAGTCCAAAATAGGATGGCGTCGGTGCAGCTAATAAAACAATGTTTAATTGTCTCTGGTACATGACAAAGGCAACAGTTAAGAGAAGAGACAAAAATACCCTTTTTTTGTAGCCATGTTTTTACCGGTATGGTTTCACTATGAAGGTTATGAAAGAATGTTTTGCAGCAAGGGGATAAATACATTTTGCGAACTCTCTTTAGTACATCGTGGCCTGGCCATTTAATGTATAATAATCGGTAAAATGGAGGTGGAAACAGCATGGACAGTAAATCTTTGCACAACGTTTTATGCCACACAGAGTACAAGTATTCAGTGGAAAACCGAACTGTCAGGAAACGAACCGCCAAGTAAACTTCTTGCATGAACCCCCACAAGCATAAACGCGAAGAAAAATTTGAAGAAACAACTAAATCAGGTAACGCATTAACAAGTGTGACTTGCATGTATGACCGAATTATAGGATGCGAAGTATCGCGAAAAAAAAAGAAGAAACGAGACACTATTTGCCGCACATAAAGATGTACTAAGCCCAGCCCACCTTCACTAACAGGCCTAAAAATATTGTCTCGCCTCATGGGCTCAAAGGTTGAAGACCATACGAAGGTTGCAAATATACGGTGAAAGCGTTGGATGTATAGCCTAGCACAATGAATAACTTGCAATACATAGTAAATTTTTGTTGCCAAGAACTTATTGCAGGCTTCGGCTTTCCCAAAAATAGAAAGTCGTTGTGGAACGAATGTCTGGGCGTAACTTTGCAGGGCCGAAACCCGTTCTTTCCAATAGTATGCGCTTAATTTATATGCGTCTAGCGGCACGCCAAGATACTTTGGCGGGACATCAGTCCATTTAACGCATGTAAACTGTTCTGGTGTATAGCACCATGAGCCAAACCATAAGCCTAAACTTTTTGAGGAGTTCATTCGTGCTCCTGATACGCTGCCAAATTCTTCTATTGTCGATACTACCGTTTCAACACTGGACTTATCCGTGCAGAAGAACGCTAGATCATCTGCATAAGCTAAGACTTTTAGTTCATTACCCAGTATATTGAAGCCATGGATGTAACTCGACTGAATTACGCTTAAGCATAGCAGTTCCAGGTAAAGGGCGAATAGTAGTGGGGACATCGGGCATCCTTGTTTTACTGATGAGCAAATAGAAACGGGTTCGGAGAGTTGGCCATTAATAACTAAACGAGTAGTACAACAGGTGTAGCAAAGCCTAACGCCTTTAAGCACAATGGAGCCAACATTGGCATGCTCCAGAAGAGAAAATAAATAGGAGTGACTGACACGATCAAAAGCTTTAGCAAAGTATACCTGGAGCATTGCAAGCTGCTCAGTGGAACCATAACAGTATTGAAGAATTAGTGTACGGGCAATATGTATGTTGGTTTGAATTGATCGGCCCCTAATTCCACACGTCTGATGAGAACCAATTAGAATTGACATCGCAAATGCAATCTATTAGCTAAAACTTTTGAAAAGTTTTAAATTTGAAAGTTTAAAAAAGTTTTGAAAAGATTTTGTAATCCACGTTTGACAATGTGATTGGTCGGTAGCTATCAACAGAACGCAGTTTCTCTTCATCTTTATCTTTATTAGCCACGAGTTCGATGGTTAAAAGGGGGACAAAAGCGCCTCTAGTGAATTCGGTGTTGCCTTAGAAACGTGCCGTAGAAAGTTATACTGCGGTGTATATCGGTAATTATGAGCATGCAAATTACAGAACTCACAGTTAAACGAGTAGCGAACTACGTTTCCGCTACATTTCTTCTGCGCTTGGCGCACACGCAGAGCCATCTTGCGGCAAACACAGAAGACCCCCTCCTCGCAATGTACGGCGCTGCCCCGACAGGTGGCGCGCCACTCGCCCGCTTCTCCCCTTCGTCTCGTTTGAGCGCATTGGGGCCGTGCGGGGACCGGCGCGAGGATGCCCCAAAGTTGTGCTGTGGACTTAGAAGTGTTGTATATGAAAACTATGTGTTTGTATGACTCAAGAGCATGCCGAGCGAATGAGTGGGCGGTGCGAACGGGGTGCGATAACGCTATCGCGTTCCACTCTTGAAGGTGAAGCTTAAGCGTCCTCCAATTTTTTCTATGTCGTTATGGACGGTAGCGCCATCGCTATCAAGGGCCGGTATTTATAATACATCTTTACTGTTCATTTTAAAGAATTGCCACAGTTCTTTTGGTCTTTTCTGTATACGGAGGTGGAACGTGTTAAATAACTTTGGCTGTCTTGAAAGCTGCCTGCGTCCCTTCAGTTCTTTTCTTGTGTTTATCTTTAAGCTTCAACGAAGGGTTTATCTTACAAGCAGCGTAAACGTGCGCTCTCTGCTTGTCCTTGCATTTCACGTCCCGCGAACACCACAGCTTACTTTTGATGCGCCGCGCAGTCATAGCCTATGATGGTACATATCTTTCACGCATCTCGAGCAACTTGTTCCTAAATACTTTCGATAGCTTTTCCATGTTAATGAATTCACCCTGTGTCTTAAACACATCAAAGTAGGAATATATAGAGCTAGGATCATATCACTGACAAGTGCTTTTTTCATAGCTGTAGAAACGCCGTGTACCACCGTTAGCAGCTCTCACATACTGCAAATTCATATCGCACAATACAGCTTGGTGGTCGCTTATGCTCGGCAGCACTACTGTAGAACGCGCCGACTCTGGCGTATTAGTGAAAAATAAATCTAAACCATTTCTTGCTTTGTGGGCTCTACAACTAGCTCAGTTAGCTCGAAGAGGCGACATATCTTTAACATTTCTTTACTTGACTGGCTGAAAGCGCTGGAACTGGGATCTGCTAGTGACCAATCGATTTCCGGAAGATTAAAATGTCCGCCTATAAGTAGACAACCGGTGCACACTGTTTCCATTGCAGCGGTAAGCTCACCAAGAATATTAACTTTGCTTCCTGGTGGGCGACAGAACGAACGTACCGATAATGACCTACCGTTCTTCAATCTAATCTCTACCCACAATATTTCACTTTGACTGCATTCTGTATCAATTTCCAGGGAGCACACTGTCGCATCCACTGAAATAAAAACGCCTGCCCCGAAACGATTTCGGTCCTTACGGTACAAACAAAGACTTGGGAAATACTTCACTATCCTCAACGTCAGCATCGAGCGAGGATTTAGATCCAAGAACGACAGTTGGTCTAGACATATCAACGAGGCTAGAAAATTCATCACTTTTATTTCGTATACTCCTGCAATTCACAATGAAGAAAGAAAGCATCGACCCATCCGCTTTCAGTTCCTGTTAATCTGCGTGCGCAACTTTCATAGACGTACTTCATCTTATTTATTATAAAGAGTAGTGAACTTGAGGTTTACTTTGTCAGTCTTCTCTCGATTCGCCTTAGCGTAATCCAACAGTCGGTTCCGCTTTTTGGGCACCTTCTCCGAAAAGTCCTCCGAAATATCTGAACCTATTAATTTCTTTGCGCTTGATAACACTGCTTTCCCTTAAACGAAAGAAACTTGACCATTATTGGCGGCTTTTTATTAGCAGTATGCCTTCGAAGACGATGGAAGGCTTACTCTATTTCCGTCAACGCGTTCAGTGAAAACTAATGAGTTATGAAGACTGCACAAATGTCCTGTTAAGCTTCCATCGTGCGGCTGTGGTGGCCGACGGGCTGATCGTCCTTCGGGAAGATACACCCAGAACCAAACAACGAATGCTTTCGTCGTGACGGAAAGAAGCGGTGCTTTGTAGAAGGATGCGGCACCCCGCACGGTCGGTGTTCGCTTCATCGCTTTCCTTGCTTAACAGGTGATCTCGAGTTCAACCGCTCATCTAAGCGAATGTGCAGTTACCAGGGCCTAGTGGAGAGCCTAATGACGTCGAGTTCTGGGACATATTAAGTATACTGCACTAATCGTGCCATTGACTATAAAAAGTGACGTAATTTTTCTTCTTTCATTTTCTTTTTTTTTTTGGCGATGCTAATGACGCCGAATGCCCCATTTTTGACGAGCCATGACTGTGTGAACAACACACATCCAACTCTGAAACTTCGCATTTGTGGTCTTTGACGCTTGACGCTTGACAAGCGCACGATTTCTTGTTGGACCCCATATACTTTCACTTGTACCAATTGCGTTCCATGCAGTGTAAATTTCCCATTTGACGTGGCATGGATGGCGCGAAGAACTGTGTGTGTGTGTGCGTGTGCGTGTGCGTGTGTGTGTGTGTGTGTGTGTGTGTGTGTGTGTGTGTGTGCGTGCGTGTGCGTGTGCGTGTGTGCGTGCGTGCGTGTGTGTGTGTGTGCGCGCGCGCGCGCGCGTGCGTGCGTGCGCGCTGCACATATACGCACTGCGAACTGCGAATACGAACACGGAAAAGAAATACAAGATAGTGGAACGTATACGAATATATTTATCGACATCATCGTCAAAAAAGTACAAATTTCGAAATTTCCTAAAATAAATGAGCTATTATAGCACAAAATACACACAAAATGCCTAATTTGGCCACACACGAAGCGTAGCGGACCACATCTGGGTGTGTGCCGCCCAAGTGTCTGCAGATCAATCTCTACTCATGTGGCCTTCCTCGCCACACCTGAGGCATCCTCGTCGTCCTCCATAGTCAGCAGTGGCACAATCCCGGCTCATGTGCCCTTCTTGGTTGCACTTGACGTATGTTCCGCCGGTGGTGCTTCTCGCTGATTTGCCACGCTCCCAATGGCGGACGCCCCCGCAGATAGAAGTGAGCTCCCCCTTCTGTGGGGTTGCCTCACCCCAGCAGTCCGCTCCAGCCGCCAAGGCGCCTCCGTGTTGAAGGTTCTCGTTCCAGGCAGATCCCACGGGCGCCCCAACCTGCGCCTTTATAGACGCCATTGTCGGAGCAGCCATACGGACAGCACTCGAGCTGGAGACAGCAGAAATTGTGATGGTAACGCAGGCCCATCTGTTGCCTGAGTACTTACCACAAGGCCGCCGGGAGGTTGCTGCTTCATTACCACTTTGGCTCCGCGTCCACGGCCTAGCCCAAAGAAAGCGGCCGTGAAACTGTTCGGGACTTCAGCCGCGATCAAACGTTCTTCACAACAAAGTCTTCTTCTTCTTCTTTCTCTACTTGCGAACACCACTTGCTTCTATGACTGCATGCTCTACTTTCTCCTACAGGGATTACAATGATAGCCTCTAGAGTTGTGTAAATGTGTGGGCTTTTGCTGGCCATTTTCGGTGTTCATGTTTCTGAAGCTGATAGTCAACGCTATTGGGATCGTATGTGGCGTCTAAAAGTTACATTGTGCACCAAATTCTTGACTTTCCTGAGCAACGACGACGAAAAAGAAACCTGAGACCAGCGGGAGCTGCAATTGCGTGAAAAATAGAAAGTAAAGCAGTCCGTGCACGAGAGAAGCAAAGCACAACGCGAAAACATCTCAGCACGAGGCACGTGCTGCCTTCACGCGGTTAACGAACGCGGCAGAAGGCGGTGCAGATCCTCAAATCAGGCGAAAACAAAGTGTACGAGATGCAGTCGGCGTCGCATATCATCCACGTATAATTTATGGCGTGTATCACGAAACAAAAATGACGATGATGTTATGATGTTATCAACTAAAGCGGTGAATGAGCGAGTTTTTGTAAAGAAATTGCCAGGCTTCGTTGACTCCCTGATTCACTTCAATGAATTACTAGCAATTACTAGCATTACACTTCAAGAAATTACTTCTAGCAGCAATGTGAGCCCCGACTAGTGGATGCGTCCATCGAGTGTGATGTGCGATCTTCATAGAGCGGAAGCCCCGGTAATCGTATAAATCGTTGAGAGAACTCCAGCTACACATGAATTCTTAGAAATCACTAGATAATGCTAATAGGCACTGTCAATTGTTAGAAGGTGAACTTCCAGAAATGCGACGCCTCATACAGAAATATATGGGGTGATCATTTTCAAATTTTACAAAATTTTTAGAAATTACCTGTTGCAGAAACGAACATAATTCAGATGTGACTCAAACATAATTCTAGCCGTTCAGCTGGATTATTCAGAGAGGCGGACGTGCAAGAGAGATCGAAGCACATATTCAACTAATTAAGAAAAAGTCACGAATTTGCTCTCTTATGCTTAGATGCACAACAGTAACTGAACGCTCATGTATTTCGTCCCAACCTTTCGGAGACAATATATAGAGACTGGTGCCCTAGAAATTCATATGAAATGGATGCGTCTTGCGATCTCACCGGGTACAATTCGGAAATTGCAATACGTGCCTCAAAGTAATTAATTATGAAGTTTATTATATATATATATATATATATATATATATATATATGTGTGTGTGTGTGTGTGTGTGTGTGTGTGTGTGTGTGTGTGTGTGTGTGTGGAGAGAGAGAGAAAGAGCAACGTTCATGTCGTATCCGTTCGAACGTGGCCGTAGATCAGGCACTGCTTACCATGTACGAATATTCGTTTCTGTTCGAATGTAAGAAATAGGAATACTTTTTGGAGCCTGAAGGCAGAGGGCCCATGTGAGTGAGGATTGTTCAGATTGGTGCTACGGTATATAGGAGAACCGCGGCGTTAGCCACTGCGGTATTTGAGCGAACACACGGGGCAAATAACATCTGCCCACACTTTTCATTCAACACGAATTCCTCACTTTTTGCAGTCTAATTTTCAAACTTGTCTAAATTTAGGCAAATAAATTTATTATTCGGCCAGTATCACCATAATTACATCCCTTTAAAACAATATGCGGTGTGGCATCTGCTCACTCTTTCCTTCAGCGAACGCAGCACTCACGCGCGTCTGTTGACGTGTTCTTCCATTGTTTTATTACTATCATTGTCATGGCGCACCAAATGACTAATAGCAGTTGTTTCTTATTTACAAGCTCGTCAATTAAGCAGGCGCCCGTTAGCGGTAGGCATTACATGCATTTATAAAGTGATGTTAATAGCCCTATCCTTTTTGCCAGAATGGACTCTATACAACATTTTTTTTATGTATTTAGAAAT
Source organism: Dermacentor andersoni (assembly GCF_023375885.2). NCBI lineage: Eukaryota > Metazoa > Arthropoda > Arachnida > Ixodida > Ixodidae > Dermacentor > Dermacentor andersoni. The sequence goes on from NC_092814.1 coordinate 149,243,159, forward strand.
GAGAAGAAAATGTTCGATATTCGACATGGTATTTCGACGTCGTTTTTCTATAATATCCCCATTCTATTCGATTCGTAAATTACTCTATTCGAACACACCGGTACATATGAGGTTCCAGCAAGCAAAGAAAGGGGCGTGCGTCTGGTGCCGTTGAGAATAGCGTCTAATTTACGTCGTAGTCCAAGCGGCTGGTGTCGGTTGATCATGTGGATCAAGTTGCAACAGCCGCAACACCATCTGCCAGAGCCTGGTGCAGCAAGCAGCGCGTCAAAATGAGCAGAAGACATTCAATTCTATTCTTTTTTTTCTTTCTGTTGTTGACGCGCTGACTAAGCAATCTTTCCACATACGTTTACTTTTAACAATCTCAACATCCCTTCTCCTGCATTCTAACAATATATCCTGCATCGTGCCTGATGACTGCTGTCAGACCCGATAATAACCAGCTTTTTTTTTTCATGTCTGGCAATAAACGCTGGTTATTTCGAAATTTGAAGCACATTGACACAGTCATTGAATGCGGCAGTATTGAAAGCACTTGGCGATCTGGCGTACACTTTCTCGACACCTGACATTAAACCGGAATCTTCGTAAAGTCAGGCCAAACGGCCTATGGCAACTGCCTCGCCTAAGACAGATTTAAGAACCGTTGCAGCCTCTACATTGTGCGAAGAAAAGATGTACAATGACCAGCGTCAGGGTAAATGGTGGGCATTCACTTCTCGTCTGGAAGCAGCATGGCCTGTCCTCTTTGCATCCTGTCCTCAGGGCGGCAATGGAGGAACCTTGGAGAACGCTTTCTTCACTTTCGCGTTTCTTCGTGGATATATTTCTACAGAAATCATTACAAAGTTCTCGAAAAACAGTTGAAACCAGAACCAGAGGCTAACTGTGGGTACGATTTCGAAGATGCATTACATGCAAAGAGGACATGGGGATACCAAAGAAAAATAAGGAAGAAAAAGAAAGAAAAGACTGGTTGCACACACGTGTAAATCATGTAGATATGTCAACTGACATAAGAAAACATAATACAAAACTCAATTTATACACTCTTCAACAATTATTGGTTGCATTCGACAAAATTAGAATGACATGGTATTTTTACTGCACGTTTCTGGAAACATGTTGCCATGGGAACACGTTGTCATGGGTTAAGTGCTGACTCAGTACGAAACATGCTTACTCAAGAAAGCAAAGTAGATCACAAAAAGTGCGTAGATCAATGTGATCCCGTGCTTGAAGCATGCCGCTTTAATAAACAGCAGCTCTGTTTATAAGGGATATAAACGTATTTTCGAAAGTTGGCATGAGTGTTTTCAGACAAAACCGTCTGGTGGCCACTGAACGGCAGTTTAAAATTCGGCCTTCAAAGGGCTGCTGAATATTGCGCGCTGGTTGTGGCCGAGTCGCATTTGAAAACACGTCAATTGATGCACCTATGGTGTATGGCACTTCTGTATAAACAGAGCTGCTCTTGTTAATTGACATGTGATCAGTAGCGACTATTACTTTCCTATTATCCTTCTGGGATACCAGGCGTCACAATGTCGGTATAAAATTACCTGTCAGTATGCAGACCAGTTTTATGCATATACTACAGCAACGACGCATGAAAGATATCGTCCATAAGCTTCGTTCAAAGTCTTCTCGCTTCTTCTTTGTCCTCTTTCTCCTCGCTCCTCATCCCTTCCCATTCAATGCAAACGGTATTTTCTAGGTAAATCTCTCTCAAAAGTTGTATACAATCGTCGCCTAAGCCTTCCCCTTCCAGACCAGAATATCCCACATGTTGTGATCAACGTTTTCATATGCGCCTGTAATGTCTAAAAAGGCCACATATAGTGGTCTGCTTTCTACTCTTGATATTTCAATACACTGAGTAAGAACAAATAAGTTATCATCCAAACGCCTACCTATTCTGAAGCCATTCTGAAGTTCTCCCAAAATGCCATTATTCTCTGGCCATGCTTTCAGCTTTAATTTGATTGCCTGCATTGCTAACCTGTATATTACCGATGTAATGGTCAACGGTCTATATGAATGAGTTCTATCTTTCTCCCCCTTACCATTATAAATTAAATTCATTCTATTTGTCGCTAACTGTCTGGTATTCGTCTATCTTTTAAAGTTTTTTCCACTGCTTTCACCAGAGCTTCCTTACTTTATGATCCTAGTTCATTAGTCAGCCTAACGGGAACCTCGTCTAGCCCTGTGTGTGCTTCGGAACTTTCTCTTCGGCTTCCTTCCAGTTGAAATTTGTCAGCACCAGCCCCTTTTCCATCTGGTTCTCGTTCATGTTCTTTTTTTCCTCATGCTCTTTTTTCCTCTTGCACCCTTCCCAAACATAATTATCAATCAGTGGCGGCTCTTCCGACTCTGTAAGGTGCGTTGTGCGTTTCTGTAACCGCGTACACCGCTATCTGTTCTCTATTTAACTGCTCCTCAATCTCTGCCCACCTTTCCTTTCTTCTGCCGCCCTGCATGTTTATGTAGCCTAATGCATAGCAAGCTCTCTTTCTCGTTTTCCTCCCATTTCTTTTATTGACGGCGATGCTAATCTGAGGTTCCCCTAAAGGACCTTCTTCATTACCGCCTACACTGGCCTCCTGAGCGCCCGTGGGACGTGGTGTAAAGTCACAGGAAAAAAATTTCAGAGTACCGCATTCGTTTTCCCCGCACCACCGACGCGTTCATTGGCCCAACCGTACCACGTGACTTTGGCGTGCCATATAACTTCCAAGCGCCGGGCGGGCCTGCTGAGTTAGAGCACAGGCAGCGCAGGTTCCCTACGTTTTTTGTGTTCCGATTGTCGCGCTCGCATTTGACTGCAAGGAAATCATGCCTGGCTGCTGCGCCTACGGATGCAGCAACCAAACTGAGTCTGGAAAGACATTTTTCTAGATTCCGACCGGGAAAAATGACCGATACCGTCGTTCTGCGTGGTTAAACAGAATCGGCCGAGAGAACTTCAAGCCTACAAAAAACACCCGCGTCTGCGAGGTCACCTTGATTGTGCTTTTCGGCACTGTTTTAAAAGATATTTAAGCGGAGTGCACGCGGTGTTAGCGATGCTACGAAAATAGAAGTTCATTGCGCGAATCGTTCGCATCTTGCAGGCTTGACGCGGGCACACGTGTACGCGTTTGTTGCTCAACACACGCGGTTATTCTATGCTCGTGGCACGCGAAGGCACACTTGTCGCGCGAGAATTCCACGTCCTCATGTGCACCAGGTACTCGCATGATTTCTCCGCGCACGTGAGCGCGCTCTCGCCTCGAGTCACTCGACCCATATGGCACCTGTTTTTCGCAGATCGTGACGATCGCAGTCAATAAAAACATGGTCAATACGAGGCCCATATTACTTCCTTTTTTCCACTTATCCTTTGCTCATTTATACATACGCATTTTGAGCTTGAAACCAACGGCCAGGTGATATTCGCAACACATGCTTCAAATTTTGAGCTTGTAAGCCGAGCACATGCAATGAACTGAAGTCAGCATACATATCATGTTTTATGTTGAAATGCTACGGTGCATACCCAAATAATGTTGTGCTTGATGCACAACAAGAAATACAAAACAACAGAACACCCAGTAGCTTTAGTTTCACTCTGTCACTATGCATGTTACATAAACCGCTCTAAAAGCACAAGAATTTTATGCATCGCCTATATAACTTAGAAAAAAAAAGTGCTGCGTCACCAGCGGGCGTTCCTGCTTTTTATTTTTACACAGGCAGCAAATCTTGGCAGTCTAAGAAAACAGTCATAAATAAGTTGAGAAGAGTAGCCCGCTCATGAACGCACTAGACAGCCGCGTTCATAAATCGCAATGTAGCAAACTCTCGCTCATTATCAGTGTACAGAAGTACATATACGTTGCTGTAATTATGCAAATGGCTCATATTGGCCTTCCACAAAATTTAGTGCGCGAAATGGTCATCGAAGTTGGTTTTTACGCCTGCTGTGCACAGATCGTCTTACGATCACGGCAAAACACCGGTGCGCACACGGCAGTCGCAGTGTGTCGTGCGTATACGGCGGACAAAGTCGCCCGGCAGAATCGAGGACGCGCGGTATCCGTTTACAAACTAAATTAAATGTATCCGATTTAGCTTGTGAAATTATACAATGAACGTACGTGCCTGTGACACTGTCAGGTGTTAGTTTCGCCCTGCTTGGAAACATTCAATATAAGCCGACGGCGGTCCACGATGTTCATGCCCAAAAGCACAAGCTTGCCTCATTCCGGCTCGAAGTGACGAAATGTTTCCTTCTTAGCTCGCTCCGCGGAAGGGGAAAAAAAAAAAAACGCGTGCATAAGCTCCCGATAGCAGCGCTAAGCTGTTGTCCACAATCGTAGCACAGTTCCAGCAGTAAACACGATCGGCGTGCAAAACAACCACCGGCTGCATTAGTTCGCACAAAATAACACTTTATTATCGTTCTTAGCAATAATGTTTTTTTTTCGTCCAGCCTAATTACATAATTAGTCTAAATTAATCATTGAAATTCTAAGATAACGTAATTACACGAAAAACTCCCTATACAGCTTTCTGTTGCTCAATACATGTTACATAAAAGTGTTTTTCCGAGCGTGAAAGGAACCCGCGAATACACGCCGAATTGCCGCCCGACTGGCTGTTCCAGGCACTTAGCGTGTATTCGCTGGCTTCTTTCACGCTCGGAAAAACACTATTATCTAGCACATATTGAGCAGGAGAAAGCTGTATCGGGACTTTTCCATGCTGTTCTACAATTTTCTCATTGATAGTTTTAATCTAATTTTAATATTAGAGAAGTTCATTATATCTTAAACCTAATTATGTCATTAGGCGGAATGAAAAAGATAATCTGAGTACCTCAAAGCGACAGCAAATAACACATTGCCTTGGTTCTGTCCAGCTACGTCTCATTTGCATATGTTTAGAGCTTGGTGCATGATAGCTGGGACACGCTTTATATCATGGGGTGCTACATATTTTCCCTGAAACCTTCTCCAACGAACACGGAAAAAGAGCCTTGATGGAATACACTCCTTAATGCGCTGCGGTCGTTCTCTGCATGCGAACCGAATAAACATCATTAGGTGCAAGCAACACCTAATGCCGACGGCAGTGGCTACAGAAATTTCGTTCGGGGGGGGGGGGCTCACGTTGCAGCTCGGCCTCCTCCTTACGAAATTTGTCGAAGGATCAAATACATGAATAATAAATGCATTGACATTGCCAAAGATGCTGGAAACGAATACTTGAACGCTACGCACTGTCAACACAAGTAAAATATCTCTTATTTCATTAAAAATGTATTCGTATGTACCAAAAGTTGTGCCAGAAATAACTGATATCTATGCTACCATGTTTTTTGTACATTTATTAAGTAAAAAAGATATCACACGAACTTTAGAACTATATCAGCTCGAAACCGGCAAAGCAGTACATGCCGCTGATATGATAAACTTAAAGGCCATTAAATAAACAAGTTGAGGACAAATATTTTAATGAAACTTTGTCATTCAAGAACCTTGTTTATATTTTTGTACATATGCAACGGCTAAGGAAGATTTCAATGACGCTGTCCATCGTTCCAACGTAGTGCGCAGGAGGAGGTGTCACTGGTCGTGTATTGTAATTGCACCGAAATTATAGTCGCAACAAAGATCACATATAAAAAGGAGGAGTTCTGCAAAATATGCATAAGAAATGCGAAGATACAATCGAATGTACAAATGCGAGGATAAAGCTTGATAAAGGGCAAAAAAGTGTCGCTGGAAACAAAGCTCACTGCATGTATCCACAAAACCTCGCAACAAGATATTTAAATATACGTATAAGGCTCCAGTAAATCTACGTATCTAATCAAAAGTCACCGTATATAATGCGTCAAACAAAGCAAATGAACATGTTGCGCAATAATAGATTCATATATCACAGAATCCTAAGGCCCGGCCCCCTCCCTCCCTCCACTCCCCCCGAAGACGGAAGAACATTTGTAAACTTCCTGCTTGCCGCTTCAAATAAATAAAACCTATCTGCCCTATCTAGCGCCTTGTACTCGGATTTACGGAAAGTATTCTTACAGATAAAGAAAAAAAAAGCTACAGTGCAAGATTTCATTCATGTTTCCCTCTTCATCGCGTAACAAAATGTGGAGTAATTGGTACGGGTTCTTTTATTGCGGTCGGACCTCGGGCGCCGAAAGAGTTGTACGGTAGCCATTATATATGCTAATCCTTGGCCCATAAGCCGTGTGAATTTTTTTGTCTTGTCCATGCTTAACAACAACAAAGAAAAAAAGGCGGTGCGGCATCCCAATTAGTGGCTACATAGTGGATATTACGTTGCGCTGCTAGACTCGACTCACGGGTTTAAACCAGGTCGGGAAATTTGATGGGAACGAAATGGGAAAACACTCCTGTACTGCTGTTTATGTGCACGTTAAAGAACCCTAGGTGATGAGAACTGAACAGCGTGCTTCATAATCATATCGCCAGACGTAAAACGCCAGAATTTTTTTAATTAATAAAGTACAAAAAAGGAAGTAGCGGCGTCGTTCGCCTTTCTTTAGAGGTGTAAACGAAAGAAATTATTCTCGAGTCCGATTTCTGAGTTAAACATGTTTCGCTTATCTTATATTTCATACCTAAATTTAATGCTGTTCCCAGCTGTAAGTCCGTTCAACTAAGCAGCTTCTGTATTATAAACGGCTGCTTTCAGTTATCCGGTGCACTATCACAAGGACAATAATGAAGCAATTAAAGGAACGGCATGCCTCACATACACGTAGAGATATTTGTAGATCTGCTGTGTTCGTTGAAGAAGGTAAGTGTGCTACCACAGTGGGGAACAAGTGTTAATGGGTTACAGACATGATGATGCTGTCAAAAAAATGTTTTCCTTGCCTCAATCAAGTTAGCAGATTTACAGGCTGCCCCGAAACGGGGCGTTTATATTCAATGGCAGCTAGGAACTTGTTCAGCAGAGTTCATTAGCACCCGTGCGTTAATTCTCTCTGGAATTGATCCGCCTCTGCGCAACAGCCACCAATCCTCAGCAGCACAATCATTCGGATTAAGAGTCCTCACTTTCACCTGCCCCTGGCCTTCGAGACTTCATAAGTGCTTTTATGTATTGCATTCGAACGGAAACGGCTGTTGGAATTCTGTAGTCGAATACGATCTGCTGAATAGCAAATAACAATTGATGAGACAACATGTTTTTACTTCATTTCGCCTGCTGGCACATTGAAGGAGGTTACCAGACAAGCCACGGAGATTACACATTGGTAAAGACTTCCCGGTCTCCCCGATTCATTCTGAGGACGTAGGCAATTATTTGTCCCTAACACTGTTGTTCATGTTAACATCCAAGAATTACCTTGATTCCTTTCCTCGAAAAGTCGATTGGTTCACCTGGGGCTGGTGCAGTTTTTAGAAGAAACACGCTTATTCCGGTCGGCAGTTTCCACTTTTTCAGTCGGTGCATTTGAAATATTTGATGATTGTTCTCTTACATGTATGCATTTCATATATATGTCTATGTACCCTTATATTTACCTACAAGTGCATTGGTGATGTGCATCTCCTCGCGCCACGCAGTCAATAAACGTGTGTTACGTTTCGCCTACGACGCGCGGTATAGCCGGCGCGGATGCAACGGACGCCGGGGCTTCGTTCAAAGCGGCGGACATTTTGGCCCGTTCAGCGCTACCGCAACGCCTCCCCGCCAAGCGCGTCCAGGCATGTTTCAATGCCACGTGTCTTCGTGTGTGCGTGTGTGTGTGTGTGTGTGTGCATGTTGGTGCCCACGCTTGTCAAAGCGCGGCAGCCGGGGAGAGGAGCTTCCCAACTGTGAAGCGAGGAGGTCTGACCGGCGCCGGCCCGGCGGATGCGTCACCTTCTAGTCTCAACGTGCCCGAGCGGCGCCGTCACGTGCGCCCCATCTAGAGCCGTTCCTTCTTGCCCTCAACTCCGAGAGTATAAAAGCAGCTGCCCCCGGACGCCAAGAGAGAGGCTCCGATTTCTTCCGTCGAGTAACGCGCTCTCCCGTTTCTCCACTTCGGTCGACCTGACCGGCCGCTCTTTTGCGGTGCTAGAATAAACAAGTTGTTCTGTTAGCAGTCGACTCATGCTTTGCCAGGACCTTCGGATGCTTCCAGTTGTGCCCCAGGCCGCCAGGCCAACGCTACCCTTGGGGCTTGCGACCCATTTGCAACACGTGGTTTGTTTCACTATAATATAATTTTCGTTGATCATTGTCCTTGATCAATATTCCACCAACAAGAAGGGCACGTAAAATGACACGATATCAATAAAATTTTCTTTCGTAGCTTCATGTTGCAGATAGGCGGCTTATGTGGTAAAAATTACGTGTTACTTTTAGAAAACAATGTTAAAAATAGCAGTTCGCCTGGCTAAAACTACAATTTGTACCGGCTGACAAGAGTAGCGGGCGCACCAAAGCAAGTAAAAGCATGAAAAAATTTTGCTGCACAGACTTCCTTCGAGAAAAACTAGGTGTGCGCCAGCATTCGCGCAACGAACGGGCGCTCGGTAGCAGACGACGCACCTGACAGCGACAGCAAAATTGAAGACGCCATGTTGTATAAACCATGCGTCAAATATGTATACGTAGCGAAAGAGTGTCAATCTAAATTTGCAGTTGAAATAAAGCACCATTATATGAGCGTATGCGCGCAGTCGGTCTCAACGCCCGCAGCGAAATTACGTTGAATCTGCCGCGAAGCGCGTCTCCCCCCCAATCCTGTTCGCTCGCAGCGTCCTCGCAAACTTTTTCCACGCGCGGCGCCTCAGCGGGAGGGCGCCGTTCGGTCCACTGGACCATTGTCTATGTACACTCTAGTTGCGCACACAAGACGGAGCCACCATCGTCGGCTCACCCCATCCCCTCTCCGTATACGCTTTCACTCGCACATACAGCATGCGGCGCACGGTGACGATGTTATCGCCCTTGGACTTCATACGGAACATGACGTCGACGACGACGACAGGAATGCGCTTTGAGTGTCCATATATGATTGCTATCGCAATAATATAATAAGAGCATCCGGCAACTGAAGAGTCCCGTGGTCCATTACTTTCCGCAAAAGAAGTAACAAAATGGAACTTTCACCATGCGACAATTCTCCGCCGCAGCAATGTCTTGTTTTTTTTCTTTTGGGGGGCGGCGGCACCGAAATGAAAAAAAAAACGCAAAGGAAAGCATGTTGGCCACACTCGAATGCCTACTTTGGGCACCTAATGTGGCTACCGAAGGAATATCGAAGAAGACGTGAGACGCTTGGTCCACAGAGAACCATATGCATGCTGCTCGTTATTTATTTATTTGACACTACTGCATGCGGACTACGATTGGAGTCCAAGCAGGAGTGGACACCGGAACATAATAAAATAAAAGTACACTGACGAGACAAACGACTTTACGGAGGTTGTGATAACATCGAAATGAAGGTGATGCCCTCAAGTGAGCGCGTTGCAATCCGCCGAATCCCCACAGTGATGGCGGCAAACGACCATTGATTCTTTTTTCTCGTCTGCTAGCCAGAAAGCGTCCAAAACTAAGGGAGGCCAAAATCCACTCGGCCAGAGAAAAACGAACGCGCACCGAAGTGGCCCGCGAAGTGGTCAGCGCAGAGCGCGAAAAGCGCATGACCTCTGGCTGGCTCTGCCAGAACAAGAAAATTGAAGAGGCTCAATGTATTCTCGCGAATAAAAGTCAAAGTAGAAAAAATAAATAAGAAAGAATGTACATTTGCTGGCTCTGGTGTCTTAACATGGATGCTCTGACGCAGGTGAAAAAAAAATTATATTCTTTTCTGTGACATGACGGCACAAATGAACCATCACAACGCTTTATCTCATCGGACCTCGTTGCGTGCTTTGTCAACTTGTTTGATAGTGTGTTGATTTGGCTTGTCTCGTTCTATGGTCCGATGTAAGACTTTAGAAAAGTCAAAGCACGTTTGGCGTCAAATGTTTACAAGAACATTAAACTGACAAAGTTCTGGAATTAAAAATCTAAAGCATGGAAATGTCACTGCACCTTTCGCATCAGAAGTTTCTGGGATATTTATACCTATAAAGTTTCGGGATTGAAATCCATGCGCTCCGACTATTCCGCGCCCTCCGCGAGATGCCGCGACGAGCCCGCTCGCCGTCAAAACGCCCTTAAAACTTTCCGCTCAGATGGGGCTTTTTGCGTTGTGTGACTCGAAGTGCATGGGCGTTGCCACAAAATCCAGCCCGAGTTCACAATCTTCGCACCGAAATGGCTTTTCGATCATGAAAACTACATTCTACACAAAATCCAGAAGGATTTCCGGCGCCGGGGGTTGTTTTGGTCGGCGGTGCATGACAGCCCCAAAAAATTTCGGGCGGAGGGGGGGGGGGGGGGGGAGGGGGCTCAAGACCATTAAGCCCCCCCCCCCCCTAGCTACGCCCCTGGCCGACGGTACTTACTTTTTTGTCAAGTTCATCTTGTGCGCCGTATCCACAGCGCCTCCAGTCGTGCAAAGTCGAACGGTATGCATGAATTGATCGAGGTGCTGTTATTTATTGGATCAAACGGATTTATTTGATTTCCCTGTATGAGTCGCGTGAATCTGATAAGGTGGACTGCCTGTGAAGCGGATCATATAAAGGTCTCCTCGAGGGGTGCTTGGCATAGAGAGAGAGAGAGTAAAACTTTATTCAATCTAAATAAAATAAGGCACGATGGTTGGAGCCCCTATTCCAGGGCCCCACTGGCACGAGCGGCTCGCTGGGCTTGGTCCAGAAGAGCCAACTGGCTCTCCCGACCCTCGTCCGCAAGCCATGCCTCCCACTGCCTATTCCTCATTAGTGGATGTTGGTGTAATATGGGACTGTCTATGTGCGGCGGCCTCCTGGGGCACTCCCATGTGATGTGTTTTAGCGTGGGTGTGTCTGTGCACCACGGGCACTCGTCAGTGAACCTCGTGGGGTGTATTCTGTGTAGGTGGTGCAGGTTGGGGTATGCATAGAGTTTCTCACTATATATACCTAAAGGGAAATCTGGCGCTGCTTCGCTGTGGTATGCATGGGAATGCCGATATGTTGTGTCTTGGGATTGGCATCGTTCTCGGATAGCCAGGACACCTTGAAGACGCGCGCCTGGCAAGCACCGTTCCACCTGTCACAATGATTCATTTTCTACTAAAACAGCAACTAAAAAGCTGTGTTTGCTTTACTGTTACACAAAAACATGTTTTGTTTAACTATGAGAACTTGTTATTGCATGTACAATTATATGAATCCACAATTTGGGGCTAAAATTGTTGCTCGCATTAATTCATCGAAGTGACTCAGAGAGACAACGAAACCTGGCAATTTATTCACGAGAAATCACGCATTCAGCGCTTTGGTTGATAACATCATCACAACGGTATTGAACTAACGCACTTCATTGTTTCGTGATCATGCCATAAATTAAGTGGATGATATGCGACGTCGATTTCATCTGCTGCATTATTGTTTTCGCCTAACTTGAGGATCAACCGCGTGAAGGTAGCACGTGCCTCGTGCTGAGATATTTTCGCGTTGTGCATTGCTTCTATATCGTGCACGAACTACCTTTCTTTCTATTTTTCACGCAATTGCAGCTCCCGCTCGTCTCAGGTTTCTTCTTCGTCGTCGTTGCTCAGGAAAGTCAAGAATTTGATGCGAAGAGTAACTAAATTTCGGCTGAGGAAGAGTCAGTAATTGACAAATTTCCTTGTAAATTATCCGCGGCAACACGAACCCATGACCTTCAGCAGTAACTCACCACTTCCGTTGCATTCTAAATGTAAGCGGACGAGCCAAGTATAAAAAATCGAAGTATATATATTTCTCTTAGACGCCACATACGATCCCCCGGTAGTGTACACCATCAGCTTCAGAAACTTCGACACCGAAAATGGCCACCGAAAGCCCATAAAATTCCACAACTCGATCTAGAGGTTATTTTTGCAATCCTTGTAGGAGAAACCAGAGCAGTCACAAAAGCAAGTGGCGTTCGCAAGTAGGGAAAGAAGAAGAAGAAGACTGTTGTCAAGAGCGTTTGATCTCGGCTGAAGTCCCGAGCAGTTTCACGGCCGCTTTCTTTGGGCTAGGCTGTGGACGCGGAGCAAAAGTGGTAATGAAGCAGCAACCTCCCGGCGGCCTTGTGGTAAGTACTCAGGCAACAGATGGGCCTGCGTTACCATCACAATGTCTGCTGTCTCCTGCTCGAGTGCTGTGCGTATGGCTGCTCTGACAATGGCGCCTATAAAGGCGCAGGTTGGGGCGCCCGTGGGATCTGCCTGGAACGATAACCTTCAACACGGAGGCGCCTTGGCGGCTGGAGCGGACTGCTGGGGTGAGGCAACCCCACAGAAGGGGGAGCTCACTTCTATCTGCGGGGGCGTCCGCCATTGGGAGCGTGGCAGATCAGCGAGAAGCACCACCGGCGGAACATACGTCAAGTGCAACCAAGAAGGGCACATGAGCCGGGATTGTGCCACTGCTGACTATGGAGGACGACGAGGATGCCTCAGGTGTGGCGAGGAAGGCCACATGAGTAGAGATTGGTCTGCAGACACATGGGCGGTACACACCCAGATGTGGTCCGCTACGCTTCGTGTGTGGCCAAATTAGGCATTGTGTGTGTATTTTGTGCTATAATAGCTCATTTATTTTAGGAAATTTCGAAATTTGTACTTTTTTGACGATGATGTCGATAAATATGTTCTTATACCTTCCACTATCTTGTATTCCTTTTCCATGTTCGCTTTCGTAGTTTTAATATTTTCGTGTGTTTATGTGCAGCATATATATATATATATATATATATATATATATATATATATATATATCTTCGCGCCATTCCATGCGACATCAAATGGGCAATGGAACGCAATTGCAACAAATGAAAGTACATGGGGTCCAACAAGAAATCGTGCGCTTGTTACGCGTCAAAGCCCACTAATGCGAAGTTTCCGAGAAGGACGTGTGTTGTTCGCACATTTATGGTTCTTTAAGAATGGGGCATTCGGCGTCGTTAGAACGCAAAAAAAGTAAAAGCAAAATGTAAGAAAAAATTACGTCACTTTCTGTAGTGAATAGCGCCATATAGGCCAGCGATCAATGCAGTACGTTTATTATGTCCCACACCTCGACGTGATTAGGCTCTCCACTAGGCAGTGCTAACTTCACACCCTCTTCTATGAGCGGTTGAAGTCGAGATCACCTGTATAGCAGGGAAAGCGATGCAGCGAAACACCGACCGTACGGGTGCCGCATGCTATATCGCATCCTATACACAACAAAGCACCGCTTCTTTCCGTCACGACGAAAGCTTTCGGTGTTTGGGTCTCGGTGTATCTTCCCGAAGGGCGATCAGCCCGTCGGCCACCACAGCCGCTAGATGGAAGCTAAATTGGGCACTTGTGCGGTCTTCACAACTCAGCAGTTTTAACTGAACGCGTTGACGGCAATGAAACCAACCTCGCAAACACCAGCGCAAATATTGCAATTCTCAATTGGCAAACTGGCACCACCAGAATTCAGAGAACACAGGGCGGACGAAAACATGCGAGGAGCCATATTGTAGGAGACGAAGTTTGCGAGCGTGCCTTAGCGGACACCACATGCACAAATGCACAGCATTGCTACTCATACAACATGAACGCTTTTTTTTTCAAGAAACACTGAAGAAGAGATAAATTTTATGTGTAATAAAGTAAGTAGCACTCTTAAGAAAATTTGTTACGATACAAATTTTGCTTGACCGAAACAAACATTGCATTCTTTTAATTGAAGCATGTCTGTTTATTGGCATTATCTCTTTTGCAAGCACCAATCACCCTCCTGGTTGATGCCGGTGACAATTAGTTCTGGACCGCTTTCTTCGCGCCCCATGTGAATCTATTTTGAATGGTGCGATTGCCAAAAGCAAATGATCCCTCGAGGTGGAAGCTGTGCTTTATTGTAAACACCCTGTCCCGAAGTCCGCAAATTTAATGGCGCTTGCCTCGCGGGGGCTGCGGACAGCCGCTTCGTTGCCTTTATATATGCGTGCGTTCGCGTTCTGAATATTGTGGTTGGTTTGCGTGAAGAAAAATCTGGCAGCACAAGTGCAAGATGAAATGAGCAATGAAACACTTCGAAATACAGCCGGTATTCTTGCATGTGTGTACAGCATCGCAGCAGGCAGAATTCGGCGTTGACCGTAAGTATAGTGTATGTTTACGAATGTCTAGTTTTACGGATTTTTTAAACATAGCCGGTGGTAGGTGGTGGTAACAACTTTATTGAGATTTTGCTCAGTTATCTGGCAGGCCCGAGTCCTAGGATGGCCTCTCACGAGGAGCGACCCTTTCGGCCCAGGCAACGAGGGCATTTTAGACAGCACAATTCTTCTTCTAGTGTTGGATTATTCGAAAAGGCGGACATTACTAGCACGAGAAACTGAAACACATATTCAATTAATTAAAAATTATCTCTAGAGAACCTCTTAATTAGTTTACGCTATGTTTTCCAATTTCCGAATTGTACCCGCCGAGACTGCAAGACATCCACTTGAAATGAATTTACAGGACGTCAGTTTCTACCTATTATTTCCAAAAGAGTGGGACGATATACGTGAGTGTTCAGTTACTGTTGTGATTCTATGCATAAAGGAGCAAATTCATGATTTTTTGTTCGTTAGTTGAATATATGCTTCGATTTCTCTTGCAAGTAAGGTCCGCATCTCTGAATAATCTAGCTGAAGGGCTAGAATTATGTTTGAATCACAACCCCATTATGTTTGTTTCAACAACAGGCAATTTCTTAAAATTTTGAAAATATTCACCAAGGTATATTTCTGTGTGTGGCGTCGAATTTCTAAGAGTGCACCTTCTAACCATTGACAATGCCTCTTAGCATTCTCCAGTGATTTCTAGGAATTCATGAGAAGCTGGAGTTCTCTCACCAATTTATATGATTACCGGGGCTTCCGCTCTATGAAGATCGCACATCACATTCGATGGACGCATCCACAAGTCGGGGCTCACATTGCTGCTCGCATTGATGAAAACGCTTTATTTAAAGAAAAAAAAGGAGAGGGGAGTTAGGAGAAGGGTGGTCGGATTCTTATTCCGGAATTCCGTTGGCTAAGGCCGCCGCCCTAGCTCTTTCCACGAGGGCTCGCTGGTCCTTGAGGGTTGAGCTGGACAGGGCTGCCTCCCATCCTTCCCACGTTGGCTGTTTTATAGCTTCTAAGGCACTATTAGCCTGGCAGGCCCATAGCATATGGTACAAATCTGCTTTCTGCCCGCAGAATTTACACTCGGCCGAAAAAGATTGTGGCTCAATAGCATGTAGCTTGACTGGGTTATTAAATGATAGGGTTTGTAACCTTCGTCAATGACATTCTTCTGATTTGTTTAATCCCTTAGTTGGGCCCAGGTATTTTCGTCGCGATAAGCGCAAGTGTTGTAATACGTCTGCATAAGTTATCAATGGCACTGGGAAGTCCGAGTCTTCGGGGAGGGAGGAGGAGGGACCCCGGGGGAGAAAAGCTCGGGCGGCAGCGTGTGCACGCTCATTTCCCTCTATACCCTCGTGACCTGGCACCCAAATCAGCTCTTTGCGCGAAGCGAAGACCCCAGATTGTTTGAGGATCCTGCAAGCTAGCGGTGCAATTCGGCCCCGCGTGTAATTTCTATATGCAGTTTGCGAGTCTGTAATGATGTATTCTGAACTAGGATGCGAAGCCGCCATGGCGATCGCCGCCTCTTCCAATTCTGCAATTTCCCCGTGCCGAACAGAAAGTCCATTGACCGTCTGCCCTTGATGCACCACCGATATTGTGGAGACTCCTCCCACCAGACCTGCAGCATCCACAAAGAAGGCTCCCTCTAATTGAGAATAGATCTGGTCCATCTTCTTGGCTCTTGCCCTCCTCCTTGCTTGATGATATTCTGGGTGCATGTTTTTAGGAAGAGGGAGGCAGTGTCGCGAATCTGCCCCTCCACTCTTTCGGAATGTCTTGTCTTGTTGCCGTGTAGTAAGGACAGCTGATATTTAGGTCCTCTAGTACCTTGCGTCCCGTTTTCGTTCCTGCCAATCTGGCATATTGACTTAATAGGTGGGCCTCAATCATTTCATCTGTTGTATTGTGCACCCCCAACTGCAATAAGCGTTCTGTAGATGTTTTGACCGACAGTCCTAGTGCCTTCTTATATGCTGTTCTGATCATGACATCGAAATGTTTTAAATCGCACCTCCTCATACGAAGGTACGGAGCTACGTACACAATTCTGCTGAGTATAAAGGCCTTGACCAACCGAAGAGTGTCGTTCTCCATCATCCCTCTCGTTTTATTGGTGATACGTGTGATCATTCGCATTACTTGTTCGCAGGATGTACGGAGTTGAGTAATCATTGCTGCGTTGACACCCTTGTTGTTAACCAGTAATCCCAGGATACGCGCTGTCTCCACTTCAGGGATCGCAGCGTCGTGCACCCTAATTTTGACCGGGGCTTCATCTTCTCGTCTGCGCATGATTAGAAGTGCCGATTTTTCCGGAGAGCAGCGCAGTCCGCACTCGTCGGCATACTTTTGAACTGTCGAAGCAGCCTCTTGGAGCGCCTCTTCCATCTGCCCCAGACTGCCCTTCGTCACCCAGACCGTGATGTCATCTGCATAGAGGGCGTGCCGAATTCCTTCTATGCGATCGAGTTGCTCAGGCAAATTTATAAGAGCAATATTGAAGAGCAGAGGGGAGAGGACGGCTCCTTGTGGAGTACCCCTGGTGCCCATAGGGATTGGCTGGGACCTAAAATCTCCAATTTTTACATGAGCCTGTCTGTCTAGTAGGAAGTCTCTGATGTATTCAAAAGTCCTTCTTCCACACTGTGTCTTCCCCAGGTTCTCCAGGATCTTTGAGTGCTTCACATTATCGAAAGCGCCCTTGAGATCTAGGGCTAAGATGGCTCTGCTACTACGTTTGTTGGGTGGGTCAATAACTTCCATCTTGAGCTGCAGCAGTACGTCTTGCGTGGATAGGCGCTCCCTGAAGCCAAACATGGTGTAGGGCATGTAATCGTTTTCCTCCAAATAAGCTGAAAGTCTGGCGTGGACTGCTTTCTCCATCAGCTTGCCGGCGCATGAAGTGAGCGAAATCGGACGCAGGTTGTTAATATTTACCTCTTTGCCCGGCTTAGGGATAAAGCTGACGTCTGCCGATTTCCACGACAGGGGCAGCTTGCCCGCATGATTCATTGAAGTGAATCACGAAGACAACGAAGCCTGGTAATTTCTTCGCGAGAACTCACGCATTAAGCGCTTTGGTTGATAACATCATCACAACGGTATTGAACTAACGCGAATCTTTGTTTCGTAATACACGCCATAAATTAAGTGGATGATATGCGACGTCGATTCCATCTCCTGCATTTTTGTTTTCGCCTAATTTGAGGATGTGAACCACCTTTGGCCGCATTCATCAACCGCACCATTCACCGCATTCATCAACCGCGTTCATCAATCGAAGGTAGCACGTGCCTCGTGCTGAGATATTTTCGCGTTGTGCTTTGCTTCTACATCGTGCACGGACTACCTTTCTTTCTATTTTTCACGCAATTGCAGCTCCCGCTCGTCTCAGGTTTCTTCTTCGTCGTCGTTGCTCAGGAAAGTCAAGAATTTGATGCGAAGATTACCTTCCGGCTGAGGAAGGGTCAGTAATTGATGAATTTCCTTGTAAATTATCCGCGGCAACACGAACCCACGACCTTCACCAGTAACTCGCCACTTCTGTTGCATTCTAAAAGTAAGCGGACGAGCCAAGTATAAAAAATCGAAGTATATATATTTCTCTTAGACGCCACATACGATCCCCCGATAGTGTACACCATCAGCTTCAGAAACTTCAACACCGAAAATGGCCACCGAAAGCCCATAAAATTCCACAACTCGATCTAGAGGTTATTTTTGCAATCCTTGTAGGAGAAACCAGAGCAGTCACAAAAGCAAGTGGCGTTCGCAAGTAGGGAAAGAAGAAGAAGAAGACTGTTGTCAAGAGCGTTTGATCTCGGCTGAAGTCCCGAGCAGTGTCACGGCCGCTTTCTTTGGGCTAGGCTGTGGACGCGGAGTCAAAGTGGTAATGAAGCAGCAACCTCCCGGCGGCCTTGTGGTAAGTACTCAGGCAACAGATGGGCCTGCGTTACCATCACAATGTCTGCTGCCTCCAGCTCGAGTGCTGTGCGTATGGCTGCTCCGACAATGGCGTCTATAAAGGCGCAGGTTGGGGCGCCCGTGGGATCTGCCTGGAACGATAACCTTCAACACGGAGGCGCCTTGGCGGCTGGAGCGGACTGCTGGGGTGAGGCAACCCCACAGAAGGGGGAGCTCACTTCTATCTGCGGGGGCGTCCGCCATTGGGAGCGTGGCAGATCAGCGAGAAGCACCACCGGCGGAACATACGTCAAGTGCAACCAAGAAGGGCACATGAGCCGGGATTGTGCCACTGCTGACTATGGAGGACGACGAGGATGCCTCAGGTGTGGCGAGGAAGGCCACATGAGTAGAGATTGGTCTGCAGACACATGGGCGGTACACACCCAGATGTGGTCCGCTACGCTTCGTGTGTGGCCAAATTAGGCATTGTGTGTGTATTTTGTGCTATAATAGCTCATTTATTTTAGTAAATTTTGAAATTTGTACTTTTTTGACGATGATGTCGATAAATATGTTCTTATACCTTCCACTATCTTGTATTCCTTTTCCATGTTCGCTTTCGTAGTTTTGATATTTTCGTGTGTTTATGTGCAGCATATATATATATATATATATATATATATATATATATATATATATATATATATATATATTCGCGCCATTCCATGCGACATCAAATGGGCAATGGAACGCAATTGCAACAAATGAAAGTACATGGGGTCCACAAGAAATCGTGCGCTTGTCACGCGTCAAAGCCCACAAATGCGAAGTTTCCGAGAAGGACGTGTGTTGTTCGCACATTTATGGCTCTTTAAGAATGGGGCATTCGGCGTCGTTAGAACGCAAAAAAAGGAAAAGCAAAATGTAAGAAAAAATTACGTCACTTTCTGTAGTGAATAGCGCCACATAGGCCTGCGATCAATGCAGCCCGTTTATTATGTCCCACACCTCGACGTGATTAGGCTCTCCACTAGGCAGCGCTAACTTCAGACCCTCTTATATGAGCGGTTGAAGTCGAGATCACCTGTATAGCAGGGAAAGCGATGCAGCGAAACACCGACCGTGCGGGTGCCGCATGCTATATCGCATCCTATGCACAACAAAGCACCGCTTCTTTCCGTCACGACGAAAGCTTTCGGTGTTTGGGTCTCGGTGTATCTTCCCGAAGGGCGATCAGCCCGTCGGCCACCACAGCCGCTAGATGGAAGCTAAATTGGGCACTTGTGCGGTCTTCACAACTCAGCAGTTTTAACTGAACGCGTTGACGGCAATGAAACCAACCTCGCAAACACCAGCGCAAATATTGCAATTCTCAATTGGCAAACTGGCACCACCAGAATTCAGAGAACACAGGGCGGACCAAAGCACGAAAACACGCGAGGAGCCATATTGTAGTAGACGAAGTTTGCGAGCGTGCCTTTGCGGACACCACATGCACAAGTGAGTGAGTGAGTGAGTGAGTGAGTGAGTGAGTGAGTGAGTGAGTGAGTGAGTGAGTGAGTGAGTGAGTGAGTGGGTGAGTGAGTGAGTGAGTGAGTGAGTGAGTGAATAAACTTTATTGTAGGTCCGGCGAGGACGCGAACTCGTCGCGCACCCGGCTAGTCCCACGTCGGGACCGGCAGGTCTAGCCCACCGGCCCGGTCGCGGGCACGCCGGACGGCCAGGATTTGCTTTTCTAGAGCGGGGCTACGCAGAAGCGAGTCCCACTCCTCCTTGATGAACTTGGGGTATCTCGACCCGCACTCCCAGACATGTGAGGTAGAGTGGAGGTCTGGCCGCAGGACGTGCAGGCGTCGTCGCGATACACGTCGGGGTAAGCCTCGTGGAGAACGGACAGACACGGATACGTGCTGGTCTGCAGAAGCCTAAGCGAAACGGCTTGCGCCCTATTCAACTTGGGGTGAGGGGGTGGAAAGACCCTTCTAGACATGTAGAAGAATTTAATAATCTCGTTGTGAGTAGCGGTAGCGTCCCTGTGGCCGTAGGGAGGAGGGGAGTCGGTGCTTCTTGCAGAGGAAGCGCGGTCCGTGAGGTCACGCGCAGCCCCGTGGGCAGACTCATTGAGGTTCGGGGGAGCACCCTCGACCGATCCTACGTGAGCGGGAAACCAGTGAATTGAATGGTTTGTGAGAGCATGTGGACTCGAGCCGCTAAGAAGACGAACAGCTTCCTTGGCGATGCAACCCTTCTGAAAAGCCCTAACTGCCATTTTGGAATCACTATAGATTTCGGACCCATGACCGTATAGCAGGGCGAGGGCGATGGCGACTTGCTCGGCGACTCCGGGGTCTGAAGTGCGAATCAAAGCGCTATTGGGAATGTTTCCGCTCGAGTCGACCACAACGACGGCAAAGGTTTTCCCGTCACTGTACTCCGCGGCGTCGACGAAGCTTGCGCTAATGTCGTGTCGCTTGATCTGTTTGAGGATGGCTGCTGCTCTGGCCTTGCGTCTGCCCTCGTTGTGGACGGGATGGACGTTTCGAGGCACAGGGGCCACTACGAACTTGTCTCGAATGCACCTAGGGATCGGAGTACTGACCATCGAGAATTCCGCAGTGTGGTAACCCAGCTCTTCGAGGATGCGTTTACCTGCCGCTGTGGTGGCCAGGCGACTGAGTTGAGCGCGTTCTTGGGCTTCGGCAATCTCCTCGGCGGTGTTATGTACCCCCAGCTTCAAGAGATCCTCGGTATGGGTCCTGATGGGTAGCCCGAGAGCCCTCTTGACTATTTTGCGGATAAGAACGTTGAGCTTGTCTCGCTCCGCTCTGAGCCAGTTGTGCATAGAAATCGGGTACGTAAAGTGACATAGTACGAAGGCACTGATAAGCCTGAGGAGATTGTTTTCCTTCATTCCTGGGTGCCGGTTTGCTATCCTGCGAACGAGGCGGAAAGCGTTGTCCGTCTTTGCGATGATCTTGCGGAGAGCCGTTCCGTTCCCGCCGTTGAATTCGACAAACATGCCCAGGACCCGAATAACGTCGACCCTGGGTATCACCCCCCCGTCACAAGTCTGATGCTGCTTTCAGAGACTGGCTTCCAATCTTTGGGTCTGCCTCCCTTCTCTTTTCTGTAAAGTAGGAGCTCCGACTTGGCGGGGGAGCATCGAAGTCCGGTGGGGCGGAGATACTCCCCCATCACGTCGATCGCCTCCTGCATGGCTTCTTCGACTCTGCCCTCGCAGCCGCGGGAGCACCATATGGTGATGTCATCGGCGTAAATGGTGTGCTTGACGTCCTCGACACGCGCCAACCTCTCGGAAAGACCAATCATACAGATTTTAAACAGTGTTGGGGAGATGACGGCGCCCTGAGGAGTGCCCCGCCCTCCGAGGGGCACATCTTCGGAGCGGAAGTCTCCAATGCGAAGCTCGACCTTCCTGTCAGTTAGAAAAGAGCTGACGTAGTTGTGGAATCTGGAACCGAGACCCAGGTCTGAAATGGTCTTGACGATGAAGGTGTGGAGCACGTTGTCGAAAGCCTTCTCGAGGTCCAGACCGAGCAGAGCCTTGACGTCTCTGGAACGGCCATCCACAATCTGATGCTTGATTAGTTTCGTGGCATCCTGCGTTGAGAGCCCGGCGCGGAAGCCGATCATGTTGTACGTGTAAACCTCGTTGTCTTCGAGGTACCCGTTAAGCCTGTTGAGGACGACGCGCTCCATGACCTTGCCGACGCAGCAGGTCAGAGAAATCGGCCTCAAGTTTTCCATGTTCGGGGCCTTGCCGGGCTTGGACCGTGCAGGCCGTCTTCCATTCTGCAGGTACAATGCCACTCTTCCAGGACTCGTTTATCTTGTCGGTCAGAAAGACAATCGACGTGTCGTCAAGGTTTCTCAACATTCTGTTGGTGACTCCGTCCGGATTCGGCGCAGACTTGCGGTTGAGCGCGAAGATGGCCTGTCTGACCTCGGCAATGGAGAAATCTTCATCCAGCTCGGGGCGTGGAGGGCCTCGGTAGTCCGGGAGTTGGGTCGACGGATCTCCGTCGCGACGGACAGCCAGGTACTTCTGTATGAGTTTTGCGATGAGTTCATCGACCGTGTTAGACCTGGTGGCTTCGTGAAGGGCCCGGGCCAACGTATGCCTTTGATTTGACTTCGAGCCGCTTTCATCGAGAAGGTGCTTTAGCATACCCCAGGATTTGCCGTTGCGAATCTGTCCGTCGAAGGATTCGCAGAGCTCGTCCCACTGCTGTTGGCATAGCGCCTTGCAGTGGTCATCGATGACCTTGTTGAGCTCCGAAATCTTCTTTCGGAGTCTGCGATTGAGCCTTTGACCCTTCCATCGGCGGAGCATGGCGGTTTTGGCCTCGATAAGGTGGGCGAGTCTGCTGTCCATCCACTCGACGTCGAGATCTGTTTCCACTTTCTTGGTGGCCGCGGAAGCGTCGTTCCGGATGCCTTCACACCATTATTCGAGAGTGGCGGGTGCCCTGGCTCTCCCGGGTTCGTCACGAATCTTGCGAAAATGGTCCCAATCGATGAACGTGAATTCCTTGACCCTACTCCGAGACACCTTGAAGTTGGTCTCGAGAATGTAGTGGTCGCTACCGAACTCCATGGCGGTGTTGTTCCAACCCACGTCCTCGACGTTCCTCACGAAGGCGAGGTCGGGTGTCGAGTCCCGGGTGATGGAGTTGCCAATGCGCATAGGAAAATTCTTGTCAGTGACTAGAGTGAGGTCCATCTCGTTGGCGTCTTGCCACAGGTTGCGCCCCTTGGTAGTGTCACATGCACAAATGCACAGCATTGCTACTCATACAACGTGAACGCTTCTTTTTCCAGGAAACACTGAAGAATAGATAAATTTTATATGTAATAAAGTAAGTAGCACTCTAAGAAAATTGGTTACGATAGAAATTTTGTTTGATCGAAACAAACATTGCATTCTTTTAATTAAAGCATGTCTGTTTATTGACATTGTCTCTTTGCGCCTGAGTCATGCTTTAATGAAAGCACCAACCACCCTCCTGGTTGGTGCCGGTGACAATTCGTTCTGGACCGCTTTCTTCGCGACCCATGTGAACCTATTTTGAATGGTGGGATTGCCAAAAGCAAATGATCCCACGAGGTGGAAGCTTTGCTTTATTGTAAACACCCTGTCCCGAAGTCTGCAAATTTAATGGCGCTTGCCTCGCAGGGGCTGCGGACAGCCGCTTTCGTTGCCTTTCTATATGCGTGCGTTCGCGTTCTGAATATTGTGGTTGGTTTGCGTGAAGAAAAATCTGGCAGCACAAGTGCAAGATGAAATGAGCAATGAAACACTTCGAAATACAGCCGGTGTTCTTGCATGTGTGTACAGCATCGCAGCAGGCAGAATTCGGCGTTGACGGTATAAGTAGTGTATGTTTACGAATGTCTAGTTTTACCGGTTTTTTAAAAATAGCCGGTGGTAGATAGCACAAGTTTTGTCCTAGTGTTGGATTATTCGAAAAGGCGGACGTTACTAGCAGGAGAAACTGAAACACATATTCATTTAATTAAAAATGAACTCTAGAGAACCTCTTAAATAGTTTGCGCTATATTTTCCAATTTCCGAATTGTACCCGCCGAGACTGCAAGACATCCACTTGAAATGAATTTACAGGACGTCAGTTTCGACCTATTATTTCCCAAAGAGTGGGACGATATACGTGAGTGTTCAGTTACTGTTGTGATTCTATGCATAAGGGAGCAAATTCATGATTTTTTGTTCGTTAGTTGAATATGTGCTTCGATTTCTCTTGCAAGTAAGGTCCGCCTCTCTGAATAATCCAGCTGAAGGGCTAGAATTATGTTTGAATCACAACCCAATTATGTTTCTTTCAACAACAGGCAATTTCTTAAAATTTTGAAAATATTCACACCGTATATTTCTGTATGTGGCGTCGCATTTCTAAAAGTGCACCTTCTAACTATTGACAATGCCTCTTAGCATTCTCGAGTGATTTCTAGGAGTTCATGAGGAGCTGGAGTTCTCTCACCGATTTATATGATTATACCGGGGCTTCCGCTCTATAAAGATCGCACATCACATTCGATGGACGCATCCACAAGTCGGGGCTCACATTGCTGCTCGCATTGATTCATTAAAGTGAATCACAAAGACAACGAAGCCTGGCAATTTCTTCACGAGAACTTACGCATTCAGCGCTTTGGTTGATAACATAACCACAATGGTATTGAACTAACGCGAACCTTTGTTTCGTGATACACGCCATCATAAGGTGGCTGATATGCGACGGCGATTGCATCTCGTACACTTCGTTTTCGCCTGATTTGAGGATCTGCACCGCCTTCTGCCGCGTTCGTTAACCGCGTGAAGGCAGCACGTGCCTCGTGCTGAGATGTTTTCGCGTTGTGCTTTGCTTCTCTCGTGCACGGACTGCTTTACTTTCTATTTTTTCACGCAATTGCAGCTCCCGCTCGTCTCAGGTTTCTTCTTCGTCGTCGTTGCTCAGGAAAGTCAAGAATTTGATGCGAAGATTACCTTCCGGCTGAGGAAGAGTGAGTAATTGATGAATTTCCTTGTAAGTTATCCGCGGCAACACGAACCCATGACCTTCAGCAGTAACTCACCACTTCTGTTGCATTCTAAAATTAAGCGAACGAGCTAAGTATCAAAATCGAAATAGGCGAATTTCTTTTAGATGCCACATACGATCCCAATAGCGTTGACCATCAGCTTCAGAAACATCAACACCGAAAATGGCCACCGAAAGCCCATAAAATTCCACAACTCGATCTAGAGGTTATTTTTGCAATCCTCGTAGGAGAAACCAGAGCAGTCATAGAAGCAAGTGGCGTTCGCAAGTAGGGAAAGAAGAAGGAGAAGACTGTTGTCAAGAGCGTTTGATCTCGGCTGAAGTCCCGAGCAGTTTCACGGCCGCTTTCTTTGGGCTAGGCTGTGGACGCGGAGTCAAAGTGGTAATGAAGCAGCAACCTCCCGGCGGCCTTGTGGTAAGTACTCAGGCAACAGATGGGCCTGCGTTACCATCACAATGTCTGCTGCCTCCAGCTCGAGTGCTGTGCGTATGGCTGCTCCGACAATGGCGTCTATAAAGGCGCAGGTTGGGGCCCCCATGGGATCTGCCTGGAACGATAACCTTCAACACGGAGGCGCCTTGGCGGCTGGAGCGGACTGCTGGGGTGAGGCAACCCCACAGAAGGGGGAGCTCACTTCTATCTGCGGGGGCGTCCGCCATTGGGAGCGTGGCAGATCAGCGAGAACCACCACCGGCGGAACATACGTCAAGTGCAACCAAGAAGGGCACATGAGCCGGGACTGTCCCACTGCTGACTATGGAGGACGAGGAGGATGCCGACGAGGAAGGCCACATGAGTAGAGATTGATCTGTAGACCCTTGGGCGGTACACACCCAAATGTGGTCCGCTACGCTTCGTGTATGACCAAATTAGGCATTTTGTGTGTATTTTGTGCTATAATAGCTCATTTATTTTAGGAAATTTTGAAATTTGTACTTTTTTGACGATGATGTCGATAAATATATTCTTATACCTTCCACTATCTTGTATTCCTTTTCCATGTTCGCTTTCGTAGTTTTAATATTTTGGTGCGTATATGTGCAGCATATATAATTATTCGCGCCGTTGCATCATCATCATCATCATCATCATCAAAAACCTGTTTTATGTCCACTTCAGGACGAAGGGCTTTCCTTGCGATCTCCAAGTACCCCTGTCCTGCTTGCGCCAACCGATTCCAACTAGCCCTCGCGAATTTCCGAAGTTCATCGCTCCACATTGTGTTCTGCCGTCCTCGACTGCATTTCCCTTTTCTTGGTACCCATTGCATGGTCCAACGTTTATCTAACCTGCGCATTACATGACCTGCCCAGCTCCATTTTTTTTTTCTTTTAATGTCGATTAGAATATCGGCTATACCCGTTTGCTCTGTGATCCAAACCGCTCTCCTTATGTCTCTGAACGTTATGCCTAGCAATCTTCGTTCCATCGCTCTTTACACGGTCCTTAACTTGTTCTAAAGCTTCTTTGTCTCCAAGTCTCTGCCCCATATGTCAGCACTGGTAAAATGCACTGATTGTACACCTTCCTTTTTAATGATAATGGTAAGCTTCCAGTCAGCAGCTGAGAATGTCTGCAGTATGCGATGCCACCCGTTGTTATTCTTCTATGAATTTTTTTAATGATCATTGTTCCCTGTGATTAATTGACCTAGGTAAACGTACTGCGTCACAGACTCTAGGCACTGACTGGCAATCCTGAACTCTGGTTGCCTTGCCCGGCTATTGATCATTATCTTTGTCTTCTACATATTAATCTTCAACCCCACTCTCACACTCTCTTTATTAAGGTCCTCAATCATTTCTTGTGATTCATGTGCATTGTTGCTGAATAGAGCAATGTCATGGGCAAACTGAAGGTTACTGAGATATTTGCCGTCGATCCCTACTCCTAAGCCTTCCCAGTTTAATGGTTCGAATACTTCTTCCAAGCAGGCAGTGAATAGCCTTGGAGAGTTTGTGTCTCCCTCTATGACCCCTTTCTTTACAGGTATCTTCTTGCTTTTCTTCCGTAGAATTAAGGTAGCTGTGGAACCTCTGTAGATATTTTCCAAGTTAATTACTGTATTTACGTAAGCGGTCTGTACTCCTTGATTACGTAATGCCTCTATCACTGCTGGTATCTCTACTTATCAAATACCTTTTCGTAATCTATGAAAGCTAAATAGAGAGGCTGATTGTACTCTGCAGATTTCCCGATTACCTGAATGATGACATGGGCATGATCCATTGTAGACGTATCTCTTCCTGAAACCTGTCCGTTCCCTTCGTTGACTAAAGTCCAGTGTTGCCCTTCTTTTATTGAAGATTATCTTGCTGAATATTTCTTATAATACTGGAAGTAAGCTAATGGGCCTATCATTTTTCAATTCTTCAACATCTCCCTTTTTGTGGATTAGTATAATGTTTGCATTATTCCAGTTTTCTGGGACCCTTGCAGTCGATAGACACTTCGTATAACGAGCCGCCAGTTTTCCACGCATTATGTCTCCTAGATCTTTGATTAAATCGGCTGTTATTCCATCTTCTCCTGCCGCTTTTCCTCGTTTCATGACTTGCAAGGCCTTTCTGACCTCATCGCTAGTTGTAGAAGGAGCCTCTGTGTACATGTATCTGTACATGTACAGGTACAGATACTCTGGGTACTGCACAGTATAGAATTCTTCCACTGCTTTTACTATACCTTCTACACTGCTGATGATATTACCCTGCTTATCTTTCAGTGCATACATCTTGGTTTGTCCTATGCCAAGTTTCCTTCTCACTGATTTCAGGCTGCGTCTGTTCCTTACGGTTTCTTCGGTCCTTCTATCGTTATAATTTCGAATATCACTTATTCTCGCCTTGTTGATCAGTTTTGACAGCTCCGCGAATTGTATCTTATCTCTTGCGTTGGACACTTTCATTCTTTGTAGTTTCTTTATTAGGTCTTTTTTTACTAGGGAGAGCTTGCCTACTGGTTGCCCCCCTTCGTGTCTTGCCTCCCACTTTAATTGCTGCCTCTGAAGCCAGTCTAGTTAAGTTTTCATTCATTACCTCTATGTCATCTTCAGCTCTCTGTTCGAAGGCTGCGTATTTGTTTGCAAGTACCAGTCTGAATTTGTCTGCTTTTACCCTTACTGCCTCTAGGTTGACGCGTTTCTTCTTGACCAATTTTACTCTTCCTCTCTTCAAATTGAGGTGAATCCTAGCCCTCACTAACCTATGATCACTGCACTTTACCCTACCTATCACTATAAGATCCTGCACTATGCTGGGATCAGGACAAAGTATGAAACCAAGTACATTTCTTGTTTCACCATTAGGGCTTTTCCAGGTCGACTTTCTGTTGTTCCGCTTCCTGAAAAAGTTGTTCATTATTCTTAGCTTATTCCGTTCTGCGAATGCTACCAGCATCTGTCCTCTAGCGTCCTTAGAATCGACGCCGTAGTTGCCAAATGCTTGTTCACCAGCCTGCTTTTCCCCCACTTATATATATATATATATATATATATATATATATATATATATATATATATTAGTGAAGCATTGAATCAAAGGATTCTGCAGGGAAACCGGCCAAAGAATGGAAACACGCAATAAAAATACTGTAAGTTTTAGTGACGTTTCGACTGGGCACCGGCCTCCACTCCGACGGACGCCGGTCCTGACTCATTGTCCGAACGGTGGCGTGATGGAGAGCGGCTTCAGTGGCGAACGAACCATTGATGTTGCCTGTAGCTTTCACACGTCTTCGAAACATGAGATTGTGCGACTTTCTACGCAAGCCACGCGAGAACAGAGCAATGCGATGCGGGAACATGACTGAATGTGATTTTACGTGGCAGTCGGTTTCGTCACAACTCTCACAGGCCACAGAAGTGTTTGGGACGTTAACTTTTTGTTTACTTGATTGGCGCTGAAAAACCCAACTTCAAGCAATGTAGTGAAGACAACTTACTTTAGAACTAAACAAATTTTTACGCGTGTTCTGCGAATAAATACATGATCCTGGGTGTATTTTAGGCATTTATTTAATGCGCCGATCCAATAAAGCATTTAGCAAGAATTGGAATTTTTGAAGCGCTTTTTTTTTTTTCAAAAATAACCCGTGGGTAAAGGGTTATGCGAACTCAATGCAAATAAGTGTAACTGCAGCACAGAACATTAGTTGCCTTGCTTCATTGACAACCTCAGGCACTACATTAGAGTGGCAGGCCAGAGCAAGTTATAGCTCAGGCTGGCATCTCTGCCTTTCTGTAAATCTCTATATCTCTTTCTCAGGCACTGTAACAATATATTTTATGGTTTGGCACCTACTTATCTGCAAAAGTGGACAAAATGCATGCGTCTTTGGTAAACCACAGCACTCGTAGTGCACAACTAAACAATGATAATTAACTTGTAACCTAAAGAAACCAAGCTGAACTGTCACTATTTCTTCAGGTGACTCACGAAACAGTATGCTAAGAACCTTAGTCGAACAACGGTGGTGACCATCATGTGCAGTGCCTGGGGGAAACGCATGCAGCATTACGACACTACCTGCTTTTCTTTTTTGCTCTTGCCAGATCAACCGATTATTCACGATTTATCCTTAATCGAAAAATTAGAACTGACTCGCACAAGGTACTACTGGTAATAAAATAACCTTCAGCGCTTATCGAATGGGTGCCGCAGTGCTACAGTTGACCTGCCGAAGGGGGGCCGAGCACCTCCTTAAAACAGGGCATGGTCCCTCTGGACGTCCCCTGACTTTAAGCACTGGCCACACCAATCCAAGTCACTCAACTACTCAACAACGGTCCTGTATAGATTTGTGGCCAAGGATCTGTCGAAGGTTGTAACCGAACCAATCAGTGTATATCACAGTAATCACAAAGCTATCGTCACTACCGTTGCCAAATAATGAAAATTAATACACGTACCCTTGTCTAAGCCTGCTTGATGCGCTACAGTTTCATTGGTCATCCACCTTCACAGAGTGGAATGGCTCCTCGATTTTCCGCACCCCACCACGCCACGGTGGTATTTAAGCAGCCCACCATGCAACAACTGTTCTTCGACGAGCATTGAAGTTTGGCCACCACACACATGTGAGGGATGTTGCTTATTTTGCTTCGAAAACCTCAATCAAACAGAGAAGCACGAGCAACGACGCAGAAAACTACGGCGGAGGGCTGCCTCGTTTTCCTAGTGCGCTTCGGTGCACCACGTTGAACGTCGCCATCTTTCCACACCCAGTGCGAGATAGAAGAGGAGGTCTCGGATTGGGGCACAAACGCACACGAAAATGCCTGTTTCATTTGTAATAAAATAAATTATAAGGTTTTACGTGCCAAAACCACTTCCTGATTATGAGACACGCCGTGCCAAAACCACTTTCTGATTATGAGACACGCCGTAGTGGAGGACTCCGGAAATTTCGACCACCTGGGGTTCTTTAATGTGCACCTAAATCTAAGCACACGGGTGTTTTCGCATTTCGCCCCCATCGAAATGCGGCCGCCGTGGCCGGGATTCGATACCGCGACCTCGTGCTCAGCAGCCCAACACCATAGCCACTGAGCAACCACGGCGGGTTGTTTCATTTGTGTTCGTCGCTGGAAACACGGAGCTTTCAACGTTTTGAAGCGTCCGAAACGTTGTCGTTGCCCGAGCTATAGTTTTAAGGAACTCTGCGTCGTTTTCTGGCCGTGTGGCACATGTACGTCCTGGATGCATTCACGACACTGCATGGTGGCCGCCTCGTGGATGCGTTCGGTCGCGCTCGGAGATATGTTTCTCTTCTCACATCGCGGCTCTTTCTTAGATGGTCATGCAATGCTTCGGCTTCTTCGGCGACTGCCGTCTCCTC
The DNA here is from genome assembly GCF_023375885.2 of Dermacentor andersoni. Classification (NCBI taxonomy): domain Eukaryota; kingdom Metazoa; phylum Arthropoda; class Arachnida; order Ixodida; family Ixodidae; genus Dermacentor; species Dermacentor andersoni. The sequence continues at coordinate 149,273,738 of NC_092814.1, forward strand.
TGCAAAAGTCACGTTGCTATAGTTGCGGTTTTCCTTCCGGAGTGCCTCGTCTTCGGCGCCAGACTGACGGTACGCCAGCTGTACCGAGTTTTCAGTGAGAGTGTGCGCGTGTATCCAGCTGCGACGAAGCGCCTCGCGGCATGGTTGATTCTGTATACGAGAGCGCTTGGTAATTCAAGTTCAAGTTCAAGTTTTATTCTTCTTCTAGTACAGACTAGAAACGTCCTCCCGGGCTAAAAGCTGCCGTCAGCAGCTTGACTGGACCCAGGAGGCGTTATACATGGCAGCGCGATAACAATAACCTTTTTGGTACAAAAAAAAACTTAAGCAGAAGTTTACTAAACATAAAATTGAAAACTCAGATACATGCTTATGAAAGGATATGTAAGAAACAACAAGACATTTTTGTACAAATAAAACAAAAAGGCAAAAAAGAAAAAACATGGTCATTTATATGCATCGTTATACATGAATATATATGTTATAGGTTAACGAAATACATCTTCGACTCTTTACGAGAGAATTTATTAGCGTAAACATGACTATTTAGAATTTTCGGCAAATTGTGTTTAATAGATTGTAACTTATACTCGGTGCGAAAGCGCGGTACAAGCCAAGGTTCAGGATTTCTGAAATGCACAGTTATGTCATGGTGCTTTAAGGTCGCTAGTGATGTAAGAAAATCTCTCCATTCTTTCCTTGCAAAATAAAATATTTGTAAAAGACGATATTCGTAGTACCGACCTACCCATATGATTTGGTATGTTTGTGATAATGTTTTTGTTGTTGATCGGGCTTCAATATTAGCAATGTGTCGGAAAAGTGCCTTTTGTAATGTAACTATTTTATTTATGTTAGTTCGTGTTGTCGTTGCCCATACTAAACTGCAATAATTAAATTGCGAGGTGAACAATGCATGATAAATTTGTAGCTTGGCTTTTGTCGGCATGTAAGCTCTACAGCGAGATAATACACCGGCGACTGCAGAAAACTTGTTTCGAAGGTTATTAAAATGAGCATCCCAACTCAAATGACATGAAAATATTACTCCAAGTATTTTGTGTTCAATAACTAGTTCTATGTGTTTGCCTAAATAAGTGATTGAATGTTCCAACTGAAAAGGTTTGTTTCTGGCTCTGAAAAGAATAGCTTTCGTTTTAGTGGGATTAATTCTGATTACATTTGAATGTGACCAATCAGATAGTTTCATTAGCAATGCATTACACCTGATAATTAGTTCGTTTGCGTCTTTTCCACAGAGAGTATAGTGCTATCATCCGCATATATAAAGAAATCAACTGTAGGATCTATATTTACTAAGTCATTAATATATAAGTTAAATAATAGAGGGCCCAAAACACTCCCTTGCGGCACTCCATTTTTAAGTGTCAAGAAAGAAGATAGGACGTTGTTAATACATACACACTGAGTTCTATTTCTGAGATATGATTCCATTAAAGTGAGTGGATGTCCGCGTACTCCATATATTGATAGTTTATATTTAAGAATGTCATGATTGATGGAATCAAATGCCTTGCTAAAATCGATGAAGAGCCCGAGGGCGAATTCTCCGTTGTCTATGCTTTGCACAATACTTTCTTTCAAGGATAAAAGGGCGGCTTCCGTAGATCTACCTTTTCTAAAACCAAACTGTGAGTTTGTTACTACATCATATCTGTCTAGAAACTTTGTTAGGCGTGTAGCAATAATTTTTTCTAGCACTTTGGAAAAAATGGGTAGGACAGATATTGGTCTATAATTAGAAACATTATTTATATCGCCATGTTTGTATAGCACAGATACTTTAGCTCGTTTCATGCCGTCTGGGAAAGTCGCCGATTCTATGGCTAGATTGAATATATGGACCAACGTGCGGATAAATGGTAAGTGATGTAAGACATATTTTATTGGCTTAATTTGCAAATTGTCAATATCCAATGCATTGCTGTTATTAAGATTTTTTATTGTTGTAAACACCTCATGTTCGTCAGTTGGCTCCATAAATATAGTTTCTGAAACACATTTATCTAGTGAATGCATGACTTGGGAGTCATGGGTGTGCGTAACGCTTGCATTCACAAAATGAGTATTGAAATGGTCTGCCAGTGCTTTACCGATCAATTCGCAATTTGCGTAGCTTATCGACTTGGGTGCACTACTTTTAGTTTGACGACCTAAAACGTTATTTATTATTTTCCAAACCGCATCTGGACGTTTCTTGTCGATTTCAAAAAACAGACGTTGATAGTAATCTATTTTTGCCTGTCTTAGTATTTTATTCAGTTTATTTCTTTCGGTTTTGAATTCCTTAAGTTTAATTTCTGATCTGGAGTGCAAGAACGCATGATAAAGGCGGTTCTTCTTTTTTATCATTTTGATGTGCTCACTCATAATCCACGGTTTTCGTATCGTTTCTGATTTCCTAACTTGCTTGAAGGGGAAATGCGCAGTATAGATGCGCACAAATAGTTCAAGAAACTTGTTATACGCTTCGTTAACATTTTTTTCTGTTAACACGGAATCCCAGTTTTGCGTACCTACAGCTAGACTGAATAAATCCAGTGCTTCGTTAGAAATGTGTTGGTAGGTAAGTAATTCAATGTTTTGTTTGATACTGTTATCTAATGCGTACACTATAAAGACTGGGCAGTGATCACTAATATCATTAGAAAGTGTACCCGCGGTGCAGACTGAGGTTTCTATATTTGTAATAAGAAGGTCGAGGGCAGATGAGGTAGATTGAGTAACCCTCGTTGGTGTAGTGATCAGATTGGTAAAGCCAAATGATAGTAGTAGATTGTTTAAATCCTGCACATGCTTATTTTTATCTAAAATATTTATGTTGAAGTCGCCTCCACAGACAAAATGAACATTATTAAATGAACAGAACTCCAGTAGCTTACCAAAACAATCAATGAAATTCTCAATACTTCCGCTCGGAGGGCGGTATATTACTGATAAGACCCTTTTCTTGTCCTTGACAGTTAACATCTCGCAGTCAAGACTTATGAATGTGAACTCTGGAATCAGTTCGTAATGGTAATTATTTTTAGTATAAAGGGCAACGCCACCCCCTCGCCTATTCTGACGGTTTAAGTAAAAAGGAGTATATCCATCCAGGCCGACGACATCGTAGCTACTTTGAAACCAAGTTTCAGAAATCATGATGACGTCGAACTAGAAAGAAAATTGGCTGAGAAGACAAGAGATACTGTCACTTTTGTGAATAGCGGAACGGGAATTGAAATGCAAAACAGAGATAAGCTTGGTATCTTGTAGATGAACGTTTTGTGGTAGCGCAAATTCAAAATATTCCATTTTGAACAGAAAGTACAAGATTTAACACAACATTTAGCATATCTTCGAAAGGTCTTCGTGATGCTGTATTCTTACAATGGGTGTGTCGTCCGACTGCCTCGCGAATATCCTGCCATTATACGACCAGACGGACTTCCATCCATGCTCACGTTTTCTACCGATAGCGATTCCAAGTAGTTGCTTTAGGGTAGGGCATAGGTGCTCGTTCACGTAAATTTTGCGAGTGTTATCATTTCCAATATCCTTGTTAGAAAGACGTGCCCTCTTTGCCTTGTTAAGCACAGCATCGCGCTTGGTCCTGGATTTAAACTGCACAATGATGTTCGAGTTTTCTGGGTCTCGGGTGGGTACACGGTGACATATTTCAATGTCAGTCTCGACAATTTCTTCTTCGATAACTTTCCCGATCATCTGAACGGTGTCCAGCACATTCTCATTATCTTTTTTGACGACGCCTTGTATTTCGAGATTTTTGTTTCTCGAGTACTGTTCCGAGTGCACAAAGCGTTTTTCAAGTTCTCGGGCCCTGCGTTCGAGGGCGTTGCATCTTTCTTGAAGCACCATATTTTCATTTTCTAGTTTTCGTCTTGCAGTTTCTTCAGCATTCAGTCTTGTCTTCAGTTCTTCAACTGAGGCGTGACCAAACTCAATGCTCTGAATTCGATTTTTGTGCTCTATTTTCATTTCTCGAATCTCATTGCGCATGTCCCTTTCCAATGCCTCACGATATTGCTTTAGTTGATCCCTAAATTCCTGTTTCACTTGGGTGAGTTCAGCTTTCATTTCCTCTTTTAGTTTAGCTATTTCCTTAGCCATACCTTATCAACACAAAATATGCACTCCACAAAGCAAAGAACAAAGCAAAGAAAAGCAAATAAAACAAAACAATGAAACCCGGCAGCAGCGACGGTAAATTGTATGCAATAGTATTAGTACAATAGTACCTTAAAACACCAACCTGCGGTAAAAATGCAGACAGGCGTTCAGCGTTGTAGTAGATGTGTCGTCGCTGCTGCCAAGTGAATCGAACTCCCGCGAAGCACTCGTTTATGAAGCTTTGGCGCTGTGACGTCGCCGCCGATGCCGCAGTTGATTGGCTCAGCTAACAGTAGTGCTTTACCACGAAAATCGCTGCCTTGTCCGCCACGTGACGTCACGCCACGCTCCGGACACGCTTGCAGAACGAACTGGTGGGGGGCACAACTTGCAGCTTCTGGGACAGGGGAATCTGCGGTAAAAATGCAGACAGGCGTTCAGCGTTGTAGTAGATGTGTCGTCGCTGCTGCCAAGTCTTCGCAGTCTTTTCAGTCTCAGGCTTCTTTTTCCTTTTTCTTTAAATTCTTAGCAGCAGAGAGGCTGAATTCTTTGACAAACAGGATGAACGCGATGCGTCCAATTTGAAACGAGAAAAAAAAAAAGAAAAGTAATAGGTGAACAAAACAAAATTAGCGGATCGAGAGCGATGGTAACAGCGCTTTTTCCGACAGGACGTGTGCTTGTTCAAATCTGCAGAAACAAAATTTTAGGTTTTCATCTGGATGCGTTTATTTCTAAGCCAAGGCTAGAGATACGACAGCCGATTAGCAACTTAGCCATGTTTTTGTGATAAATCTCTATTATAGCTGCGTTTTCTCGATGTTTGTATAAACGTGACAATGAATCGTACAACAGCTAACAACCACACAGTTAGTCAGCTAATTTACGTTACGCACACAAGAAAACTAACATACATCTTTATATTTGTATGGTTTAACAATGACATAAGGCTGTAATTTTAGGTCTCTCGCGATCAGCTTCGCGCTGAACAAGCATCTAAAATGACAAACCAAAATTAGTCTACCTTTGTCACACAGTTTGATAATTTCATTTTTCTTGGAGGTAATTAAGGGAACACTCGCCAAAGGCAAAAAAGTTTATCACACAAACGCTCGGTGGCAGCTTCTTTGTTGAAGCGGGCGTTCCGTTCTTTGCTCGGACGAATCTTAACGCGTAGCCAAGAAGCTGAATTAAACATTAAGAAATGACCTGGCAAGCAATGGCTACCCCCGCCAACTACTACGCCAGCAAGAAAGCCGTTCTACTGAGCCACCCCGCAACAGTACTTGTACTGAGCACCCATCCGACCCATCCTGTTGGCTCCCGATGTAAGCGAAACACTTGCAAGAGTGTTCAAGGATTTCAACGCTCAGATGTCCCACGTACCCACACACAAGTTAAGAAACCAACTGGCCTGCGTGAAAGATCCCTTGAAACGTAAACGTTTCCCGGGAGTGGTATATATATATATATATATATATATATATATATATATATATATATATATATATATATATATATAGAGAGAGAGAGAGAGAGAGAGAGAGAGAAAAAGAGGTTTCCTTAAAGTTCAGCACGCAGGATCCGACGTAACATACGCAGGAAAGAGACGAACCTTTTGGAAGACGTATTTACTTAACGTTGTCGGCTGGTGGACCAGCCTTCGTCAGAGTACAGTAACACATGAACAACACATACACAGCTTTAAAAGCGCCGTATCAAGAGCAGAGGGCGCACTATACCTGCGCTGACTAGACATTACACTGCGCATCATAAATCATTATCATTGCGCATTATAAATCATTATCAATGACACGCATATTGGAATACAAAAAATGAGATGCAGATGTGTTCAGGATAAAATATATACAAGCAGGTAAGTGCTAGCGGTTACCATGATTATGCATAGTGAAAACAAAATGACGTACATATGCAGATACAAAGGCGTGATGTTTAGCACATGGCACCTCTAAGTGCAACCTCGAATTATCTAAATATTGAGGTGTTAAGCGTACAACTTCAAGCCACATACGTCAAAAAAGCCACATGAAAAATAAAAAGCGTTGAAATCGTACATGTACACTGTGGGGGAAGTGTATATTTGTGCTCAATCTAAAGTTACTCAGGTTAGTTTTCCTTTGTTTTCATTTATTCCGGACGAGACAGCGTTAAATTTATGGATCAGATAAGGTTCGCGAAGCTCGCGGTCTTGGCTGGTGCGGAATACAGATTCGAGTGTGGTTACCTTGAGATTGTTAAATGATTGGCCCGGCATGTTAACATGTTTTGAGAGTGGTAGGTTTGGTTGGGATTTGGCATGCGATCTGTGGTTGTTAAAATGGATTCTGAAAGGTGTTTCAGTCTGGCCTCTGTATTGCATGTGGCAAGTGCCACACTCGAGCAAGTACACCACGTTACATGAATCACAATTGAAACTGCCTTTAATTGTGAACATGAATTGGCTGGCTGTGCTGGTGGCAGTCAATGTAGGTGTTATATGAGGGCAGACTTTGCAACGTGGTTTATTGCGGCGGCTGCAACCGGTTGGGTTAGAAGTGGCGATTTTTGAAGACGTTAGTATGTCACCTATGTTTTTCGAACGCGTATACACGACACGAGGTGGATCAGGAAAAACGGCCTTTTACCTGTCGCTTTGGGTGAGAATGTTGTAGTGTTTGCGGAGTATGCCTGAGACTTTACGGTTAACGCGGAATGTGTGAGTATCAAATTAGCCGACTGGGAGCCACTAGGCTTGTTTCTGCCCTTAAGAAAGTCCATCCGGTCGTGTCTTGCCGCTCGGTGTATCGCGTCATCGATCATCTTTGCTGGATATTTACGGTTGAGAAGTTTCTTTTTGGAGCTCCTGGCAACAAGAATTAAAACCGTCTTCTTCGGAACATATGCGCTAAAAAGCGCTGTGCCTGGCCGTGTGGAATCGCAGTCTTGCAATGACGCCCGTGCCTGCTTTCAAAATGAAGAAATTGATGATTATCAGTTGGCTTTTTGTAGAGTTTTGTGATTAGGCGTCCGTCAGAAATTGTAATAGTGACGTCAAGGAAGTCTACAGACGATGGTGAGTAATGATGTGTGAACTTGATAGCGGGGTGTGCCTGGCTGAATGCCGCAATGAAGTTTGAGTTTGTTTCGCTATGCGTCCAAATAGAAAATATATTGTCGATGTAGCGTTTAAAGTAGATATGTTTTAGCCGTACACTCTTAAAGAACGCGTCTTCGAGCACTCCCATGAAGACGTTTGCATAGTTAGGGCCTATTTTCGTTCCCATCGATGTTCCTCTAATTTGTACATAATGAGAATGATTAAATTTGAAGTTGTTAAACTCGAGAACTAACTTCAGCAGAACCTCGAGGGTTGGGCTGTCAATAGGGTTATTACACTGGAGGTGTTCATAGGAGTTCAAGACAGCCTCAATGCCATCCCCATGGGGAATATTCGTGGAGAGGGAAGTGACATCCATCGTCACCAGGAGCGAGCCTTCAGGAACCGTTAAATCTATTATGTCGTTAAGAAAAACATTAGTATCCTTAACGAAAGAAGAAAATGTGACTGGAATAAATTTGATTAAACTGTCGACGTAACGAGAGATGTTTTCTGTGACTGTTCTTATGCCGGATAAAATGGGACGGCCTGGATTACCTGGTTTATTTATCTTGGGCAGCAGGTTAAAGCGTCCGGCTATTGGAATAAGTGGGATCAAGGAGCGTGCTGTCTTATCGTCGTTCTGCTGCTTCACCAATGCTTTTATGGTGTCCTTAATGATGGAAAGCAATTCGTCGGTAGGATCACAGGGAAGCTCTTTATAAAATGTGCCGTCAGATAACTGTCTTATGACTTCTTTTATGTAATTTTCTTTTGTTCTTCTCACGACCGAGCCACCCTTGTCCGCCGGGTTAATAAAAATACCATCGCGTGTGCTTAGGAGAGCATTGGATTCGCTAGTGGAAAGATTTATCTGGAATGGGCCGCGTGTCTTTTAGTTGTCGAGCACGTCGCGAGAAACACCTTTGATATATAGGTCTAGGCATTTGTCCTGTTACCCGCCGTGGTTGCCCAGTGGCTATGGTATGGGCTGTTGAGCACGAGGTCGCGGGATCGAATCCCGGCCACGGCGGCCGCATTTCGATGGGGGCGAAATGCGAAAACACCCGTGTACTTAGATTTAGGAGCACGTTAAAGAACCCCAGGTGGTCGAAATTTCCGGAGTCCTCCACTACGGCGTGTCTCATAATCAGAAAGTGGTTTTGGCGTGTAAAACCCCATAATGTTATTTGTCCTGTTGCGAGGCCGGCGTCCAGTGTGTCGCGGACGGTACAGCTAGGTGGTCTTGTTTGCTACTAGCGCGGTCATGAAAATATTCTTTGAGCCTCAAGTTTTGGGAGAAGTTTTCAATGTATTTCATTAATTGGAATTCGTCGAAGCCCCCGGTGGCTGGACAGAAATTAAGGCCTTTTGAAAGAACCCTTTCTTCCGTAGGCAGAAGCGCAACATGGGAAAGGTTAACTATGGTAGTATCCGGGTTGGTTCTCTCCGGCAATGTTTTAGTAATTGGGATTACGGAAGTTGCCGAACAGCTTTGTTTGGTAGAGTCAGTTACTACCGGGACATTGTCCCGCAACAGTATACGGCTTTTTATTTTGCTTAACGCGTTCACCTTTCTTCCTTCGTAAACATTCATCAAATGTACTTCATGCATGCGGGATAAGTTGGTCAACCAAGGTATTTTCTACTTTTAAAAGTGAGCTTGCTGATATTCATAGCGATTTAAAATGATACGGACTAGCTGGAGTGAAGCATTAGTCAGTACTTCTTGCCACTTATGCTTGTTTACGGTGTATAGTTCAGAGGTAGCCGGGTTTACATGAATTCGAAGACCCCTAGGGATTTTTGAAGTATTAACATACTCTCTAAGGGTGGACACATGAAGTTCCGCACGAATGCGTTTTTCAGTCACCTTCAGGCACTTCGGGAAAGATACAGAAACAGTACTTAAATCTGAATGACCAAAAGAGTGTTGTAGTCACTGGTCACTCGAGGCTGGGTTATTTGGAGACTTGCAGCGCGGAACGTGGGATGGAGCTCTGTCCCTTGACATCGGGGTTCGTGCAGGTGGCTGTGTGGGCTCTTTTGACGCGTGGTCGCACCAGGACTACGAGGCGTCCAGAAGACATTTGGCGCAAAGAGGACGGATGTGACTTGCTATCAGGCTAACGCTCTCGAAGCTAGGGTGCAGCCCATCGGCATCAAGCACTCGGTGGGGGCCCGGGGTAACCATTGAAAACCATAATGGTGAAAAATACTGTTTTTGATCGATGACAAAGGCCGCGAAGCATCCTGTTGAACTTGCGTGCTTCCGTATTGCATCGTCGCACAAAGCCTAAACTTTTACTGTTGTATCGGCGATTTAGGCTTCTTGGCAAAATCAGGCTTACGTAGATTCGGTATACTTTCGGTAGTTCCATCCGGATGTGGTCAATTAACGTGCGGTATTTCTGGAAGACTGTAGCGGCACTCGAACAAGAAAGCTCGTTGGTACAGACATGCAGTACAAGAGTCATTGTGGTGTCAGGTACGAAGTCTAGCAGGGAGCGCACGTCCTCGACACGGGCGACAGACTGCGCCAGATAGTCCGCACAAGAACGCGTTCTTAAATTCGCTATTATTTTCGCTCTTAAATGTTCGTACAAGCCGCCCCTGGACTGAGGGAAGCTGGTCATTGTGATAGAGGACGGACGAAGCAGCGGGTGAAGACCTCCGGGGAAGACACAAGTCTCCCCTGAAGAATCCGCCCCAGCCGCAAAAGAACACAATATTTGAGCCCACTCACTGCGTGCGTGTACTGCGTTGGTTTCTCATCATTGCTGTTCCGTCGCCATGGTGCACTAATAATGATTTGTCGGCCCTATTTTGACAAACTGCAGCATTTGGCCTTCACCGCTCTAAAACTGTGTTTGTCTGACCAGGGCGTGTTGCGGGTTCGGTCGGCGTTGGCCGTAAACATTCCCGTTATGTTGCTGCCCAGTGCGTTAAGCGAATCACGAAAGACGTTTGACGGCGTTTTCAGGAAACTAGGTGGTCGCTGCGGTGCGTTGATGCATGCACTGATTTAGCCGCAATGCAGCAAAATGTGGTCTGGAATGCCTGACAGAAGGGCGGACAAAATTAATGGGCAAAACAAAGTTATGTAGTCTTGCGGTGCAGTGCTGACCTTAGCAATATAAACTTGATTACTTCCCCCGTGACACAGCTCGATCGACCCCGCATGTTAGTCGGCTCAGCGTAGCCCTTTATTTCCTTGCTCATGCCATGGGCAAAGCGAGCTCAATTCGCAGGCGTGCGCGTCACACGTGTTTAAAACTAAAACAATTGAGAGGTTATGGTTAGCTGCTCGACCTAATAAGTAGCTGGAGCGCTAAACGCACAGGAAAAATGAAAAAAAGAAGAAACTTTGGGGGAAGGAGGGGACGTACAAAAGCGCAGTAATATATATATATATATATATATATATATATATATATATATATATATATATATATGTATATATATAACGTTTTTCTTTATTGCTCTGTTAAAGGAATGTTTTGCGAGAGGTTATCCGGCAATCTGACAGTGTGTTGAACAGAAATAATCTTATGCCAACCTAAACAAACCTAAATTGTTTAGATCAGAAAGAGATAATTAAATTTATTTGCAAGAAAGTAGTGTAAAGCATGCTTGACGATTGTCAAACATGATAGAGCGTGGTGCATGTAATGTCCGAGATAACCCGTTTGTCAGTGAAATAACGAGATTTTCCTTGTCAGAAAAATTTGATATATGCAGCGCCGTGTGCCTAGAATTAAAAGCGAAATGTAACCCTTGTTTTCTACAATGTCGCTTAGTCGACACGCCATTTCGCGAAGCACCCCTGCGATCGTGCTTTATTTCCAAAGCTGCGCAGACTCTCATTTTCTCCCTTTTCGCGACGTTAATTTATGACAGAGTCGCGAGATTGTGTCCCTGCCGGCGAACGCTTTGGTTATATAACAAAAAGAAAGGAAATATTTTTTATATTAAAGTATAAAAATCTGTGATTTTACGTGCCAAAAGCACCATATATAGTTAGTCTATATTAGACACGCCGGTAGTGGAGGACTAGGAATTAATTCTGACCCTTCCACGAATGCGGCCGCCACGGCCGGGGTCGAATCAACAACTTCGAGCTTAGCAGCGCAATGCCATGCAGCCACTGGGCTACTGCACGGTGCCATTTGTCCGCTTCAGATACTCTGAAGGATGCAGTTTACAGAACGGGGATATCTGTTGTTGATGCCGAGGTAGGAATATGTAAACTTCGCGATTCCATTTTTCTAGCTTACCAATTTTTGAAGGCCTTTGTAAAAAATCGAGGCATTAAATCTAAATTCTGCTTCCTAAACCACCATAATTTAACGGTTTTTTTCTCAGAAGCAACAAATTTCATTCAAATCGGTCCATGGGTTGCCTTATAAAAGCCGAATCGATCGAACGAGGGATCAAGTCAATTACTTTGAGATAGTGATTGAGGATGATGATGATGATGATGATGATGATGATGATGATGATGATGATGATGATGGAGATGTATTTTTTACGTACTGGCGGGTTCTCTTCAATTATCATTAACCATTTCTTGTCTCTCCGGAGCAAAAGAACAGCAACAGCTGGTAAGAAGGACTTCGTGAGTTTGTCATGTGCCGTACGCTGGCGGATGTACACACAAATTTTAAAAGGGGAGGGGGGGGGGATGATGGCAGCGCATCCTGACATTCCCCCTCTATACGTACGTGAAACGAGGCGGAAGCATGTGGTTGTTGGCTTGCCAGTGACATCAGCAGAGATATACTTTCACCACCTGTTCAAAAAAAAAAAAAAAAAAAAGAAACACTTAGAGTGCTAGGACGTGAGCCCATATCGAACCTGATGAAAGACAGGAGGAAAGGGCTGGGAAACAAAGCGGGCGCACGTTTAGCGGTAAGGACTCTCGCGCTCGAGGTCCGACGTCATCGCCAGCATTTTTAATTTTCTTGTCGACATTTGTACTTTTTCTTGTAGACTTCTCGTAGAGTGATTCAGCCGATTGTACGGTAAAGTGCGCAGTGCACTGTGCATAAGTCGACATGTTTTTCCCTCGATATACGGATGACGAAGGCTGGGGATCGGCTTGCTTTGGAGATGGTCTTAATGATGTGGCCACGAAAATCCAGGTGGTATATTGGAACATGACCAGCGGATGTCGAACTTGTGCATCATTTTCGTTCTACGTCTCATTTAGGAGGACATAATGGGGACACATTCACGGGCGTCTTCAGGCTTTTTTCTTGAGAGGAGACGCGGATAAGTGCAATTAAGTTCAGGAAAGCCATGGGGCTCTTTACATCGCAGCTATAAAAGTCAAAGCTGTTTTTTGATCAAAGCTGTTCGCAAGGATTTCCGAGAATTCGCGAAAACGAACCTTCAGAAGCGTCACTGTTTATGAAACGACACGGCAGCAGCCGCTTTTTCATATCGCCGCAGCACCTAAATAAATGCCCTGTACGACGGAACCTTATAATTCGCGCAAGAATTATAGAGGCCCGAAAAGTGTGATATCCGTAAAAAATCTATGGCGCATTTAGAATCGAGATAAACACTGGAGACCACAGCATTACTAGTCGATTTTGCTGCACCCGAAGACGCCATTGTAACCGCTGCACTTAAAATCGCTCTGTGCGCCCGCAAGAAGAGGGCGTCTCACGGGCGGGATTGGAGTATATCAGATACTCATAGGCCTAATTGACTGACTTGGTCGATTGGGCTTATCGTTCAAGAGCCAAAAGGAACTATATGAAATACGCTATGGTGGAGGGTCCCGGATTAATTTTGTCCACCTTGGGCTCTTTAACGAGCATCCCAAGTTCGGTAAACGGCCGCACGCCACGGTCGGCAATCAAGTCTGCGACTTCGCGTGCTCAGTAGCAGAACGCCATAGCCACATAAGACATCCATTAGCAGCTGTAGGACGAAGTGCGGGACGGGAGAATGGCACTGGGCAGTTATTCTGAAAGCCCATTCAGAACACACCCCGCCGCGCAGGCTCAAGTGCATAGCGGAGTGGTTCTCTCGCTCAAATGAGCTGTTGAGGTGCTAGACGAGGCAGGAATGAGCGTGCGGGCGTTCGCCGATGGCTTCGTACGGCGTGATAATTTGTGTGACGCACAATGCGCGCAACGCCGCTGGGCGTGAAGCCCGAACTCTAGTTCGTCACATCGCTTTATAAAGTTTTCTTTGTTGTTTTCTTCTCTTTACACTTCTTGTCTGTGGGACAGCCTTTTTTATTTACCGTGACGGAAATTTCAACTCACTCCCAATTTTCACTACTATGCATATCAACAACATTCTATTTTAGTTCGGTGAAAGTTCGTCTGGTAAGGTAACATGATGGGGAAGAAATTGTGGTCACTGACCAAATCAAGGTAAAAATAACACAGAGACGTTTCGAGACCCGTACGGGTTCCTTGATCGCATTAAATAATAATGATAAGATGAAAAACTTTCCATCAAGGGACCCATACGGGTCCCGAAGCGTCTCTGTGTTATTTTCACCTTGACTTGGTCAGTGACCACAATTTCTTTAACATTCTGTTTGCTGCATTCCCCGGACATCCTCGTTCGTGCAAGATGTTGCACATGGTTTCTCCGCACTAAATCTTGTAGCTATGCGAAGCACGATTTACAGGGAAAATAGAATTGTCGCAACGTACGTATGACTGAACAGTTCCATCTCTGCTGCAACATTTCTCATTTCTGTAGCTCGGAGTCACTGCAAGTGAGATCTCGAAAATAAAGATCGGTGCTATTCGTTTGGACAGAGTGGCCTGCGCGCAATTCGTTAAATTGTACTGTAGAGAAAACGAACAGAAGATAAAACGAAATGACCATGTCCTCAACCTACCATATTCAGCTCGAAACTTGATATTCGGGAAAGATATAGCAGAGCTTTTTCGTAACAAATTGTTAGCGAAGAGTTCGGAATGTAGGATAGATTACTGTCGGATACAGTAACAGTTTGAAATACCGATGCTAAAAAGAGAAGAAAAAAAAGAAACATACAGGTGTGCGCGGTGTTACTATTTGAAACTATGGATCGAAATAGTGTGCCAGATAATTTTACTCGAAATATTGTCAGTTATAGCTACATTGTTAGCTGAATGAAGTAGCGATACGATGCAGGGGCATAAACAAATATAGTAAATGGGATATAGTGGGACGGAGACTCTTAATATAACCTCCGCAGAGGTGTCAGCCAATGCCAGTATCGCAGTATAAGCAAAAGGGAACGCCACTGACAGCCCGCTGGTCACATTCACTAGTGCGAACGTTCGCTTCAGTGAGCTACACCGCGGAGCACCGAGAGGGGCGGTGGCACTCATGCCTGGCGTTGTTTTAGCCTGAATGTTGCGCGCGCCAAGGTGCGAGCTCAGGGGCGCCCCCTACGCGGCCGCGAGCACTCCTCCTACGAAGCGGCGCTGGCCCAAAGAGTGCATCGCGCGGCCACGCCTCGGGGCGTTGCAGCCCACATACGCACAGACACACGGCGCGCGCGCTCGTTCCGGCCATCGATCCGCTGGCTGGTGATGGCGACGGAGGGTCCCGGATCGCCCAGCGCCCAGGCCAGCTGCGGAAAGTTGCCGCGACGACCGAACGCAGCGAGCCGAGCCATCGCGCCGCAGAGCCGGGCGCCGCGCAGGGAAGCCCCGCGATGAGAGCTGCGGCCGCCGGTGGACGCGGGCCGGGCGGAAGCAGGCGGCGGGTCATCCGTCGGCCACCGACACAGAGACCCGAGGTGAGCGGCCGCCTCGTCGCGGCGGCGCGCTCGTTGCAACCGCGTAGGCGCTCCCACTGTTTGGGAGCTTGGTGCTTGATGCTCGTCGAGCACGGTATTCGCCGAGTCCAAGCGAGGGGCTGAGCGCCTGGACCACTTCCTGTATCTCTCTCTTCTGCGTGCTTGGCCTAATCCTGAAGAGAGAGAGAAATGATGCGCGTATACCCATTCACCTGACGGAGTGTATGAGTCTGCGCGCACGTTGCACAACCTTTCATTCAGTTCATTCATTACGAAGGATTGTGCGCAGTGTGCTTGCTCAAGTAAACAGAAAAAAAAGAAGGAACAATGGATACATAAGAACCTTCCATCGGTGTATCTACTTATGCCTTCTTCTATTCGGTTCAGAATCTTCATTTTTTACTCTCTGGGGATCCCATCACCACTACCACACAATCGAAGGAGGTGGAAGAGGCAGTGTGAGTAAGCATTAGGCCTAAATACCCAGCGATGTCGTAGAGACGTAGTCTCAAATACGGATTACATGCTAACGGGCGCCGCACGGTAGAGGTGGCGGGAGACATCCCACGGATCTTCGTTGATCAGCGGCAGGAAAAGAGGTACGGGGAACGGGCCAGCTGAAGGGTGGAAGGGGAATGTTGGGAAGAGCTAACGACTGCGCGCGATCGGAGAGGAGGGAGAAAGTGCGAAGCTGCATACACAGAAGCAGCGTCACTGAAATTTGGGCCGACGGATTCCGCGTGCAAGATTGTGGCTGACATGTTGAATCGTTAACGGCTCGCCTGACCGGGTTACGATTGATTCGCGCAACGCACACGTTTTCAGCGCGGCATTTCGAGCGCTCCCAACAGCACGGCGTATCAGCACGTCCGGATTAACGGCTGCGGCCTCAATCGGCTGTTTTCGGCTTTGGCGACCTGTTCGCGTTCCCGGAGCGATTAGTTAGACCACACCGCTCGCTTGCATCTTCTTTTTATATGTTCTTTCTCCTTCGACGCTGGTGAACGCCCCCCTCCCCCTCCCCACAGGAAATGCGCTGAGGCATACGAACGGTTAGTTAACCCGGATTGCACAACCTTTCATTCAGTTCATTCATTACGAAGGATTGTGCGCAGTGTGTCTTGCTAGCACAAGCAGTTGGCTTAGTCTATGCATTCAGGATGCTGCGTCATTCTTGCTTAAGAGGAAGCTTTAGCTCGAGTGCTCCTATCTAAATACATGTAAAAGGAGAATTCGTTTTTCTCGGCAACCACTGCACCAAATTTGACGAGGTTTGTTGCATTTAAAAGACAAACATAAAATCTAGTGACTGTTGGTTTCGAATTTTCGAGTTAGGTCGTCAATTTTTTATTAAAAATTGGCAAAAATCGAAAATTTTCAAAAAACGAAACTATCAAGTTTACAACTCTGTAACTCAACCACTAAAAATGATAATACAATTCTGTGAATTGCATCTAATAGTACATCTAAAGCGGACAAAATTGATATCTCACACATGAACATAAAAAAATTTAATCATATGGAAATACAACTTTTGCAAAACCGTTGCAACCAACGTAACAAATTCCCATAAGATGTAAAATGACATATTGAATTTGTCCGCTTTGAATGATCTAATGGATGCCGTTGACAGAACCGCGATATGAGTTCTTGATGTAGAGCTATGAGTTTGCAAACTTCGTGCTTCTATATTTTTCAAACGGTCAAATACTTGAAAATCGTTTTAAGAAAATTCAAGCCCTAATTCGAAATTCCGCTTCCAACAGTCACTAGAATTTAACTTTCTTTTTCAAATGCACCAAATTTCATCAAAATCGGCCCAGGGGTTATCTCATAAAAACGTTTTTGCGTTTTACATGTATTTGAATAGGCCGCGTCGGAGTTGGGCCCGAGCTAAAGCTTCCTCTTAAGATGCAACATGAATGAAATCCTGCTTTTGACGAACGAGTTACGACTAGTGTGGGCAACATACATGATTGGTCTTATTACGAGAGGGCGTTATTTATGCCGTTGTAAACAGTTGTTTTGAATCACGGTTACGAACTAGCAATCCGTGATAGCAACTTTTTAAGCAAACGTATTTTGTACAAACCTAACATCGCTGTGATTATACTATGGCACGACCACACAGCGTATATCTAAATTTTAAGGCTGAGTACACAGACGGAACTACAAACATTTAATACACTTGCAATCACTCAATATCTGTAGTTATGCTTAGTAGTTATAAATTGGACAGCTACCTTCCGTTTCTTGATATTCTTGCAAAACTACATGGTAACCACTTGAGATTGAGATTGAGCCACTCTCGGTATGCGTACTTGAGATGAAAGTACGCATACCGGCCATTTTCGGAACTTTAAATCTGCGGATCCTTCTGGCCATAAACGTTCAGTCGTGTCGACACTTGTGCGACGAGCCCAGCGGACTTGCTCCAATCAGGAATACGCAGAGAAGGAGGTGGAAACCGTTCGGCGGGAGCTGGATGCCTGCGGATACCCTTCGTCATTCAGGAACTCTACAATGACAGCTGACGCACGCCCGGCGCAACCAATCACCCTTTCTACTCGAAAACGAGCGTCGCGGTGCCTTATGTACCGGGCTTCAATGAATCGCTCGCTCGGGTTCTGCGCACCTACGACGTACAAGTGGCACACGTCCCGGCACGGAATTAAGAATGTCAAGGACAAATTGGAGAGAAAGTATCTTCCGGGGGTTGTGTACAAATTTCCTTGCGCAAACTGTGAACACGTATACCTGCAGTGTATGTAGGTGACACCAGGAATTTCTAAAGAAGATTTCGGTAACATTTTAATGGTCTGTGAAGAACAAGGAAGTGTCGTCTAATGCTCTCGCACAGCATGCTGCGTCTACTGCGCACGTGATCAACTGGGATGACGCGTGCATCAGCGCCACCGAAAGAAAACTGGTCTCACGCTTGCACTTGGAATCTTTAATAATTTAAACTACTGCGCACACACTTAATAGCAATACTGGTATAAGCAAACATCTGGAGTCGTTTTAAACAAATGAAGTGGTCGCTGGGATGCCTGAACGCAGTGCTTTAGCGATTCTTTGTAGCGATATCTGCATATCGTTCCGCAATATTTGTGATATCATGAAACATCAACGAGGTTGAGCGAGATCACTCAGCAATAGGAAAGGACATTTTAAGTGTTCATATGATGTCGCAGGATACAATTTAACTAAGGTGTATAATTGCATGAATGTGGTTGTGACTGTGATTAGTAGTTGCGCGACCATCCTTAGCTGTTCTGTTATGCGGATATCCCACTACGCAGAGATAATTTTGCCTCGCAAGTGAATTTTCGCGCTTTAGTACTTTGATTATCTGCAACGAAAGGGAAGCGAAAACACAGTATTACAAGAGGATCATATGTAACATTGCAGTCGATAGACATAGGACGCCGTAATTCTGAGTTACTGCTGGCTATTTTAATGTCCTCTTTAGCATCGTGTTGTTAGCTTGACGGAAGGCAGCGGTCATTATCTTCATAAGTAAAGAAAACAACGCATTAGGGTTGGCACTTAAAATAATGTAAAATTATTCGCACCATTCTTATGCACGTAATCATGCTAAAACGCCCTTTGCTAAAACCGCTACATTTTTACTGTTACACCACGGAAAAATAAAACAAAAGCTTATGTGGAGCCACACGACGATCCTGCCAGTTCGCTGTCACCCATAGTGGCGCACCTTGTATAACTAAACTTATTAACTGCCTTGTATTTTATAAACAACCGAAAAAGAAGTAAAATATAGTTGTCTATATATGCGCACAAGCGGTGAAGTAGAGTCACATTAACTAGCGACTCCGACTTCATTGCACAGAAATACATGACATGACATGACATGACATGACAAGAACTTTATTTGAGTCCTGAGGGACTGAGATCTTGGGGAGCCAAAACCGAAGGCTCCCGAAGATCAAGTCGGTGGCTCCGCCCACGATGGGACCGGGAGATCAAGTCCCGCCGCGATGTCGTGGCCCCTCTGGACAGCTTGGAGTTGAATGTGGAGATTGCTGCTCTTGAGAGATTCCTGTCATTGTTCTTTCGTGATGGGTGGAGAGGCGTTAAGGGCTGGGCATAGCCAGAGCATGTGGTCAAAAGAGCATGAGTCATGACCACATTTTGGGCACGACCGTGAGTGTTTAGGATCTTTCTTGTTAAGGGATCGAGGAGTGAGATACGAACGGGTTTGCTGGAGTCTGAGTGTGGTAGCCTGAGGTTTGTTCAATTTGGGGTGAGGGGGTGGAAATGTTGTCCTGCCTAGTCGATAATGGGGAACAATTTCGTGGAAAGTACATAATGGATCTTTGTGGATGTTGACCTCGTTCCAAGCCTGGCTACCCGCGACAGCGCGGTGCGTGAAATCGCGCGCTCTCCGGTGGGCCTGCTCGTTAGGATTACATCCAAGCGGGTTAATTGAGCTATCTAGATGGACTGGGAACCACGAGATTTGGTATCCTCCTTCGCTGCTCTCCCTAGTCCTTTGAAGTGCTTTAATCACAATACTGTTCGCCTGTTCAGATATGATGGCGGACGAGAAGGATACAGGAATTTTTTTTATAACCAGTGCAAGAATAGCAGAAAGCTGCGTTGCACACCAGCAGCGCCAACAGAATAGGCTGAGCACAAGCCGGACACCCCCAAAAATCAGCATGGATATACAGAAACAGAAACGGCGTTTTGTGCTCCTTTCACGTTTAGTACGAACGTTCCGCGCATTTCGTGCAAAAGTGTGGCGTTGGAGGGCAACATACTATCACTTCACGGTAGTCAGCGCGTTTCATTACCAAACAATCGGCCCAAGTAGCGAAGCGCCGCCATGTGCATTTCAAAGCGAGCCTGCGACCGCATCATCCACACTAACGCGACGATGGTATTGTCCGATCTCGTGCCCAACACCATCGAAGATAGATGGCAAAGCTGTAGGCTGATTAATTTATCTCGCTAATTATTAGCGTTCGCGAAGGAGGAAGTCGACGTCGCTTGTATTAAGCCCGGATATTTTGAATTATTTTCTGTATCAAACAGACCATGCACGAAAACTTAGCTTATAGAAAACCCATTGTAAAGGCATAATGAGTGTTGTACACTTTTATCGCACTCTATGAGCCGCCACCTTCGACATGCTGAACAAGGCGCAGCGCAGTCCCCCTGTAAGGTGAGCTTTTGTTCAGTACTTTCACCGCCCAGGCGAATGACCGTGATCACTTTTATTGCTTGAAGATTTGATCTAAGAGCAGTAATGGAAATTTAGGCATATTTAGCCGTCGTTATTGAATAATCGAGAATTGCTTTCAACTGTAGAGAGATAAACAAGAAAATTCGATCAGGAAGGTCAACTGGACGGTCGTTCGGTTGATTACCCTATACGGGGAGAGGAGATGAGTGAATGTGAATTTAAAAAAAAAGAGGCAAAACGAGCGAGACAGTTCATTTGCGCAGTATTAGACGTACTGTGTCTGCAAGCATCTCTTCAGGTCTGTTGATTTCCGAAAAGTCATTAGAGCACAAGTAGCTTTCTGGGTTGATGATGGACGAGGCCAAGCGCCCAGGATTTTTGCTTCTTAAAGGATCAACCATGCAGTTGGCTGAGCGCGCTCCGAAGAGGCTGGCGTTGCACGTCAAAGCAGATGCAATGGCACAGGTGTCTGTCTCCTCACTGTTACAGTGGTCGTGTTTGGGGAAGTCCGTCATTCCAGTGAAAAAGGAGTGTGAATTTGTGCAGGCTACACCAAGTCGTAGGCAGCACATCAGTGTAGTGAAACAGCGGTTTGATGGTAATCGCAGCTGCAGTGATGAGTCAAGCATGCACAAATGGCGATTAGAATATTCCGGAGTCTTGCAAAGAGCCAGTGTGATGTCGCTAACAATTTGTTGAATTCCTGACATCGTCCGCTCATGATAGTGGTATGAGCATAGTCTGCGCGTTATCATGGGCTGATCGGGCAGCTTCATCAGCAAGATGGTTGCCGAGAATGCCGTAATGACCAAAATGCCACTGGAAAATACAGGGTGATAATTTTTAAGTTTCATAGAATTTTAAAAATCGCCCGTTGCAGCTATAGATAGCATATAATTCTTGTCCTTGAGCTGGATTATTCGAAGAGGCGCACATTACTAGCAGGAGAAATCGAAACACATATTCAGATAATTTAAAAAAATGTGCTAATTAACTTCTTAATTACATTACGGAACATATTGCAATTTACGAATTGTAGCCGGTGAGCTTGCAAGACGCATCCACTGGAATTTCATTTCCAGGATGATAGCAGCTTAGAGATATTATTTCTCGAAGTGTGGAACGAAATACATGGGCGTTCCAGTTACTTGTGTGCATCGATGCATAAGAAAGCGTTTTGTTAAAAAAAAAGTAAATGGAACAACAGTGCATTTTTACGGCAAACTTGATGGCGCATATCTCTAAACGGGCGTCATTCTAGAAATTCATAACTCATTCATAACGGCTAAGAACTCCACCCTGCGCTATGTCATGGCAAGCGTAGTGATCGTAGTTTGACCATCCGCAGTTTGCACAAAAATTGATCTCCTGTACAGGTCCACAGAAGATTCTTCTGTCCACAGAAGATTCTGCCACCAAGTCCAACAGTCTCTTGAGCGACCAAGATGGCTGCGTGACTGACGTTATCATAAATACCTTTGATGTCGAGGAAGGTGACTACTAGCTATTATGCACTTGAGGCTCTTTTGTTGTTGGACAGACGTAACGAAGTTGATGACGTTGTCAGTAGAAGAGCTGCCCCGTCGAAAACCTGCCACGGCGTTGTGGTAACTGCCATAATTCTATAGAAACCATTCAGGACATATGAGAATCATTGTTTCCGTTACTTTCCACGCACAACTGGAAAGTGCTTACGGGCGACACCATGTAATTCAAGGGGGCATTTTTCATGCTTTAAGGGCGGAATTAATCGACTATAGATTTCTATCGTTCTAGAACGATACCATCGTGCTAAGATTTATTTAAGCAGCGGAGCAATTCATTTCGAGAATCTTGACCTAAGTGGCAAAGAGCGTCGTCTGCAACTCTGTGAGTGCACGACAACTGTATAGGTGCAACGTGTTTACGCCCAATATAGTAATTATTTTCATGCGTACGGCTCTTTCCGCCTAACATATCCGCTTTGTTGAGCGGTGCATGAGCACTGAACAGTGGTCATATATGTGCTGCAGGCTGAGGGCCTTCACAGTGGTATATATGCATTGCGCCGCGGCATGCCGGCGTTCCCCTATGCCACGACGCTTGGCCAGCTTGCAATACATGGCTTCCATATATGGACTGCGCCATTACAGATATTGCACATCAGATCTTAATGAAACCGCTTTTATTATATATATATATATATATATATATATATATGTAAACCTGACTCCTGCAGATCGTTGTGGCTGCTGCACAAGTACGAAACATTCGTCAGGTGTTCGGGAACTTTAAGATGATTATAATTATTTAATTAATTTCAGTGCTCTGGGCCGACTGTACATGTTATATAGGCAGAGGTATACTTGCGGGCGAATGGAAACATAGAGAACGGAAAGTCTATCAAATATAAGAAAATAAAAAAAAGTAATCGAAGCACAATAAAACAAACAACACAGGGAATGATTACAATATCGTCCGCACCGTCGTAGTAACGTGCATAATATCGCAGTGACACGGTCAATGTCACTTGGGCGCGAAAGGAAAGTTAAACTAATATGCGTGCAACTAAATGCTGCGAAATTACGGCGCTTAAGTTTCCCTGCCCCCTTGTTTATTACTAGTGGTTCAAGCCGACGTTGTCAGCTTCGTAGACGAAACTCTTGCCTTCGATATGGTGGGTGCTGTCACTGCTGCGTGTATACTTTCATCAGAGAGACGACGCCAAGGAGGTTGTAAGTTGAAGAAACTTACACTGTATATATGACAATTTACAAGCAGTTGTATACATATGACGAGGGGAACATTGCATCTCATTTGCTCGGAACATGTTCATGCTTGTTGCGCATAGACAATGACCCTCGTCTCGAATGTCCACGGACAAGGAATTTAGGATTGAGGAAACTCGCCCGACGCTGATGAACTGGTTATCACGACCCCTTGTTCATAGTTGGCTTGTTGTGGGCAGCAGCAGCTTTCAAATGACGTTGACGTCCGCCGAGTTGTCGCTGGCTGCCTCGACGCGTCCGCGATGCCCCAATCGAAATGCAGGGCATTCGTTGCCGTCGACTGCTTAGTACTGCTCGACTGTGCCACTTAAGTTTCGCTCAATTTTGCTTCTTGCTAGCCGACACAGGCCGTAGCCATCACCTGTTCTCACTGTCTTAACTGTTGCTTCTTTTCATCAGAGAAATATACAGGACGCCAGAGGAGCTTTAACTTGGAGAGAATGACGCTCATGTATATACAACTTTACAAACACTTGGACATAGATATACAAGGTGAACATTGGATCCGACATCTGTTTTCTAGTTTTTCTCCAAAATGTAGACTTTCCTTGAATGATTTCGGGAACGGCATGGCTCGAGAGGCACCTTTTTAGACAGGCATCTTATATGTCCCTCGTCTTTCCTTTTAATGCGGTAGCATTATAAACGCACCTCAACCACTTTGTATAAGTAACCGTCTGACGAAAAATACGGGGCCGATCCCGAACGCAGTCCAGCCTAACACAGCGTCTCACAACGCTAGCTATCACGCGCCAGATGTTTCAAAGAGCGAATTTGGCACGAGAAAAGCATGTGTGCAATCGTGGCCTAATGGTTAGAGCATTGTGCTGCTGTGCTGGAAGACAGAGCATTCGATCCCACCATCGGTGACGCATTTCTTTATAGCATTATAGGCCGACTTCACCCACTTGTGAGGTATTTAACTCAAGGTGTGTTGAGCGTACGCGAGTGCGTCACAGTGTGCACGAAATTGTAGTTTGTAAAAGGTACAAGAGATGTGCCACTTTCATAAATGAAAGTGTGAAAGGACGCGCGCGCGCGCAGCTGCCGAGACGTCTATCACATGTCGGAAGAAGTCGGCCGATCCTTATATAGTGCCGATGTAGTGCAATAGTAAGCTGAGCCGCGGTCATGCTATGCTGGGCCTAGTAATTGCTATGGTGTAAAATGTGGTGCAGAAGAACAGCTGTATAGCTTTTAAATTATCGCACCACGAAAGTGTGTGTGTGTGTGTGTGTGTGCGTGTGCGTGCGTGTGCGTGTGCGTGTGTGTGTGTGTGTGTGTGTGTGTGTGTGTGTGTGTGTGTGTGTGTGTGTGTGTGTGTGTGTGTGTGTGTGTGTGTGTGTGTGTGTGTGCCGGAATTCGCACGTTTGCAGTGCTCTGCACCTTCGGTTTGGTCGAGAACGTTACATCCAATGTTCACCTTGTAAGTTCATCTTGCTTATATATTGTTCATATTGCAATAGTTCATATTGAAAAGAACTTTAGAAAAGTTTGAACGCACGTCAGTAAACAGTGACCAAGAAGGAAACAGCAAATGCAACCAGAAATATCTCGCTTACCAAAGTTCTCTTTCTAAAGAGCCTATAATAGCTCCCAGTTTAATGACGACACATGTGATGTCGTAGCGACATTACTTGGAAGGGAGTTCTATTCAGGTATGCATGCATAGTACGAATTCTGGGCCGCAGTTCGTCAGTAGTATGAGCGTTTTCACCAGCATCAGTCGGTTGTGAGCAGTCAATGATAAGAATGAAAAGAATGATAAAATGATAAGAATACAGCCGAGCGAAAGGAATCACTGCATTATACCGGCCCTTGTGTTTCTTCGTCTGAGCAAAGGAAGGGATACCTTGTGCGAATGAGCGAGAAAGGCAAAGGGCGAGTTTCAATTGGATAATCGAAAGCATTATTAGCAATCTTATTAGTAATGTGCTCTATGCAAGCACCCCAGCTAAAATCTGAAGCAAGCAGAACGCCAGTGTACTCGAACCTCGTTATAAACTGGATATAACAAAATAATGGATATAACGAAGCAAATGAAATTCCCCTCGAAATCCCCATAGAGAACCACGTACTTAAGACCTCGTTTTAACGAAGTGAAATTGTCCTGCCGCTGGATATAACGAACTAGATGCGTCTCCGAAACCGAAAAAGACCAGACCGTTACCCGACGAGTACTTCACTCTCCGCAGGGATCGGTACTCGTTTGCCGCGGCAATTAAAAACTCCCGCGTCCCTGCATTGAATACGCCGTCAAGCAACACTGTTTATTCTCACCGCTGCGCGAAATTGCGTGAAAGCAATGGCTCACTATTTCAGTTCTCCACTGACCTCCCTCTCCTGCGTGTGCATTCACTTCTCCCTCTCCACGGAGGTGCGGCGCTCGGGCTGGCCGCTGGGTGTGGCCTCCGAGATCGCATTGGCACCTGTGCAATCTCGGAGGCCGCGAGCCAGCCGAGCCAAGCTGGAGCGGCCAAGTTCACTTGCCTTTTAGATCACACAGCGGAGCGCTGTGTTGCGTGCCACGTGCTGCTAGACCGCGACGAGCCAAGTAGAAAGCTGAAGCGACAGGCTATCACTTTGAAACAGAATGCAGCTATCTAAGGGCTGTTGCATGCGGTGCTAAGAAGTCGCGTGTCGCACACGCCGAAGGTTTTGTTGTTGTTTATTCAAATTTCATCACATGCGTAGTCGTGTGCCGCAAAGCCATCTTCTTATTTCCATGATTACAATTGTGCACACAATTGGGCATATATTACAGTAAATGGCAATAGCTGGTATAATGAAGTAACGGACAGAAAGAAGGAACTTCAGCTCACCCTTCAACTTCGTTGTAACGAGGTTCGAGTGCATATATTTTAACGACATACCAGTTTCAATTACCCTGTCAGAAATAGAAGGTGCCATCACAATACTAGAAAGTTTTAGATGCTTGATTTTTCTTTTTCCATATTAACTTCAATTTGCCCTTTTTCACACCATTAATTTGACATTAAATGTATTAGGTGGAATCGATCATTGAAGTTCAGGGAAGAACAGGATTGGTAATATTTAAGTATTACGCAATCATCAACAAATATACGCTTTGAGGAATTTATTTGTTAGGCGCTACGTCATCAAATAAAGAATAAAAGCACAAGTGGACCCAGCACGTTTCTTTGTGGCACCACTAGTCTTTCTCGTTACTCATGTAGGGTTAGACATGTAGTCGTGAAACATTTGAGGGCAGGGTAAGGGGGGGGGGAGGAGGGGCGAAATGATTGATATGTATGGATGACACCAGGAGATGGAATGCCTTCACTGTCAATGGCGAAGGCTTGACCGTGATCCGTAACTACAATTTGCGGGGAAACGTGCGTAATGGATGGCTGTAAGACGTGTCCGTGAATCATTAAGCAGAAGTTCATTAGTAGAAACTTCAGCAAATTGTTTAATGAAATTCCTAACACAGCATTTTACCGGTAGTGCTATTGTCCTCGCTCGGCAATACGCGTATGAAATGGGCGTCTTCCGGCTTAATGCGCTCAAGAAAGTTTTAATGTGTGTTTTTTAATACGTAAGAAAGCATACGCGTGCTTCAAATATTTGCCTTTCGATTGGATAATTGCTGTTTAGACCAGAAGTATTTCTGTATATAGTGTACCCAATACTGAGGACCGTTCGAGGAACTCGCTTTGCTATAAGTTATTTTCTTCTTGTTCAGACACTGTTTTAAGTCTCGTATAACCCAGTGGTCATCTGTTTTTGAAACTATTGTTATTCATTTTTGGAAGTGCAAAAATCTATTTTTGTTAGCTTGTCTCGAAAAAAAAAACACGTGTTGATTATTCGTGCGGTCATCAATAATATCGTAAAATTCAACTACCCGCAAGGTTGCTCAGTGGCTATGGTGTTGGGCTGCTGTGCACGAGGTCGCGGGATCGAATCCCGGCCACGGCGGCCGCATTTTGATGGGGGCGAAATGAGAAAACACCCGTGTACTTAGATTTAGGTGCACGGCGTGCCCATAATCAGATCGTGGTTTTGGCACGTACAACCCCCGTATTTTATTGTTACTAAAATTCATCTGCGAAAGTTTGTAACACCGCTCGTCTTCCCTGCATCGGTGCGCAGATACTTTTGCAGTTGAATTTGAATAATAATAAATTACGGGCTTTTACGCGCCAAAACCCCGATCTGAATATATATATATATATATATATATATATATATATATATATATATATAAATGAGTTGGATCGCATACGGCAGACATTGCCAGTTCCTGACTGGAAGCTTACCATAATTGAAAAGGAAGGTGTACAATCAACGCATTTTACCAAGGCTGACATATGGGGCAGATACTTGGAGAATGACAAAGAAGCTTGAGAACAAGTTAAGGACCGCGCAAAGAGCGATGGAACGAAGATTGCTAGGCATAACGTTAAGAGACAGAAAGAGAGCTGTTTGGATCAGAGAGCAAACGGGTATAGACGATATTCTGATTGACATCAAGAGAAAAAAAATGGAGCTGGACAGGTCATGTAATGCGCAGGTTAGATAACCGTTGGACCATGGGATGGGTACCAAGAAAAGGGAAATGCAGTCGAGGACGGCAGAAGACAATGTGGAGCGATGAAATTAGGATATTCGCGGGGGCTAGTTGGAATATATATATATATATATATATATATATATATATATATATATATATATATACATATCTTATCTTTTGATTTGGTCGGCACGAGTAAGCTAGTACAGACAATGGTACGTATTTCATTTCTGGCAGCGCGCGTGTGTCTGCAATTTCGGGGATTATTCGTTAGCACAAGATCTTGAACGTGATTACCACGCGTAGGTCCACGTATAAGCTCTGTTAAGTTGTGGTAGAGGAGCAGGTAAAGAAAGCGAAGGCATTCGGGCCTGTTATTGTGACTACGGCGAGATAGAATGAACCAGTCCATAACAGTATAATTGAAATCGCCGCCTATAAAAAAAAAATGGGGGGGGGGGGGGATTCGGATAACAGCATAACTTGTTCCATCGCATCGATAAAAAAATCGGTAAGCTCTGGACCACTGTAAAGATAAGGGGGAGGGGCGGAAGGAGGCTCGGTAACAAAGGCTGATGACACAAATAAGACGACCAACATGACAAAACACTCAGGCTATTTCGAGAGCTGAGGCTGTTGAAATAAGAGAAGAGCAGCAGAGTTCGTTGATCGCAAAAATTAACCCCATCACCTCCACAGCTAATTCTGTCCGGGGGAAGAAAACGATGAGGGTAACGAAAGGCCACTGCTAGAGGCGTCATCAGAAAGCAAGCAAAGCACACAGCACAGCAAGCAAAGTGTAATCTGTGCGATTACACTTCGCGACCTCAGACACTTTTTTTGATGTACGAGAAGTGCAAATGTTCTTGCTCAGAACATTGGCTGCGTCAAGCGACCTTGCGATGTAGTGACGCAAGTGCGAGTTCATCGCTTCGTAGCGCTGTCTCGTCTCGCACGTTGTAGTTAATGATATCGATTGACTCCTTTTGTTTACCACGTGCACACGCAGTCTCGACTGCGCTCCCTCTGCTTAGAAAGCTTATTGCAGGCACAATGACGCTCTTCGGCCAGAACATTGCGCTACAAAAACGAACCAATCAATCAATCTGAATGGCAGATGATCGTGAACTAATTTTGGCAAAATATGAGAAAAGTAAGACATTTATTTTGACTTCTAATCTATATAATCAACCCGAGTGTTGGAAGCGAGCAAGATATTCATACAAGATATTCTGGCTATATACTCATTCGGATAGCATGCGGCCACATACGCCATGCCTACTTACTTTCGCGACAACCGGAGAGCTTTCTGCGAACACAATAAGCTCAGAGCTCTGTTAGTCCCCTCAGAGCGGTTCTTCCTTCACCTCAGGCTAATTCAGCTCACTCTAGTTAACGCATTTTTCGCGTCCCTCAGACGAGATTAGAGCGCGGAAGATTTTAACAAAGTGAACATGGATGCAGTAGCTAAATATGTCGTCCTTGTGACCGTACCGGTCGCAGCTTATGCAGTCAATCAGATGAAGAGTGAACAGCTCTCATTTGCTTAATTTATTTCGAAATGGGCTGGTAGGGTCGACTGACGCAGCTTTTATACAGGGTGTCCCAGCTAACTTAAGCCAGAGTTTAAAAATATGCAAATGTCATGTAGCTGGACAGAACAAAGGTGATGTTGTTTGCCGTCGCTTGGAGATGCTAAAATTAATATTATTTCATTCCGCCTAATTAGATAATTAGTCTTACTTAATTAACCAACTTTTCAAATATTATAGTTCGATGAAAAGTGTGAATGAGAAAATTGTAGAGCGACATGAAAAACTCCCGATACAGCTTTCTGTTGCTCAACATGTGCTACATAAAAGGGTTTTTCCGAGCGTGAAAGAAGCCCGGAAATGCACGAAAAATTGCCGCGCGACTGGCCCGCACGAGGCACTTAGCGTGTATTCGCGGGCTTTTCCCTGGCCGTTCAGAGTGCCCGCGATCGGGCCCTCAAGTTCGGCTTGGCGGTCCCTACGTGGGACTAGCCGGGTGGCGCGGGGCCACTGCGTCTTCTCTGGACCGAAGTAAAGTTACTTCACTCACTCACTCACTCACTCTTTGACACTCGGAAAAACACTTTTATGTAGCACGTATTGAGCAACAGAAAGCTGTATCGGGAGTTTTTCATGTTGCTGTACAATTTTCTCATTGACAGTTTTCATCTCATCATAACATATGAGAAGTTGATTAATAAATTAAGGCTAATTAAGTAATCAGGCAGTATAGAAAAACAGTTTGAGTATCTCCAAGCGACGGCAAACAACATTAGCTTCTTTCTATTCAGCTACGCGGCATTCGCACATTTTTGAACTCTGCCTAAAGTTAGATGGGACACCGTGCATATACACTTATAGATATCAAGGCAAATGCACATACTATATATACTTGTAATTCCATCGCGCAAGGGTGTGGTGCACATAGAGTGGAAAGGCGCAGCTTTATTTTGCTTGTACCTTCTTTTTATTCGCTACTGCGTGTGAAGCCTTGTCAAAAAAAAAAAAAAAAGTGCTTACGTCAAGCTAACTTGGCTTCGCCATCGTTGTGATGGCAAGGGCGGGCTACGTCCCGGAAGGTACAATGGATTCTGCCTGACGTCAGAGTCCTGTAAGGGTGGCGGTGCACGGGAATTCGTCGCGTACACTCCGCACACACACACACAAAAAGAAGAGTGAATGAAAATAGAAGAAACTGAAAATGGAGGCGGGGGCGGCGTTCCCGAGCTCCATCAGGCCCAAGGTGATGGCTGCTGATCACGCCAGCGACAGCCGCGCGTTGAGGGCTCAAACATACGCAATGTCCCCTAACTCTCGCCCGGCCTTGCCTGGCGTCGTCCGTACGTAGTGCAGTCAGTACGCGATGAATGCCCCATCACGTGAACCGCACTTTTCTTGTGGGCAGCGCACAAAACGCGAGAACACAAGAGCATACATAAGCGGCTGCAGTAGTCATCAGGCATGCAATCAAACACATGTAGAGGCGCCGCGCGGACACCGTGATCTGCCGTTCTGGACTCGCTGCGTTATGAGGATGGGGCGAAATCGCGGTAGTGCGTGCTCGTTGTGGCTACGCGTATAAGTAATATACGTTGGTGTCTGCGGAGCTCTGGCGCACTTCTGAAGCGCTCCAACCCGTGCGGACTGCAATATTGACAGCGAGAGAGAGAGAGAAAGAGAGGGTCTATGCCATTTTCTAAGAATGTCTGCAATTTTGATAGGCGAGCAATTTCACCACACATCGCGTTTTCGCAAGTTTTGTAATACGAATTTTCTTACAACAACACTATTCAAATTGTTTGTTGAAGCTATTTCCCTCGAATATTACGCTTAGGAAACAACATTCCGGCAATTACTGCGAAACGCGCTATACGCGTGCGCGAACGTGGAATAGCGCTGTATGCAGCAACGTATAGCGATGGGCGCAAAATATAGCCCCGCTAGGGATAAGGCTAAAAAAGAAAGAAACAAATATGCCTCCGCAACGTAAATCTATAACAACATACGAGTAACATATATCATGATCACCGTAGTTTTCTTCATCCTACGGATTTAAGGTGCGCTTTGGCGGCGAGCAAGGGTGTTCCTGCACTTGACCGGGGTATACGGGAGGCAAAGGTTTCGTCAGCGCATGGAGGGGTGTGGTTGCGCACCCAGCGCTTCGACCTCGCTTCCGAGAAGCCAGCTGACCTTGCGCCCTTGTGTGCATAATTCATCGCTCGAACAAGATCTATCGCCGAGCAAGCTCAGTTTTATTAAAGAAAGAAAGAACAGCCAGTGGCAGGATAGCACAGGTCAAGCGACAACTTGCGCGCATCGTTGCGGCGTTGTGATTGGCTGTGTGCTCCCCACTGACAGTTCAAACTGTCATTATTTGCGGTTGCAGCTCATCGTGTACCATAAATAATTGATTCGAGAAAGTTAGACGTTGAAAACGTTTAGAAGATTGCACCAGCAGATATTGTCAAATGCGCGGAGTTCTGAAAAAAAAAAAGTGTCACGAAAGCGTTGAAAGACTGGCTGGGTTTGTCTCGTGTTCCTGTACATTTGTTTGAATGTACCTTACAAGGCCCGATGCTTACAGGGCCGTTGTTCACCAGACGCAGTGCTTCAGCTATATTATCGCCTTTAGCTCAGGCCGGACGGTGTTTCCACTTCGATGACGCTATTCGTTTTGTTCACTTCTACGCATAGCTTGTCAATAGCGATGTGGTTGTACTTATTTCATTTTGTTGCCTTAAATAGCCAGTTACTGGGAGTGCTACATAAAGGGTGGACTTGTATAAATGTAACATGACAGTTCTTGAAGTTGAAAAATGACTCATTACAATATCTAAAAACACTGATGAGCTGGTGATGTCGACGATGTGATGGTGATTAGTAACTGCTCGCAAGAGCCAGGCGTTAAATGTCGTCGCACGGGCAAGTGAACGAGTAACTTCAAGACAAATAAGGGGAACAGTAGGCTCGGCACATTTATTTGTTTACTTTTCAGTACTCCAAAAGCCCTTACCGGAGACAGGAGAGAAATATTATAGTAGCATACATTATGACAGTGTTCCAAACGCATTGCGAAGTGCGCAAACAGCTGATAACTACCAGAAAAGGTAAACATGTACAATTTTAATGCATTCACGCACTGAGGAAACAAAAATACACCGCGTTAACTGAAAAAACAAGACATGAACCAAAATCAGTTGGCTGTATTCACTTACACAGAAAATATTTGCGCAAGAACTATGCAGTGTTACATCCGAGGTCATGCGCAGTACATTTAGAAATTCAGGAAAAAAAAAACTTTGGCAGTTTCGCCGGAGAGTCGAGGTATTAACAGTGATATCAAGGTTTAGCGTTACGCTTCAACTCATCGGATGGTGTCGAGGCAAATCAATTCTGCGGAAGCCCGCAAGGCGGAGGAAGGTTCATGAAAGCGAAAATGAAGTGATGAAAAGTATTCTTTTTTTTTCTTTCATAATTCCATACGCAACTGCGACATGTTGGTTGGACGCAGCCCGCAAGGCAACTCTTGTTGGGCAGAAGGAACAGAGCCCCGGCAGCTACCAGGCGTCTCGCAACGCTGACGTAATGAGCGCGGCTCATGACGTTGCAAGCGTCGCACGTCGAGGGTTCACGAGATGAGACCGACTGGGAACAAGCCGGCGTAAGTCAGAGCCCAGTGAAATACTAGATGGCGTTAGCTCGACGTTTACTGCCAAGATCAGATCATACACACATTAGCTCAGCAGGAACGCTAGTGTGCTTATACCAATATAGTGCGCGTGCGTACAACGCTCGTGCAAATATAGCGGGAGGCAGAAGTATGCCCTTGCCGCACCATCGAGGTGTTTGCGCGTAGGGTTGCCTGTGCGTCCACTTCGCTTCGTCATGGTTGCAGCCAATTAACGCACTCCGCCGTCTCTGGAGGCCCTCCACGCGCGAGCCGCGAATGCGCCGTCACCGGAACAGCACTACAACGGCGGCGTGAATGTGCTTCGAGCGTCCACATATAACTGCTATCGCAATAAAAGCAAAAGCATCACTTGTTGAGTCGCTTGTTGAAGCGCTTGTGGAGAACAAGTCGGTTCTGCTAGCCAGGTTATGGAACAAAGGGCAAATTTGTATGCATTTTTCTGGCGCGTGAATATATACCGCTTCATTTCTCTTCACTGCCGCCTCCTGTGACGCCTGCGCGGGATGCCTGGCTGCCTTCCTGCCACATGGGAACAAGAGTGCGCGCCAAAGAAAGTATTGTGACGACCCCTCGTCAGAAGACAGCTTTGTAGAGCTTTGCTCGGAAGCAGAAAGTGATGCGTTCACCGAGGACTCGGACGATGACGATTATGCAAATGGCGCAGGTTCTCGTCGGTGCCCGTGAGTGCTTCCCCCACCTACTGACTGCACCTTTGGAGCTGCGGAAAAGTAACCGCTATTCATGAACATGTGTTTGGAAACGTTTAGATTATTTCCTTCTCGTATATATTCTTTTCCTTGTTAGTTTTTTTTTCTTAGTGTATCGATCCCCGCATGGACACTGTGCCAACGTCAGTGCTGCGCAGAGACGCCTTCTTCGAACTTTTATTTCACGCAATTTGGGAAATAAAACAACCTTGCTGCATGAATTGAAAAAAAAAATGGCACCGTGTTAAAAAAAAAAAGAAAACTCTGTAACCTGAGCGAAAAACAATTCTGGTAACTTTGGTACAATTTTCGCCCTTTTTCGCGGTACGGAAAGGCTTAGCAGTGCGGCATACAGCTCAGTAGTTAGGGAACAGATGGGCGCGACGAGAAACGGGCAGGGGTATATGTCGCTGGTATATATATATATATATATATATATATATATATATATATATATATATATATATATATATATATATATATATATATATATATATATGTTAGGAACAAGAGGGGGCCAAAAGGAGATACTCGAAACTACTATGGGAGATAATTAGGTCAACGGTTACAAGAATATACAGGGAATGGTTTGCTAAGATTTCGTTATCAGCGGGTAAAAATGCTTGGATATAAGTTCAACTAAGAAGCCGTTAATATTGAACGCTTGTGAGATGCCGCGTAGAAAGAGTTTGCCTTTTGAAAAAGACAGCCTCAGTGCGAATGGTTATTCGCGATTTTGCCAATACTTTTTTTAATTGTTTGTTTATTTTTATTGTGACGCTCGAGCCTCGTTCGCACCGTCGCTGGCCCCTCCGCCGCCATGATGTCACGGTATCGACGCGCATGCGCGACTCACGCGTGGAGCGTTATGTCTTCAAAGACGCGAGAGACGGACAGTGCGTTTGGCCGCAAAACGAGGAAGCCAAGTGAACGCGTGCACCGCTCAATTGACTCTGCAGCTGAGTCGAATGGCAGCATCCGCTGCTGGTGCGAGCGTTGTGCGCACAAATAGCTGCTGAGCAGCGGTGTGCATACACTACGCAGCGGGGCATACGCAGAGTGACGTCCGAGCAGGACAGACAGTGCTGTACAAACGCCGACGGTTTCCCGCCTGTCCCATCTCGTGCACCACCGAGGTGCGACGCCATGCATTGGCGGCGCTCCTCCTCCTCACCAGCGCGCTATGCGAGACGCCTCATGGATGCCAGGGCCTGTTCCTTCTGCCCAGTTCCCTCGCGCGTTGTGCTACGCCAACATGTCGCTCCCGCGCTGCAGAACGCCGTCTGAAGGGCTTCCGCCACAACGATAAACCTTGCCACTGCTTTCAGCTTCACCCTTCGGCTGAAGCTGCCCAACTCTTTTTTATTTTTTTTACCTCATCTCCTTTCCGTGTTGCTAGACTTTTTTTTTCTCTCTTCGCTCTTTCTCCCCTTCTCGCATACCCCCCTTGCCGTGCTGTCAGTAGAACATCTTTCCTTAATTCTACTCATAAATAAACAATAATTTAATCGTGCTAATGTGAACGGTATAATGGAGGTTGCTACGTACGGCGTCGCAGATGAATGCTGCTAGTGCGGTTTCACAGAAGGACTTTACAGAACACATTTGAAAGGATAGGAGAAAGACAGAGTACAGAACGTTTATATAGAACAGATGCGTAGAAGGCGCGTTTCAGAATTTTAGTCTAGGTGCTCGCTAATAATACAGGAAGAGCGTTTAATGTTGAAATTTAGTACTCGGTTCACGGCAGTGAACAACGTTTTCAAATTTCCAGTCACCTATAGTATGGGCCTGCACAATGCAGGTGCGTGAACAAGTATTTTCCCCAGTTGTCTTTCTAAAAATAATTTTGAAGCCTATAGGATGAATTTTGCCTGAACGTGCTGGCTATGAGAGTTTCATATAATCTAATATATATAAAACAAATATAAGGGCGGTATCATAGCACGCCACAGAATTGACGGTGGCCGTAGGCGTGTCGAATTTATGGATGACTACGCACGATACGGTTTGCGCGCAAAGGTCAACAAATGCGTCACCATGCGTATTAATTAATCAATTTAATATATAATATAGCGTGCCTCCTATGGCTTTATTGCATGCCAAAAATGATTTAATTATTTGCCAATTATTATTTGCCAATTATTGAATTATTGGATTATTTCTGTCAAGTTATGGTGTAGAAATGAATGGCTGCAGGTACGTACAATGTGGCGATTTGCTTAAACGCAAAACTAATTCCGATAGTGCAAACTGAACATGTAGACGTATTAACATCAACCACGATTTCATTAAACTATCGGGACTCCTTTTGTTAGTGCGTTATTAGGTGTGTGAACGATTTCTTTAGTCGCTTTAAAGAAGCACGAGAGTTAGACGTGTCTGGGCATGATGGGACTAGCGCAGCCTCTCACTCATACATTGTCAGAAGAATAACTTAATCTTTAATGCGACAGCGTTAAGGGCTCCGTGTCGCAGAAAATCCAGCGTCGGCATACCGCGTATCGTATCGGAGCACGCATACCCAACCACTCTTTTATCACCTAAATTGCTCATACCTTGTCTTTTATTCTTACAAAGTTCTTCCTCGGAATTTTGAGAATGACAGCCCACAAACAAATGTCATGTAAAAAAAAAAAAACATCGACAGCACATACGTTTTACGTTAGATCTTCTCAGAGTGAAATGTTAAAAGGGCGAAACAGGAGGTCGGGCCACGCAAGAGGCCGCGTTTCTACCAGAAGGCTCGCCTTCGTGCGTAGCGCCAGTGTTTCCCGGCGAACATTACGGGCGCATAAGCTACAGTTGTCGGGAAGTGTGAAAAGCAGTCAGGGACTTTTGAATTGGCCAAACCCGTCGCTGGCACGAAAAGCGAATCGTGCATTAGTGCAATACTTGAAGTGCACCGGCTTACGAGACCGTTTATAGTGTCCCTGTGCATAGTGTCCCGCCCACACGCACTCAGTGCTCACTTTCTACCCTTTTCCTCTTTCTATTCCCCTTTCCCCCACCCCCAGTGTAGGGTAGCAAACCGGATGCTCTTCCGGTTGACCTCCCTGCCTTTCCTATCCTTGCTTTCTCTCTCTCTCTCTCTCTTTTTAGATATGAATCTGCGTCTCGAACCCGTTATTTTTTTCACTCGTGCACTTAAACGCGTGTTGGCTTTCTACAGGGTTCAGTTCAAGGATACAATCATTAGCTGTTCTTCGCCTGAGGTTTAACCCCTCAAAATCTTGCGTCACCAAGCTACTTTTAACGACCAGGGTCCGAATTCGCAAAGTTTCTCATACGTAAGTGCTCTTTGTTATTGGTTGGCCGCCTTCGCTTGTACTATGTCCAGCATCAGGATTGGCTGGAAATCTTTCTCACGAAAAATTCTAGCGTTAAGAGCTTCATGTGAACACGCGCCCAGATGTCTAGGCTTCTCGCAATGGGCCATATAGCCATGGAGACTACGGCCAACCCGTGCATCAAAAGTTAAAGGGGCTGATGGACCGAAAAATAAAGAAAGCGTGTAGAGGGAACAAAGGCCTGAAGTTATGGTCTGTACATCCACGTGCTTTATAACATGAAGGTCGCCAGCACATACAGCCTATACCGCTTACATTATCGGCCTGTTCGGTGATTTCATGTAGTGTAAACGCGGTCATATCGCTAACTATACTGCGGACTGTCGATACGAACGACAACGCAGAGAAAGACGCGCGGCACGTGGCTGACTCACAACTTTATTTGTGAAAGCTCACAAAAAACTGTCGAGCAGCCCACGCATTTCTATGCACGCTGTTCAAACATCAGTCCGCGTAGATGTGCCAAGCTGTGTCTATAGGCTATAGGCCGCCTGACGTGATTCTGTTTGGTTAAAGCGAATAGCTTCCTTTGTCCCTCTCCCGTTTTTTGTGGTGGTCGCACTTTCACTGCCTACACAAAGTACAGCCGATGCAAAGTACTCGCGTGCAACCGTGTTGCGGGCCGCGTTCGCTTATACGAGGTACGTGCTGTCACGCGAGAGCTTTTGGGCGCCTGAATTGAAGAACGTTTATTGTAGAAGGAAAGGGTTGGGGAATCAGGTGGGTGGGGCCCCTAGTCCAGGATGGCCTGAGCAGCCCGCCGTGCTTGGTCGAGGGGTGCCACTTGGGCCTCCTTCTCCTCGCTGGCGAGCCAGGTCTCCCAGTGCTCCGTTCTGAATTTTGGCGCCGGAGTGTGAGACGTATCAATTTTGGGTGGCCTGAGCTCGCATTCCCGCGTAATGTGGGGGAAAGTTAGCTGGCCTCCATACCCATGGGCATGTGACCACGTATGCCGTGAGGTGGATGGCGTGTTTTAACCGTAGGTGCGGGTGTGCATCTGTCTGCAGGCGGAACCACTCCTATAGCTCATGGATGTGGAAGCGGGTGGCGATGTATTTCTCGACGCTCGTGTTCTAGGACATCCCGGGGCGTGTGGGGCGCCTGGGGCGGAAGGAGGGTGCCTGGGTGGGGGACAGTCGCTCGGTGAGTAATAGCTCGAGCTGCACTGTGCGGTCTGTCGTTACCCGTGGCTGCGATGTGTTCCGGGCACCATACAATCCTCTGTTCCTGGTTTGTAGTGTTGCACCTGTAGGAGTCGGGCGACACGCGCAGGAACGCGGCTGCTATAACAGCATGCCATTTGAGAGTCCGTGAGGATATATAAGCCTTACAAAAATGAGTATGGAATTTCCGTTGTCAATTTGTTGACGTATCGTCAATTCATGTGAAATTCAATGGAACTCCAACGCTCAGTGAGCCAGCACAACGAGATTTCATTAAAAATTCGTTGTGCATTGCTCAATAAATTTCCTGTTGATAACGTTTCATTGATTTCTTGCTGCATTTTCTCACATAAGGGGCGCGCTACAGTGAACCCCGCATCCTAGCTAACTGTCAGCGTTACGTTCGGATATTCGCTTCTCATCATATATGCTGAAAATTGAGATTTTTAAATTGAAGCTCACTGTCCCACCTCCCCCCATCCCCCGCCTTCCCTATTGGCGAATACGGAAAGACAGTGTCTTTCTGTATCCACAAGGCAGGGGTCTTAAGACCCCTGCCTCATGGATTCTTTGGTTTTGATTGCAAGGGCGACCGCCAGGGCTTCCGCCGTGTTTGCCGAACTGGTCTTGGCTGAGGCGCAGGCGAATATATCTGCTCTGCGCGCCGAGCCAACGGCAGCCTGCGAAAAGCCGTGTGAGCTACAGCGGGCGGCGTCCGTGTAAAGTGCGTTTGGGTCCGTTCCGTACTGTTTTGTAAGCAAGTTGTCTGGCTCTGGCGTCGACGCGCTCCGTGGTATAAGGGACTCGTGTTTTTCGGTATATAAGGGCGGCGTGGATTTGGGTACGGATATTAGCGGAAACGGGTACGAGTCCCTCGTCACTGTATTGCGGCCGCATGCATGGGATAACCCTAAGGCACGTAGGATCTCCCTACCCGTGGGCGTGAGACTAAGTCTTTCTCGCTGCGAGATGAGGACCACGGCTCTCAGCTCCTCAAAAGTGGTGCAGGTCCATATAAGGCTAGAGGCAGATCTGTGGGTCTTCCTGTTTGCAGTTCGAGGGCAGCCTCGTAGGCGGCACGGAGGAGCCTATCGGCTTGTTCGACCTGGGCGCTACTGAGTTCTAGGTAGGTGAGACCGTACGTGACTCGGCTAATTGCAAATACGTTGATTAGGCGTAGCGTTTCCGCCTCTCCAAAGCCTTTGTGATGGTAGGTTACCCTGTGTACCATGCGCGCAATTTGTTTAACTGTCGTGCCAGGAGTTGTGGTCTGCGTGCCTATTACACCCCGAGACCAAGTATGCGTGCTTTGGCTATTATATCTCGCGTATGGGGCAGTCGCTTACTCTCAGGTCGAAGGGTACTTTGCCTCGGTAACACCTGCCATGCACCCGAACAAATTCCGATTTTTCCGAGGAGCATGCTCATACCACAGCCCTCCACAAAGAGATCTGCCTGTGCTGCTTCCTGTAGAGCATGTTCTTTGTGCCCAAGAGAGCCTCTGTTCACCTATAGTGTGATGTCATCGGAGTACAGGGCATCCCAAGTCTGGTATGGACTCGAGCTGTCGGGCGAGGCGAGCCATACAAATATTGAAAAATAGTGGAGATAATATAGCTCCTTGAGGCGTTCCTCTATTGGGCATGGTGAAAACATACGATCTGGTTTCTCCTATGCCTATCGTGGCTGTCCTATCAGTGAGAGAAGAACGGTATAGTTATATGTCCGTTCCCCACAGTTGATGTTGTTGAATTCCTGCAGGATGAGCTCTTTACACATAGTGTCGAAAGCGTTCTCCAGATCGAGAGCAGCCAGGATGTGTTCCGCACCCGAGAAACCTCGTCCCGCAGGCGGAGGAAAATGTCCTGCGTTGAGAAATTCGGGCGGAAGCCATACATGTGGCTCAGGAAAAAGCCTCGATGCTCTAGATAGTCTACTAGTAGGGTTTGAATTATTTCCTCGAAAAGCTTACCGAGGCAGGATAACCAGATGGAGGTACTGCAAAGTGGGTATTTTGCCTGGTTTGGGAATCAGTACGATTGAGGCCTCTTTTCATTCTGGTGGAAGGTTCCCAGGTTCCCATACGCGCTCATTAATATAGTGGACCAGTTGATCCAGGCAATCGTCACTAACGTTTCGTAGCATGGCGTTAGTAACGCGATCGGGTCCCGGTGCGGTGTTACGTTTGGCAGTTTGCGCCGCAGCAAAAAAAGTTCTGCCCTATAGTGATCGGCGCGTTCAGCTCTGCATCTGCCGTGTTCTCGTATCCGAGGGTCTACATGCAGTGGCCGATCGCTCGGGAAGGACATCCTTCTTCTTCTCTCACCACCCTCTCCACCTGTATCAGCTGCGGAAGAGGGCTTCGCGGCGGCGGGAGAGGAAGATGGCAGTGGCCTTATTCCAAGCCGGCGCTCACGCCATGGCAGACGACACACATATGATGAATCGGCTTATAAGCATATAGCAACCTATACTACCGCTGCAGAGGTTCTGGTTAATGGCTCTGTTCTCTACGAAATTATACAATGAAACAACTAACGCTACCTGAATATCCTCACTGCAGCAAACTTACGTTTTCAAGCGCATCATTCATTTAAAAAGCGAATATATCTTTCCAGAAGCGTTGGGCTACAAGCTTGCATTGACAATCTTCGTCCCTGGTTCCTTCACAACTTTTTTTCGTCACCTTGTGATATTTAGCTGTTAGCAGTGATGACTTACGGAGTCGCCATCTGTCGGAAGAGCCTCGCTTTGCGCATAAGAGTGATAACGCGACGCGCTCGTCATACGTTTGACTATCGACGTTCAATAAGAACATCACGCAGAAACCCTACTGGACCTTTCTGTAAGTACTCTCGAAACGACAGTTCTTTACTGTCAAAGTAATAATTTTGGGCAAACATAAAGCACAGAATGGCTTACAGACGCTATCTCTTTGCCGAATACGTACAGTGAACGCCCATTGCGCGCGGTCACCGCAATGGAGTCCCCCGAGCCAGTTTCTTGCGTGAAAGTTGGGCAATCGCTGAGAGCAAACTATGTAAAATATGTTCTTGTAGTGCGCTGTCTGTATAACGAAATGGAGCATAACAAAATGAAGCCTCAATGCAGTGATCACACGCGTTCGCAGCGACCGACTGCGCGTCTGCATGCGTGCCATGCACAATGTTTCGCTTTCGCTGCGAGCGCGTTTTCGCACCGTTCCGTGAGCTTTAGTCGGAAGCATATATGAGCATTTGACAGTACACAAGCAACCATTGTTGCGTGGACGCTATCAGAGCTGTTCAAAAATAATTTTAATATAACTAGGGACTTCGACGCCTACGGCGACTTGTGACATATGCCGCTGAGATGATTCAATCTTTTTTTTTTTTTTCTCGCGTCTTCTAAATTCTTGGACGTTTCAATATCATTATTTCTCAGTTAAGTTACATCGTACTGTATGTTTATCGGTCTTCTCAGCGAGCGATTTCCCACTGCTTCTGTTTCTTAATCCAGTATACACTCATTGTTTGGTGCTAACACATGCAGACATGAGCATATGCAATTCATTTTTTTTAGCGTGCTTCTTACCGTTCCCTTTCTATTCCAGTGAACTTGCCACTGTCCATAGCATCAACAAGTTCATTGATCAA
Source organism: Dermacentor andersoni (assembly GCF_023375885.2). NCBI lineage: Eukaryota > Metazoa > Arthropoda > Arachnida > Ixodida > Ixodidae > Dermacentor > Dermacentor andersoni. The sequence continues at coordinate 149,315,326 of NC_092814.1, forward strand.
AACTTCATGACATTAGCCGCGAAGCGCGCGCTTTCTGCTACTCACCGACCATCGCAGCCCCGACGCAGTAGCAAAAATCTTCCTCGCGGAAGTGCTTGCTGCACACCGGAGTTGTAGCCGATGGCTGCTTGCCGGTCCTAAATTTCGTGATCCAAGCTTCACGCGGCTCCTTGTCCCGAGGGTACGTGTGAATAAGGCTGACACCGGGCTCCGTTGCGTACGTCCGGCACTGCGGCACCGAACAGTAGCCAACCGTGTCGGACGCCTTCAAAGGCAGCCACTGCCTATTGCTTTCAAGTGTTGTCAAGTATAGAAACCCGAAGCGGCAAAACCTCCCCACTTAATCAGAACCGCAGCGCAGGCGGGACTTTAAAATCTCGTTTTCAGCTTGCTTCGGCGCTTCCGAAGCAGCCGACGCGGCCGCTGTGTCTACGTGATCCCTCATAACACGTCACGGCTACGGAAGCGCCAGCTTTTCCAGTGGTGGAGCTCGCCCCAATATGCATAGGCTAGCACAGGAGAGGAAACATTTACTGGAGCTTGGGTTTGGTCGTCTAAGCCCAATTTCTTGTTTGAAACTCTCGCGTTCAACAAGAAATTGAAAATGCAAACAGAAAATGGTGGACGACCGCCTTTATATAGGCCGTGACACGTTATGAAAGTTTAGGTTCGTGCGCTTGATCTTTGCGTCGAAGATGGGTGGATTCTATCGGCGCTTTGCGGGATGCCGCCCGAAAGCGCCACTTGTAAAGTACTTCTCCTCCTGCGCAGGCGGAAGCAATGGCACCTTAAAGCCATGGACTTGAGGTTCCCCGCCGTGGGTGCCTCGTCGCCGCTGGGCGCACCACCGGCGGGCCTGCTCCGCTCGCTGGAGCGGCGGCCGGGTCCCAGTGCGCTGCACGGCGGTCCCCCTCCGGGCCCGGCTGAGCCGGCGGCACCCGACGAGTCCGAGGACCGGCGCAGCTCGCCGCAAATCGCGGCCAGCGGCTTCTGCTTCCTGGCAGCGCTCTGTTGCTCGGCGGGCGGCTTCTGGGCGTCGGCGGCCGCCACGCGCCTCCTGGGCGTCGTCTTCCTGGTGGTGGGCGCCGCCGCCGTCCTCGCCGCCATCCTGTTCGTGCCGGCCGGCCGCGACGGCAAGCTGCCCGTGCATCGGCGCGCGCTGCCGCTTCTGCTGGCACTGGTGCTGTGGGCCGTGGCCGCCTGGATCATATTCCTGGTGGCGCAGAGCAGTGTTCACGGCAAGGGCGTGCTGGCCGCCGTGGCCGCCTTCCTGCTGCTCTTCTCGCTCGTGCTGCTGCGCGTCGTGTGCCGCCGCTGCCGGCACGGCCGGCGGCCGCTCAAGGACGCCGAGGACGCGGTGCAGCTCGAAGACTTCCACCATGTGAACACGCAGGTGCGAGACACGCTGCGCTTCGGCCAGTTACGCGCTGATCCGGCCTTCGGTCCAGCAGCCGCCGAAAGCCGACCCCCCGTGGTGCCCACGGCGCCGCCGGAGACGCCGCCGCAGGCGTCGGCCAGTTTCTCCACGTTCGTGCGCGAGCCGCCCTCGGCGCCCGCGGAGCCGCCGCCCTACGACGGCTTCCCGCCGGACGGCAGCCGCTGCCGGACCCCGCCGCCGCCCTACTCCACGCTTGTCTAGGGCGCCGCCAATAAGGGCACGGACCTGCGTGTGCCCAGCGTGTGTTGTGCGTGCACTGACTGGTGCAGGGCCCGGGCGGGCAGGGCGGCGGGAGGGCCACCGCCCACCCCCGCTAGCGTGGAATGCCCGAGGCGTAACCGACCCAGGTCGGCACAGCAGGCTTCGGCCGTTCCACAAATGCACACTGTACGCGTGCTTTTAAACAGGCTTCACGACAAGTTGTATGAGAGAGAAGAAAGTCTTTTGCTCTGTACCTGCCGAGTGAACGCCGTCGCCATGACAGGAGCTTTCTGCAGCGAGGCTCGTCGCACCACACGCGAACCGTCTAGAAACGTTAAACTGAATGTCGATCCTCACAATAGCCTGAAGTAGCATCCAAAGACATCTTTCTTATGCTGCAAACGAAATGTATTGCAGAATGCAGAAAGTCAGTTATGCTAATATTTCTTCGACACAGGCGCCACAGAAAGACGCGAGCACAGGATGATACTACCAGCACAAGCGCCGACTCAAAACTCAGATTCATTCGAAATGGACAGAACACTATATACCCAAACGTGGTTAAACAAACAAGTGAAAAGTAGCCATTCAAATCCAAGATTTCTTTTTGGCGCAAAACTGACACATGATTATTTTTTATTATGTATGTGCCGTGCCTATATAATTTCCCGTATTGTCTGATTACGATGCCTGGTGACATGACCCTGGCTGAACTCAGGTGTGCAGTCGCACTCCGGGCAATTCTGTGGCGTCATGTCGAAGAAATGGACCCGTACCAACTCGCCCAACCGACAGTTATAGTAATATTTGACTTACATGCAGCGGGCATACATACATTAGAATACATGTCAACAAGGTTTCTATAGAAGGCAGATAACGGACGAGCACGCTTCACGAGGAGATACACTTCAAATAAAGCACAGGGGCTGGCGTCGACCACTGTCCCCTAAATTATGAGACAACAGCTCAATACATCGTTAATCATTGATGAGGCACGAGTGATATTTTTTCTAGTCTCGTTGTTCTCTTGTTTTACTATTTACTACTTTTAATTACTACATCCCTTGTCATAGTGCAGTGTTCCTAGGTTGTTGTTTTTTTTTTGTGTACTTTCCTTTCAGTGCGGATGTGATCTCATAAAAAAGTAGCATTTCGAATCGCGCCCAGGCCTACATTGGCCATCTCCTCCATCTGAGTCTTCCTTCATCCTTTCCTTTCTTTCTTCTCCATTCCCTTCATTGCCGCATGTTGTCCTCGTCACCAATTGTCAACCCTTCCTTCCTGCGCTTATTGCTTCTCCACAGATATAGTTAGCATGCAACAAAACACTCTTTCCAGGAAAGTTGGGAATTTAATGTAGAGTTGGTCAAGTGACTCTTCAGAATCTGCACTCCGTCGCACAACCATGCAGTCTAGCGAGAGCTATCATGCATGCTGAGGCACTGATGAATGCGCAACAGGATTTAGTTCTGTGTTTGGCAATCCAGCCGCCTGCAGAACTGCGAGCATCTGCAGGTTCAAAGAAGGCGAGAAATGACCGCAAGATTCCACAATACACGGCGCGCTTGTCCCGCGCTCCTCGAGTTGTGCGTCGTTGCCAAGTGCAAAGGTGGCGCTGGCCAAGGCCGGCGCCGATTTACATGTTGCATGCACCCGCTTGCTTCTCAAAAAAGCACGACACGACCGTAGTTTCGTAGCCCTGTACGGCCATAGTGAGACCGAGTGTGTGTGTTCCGCCACAAGAGGCGGACGCGTAGTGTGTGCCGACGGAATAGGAGAAGTAAAAAATAAGTGCGTCGAGTGAGGAGACAGGAGGAGGACCGGACGCGGTTCAGGCACTTAAGTGATCGCGTACCTGAATAAACATTTCATAGTGCTTGCAAGGGGAATTCCTGAAATAGTCTGGCTCAGATCTCCGTAGCTGAGAGCGTATAGCTGTGTATATTGCCCACGCCTACTTCCATCATCGCATCGCTTTCTCCTTTCAGTCACATCGACCCCTTCCCCAATTCCCCGCCTTTCACAAACTAGCAACACTTCCCACGAACCCCCACCATTTGGCGTCCTTATTCCAGTTTATTTCCCTTGCCTTTCATACGTTTCCCTTTACGTACACTAGATGCCTAGCATGAGCGGGCATGCTATGAGCGATGCGCACTGTGGGAATTGTTCCCTCCCTCTCTCACCTCCTCCACACACACACACACACACACACACAATTCTTGTCTTCTGTTCTTTTCCGTTCGCTTACGGCCGCCACTTGTAGGGTGCTGTCGTCATTCCGAGCATCTCAATGCGCACCCCTGAAGTTTTCGTACACTCCAAAAATGCAGACATTCCTCTACAGTGTATAAAAAAATCAATAATAAGAAATAATGGTTTTCTGAACTGGTGTTACGATACATTTCTCTTACCTGCTACTATTCGTCGTCCACGCGCCAGTGCAGCACGTGGTCAGACCTCAGATGATCATGATTTACGTGTACATACATACATACATACATACATACATACATACATACATACATACATACATACATACATACATACATACATACATACATACATACATACATACATACATACATACATACATACATACATACATACATACATACATACATACATACATACATACATACATACCCCATTTAAAAGGTTAAAACTGTCACCCCGTCAACGGCAGCTCACTTGCGCGCCTCGTATAATCACTAAGCGTCAGTGCTCGACCCACAGCAGTGTATAACGATTTTAAAAAATCTGTCGGTCAGGCAGAGCTTTTCTGTCCAAACTCTCTACCATTAATAGCGCGGTCAAAAACAACGACAACGACGACGAACTGTCTTGTTGTATTTCTTGAACAAGGAATCTGTACAGCGGAACATCTAGTGTGGGGCACCGTTGAGGCATACCATTTGTTTCGGAGTGTGATTCGGCGACATAGTTTGAATTGTGAAATCGCGCAGGTAGCCATAGCAGACGTAACAAGCATAATTTGCACGCCGTAATTTCTGTTTTTTTTTTTGTCTATGAGTATATATTACTATGTCTTAACGCATGCATGCCATCGGTGCACCCTAAAGCTTTGAAAGTCATGCTTCTATGACATTCACACGCAAACTCTCAGTAGCAACGAGCCATAGACAGTGGATTACGTACAAAAGTTTCCGCGCACGAAAAAAAAATATATATTCGCGAACAGTCTAGACCCATGGAAATGCTGACACATTCTAACCCTAGTTTTTCCCCTTCCGATATTTCTGACGGAGGTGGCTTGTTTTCCGCGCATTGTGTACCTCATAAAAGTCAGAAGCGTAGCTACATCGTGTGGTGATTTTGAGATGCGTCAGTGAACACCTTCAACGAAGAGAAGCGATGTGTGCAACTATAGGATGACGCAAGAGGGCGATAGCTCTTCTTTTAGGGTGCCTCGACACCACGCTTCTACGGGAGGCGCTGACATCGAGGCACCATATCTTCTTTAGCACGTAGGACAAAGGTTCCTCAAGTTGACAATTCTACGGTAACCCCTCTCACTGTACTTCACTCTGTCAAAGAGAAAGATAAATGTAAAGGAAAGGAAAGACAGAGAGGCTCTTTACCAGATGATATCTCCGGTCGGCTATTCTGTGCTGGGGAAGGGGTACGAAAGATCACTGAAAAGAAAGAAAGAAAAACGAAATATGTGGATCCCACGCACTGTGGGAATCGATGTAAGCGAAACTCTCTATACTGTTTGCTTTGACTGACGATAATTAGCGGTGATGTTGACAGCGAATGTGTAATTTCTTCAACGTTTAGTCCAATACGAAAGTGGTGAGTTTTTGTTAAACCTTACGTTGCGTACACCACTGCTGCTTGTCTGCGTAGTACACAGAACACAAAGGGAGACGTGTTTGCTTGAGGCGTTGTTGTGCGTCATTGTTCATTATCTCTGATGGGGTTTAGTTTTATCATTGCCTCACATGGAACATCGCATCGTGGCAGAAGTCTTAACATTTAATTGAATTATGGGGCTGTACATGTCTAAACCACGATCGGATTATGAAGCACGCCGTAGTGGCGGACTCCGGATTAATTTTGACACCCTGGTGTTAACGTGCACCTAAATCTAAGTGCACTAGCGTATTTGTATATCGCTCAAATCGAAATGCGGCTGCCAGGGTTGGAATTGAACCCACGATCTCGAGCAATGTCATAGCCGTCAAGCTACCGCGGCGGGCACAGAAGTGTTGATTTGATGTGCGACCGGTTCCGTAGTGTCGTTTGTGCCGCTTCCCTGCGTCAGTTTGTCAAGCGCACGCAGGGCGCTTGACAAATTTGCATGGTTTGACGTAATAGTTCTGCGGGAACCCGCAAGATGGAGAGAAGTCATTAATAAGGGGGAAATGAGACGTCCACCCAAACGTAGCTAAGTGCTACAAAGGAAACGAATTTTTCTTCAACTGTGAGGCTTTTCTTTCGAGGAAACCGTATGGGTTTCCTTTGTAGCACTTAGCTACGTTTGGGTGCACGTCTCATTTCCCCCTTATTAATTACTTCTCTCCACCTTGCGGGTTCCCGCAGAAATATTACGTCAAACTCTTGCCTTTGCCTCGAGTTGTTGACAACGACTTCGCCCTGCCATCTGCTAGCCACCTGGTTAGCTCAGATGCTAGAGCGGCTGCCCCGGAAAGGCGGTGGTTCCTGGTTCGAGTCCCGGACCAGGACGAATTTTTCCTCAACTGCAAGGCTTTTCTTTTGAGGAACCCGTATGGGTTTCCCTTGTAACACTTAGCTACGTTTGGGTGGACGTCTCATTTCCCCCTTATTAAATTTGCATGGCGTTTATATTTCAGAAATAGCAGAAGCGTACCGTATACCGTACGTTCAGTTTTCTCGCAACCGCTGTTTCCTGGCCTTCTCGCGTTTTTGCCATCTCCCGCCCTCTTCCCCTGTATGGGAACTGCAAGAGTAGCAAGGACTCGTTTCGCGACTGCGTCGGTTCTACCCCCCCATTCTCTGCCTCCTCTCCTCCCTCCTCTCTACATTTCTATCTACGTCCGCTCCGGACTTGCACGTTAGTTTCTGCATTGCTTTTGAGGGGGTACAGATAGTTACAGCTGTCAAGAGGCTAATGTGGCGACACCCAGGGAGCTCCAGAGGGCATTGTGCACATGCCACGCGATGGAAAAGTCCAAACGAGTTTCTCGCGTCGACTTCCTCTCTTCAGCCATGTATATGCACGCACTGATTCACCCCCCGACGCGGCGCGCAAGACAGCAGCAGCAACAGTGGAAAAGTCGAGAGAAGAAGCAAAGAAAGCTTCGATTTAAAAGAGAACAATGAGCACGATTATCTGTATGGGCAAAATCACACAGCCTGTCAAGCCGCCACAACATACATCCCACAATGCGCTGTGCCACCCCGTCACAATTGTCGTACAATGCTTTGTGTTTTATATAACGCAGCAACGTCTTCATAGCCACTCTCGCTGATGTCCACGTGGGGCAGTGTCCGAGAATTTTAGTTTCTGAGATTTGGAGATTTCCCAGCAGGTATGATATGGAGGAGAGCGCTGCTCTTTGCTGGTTAAAACGAGGGAACTCACAAAGAAGGTGTGCGATCGTTTCCCTGAACCCGCAAAAGTCACAGAGCGGGCGGTTGGCCACTCTGGTTAGATAAGAGTGCGCGTTTGAAAGCGTTACTCCACGCCATATAGACGGCCTGGAAGGGTTCAGTCACGCCGTGAGAGGCCGGATGGAAGACGAAGCTATAAGTTAGGATCCAGGGTATGAAGGCGTGCGTTTGTAGGCTCGGCTGAATTTCACCGATTCAGTGTAGGGTCCAGCAAAAGGGCGATGTGACACTGTACCTCGGTCTAAAATATTTTTTAAAATACGTCTATCAGAAAAAGAACACCTCTCTGTCAAAATTTTTGAAGTTTACGGAAGTTCGCACCGGATGCGACAGCTGCTATTTTAGGGCGGCAAATTCAGCTCTAACGAACTTTGCCGGCACTCTGACACTTCCAGCTCCGTGACAATGAAAGGAGCAAGGAAAGTTTTCTTTGCCTTATCGAACCTTGGCAAGTCATCTGTGTGATTAAAACACCATATGTCAACGCTCGCAAACGCTCGCACAGTGGCCTTTCTTGTTGGACAAAGGCGGTAGAAGCCTCGAGCGCCAACTGCACTGCGGCACAAGTGTTAAATTATTCAGCTCGCACTACAAACACAAGCACAACGTTTGCACACGTGCACATTCACGTGGCGCTGTGCCCGGCAACTTGGACGACCTTTCTCAGCGGGCACAAGTGCATCTATTCGAAAGGACGACGCAGATACGATCCGAAGAAATTAGTAAGCAAACCTTAGCATTTAGTTCCAGTTAAAACATTTACCACGCCTTCAATGAAAGCTATCAGTGCACCGTCCCAAGGTGGGCCGCCACAGCGTTGTGGCTTTGGTGCACGCTCACACCTGCAGTCACAAGTTCGCGGCCCACAGCAGCGGGGAAAGAGCTAAGCGCAAAGCCTTGGCTAGAAAAAAAAGAAAAAGATGAACGAAACCTCGGAACCACGGTAAGTCTCTTCATTAACAGCTGACCAGAGAGAAAAGCGCGAAGCAGGCGAGCATACTGCTTTGGACTGACAAGTGATACTTATTTCAACTCGTTTTAAGATAAAATGGGTTCGGGAATATTTTTACTGACCTTAATTTATTTGCGGGGCAATTGCTATGGGCCGCGCATCGTAAAGTAATTACTTAATGAGTTAATTAGTCATTTTTACAGGGAAGCTGTTAAAGGCTAGTTCCCTCAGGATCGTGTCCGTGCGTACACAAAACTACCCATACGTGAGCCGATCCCGAAGATAGTGCAATGCCGGGCCGACCCGCCGCGGAGGTGCAGTTCGCCATTAAAGGGGTTGGGACACCAAATTTTGAGGCTATAAAAAGCATGTTGTAGGCTGCTTCCGTATGCAAGGACACCCAGAACGAAGTATTGGACGCTGCAAACATTTTAAAATAATTTTAATTCAGCTCCAAAAAGTCATTAAAAACTCCTTCTCGTAGTCGAGACCCATCGCTAGCGCGGCAGTTACTACGTCACAGAGGAGGAACGAAAATATTGACGTCATAGCACACTAGCACAAAAACGTGACGTATGATGAGTAGCGATGAAATGCCGATTACGGAGCCTGCTGAGCCGAGCGACCGAGCATAGCCTCCACTATTACCGAGCTACAGGCATATAGAAATCCTTTCTTAATGCAAAGAAAGAGTAAGGCGTGCAGGCACGGACACAAGAGGAGAGAAGTGGACAACACGAACGCCGCACGGCGGCCCGCGAACGGCAAACTGCGTGCGGCGAGTTGCCGAGCGAACGGGCCTACGTTTGAGCCGGCCGACTCCGAAAGGGACGTTATGCGGCATTCGTGTTGTCCGCTTCTCTCTTCGCATAGTCGCATAGTTCGGCAGCTCGGAGCGGTCTCTCGTTCGCTTGGCCTTTCTCAATGTGAGGGCCTGTCCACGTTACCGGCACGGAAACTCGCCGCACGCCGTTTGCCGTTCGCGGGCCCCCGTGCGACGGCGGTTTTGCTCGCGAACGGCGAGATTTCCTTGCCATTGAGAGGACGGGCCCGGGACCCATTTGTGCGGCAGCCGTACGGCGAAGCGGCCAATCAGCGACCAAGGAGTGGTCACTCTGGCCCCGAGGGCAGCTTCACCGCCTCTGATCGTTCGGCGCCGCCGATATCGTCGCTAGGCCTTTTCCGGTTCACTTCAAAGCTAAAGCGTACGGCGCTTCGGATTGAATCACCGACTCTCACAAGCCGCAATATTTTCTTACCGTTGTTGTCGCTCTTTGGAATAATTATAATAATCGCGACATGCACTTCGAATCGCCAGTTGTTTACCTCTGCTGGCAGAGCACGCGTATGCGCAAGCAGACGACGCAGCATAGTTTTACGTCACTATTTTTTGTGGCCCACGTGACCAAGCCATGTTGCGTTTCCTCCTCTGTGACGTCATAGCATCCCCCGGAGCCCAGAAACCGAAACCGAAATCGCTCGGCATAATAATGCTATTATTAAATTATTTATCGGATATATATGAATCCCGCTGTGTGTATCGTGCTCCCTGAAGCATGACACAACGTTTGAATCAACAAACGCATGAACGAAAATTGTGATGTCTCCACCCCTTTAAGGGGCCCACATACACAGCATAATCACTGGAAGTATTTTGGTAATTAATTGAATATGTGCTTCGATTTATCGTGCTAATAATGTCCGCCTCCTCGAATAATCCAGCTCAAGGACAAGATTTATTTTATCTGCCACAGGCAATTTTTAAAAATTGCGGAAAACTTAATAATTATCATCCCATGCATATATATAGTAGCGCTTGTGTGGTCTCGCTCCCTTTGCCCGTGTTTCGTTTCTGCGCTATTACTCTGGCGATTTAAAGTTTCGTGTGTGGGTCTTCATTACATATTTTAAAGGCCTTTCACCAGGCCCTGTAGAAAGTTTTGGCTTACTATGGAAGTTGTAAATCACCGTCCGTGCAGGGAGCTTTTTACCGCAAGAATTTTTTTTTTTTTAAGACCCGCCGTGGTTGCTCAGTGGCTATGGTGTTGGGCTGCTGAGCACGAAGTCGCGGGATCGAATCCCGGCCACGGCGGCCGCATTTCGATGGGGGCGAAATGCGAAAACACCCGTGTACTTAGATTTAGGTGCACGTTAAAGAACCCCAGGTGGTCGAAATTTCCGGAGTCCTCCACTACGGCGTGCCTCATAATCAGAAAGTGGTTTTGGCACGTAAAACCCCATAATTTAATTTTAATCTTTTTAAGGTTTCAGTAATACGTCAAACAAAAGTTGGAGGACGCTTAAGCTTCGCCTTCAAAAGTGGAACGCGACAGCGTTCCCGTCGTCCCGCCAAGGGGTGTAAGACATTGCGCTACGGCGCAGCAATCACTTACGAGGCGCACCGCATCGGACTTTGCACCCACCAATCACGCGGTGAGCGCCGAGCAACGCAGCGTTCGGCGCGGCAACGAAACGTGCGCCTGAGCAAGCGGAACGAACCAAAGAACTGGGTGTCTCGCAGGGGGAAACGATCTACGCGAGCCAAACGTCGCGATCGGCACGGACAGCCGGGCCGCGACGCGCCTCCGCACCGGTCCCCGTACAGCCCCAATGCGCTCAAACGAGACGAAGGCGAGAAGCGGGCGAGTGGCGCGCCATCTGTCGGGGCAGCGCCGTGCATTGCGAGGAGGGGGTCTTCTGTGTTTGCCGCAATATGGCTCTGCATGTGCAGCAAGCGCAGAAGAAATGTAGCGGAAACGTACTTCGCTACGCGTTTAACTCCGCCTTTCTTGTCTCCTGGAAAAGCTGCATTTAATTTCTTCGTTTGCTGGCGCTGTGACTGCCTGCTCGCGTAAGGAGGCGCTCTCCGATTACCACCCATATTTATTTCAAGTGTTAACTCTATAAATGTCAGCATTATGAGGTCAACGAACGTTATGTATTTGATGTATAGTTCCCATAAAATAACACAGCCGTCGTGGCAGGGGACACGACCTCGTGACTCGGTCGCACAACGTCCCACTGAGCGAATCAGCCAGAGTCTACGCAGCTGCGAATTTTACGACTCATACGCGAAATTTCTCATCGACTGAGAAGCAGTGTAGTAAAACGCAAGCTTTACATTTCACGTATCATTTCATTTATTTGGTGTCACGTAAAGAAATATTTTGCCAGCAATTAAAATCTCATTTTATTGGCCAGTGGTTACTCTCGCAAAGTAGTTGCACCACGCTTTATCATGTTTCGCAGTCGTCAAGCGTGTTTTACACAACTTGCAAATAAATCTCATCATTACTTTTCAATGCGGAAATTTTATGTACACATAAATGTTAAAGTACACAAATATCTGTACATCAAAAGCGTGGACACATGCATGCGAGTGGAGCGCATGCATGTGTGCAACCTGGCATGTGTGCAACCTGGCAGCATCCCAGGTTGATTTTATTTCATATCACGGTGTAGTCGCAATGCTGTTAAATCTGAAAACAAAATCGACTTGCGGTCCTGATGGTTTGCCCAATATTTTTCTTCGTCGTTATGCCGAAACTATCGCTAAATTTCTTGTGATCTTGTTTCGATGTTCACTATTAAGTGTGAGGCTACCTGATGAATGGAAGACAGCTCAAGTTATACCCGTCTATAAAAAAGGTGACCGTTTGTTATTAGAAAATTATCGCCCAATATCCTTAACATCTTCTTGTTGTAAATTGTTGGAACATGTTGTAGCAAAACGCATCACTCAATTCCTTGAGGAAAACTCTATACTCTCAAGCTTTCAACACGGATTTAGAAGAAATTTCTCTACTGCAACACAATTGCTCACGGTAGTAATTCATTTGCAGCATGCATAGATAATTGTGGACAAATTGACGCGATATTCTTAGATTTTAGTAAAGCATTTGACAGAGTTATTCATGATAAATTGCTCAATAAACTCGTAAATATTAACCTTCCCGACATTTTGGTCTCTTGGGTTTCCGATTACTTACATAACCGAACGCAGTTTGTTTCAATTGATGGTTTTGATTCCTGCAGTCTTCCTGTAAAATCAGGTGTGCCTCAAGAAAGTGTTCTGGGACACTTGCTGTTTCTTTTATATATATATGACATTGCCTCCATAATTACTCCTGGAACTCAAATTAGGTTATTTGCAGATGATGTTGTCTTATTTCGTGAAATCAAAGGTGTACATGATCAGGTTGAGTTGAATTCTAATCTCATTAATGTATCTAAGTGGTGCACAGATTTTGGCATGACTGTTAACACCGATAAAACTGTTTATCTTTGTGTAACGCTTAAGAAAACTCCTCTAAAATATATTTATAACCTGACATCTCTTCCTTTGAAACAGGTTACCAGTTACAAGTACCTAGGAGTTACAATCACTAATAACCTCTCTTGGAATCTGCACATTGATAACATTTGCTCTTCAGCTTTCCGCAAGCTTTGTTACTTAAGACATAAACTTCGTAATTCTCCTCCTAATGTCAAACTTCTTAGCTATTTCACATTCATTCGACCTAAGCTTGAATATTGCTCTATTGTTTGGGATCCTTATACTAAGCTTAACATTAAGAAGTTAGAAAGGATTCAGCGAAAAGCTGTCAGGTTTATCTATTCCAAAGTCAAGTATACTGATTCTCCTTCTGAGCTCATGAAAGCTAACAACATTGAGCTACTTGAATCGAGAAGAAAAAAATGTCGTTTGAACTTCTTAAACTTACTTCTTAACGGTAGAATGGCTATTGATCAGACGCAGTTTCTTTCCCCTTTGGCCACAAGACCTACGCGACATTACGAAACACACTTTCTAACCCCTTACTTTGCAAGAACAGACATAAGTTTTCCTTTTTTCCGCGTTCTGTGTCAGACTGGAATAGCCTAACAGAACCTTATGACGCACTATATGACTAGATGTTCATGTCTTTTTGTGTTCCTTCCTCTGGTACTACCGTGCTTCTTTTCTTGTTGTTGTTCTCCTTTTGTGTAAAACAGATATTCTGTAAATTGTATTGCCCATCCTGCTTGAACCAGATTGGTCTGCAGTATGTATTAAATAAATAAATAAATAAAAATAATGGAGGAAGAGGTCGGGAAAGTTAGCAACAAAGTACAGGGTAATTGAAAGTGTAAATTGACAACCGGGAGCCACCAAAAAAGAAAGTGAGAAGAATAGAGACAGTAAATCGGTTGCAAAGCATAGAAACAAAAGAAGACCATAGAGATTTACAAGAATGCAAGAAAGAAATTAGAAGGGAAAGTCGATATTCTAATTGACATTAAGAGAAAAAAATGGAGCTGGGTAGGTCATGTAATGCGCAGGTTAGATAACTGGTGGACCATTAGGGTCACAGAATGGGTGCCAAGAGGAGGGAAGCGCAGTCGAGAACGGCAGAAGACTAGGTCAGGTGATGAAATTAAGAAATTCGCAAGCGCTATAGTTGAAATTAGTTGGCGCATGACGGGGGCAATTGGAGATCGCAGGGAGAGGCCTTCGTCCTGCAGTGGACATAACATAGGATGATGATGGTGGTGGTGTGATGATGATGATGATTATGATGAACACAAAGGTTAGTAACTTGATATTTCAGGCTCGATTTGGTTGCCCACGGACAAAACATATCGGAGCAAATATTCGCAACAAGATGAGGCATGCGTCTGCTGCAGCAAAACTTCGAAGACCGTTCAGCACTTCCTAATGAAATGCAAAGGTATTCACCCAGCTAGACCCATAGGTAACGTACACATTCCAGAAACGCTGGAACTTAAAGTGAATGTAAGCATCAACCGGTCAGCAGTCGAGATAAGCGAGATATGTTTAGAGTATTAGTGAGAGAAAAAGAACAGGGAAGAGATTGGTAGGACCGGATCTGTTACAGGCATAGCTAACGGTACAAAGTGCATTGTAGAAGATTTAAGGAAGATGAAAAATATTAAGGAGATGTAAACACAATGTTATACTGAAAAGCATACAGAGCATACCTGATTAGCTTAAGCAGGCTAGGCGACTATTTGTCACCACTCAGTTTCAAAGGGGATGCCAATAAATCATCATCGTCAGTAACGGTATCCTCGACAAACAGCGCACCAGGGCGCCTCGGTACGGTTTGTCGAGGATATCATTCGTTTCCCTATTCGCGACTCCAAATGAATGCTCGACCCGTAGCGGCCGCGCCGAGAACCAGCCGGTCTAGGTTCAGCCGCAGGCTCTCACATTACAGCGTGCGCTGCAACCCCAGACAGCGCACAACATCCCGCGGATGTCCGTAAGCAATCCTGATATACCACGTCCTATGAAAGACGTCCCGCGGGCATTCATTGGATTCAGCGAAGTCCCAACAGTGAACAATTGCGGACGTTATCGGGATGTGTTGGCAGAGTTGGCCGGCAGCACGTTTGAAACGCGCACAAAACGGCTCAATATAGGCTGCGCATTCCGTTGTTTTTATTTTCGCGACTAAAAAAAAAAAGGAAACGCTGATGGGTCATATATTGGCAACATATGGAATTTATGCACACCTTGAAGGCCAATTCTTCCGGCACAAATTATAAATATTGAAGTCCCTCCTTGTCAGTAATGTAACACGCAGATTTCGCGGTATTGCACTGATTATTTCCTCGTTCTCGCCTTAATGACACTTCAGGTGGTGGTGCGGTGGTGCATGGTCGTGGTACGATGTTTATCTGTTCTTTGAAACGAAGGCGTTCCTTTCTCGTAGGGGCCTGATGACTGTTCATAAAATTCATCCACTTAGGCAGCCTGATGACACGTTGCTGTGTAAGTTTTACAAGATTGCTCCACTGATTTGCATGCAAAGGCCACCACTTGCCTAGGACAAGCATGGCTAATAACATCAATTTTACGCCCCGAGCCTGGGATATAACCTCCATCTCGCATGGAGGTAACATCCGAAAAAACCAGGACCGGGACCTCCGCGGGACATTTTTCGGTGTTTCACATGCATGGGAGGTTCAAATTTCTGGATTAGCGTAGGACATTTCAGGAAAATCCCTAGGATCTCCTCAACATCATTACAGGGACATCCATCAAACATCCTTGGAATGTATCTGTGCTGTCTGGGACGATCCCTCGTAGTTATCAAATCATCGTGGTACCGCCGCGCATAAGCCTGAAATAGGAAAGTGTGTATCACTACGACGTGTCATCGCGGGTGGAAAGACAGCAATTAATTTCCTGAAAGTAGCAGACCACGCGCAACGTAAAGTGACACGGATAAGAAACGCGCATTGGGAAAAAGGAGGCTGACACTATGGGCGGTTTGTTCGAAACACTTCACTTGGGACGCCTTCTTCATTGCCGGCGAGTAGACTATCGCTTTCTTTCTTATTATGCATTTTAAATATGTTGCTGGCGTTTCAAATCCCGGAGTGTACTTTGTTTAGGCAGGCGCTTTATTATATCAGTGATGTACGCTTAAGATTCATTTGGTTAAGTAAGTTTAGTTTTCTGCCCCAGCATTAATGTTACTAATGCCATAAGCAGCAGTAATATTCTCGCTATAGTGTACTGTTGTCCACAGGCACCGGTAGCAGAAACGTAACTATAGCTCGGAAGGTCTGAAGTTGATCATGACGCATGTTATTCCGCTAGGCGACATGTCGTTTGGATAGCATGCTTTAGATTTGCGGTGCAAGCAGAAGACGCCGAGTTCACATTCAGCGCGGTGAGTTGTCAGTTTATTTGCTCGCAAGAAATTTGGAAGCAACTGCAAACAGAGTTCGTTCCAGATAATTGGAGCATTCGGCCTGGCCACAGCGCCGCCAGTTTGTTTTCCGACACTGTGCTCGCAGCCAGTTCCATTACAACAGGTTCGATTCGTTTCCAAGTCGTGCATTTGCACTAATACGAGTGACATTGCTCAAAATAAGACCTTCGCTAAATTTCGGGAACCTATTGGAAGAAACGCAACTTGGTCCGATTGGTTATTTACTTCTCCCGTTTCACAGGGGTTTAAAGAATTCCTATACGGGCGGAAAGGTGTTCTGCTGTGTTCCCAAGCCTGGACCCTACTATTAGCCCCGCCCGATGATGGTGATGATGATTGATGATGATTTAATGGCATCCCATTTGAAACGGGCGGTGACAAATAGTCACCTAGCCTGCTTGATTTAATCAGGTATACCATACATTTTTTCTATCTAACATTTTTGTGTACATCTTAATATTATTCCTCCTTCAAAACCTACCTTGTACCGCTAGCTATGACTAATAGATCCGGTCATAGCAATCTCTTCTCCGTTTTATTCTTTTTTTTAGCCAATATTCTAAACGTCTCTTGCTTATCTCGACTGCTGACCAGTTGACGCTTCCGTCCGCTTTAAACCCAAGCGCTTCTGCTGGGAGGTGTAGGTACGTTAACTACGGTTTTCACTGGGTGAAACCCTTCTCATTTCATTAGTACGTGCTGAGTGGCCTCCGGATTTTTGCTGCAGCATACAAATGCCTCATCTAGTTCCGAATATTTGCTCCGATATGTTTTTGTCCTTAGGCAACCGGCTCGAGTGTCAAATAGCAAAGCACTGCCCTTCGTGTTATCGTACAGATTTTTCCTTCAAATTCTTGTGAATCTCCATGGTCCTTTTTGTTTCCGTTGTTTGCATCCAATATCTGTTTCTCTCACTTTCTTTCTGATGACTACTGGTTGTATATTCAGTTTCAATTACCCCGTACTTGGTTGCCAGCTTTATTTGAGCTTTTCATCCATTCCGTGTCCACGCATTTCAAGTACAAATACTTGAAAGTATCTTGAAAGCCCGAGACCTTCGAGTGGCGCTCTCCCGCGCTTGACGTCAGAGGGTGGACTCCGCTGCCGCGCCGCGCTACGTGAAGGCAACTTGGCTTTCTCGGCCGACCTGCTCTGCTTTGCTCGAGTTTTAAGCATGAAATGCTTTGAGCTCTCGTTGTTGGCGACCTTCAAGTGACCTTGAGAAAAAACGTCAGAGCCGTTATCCTCGCAAGTTAACCGCGCAAGTTAACCGCGCAAGTTGAGAACAAAACGAGATGATTTGGGCAGCCAGTCAAAACTTCAGAAAATGCGGCCGCTGGCCCCCAACCCTTTGTACAGGACCGCATTACATACGCTAGGTACTGCCCAAACAAGTCACACAAAAATCGCTTCCGAGTACTTCCTAATGTTTGTTCACAATATCACTCACGTTGCAACTTCTAATACGCTGAATTTTTATTTGTCATTACCAATAGGAGGGGGGGGGGGGGGGGTGACGTTCGAAAAGTAGATAGGCACCATACACTTCATTGTTATCTTTTGGCGCTGAGACAGGGTTGCCAGTGCTCGTTTGAACGCCAGTGGTCCATGAGTTCCGCGGCACGGGTTTTACGTCGCCTCGAGAGATGGCGCTACACTGCGCGGCGCCTCCTTCAGGCGATTTTCTTCTTCTAGCTGGACAGTGCGCTTTGTCTCCCTGGCGTCTTTCTCTGCCTGTCGTGCCGCGTTCAACCGGTCTTCTTCTTCTAGCTGGGCAGCGTTCATATGAACCAGTGCACAGTATGGCATGGTGCGGTGTGGTGGGGTGTGCCGTAGCGAGCATGCACTAGACCCATTTTAAGATTGTGGCTAGTACCATCTCCAACCAGTCTGCTCTGCTGGTTGCCCGTTCATGCTTACATCTACTCTCAGTCACGGGAGAGCCAGGAATTTTTTGAACTGTGCGTCTGCAGGCTTGTAGAACAGTACATACGGAATGTGTTAGGACACTGTTTCCTGCGAAATCGGGCGGTGTCGCCGTCGTCACCTCGCTTATAAGTGCGTGTACGGTTACTCATCACTGCTGTTCCGCTGTCGCGGCACACTCTAATGATTTGTCGGCCCTGCAGCATTGGGCCTTCAGCTATTCCGTCTGCGCTATAATACTATGTTTGTCTGTCCAGCGCGTGCTGCGTGTTCGGTCCCCCGTTGCCACAGACATCCCAGTTTTGTTGCTGTCCAGCGCGTTAAGCGTATCACGAAATATGTTTGATACCATTCTCAGGAAATTAAGTGGTCGCTGCGGTGCGTTAATGCATGCACTGCAGCAGCCTTGACCCAACATGCGGTCTGGAACGTCTGGAGGAAATTAGTGGGAAAAACAAAGTTACGTAGTCTTGTGCTGCTGTGCTGACCTTCGCAAGATAACTTTAATTAACCTTAATTAATTTCATCGTGACCTAGCTCGACTCTGCAAGTTAGTCAGCTCAGCGTAACTGTCTCTTTTTTTTTTTTGCTCCTGCCATGGGTAGCGAGCACATTTCCCGGGTGAGGTTCGTCCATCGATGAGAATTAGCACTCTATATAAGAACAGGTGACAATCTTTGCTAATTAGAACAGCGTTTTCAATACAATTGTCCTGTAAGCGCGTCATACATATCTAAAACTAAAACAAGAAATTTGAGAAGTTCAGATTGGCTGGTACTTGACCGAGTAAGTAGCTGGAGCACTAACACACTAGAAAAAAAAAGGGGGGGGGGAGAGGCAAGGGTAAAGGCACAAAGGCCTAATAAAATGTTCACAGACGTTCCTGCTTGCCGGTGCGTTTGCAGAAACGGCGTTTCCACAAGAGGAACGTAAAAATGCGTGTTTCATTGCAACCCCGGGTGATTTCCCTCGCACCCACGGCACGCGGTCCGACCTTATCGCACTAGGACTTTATACGGAACCTCACGGCGACGCCGGAAATGCGCCGGTAGTGTCCATATAATTGCTTTGTCGCATAGTTTTGGAACAAAATGGCAGACCTTCACGCAAGGGCACTACCTAAAGTCGTGTATTACGACGAGCGGCTTTTCGGCCCACTTGACGCCTATCCAGCTTTTATGGACACAAGGGTTTAGTTCACGTGAGTGCCACCACGTGGCGTAATGACCTTAAACTTTTCAAACTTCCCGCGGTGACACGTGATGAGGTCAACAAAACAAAAATAAAATAATTGAAGGCTGTCCCTGCGCATTGAACTCCGCCACAATGCTGGTCCCACCGGCGTTATCACTGTTCTTGATAAAGCGTAGCCGCTCGCCGCCTGGAAATGACTTATCATCCTAAGAGCGTTTAGTCCGACGAACGACGATTGATTCTGGGCTTTTGATACGGTTCCTTTTCTTTCTTTTTTTTTCTTTTCCTTTTTATTTTGGTCTTTCTGATGCTACGGAGTAAACAAGCTAGGTTAAACGTCAGAAGCACTCCGTGGCAGCATTTCTTCAGTCGGCACACATTGTTAAAGGGACACTAAAGGTTACGATTAAGTCACGTTAAAGTGATAAAGCAATGCTCTAGAACGTCTAAGGCGTCAATATAAACGCGAACAGAGCTTTAAAAAAAAAATTATGGGGTTTTACGTGCCAAAACCACTTTATGATTATGAGGCACGCCGTAGTGGAGGACTCCGGAAATTTCGACCACCTGGGGTTCTTTAACGTGCACCTAAATCTAAGCACACGGGTGTTTTCGCATTTCGCCCCCATCGAAATGCGGCCGCCGTGGCCGGGATTCGATCCCGCGACCTCGTGCTCAGCAGCCCAACACGATAGCCACTGAGCAACCACGGCGGGTGCGAACAGAGCTTTAGTAACCGAGAAATTGAGGTAAATGCATGGCACGATTTGAGACCCCCCAGCGACATTCCGGTACTAGCCCGATGACGAAGGCACTCCTCATCATAATTTATGTCACTAGTACTCAGCTACTCGTGTTAAAAAGATCATTTCATTAGGTTATGAGACAGAAAAAAATGCTACTTGTCTACTTCCGTTCGATTTAAAGAAAAAATAACATTTTGACGTTACCCTTCAGTAGTATGGGTGGTCGAAAGGTTTCGTTTTCGCTCGACTCTGCGCGCTCGACTCTGCGCCGCGCGCGCTTTGGAGTTTCAGTTGTTTCGTTATCGCGTCGTGCTGCGCTAGTTCCTGCTGGCTCGCGAAACTTGCATTTGGAACAAAACAAGCAGCGAGAATGCCACGTCCATGTGATGTCGTGGGATGCGCGAACGGTCCGCGGAACTTGGCCAAGGGCAGTTGCACTGGAGAATCTAACGTTACTTATAATTGTGTGCCAACGAGTGAACCCCTCCGTTCGAAGTGGTTAAGTGCCGTACCTCTGCCACAGCACGTTGGCAAAGAGCCGAAAAATCGCATAGTGTGCTCGCTGCACTTTCGTCTAGAGGATTACTGAAGTCGTGTGGAGTGCCTTTCAAAGCAATGCTTTCCCGTAGCGCTGTTCCCTCGGTCTTGCCTGCAATCTCCGAAGCGCAAGAACAACTGCAGGTCGAAGACGGGGCGGGGCGGTAAGTGCGGCATTTGGTTTCCACGAAGGAAAAGCTACAAATGTGTGAATATGTGCAGCCATGACCAGTGGCGTAGCCAGGTCGTCTGGCACCCGGGATCCATAGGTCTTCTGTCACCCCCCCCCCCCGGGTGTAGCCCGCGGAAAGAGGGGTGTCTTCAGACATATATGACACCCCCCCCCCCCCTCTGGCCCCTTGCACCCGGTGACCCCGGCCACCCGCGATCCCTCAGCAGCGGGTCACGTTCATCATCATCATAATCATCATCATCAGCCTGGTTACGCCCACTGCTAGGCAAAGGCCTCTCCCAAACTTCTCCAACTCCCCGGTCACGTACTAGTTGTGGCCATGCTGTCCCTGCAAACTTCTTAATCTCATCCGCCCATCTAACTTTCTGCCGCCCCGTGCTACGCTTCGCTTCGCTTGGAATCCAGTCTGTAACCCTTAATGACCATCGGTTATCTTCCCTCCTCATTACATGTCCTGTCCTGCCCATGCCCATTTCTTTTTCTTGATTTCAACTAAGATGTCATTAACTCGCTTTTGTTCCCTCACCCTATCTGCTCTTTTCTTATCCCTTAACGTTAAACCCATCATTCTTTCCATAGCTCGTTGCGTCGTCCTCAATTTCAGAGAACCCCCGTAAGCCTCCAGCTTTCTGCCCCGTACGTGAGTACTGGTAAGACACAGCTATTACACACTTTTCTTTTGAGGGATAATGGCGACCTGCTGTTCATGATCGGAGAATGCCTGCCAAACGGACCCCAGCCCATTCTTATTCTTCTGATTATTTCAGTCTCATGATCCGGATCCGCAGTCACCACCTGTCCTAAGTAGATGTATCCCCTTACCATTCCAGTGCCTCGCTCCCTATCGTAAACTGCTGTTCTCTACCGAGACTATTAAACATTAGTTTTCTGCAGATTAATTTTTAGACCCACCCTTCTGCTTTGCCTCTCCAGGTAAGTGAGCATGTATTGCAATTGGGCCCCTGAGTTACCAAGCAAGGCAATATCATCAGCGAATCGCAATTTAGTTACTAATATATTCTCCATTAACTCTTATCCCCAATTCATCCCAATTCAGGTCTCTGAATACCTAATGTAAACACGCTGTGAATAGCATTGGAGAGATCGTATCTCCCTGTCTGACGCTTTTCTTTATTGGGATTTTGTTGCTTTCTTTATGGAGGACTATGGTGGCTGTGGAGCCGCTATATATATCTTTCAGTATTTTTACATACGGCTCGTCTACACCCTGATTCCGTAATGCCTGCATGACTGCTGAGGTTTCGACTGAATCAAACGCTTTCTCGTAATCAATGAAAGCTATATATAAGGGCATTTCTGATAAAAGCCTGGAAAGGCACCAGCAAAAGCAGTATGTACCATATATTGTCGAACCTAAGGAAGGTTTTTTTTTCTTTTCCGTGCTCAAGTTGACCAACATGCGGAGGGGTGCTTACGTTTATTAAACTAAATATTTCATGAGGTTTGTGCAATAATGCCATTTCATTAAATAAGTGCTTACCCGGAATTTTGTCTTTCCTTTTGTAATGTCTAGCTGTCGACCGTATAAGAGCACAGTATGAGCACAGTATGAGGCCTCAATCACTCATGAGCACAGCAAATGATTGATTAAATCACCTTTAAATACATCTAGTACAACACATGCACCACGTGCCACACTGCTTCGGACATGAAGCAGGGCACAATACATGTCACCAAAACTGGAGGCAGCGGTCCTGTCTATTCACATTACCACAGACCACTCACGAGTGCACCCATGCTATGGCCAAGCTACTGAAAGTAGAGTATTCAACAGGATAAGGGAAGGAGTAGGAGGGAAGGGGAACTGCCTGTGTGCCCAGAAAAGCGACTGCAAAGGACGAATGCTTTTTGGAAAAGCACAGAGTGTCTACAGCTTTGGTGATGGCACTGCCTCTTGCCTCATGTCAAGCTGTGCTATGGTGTACTGGAATAGGGTAGTGTGTTGTCCGGGGTCGAAAACGTGGCTCTTTTTGCGATGACGGCCAAGAGTGCTGGAGCACGGATGGATGGATGGATGTTATGAGCGTCCCCTTTGGAACGGGGTGGTGGGTTGCGCCACCAAGCTCTTGCTATTATACTGCCTAATTTCCTACTTAGGTTCAACAATGAAAAAAGAAAACAAAAAACACTATGAACTACCACGCCCAAATTTTCTGTTCCCCCATTGCGAACTGTGCTTTTGTATGTCTACGTCTTTTGTCGTTTCCCTACTTTTCTTCCACCAATCCTCCAATCGCCTCTTACTAATGCCTATTGCGGACATCTTTGCTTTACCACTGTTCCCGCTGAACCCAAGGGCTTCAAGGAGGCCAGTGGTGCCTAAATCGACCGCTGGGTAGACGTCTTCACATTCTAATAAAACATGCTCCGTCGTTTCCCTAGCTTTACCGCAGCAAGCACATGCTTCTTCTTCCTTCCTATATCTCACTTTACAGGTGCGTGTTCTAAGGCATACCGATCTCGCTTCGAAAAGTAATGAGCTTCCCTTTGAGTTATCATCAATGGTTTCTTTACTGATTTCGTTTTTTCCTCTTAAGTAGTTACTCATGACAGGTTTCTTTTCCATTGCCGCCACCCATGAGATTATTTCAGCTTCTCTGACTTTCCGCTTGACCTTCTTTGTTGCTGTGTTGCCCACACTACAGGCCGCATACTTGCTGGTAAGCTTCCTAGTTTT
The DNA here is from genome assembly GCF_023375885.2 of Dermacentor andersoni. NCBI lineage: Eukaryota > Metazoa > Arthropoda > Arachnida > Ixodida > Ixodidae > Dermacentor > Dermacentor andersoni. The sequence continues at coordinate 149,338,557 of NC_092814.1, forward strand.
TTTCCTCCACTGTGAGTCAATGTTTTTCCTGTACAGATACCTGAACACTCTCCCAGCCCATTTACTTTCTTCCATATTCCTGAGCCGTTCTTCATACTCAATTTTACTGCGAGATTCCCTCACTTCAAAACTAGTCCAGCCCATATCACCCTGCACAGCTTCATTTGTAGTCTTCTCGTGAGCGCCCAATGCGAGGCGACCCACTGACCTTTGGTTCCCGTCGAGTCCTGATTGCACCCCTGATTTAAAGCAAACAACCACATTTCCAAAAGTAAGTCCTGGAACCATTACAACTTTCCACATACCTCGGAGGACCTCGTACCTATTGTATCACCATAGCGCTCTGTGCTTCATTATGGCTGCATTTCTCTTCCCCTTTACTGTTATGGTTTTTTCCTGTGTTTCCATATATCTATTGTCTTCGTTTATCCATATACCAAGGTATATATATTCTGTTGCCCGAGGTATTTCTTTGCCCTGTATCTCCACTGTCTGTTCACTGTTTTCATTGAATACCATAACACCTGATTTTCTAACACTAAATTTAAAACCTAAATTGTTGCCTTCCTGTCCACAGATATTAGCCAGACGTTGCAAATCACTTTGCTTGTTAGCTAGCAACACAATGTCGTCCGCATAAAATAAACCTGGGAGTTGCTGCTCTATTACTGTACCTGCCTGTTTGTATGAGAGATTAAACCCGATATTACTTCCTTCCAGCGCCCTCTCCATCCTCACCATGTACATCATAAACAGCAGCGGGGATAAAGGGCACCCTTGCCTCAGTCCCTTGTTGATATGAACTTTCTCCGCGCTCCTCATCCCTTCCCATTCAACGCAAACGGTATTTTCTAGGTAAATCTCTCTCAAAAGCTGTATACAATCGTTACCTAAGCCTTCCCCTTCCAGAATATCCCACAAAATGTTGCGGTCTACGTTGTCGTAGGCTCCTATAATGTCTAAAAAGGCCACATACAACGGTATGTTTTCTGCATTGGATATTTCAATACACTGAGTAAAAACAAACGAGTTATCATCCAAACGCTTACCTATGCTGAAGCCATTCTGAAGCTCTCCCAAAATGCCATTATTCTCTGCCCATGCTTGAAGCTTTAATTTGATTGCCTGCATTGCTAGCCTGTATATTACCGATGTAATGGTCAATGGTCTATACGAGTCAATTCTGTCTTTCTCCCCCTTACCTTTATAAATTAAATTCATTCTACTTTGTCGCCAACTGTCTGGTATTCGTCTATCTTTTAAAGTTTTTTCCACTGCTTTCACCAGAGCTTCCTTGCTTTTTGGTCCTAGTTCATTTATCAGCCTAACGGGAACCTCGTCTAGCCCTGTGACTGTGCGCTTAGGAATTTTCTCTTCCGCTTTCTTCCAGTTTAAATTTGTCAGCACCAGCTCCTTTTCCACTTGGGTCTCTTTCATGGTGTTTTTTCTTCAAATACAACCACGTCATTGCCTTGGAAAGATTCGGCTGTTACTTTTCGGATGTAATTTATTGCCGCTTCTCCTTCCAATCTGTTTTCATCTTCGTCTACGATATGTTGTTGTATCGTTGTTGACTTCCTGCTAAATAATTTTATGTGGTTTCAAAATATTCTAGGTGCGGCCTTCTTTTTCTCGCGCATTTTTGACAACCAACGTTCACTTTCACCTTTTAATTTTGCTTGCACCAGTATTTGAACCATAGACTTTCTCCCGGTATATTTCCCATTTACTGCTTACTTCATCCTGCGGCAACTGTGCCTTCTTTGCCTGCCTCTGCTCTCGAGATGCTTTCTGTCGTTCGGCGATCGCTTCTCATATCTCCTTGTTCCACCAGCTTTTTGGTTTCTTTTTTCCTTTCCAACGAACATGTTGTTTTTCTTTCCGTATTTCTGTCGTTATTATACTTAGAAGCTCACCACATTCCCACTCTTGGGCATTTGCCAAGTTCTTCCTCAACTCTAGTGACTATATTTGCTATTTGTTCAGCGTTCAAATTTTCACTGGCCATTTTGCTCTCCTTGCTCTCTTTCCCAACTACATACCCCATTTTCAAAATGATGCGTTTATGGTCACTCCCTATGCTGCTAAACCGTTCCTCATCGATGACCATTTCTCTCAACTTTTCATGAATTCCTTCTGTCATCAGACAGTAATCAATGGTCGATTGCCGGTTTCCCACTTCCCACGTGATCTGCCCTTCGCACTTAGGCCCTGTATTCACGATAACGAGGTTATGTTGTTCACAAAGGTCGAGCACTGACTTCCCGTTATTGTCGGTATAGCCATCTAAATCCTGTATGTGGGCATTCATGTAACCTAATAAGACAATTTCAGCACCATTCCCGAAACTCTTAATATCAGCGCTTATGCATTCCATTAACTCTTGATTCTTCTCTCTGCAATTATTTCCGGTACACGAATAGGTTACGCCCAGCCAAGTTTTCTTTCCACTCATTGTGCCTGATAACCAAAGATGCTCTCGACATTGTGAATTTACTCTTTTCCATTGGCTCCCTGATGGATGAGCATTCCGACTCCCCCTCCCTTTCTTTATGACTTAGTTCTGTTGCACCCTTCCCAAACATAATTCTCAATAACTGGCGGCTCTTCTGAGTCTATAAGGTGCGTTTCTGTAACAGCATACACCCCTATTTGTTCTCTATGTAACTGCTCCTCAATCTCTACCCACTTTTCCTTTCTTCTGCGGCCCTGCATGTTTATGTAGCCTATGGTATGGCGAGCTCGTTTTCTTGCTTTCCTCCTTTTTCTGTTATCGACGGCGATGGTCTTCTAATGTTCCCAAGGGGACCTTCTTCATTACTATCTACTCTGACCTCCTGAGTGCCTGTGGGCCCCCTAAAGAAGCAACAGCGCGACCACCAAGTTGCCAGCCCACTTCTCGTGCCCGCCTGTAATTGAAGTGGATCCCGTCTCGTTTAAAACTACCACAACTTCTCACTTCCCTGTTTACTTCGACAACCTCGAAGCCTTACTCTCGGCTCATTTTCCATATTGCCTCATTAGCAGCCACTACAGCTTTTTGTACATGACTGTCACGTACCTCCGGCACCGCGCACACCACGATCAGCACCTGAGGGGATAGCTCGCGCAAGTCGTCCACCCCCTTCGCCAAGCGCTGGGCTAGTCCCGGCCCTTTCCTGTTTAGGATGTCATTTAGCCCACCTGCTACTATGACAAGGTTGCGCACATGGGCATTTTTCGCGAGCTTTTCTTTTGCTCGCTCCATGACAGAACCCAGTGTCCACCCTGGAAATGTCCCTACCGCCACTCTTTTGTCGCCTTTCAACCTCTCCACAATTGCTTTTGAGCACCCAGCCAGGTTTGAGTCGCCAGCGATAATCACCCTTTCACTCTCTCCTACCTCGCCCTGCTTCCCTTTTTCCTTTTCCGCGTGATTCGGACTCGACAAGGGGCATTGTCCCCTGGGCTCCTGCTTTTTCCGCGTGGCGGCCTCAAGGTAGGTGCCGCTCTTTCCAGCTAACCCTTCATCACCCTGCATGCATTCCACGTATTTCGCTGACCCTCCCTCGCCTGTCGCGTCGGGGGTCTGCGTTCCATTGTCATGCACTTTCTCGTTCCCAATGGCGGCCCTGTTCAGCTTTTCCTCGGCTGCTTCACGTCTCTTTTCAACTACCTTCCGTGCATCACGTTCCCTGTTTAGCTCATTTTTGAGCTCTTGCACCTGTTTGAGAAGCTCTTCCTGGAAAGCCTCCATTTTCTGCAGCCTAGTATCGACATCACATTGTGTGCCGGTTGATTCGATGCCCTTTCCATTCTCATCAGTCTCCTCATCTGCCTTGAGGGACCCCCCGCGCACTGGTTGCTTTCCCATCTTTCTCGCCATGTATTGCACAGCTTTTTGCAAATACTACAATACGATAATAATGCTACTACTGATGCAAATACTATAATAATATATCAATGCAGAGCGCGTGCCTTTTAGCAAAGACCGATATGCAAAGGATCCAAATCCTCAAAATGTCGCAAAGCAACTCTCACCACTGTTTCAAAAACAATCAATGCCGCGGAGACCGAAGGTATGAGACGCTCTCGCACGCGCTCCTCCACGCGGTCACGCTCTCACTTTACTACCAAAACATGCACAGTAAAACCACTAATAGCTATTTGTCTTGCCACTTCCAAGCTACCATTTAAAGACTACAAACACTGAACGTCCCACCCGACTGCACGTGTTGGAGCACGTGGCACGAAAGGACGCTCTAACCATCCTGCAAAACAAACGTACACGAAGCACACCCGCATACCCGAAATACGAGAGACAAAAAAAAGGAAAGAAAAAGAAAACCACCCAATTACTATTTAAAGGCAAAAAATCTGCAAATAAAGAACAGAAGCAAGCTCAAAGCATGCACAAAAACTTGTGATTTCGTCGCCGCCACGGAGCCCCTAAAAGCACGTCCATTCGCCACAAAATCGAACCTTTTCGCCGGTCTACTGCAGCGCCATCTGTCGCTGCAGCCTGGAGTCATTGCTGGCAAGAGGAAAACAAATGGTGCAACACAGGGCCTCCGGGATCAGCAGTTATGGTTGTCGCGGAGGTCATGCATGTACGTTTGGAGCTCGCCAATTGCTTGCTGTGGTTTTTCCTGCCGCGTTCGCACATCCTTTATGCGCACGGGAAGCGCTGGGTTTGCAAATGTACTTTGTGTGTGCGCACGCGCCCGTGCATTTGAGGTTCCTGCATAACGATCCCAACAACTCCGGGCTGCTTTAGATCGGGCACATTGAGAGCATTGGTTGTATTCTTTCCTTTCGGCACCCTTTTACCGAGAGGTATATCTAAATGTTAGCGGCTGCATTCGTCACAGAACAGTTTTTTTTTTTTTTCAGTGAAACCTGGCAACCGCTTTTCTGGCTGATACAAAATGAAAGGAATCCCGTGCAACCGACCAGACACAGTGCAGGTGCTCTTTCCGGGCTTTTCATCCTCGCGTCTTTCGAAATACTAAAATCGCATGCGTGCTTACCGAATGAAAGGAGCAGACGAGTATTTGTTTGTCTTCTGAAAACGAAACGCTGAGCCAATGATTGAGCAGACGATCAGGAACACTGCATAATCGTGGTCGGAAACGTGCAAGCATTGACGGCGTTATTGATGTATCTTAACAGTTTGTATTATTTATTGTTTGCAAATTATAAGAATTTCCATTGTGTTTTGAGAGCGTTTTAGTTTGTAAATGCAGTAAGTTTTGCACAACATGTTTAAATTTCGTGCGCTAGGCACGCCGGTCGATCGCAGCGCCCCACTGGTGGCGTCATCGCAGAAGCGTCCCCAGTTCTCCCATTGTTTTTCCATACAGACGGCACACTGCCCTATTCCATACACCACAGCTGCGCTGCACTTGGTACACATCTTGAACTGCCTGCATTAAAAGTCACACACAATTACTTGCTGCACTCTTGAGAAATTGAAGTTTTATGTTGTAGGTATGGTGTCGATAGCTACCCAGAAATATAAAAAGTGATACACCACCAGGCTTCTGGGTCAGCACTCTTTTAATGAGACACTCAAATTAAAGAGCCCAAAGTTATCTGTAATGTTGAAAAAATTATGGTCCTAGTCAGATTACTGCTTGCCACCAGCCCACTTCCTTGTAGCCAAGCACTCATTCTGCCCACTTGACATGGAGGCCTTTGTGACATGGCCCCACCCGCTGCTTTTGCTGTTATCAGTGCCCCATAACAAATTGACCGTCTGTTCCACACACTAAAAAAAAATTTCATTATAACAATTGCAGTAGACCGGCAAGTTGGGTTACAAGGTGGAAGTTCATCTTGTAGAGTTTGCGCGCATCCTGTCCACTTCTGTTGTTTGCGTGTTCATAGTGCAGTAACCCCCCTTATTACAAGATCATAACAATGGTCTGAACAGCAGCAACTTATTTTAGAGAACAAAGGAAGTGCTTACATTTGCATACAATTTGGAGCAAAGTGGGGTGGGAGGGGGCCGGCTCTTCCAATATAAGAATAGAGGGGGCACTTAGAGTCAAGCAAGTATGGTACAGATGTGCTAAAGGTTAGCCACACTATGTTGGGAAAAAATAAACGAGGAGAGAGATCAAGATGACCAGAAATTCATGACTAGGTGCAATGTAAGAAAGGGTACAATCTGTTGTCTGGCAAACGATAAGCTTTAGGTGTCAGTAAAATTGGCACAGCAAAATGTCATCAAAATGTTTCTGCAGCTGTGCAGAACACTCCACGGAACTCTAACTGAGCATGGCATAAGCATTATTAAGATTACATTTCAACATGCACAGACAAAATTCACACATATAGGAAATTTTTTATCATAGCCATTGTTATCGGTAAGTAGATTATGCCTAATGGTTATGGTTTTTCCCAATTTCTGATAAGGTGAATACTGTGGACAAAACTCTGAATCTCAGTGACTGGATTGAGATGGCGCCTCCATGGGACTGCCTCAAGGATGACATTTTAAGCGAATACTGCGAGTTGTTGTGCAACCACTATGGGCCACGTGCACAACTGCAGACGGGTCTGAAGTTTCAGCCTGTGCGCTTACTTCACTTTGTGCATATCCTGTGCACACGAAGAAAACAAACAACAAACATTGGCCAAGAGCGCCAGCTAAAAAAGGAAAAATAAGCAGGCTGTTCGTAGGCATACTATTTGGAGTCCTTTGGGTGAATCTGAGCAGGCAACCATTTCCTAGATTACTTGTGCTTCGAACTTTAGTAGCCAAAAATACAAAAATGTATCGAACTTCGAACTTTAGTAGCCAAAAATGTGAAAATAACGAGATAAGGATATCCTTCTTTTTTAGTCATATTGTGCTATAGACATACTGAACTCTCAACAATAATAAACATCTCAACAAATTCATTTAGTGAGCTGTCAAGCACCGAAAGAAATGTAAAAATGTGTGAAATTCCTCTCTACAGCAGTGTTTCCCAGCTGGGAAGAAAACATCCCAAGACCTAAGTAATGCGAGAGGTTGATGATTGACATTAAAAACAAATAGTGAATGCATCATGCTGCTAGCTGTTTTCTATAATTGCAAAAACTGCAATGAGCATTTCAAGGTACCCTGTAAAAGTATAGGTGGTTTATTTAGTGAATGCAAGTCATTACTATGCAAATAAAATTTCTTCACTCATAAGGAACCAGTGCTGAAATTTCGCGTGGCAATAGCAGTGCCATAACACACAGCTTAGCGAGCAGTGAAAACAGTTTTTAGTAGGACATGCTTTCATTTCGCATCGGCAAATTCACCGCTCATCTTGAGACACATGTGCCCAGCGCCTCACCTGAGTGGGCATCAGCATGCTAGAACACGTGAACGCATGCACTCCTCAAAAGACCAATTGCTACAGACAAAGCTTGGCCAGATGCGCCGGGCGTTATCAAGTGTAGGTATAGGCGTGCCTCTGTCATCATCCAAGATAACCTACCATTTCCTTGGCGTCCCTATCGGACAGCCTCAGCATATTCTAGTAGGACGATCGAATTGCTGTAGCACCTCCTGACCAGTGCTGTTATCCTATACAGTGGTTGAAAAATGGATTTTGCTGGAGTTAAGTGGTATTTCTTTTTCAATCACTGTGAATCACTCCAAGTCCCTATCTGCTTGTCTATCTCTGTCCTGTTCGGCTATACATATAATAGCATTAAATGTTATTCTTGATTCACAAAACTGTTTGTTTCTGACTCAACAAGAAAATTTCCATGAGTTAAATAATGACTAGCAATTTAATTACTAAATATGTTATGAAGATGTCAAACTAGGTGCACAAGAGCACTATGAGCAAGTTTTACCTGAATTTGAGGAAGCATAAATACAGGATGACTTCACGTTTAATGCTCAGCCAAAGTTACAAGAAGCACTGTTTGTTAGTAGACATACTGTAGTATTGGTTATTGGCTTAAATCTCATTTTACATGTTAGCTTATCTTTGAAAGCAAGCAGCATACTTCACAGTAGAAAAAAACAAGGCATTTTCAGTTAACCCTGAAGTAGTTTTTCATTAAAATAACCTCACAAACACTATCTATGTAGAAAATATACCTGAAGAATGCTATAATAAATGAAATTATTATGAAGAAACAAGGCAATCCTAAGGCAAATTACACAATGATCCACTATTTGCTTATGTCAAACAACACAAGTTCCTAGAAAATCTTAAAGGGCCCCTCACCACGTCACATAGCAAATTTTGGTTATACGATAGAAGTTGTTATGCGTCTTTTAGGGAGCGTTCTATTGCAATAATTTTTCAGATTGGTTCATTAATAGCCGAGATAGAAATATTACAGCGTTCTAAACACATCATTTCAGGAGGCGAGTGCCACTGCCAACATAGACCCTCTCTCCACTTGCTCTGTCTAGCCTCCGCAAGCTAAATTCGTTTCCTGCATTCTCCCATACCAGAGCTGGAGTATCGCGTGACGCATACGTCGCAGACACCGCCTTCTTTTTTTTTCTCTTTCTCGTTTTTTGCTGCACGGCACACTTCCAATGATGGTCTCGTGTGCGAGCTGTTACGTTTGTCTCATTTTGCACGCTGTGCACGAGAACACCTGACTAGCGGTATAAGTCAGTGCTACACGAACACTGAGGCAGATGCAAGCGGATCACAGAGTATGATCGTGCACTGGAACATGTTAGAAAATGACAGTTTCGTTCTCTTTGCGCGCGAGTGAACGACATGGGAACAAGCAGACAAAACAGAAGTACAACTCTCTTGTTACGGTACGAAGTAAAACAAAGACATGCATTCGGCTTGCAGGTTTTATTATTTCTCTAAACTTTAATTCACCCGCCATGGTAGCTCAGTGGCTATGGTGTTGGGCTGCTGAACACGAGGTCGCGGGATGGATTGAATCCCGGCCACGGCGGCCGCATTTCGATGGGGGCAAAATGCGAAAACACCCATGTACTCAGATTTAGGTGCACGTTAAAGAACCCCAGGTGATCAAAATTTCCGGAGTCCTCCACTGCGGCGTGCCTCATAATCAGAAAGTGGTTTTGGCACATAAAACCTCATAATTTTTTTTTAACTTTAATTCGTCTGTTTAAGCAACGGGTCAACTAAATAACTGCTGTTGCCTTGAATAATTCTCAAAGTCACGTGTCACCATAAGCGACATCACAGCACTGCCATGCACGTAGCTGCACTTGTGTGATATACATCGACTCTCCAGCTCGGAGCGCAGCGTCCGCGAGGAGAAGAGCAAATGGCATTTTGTTTGAAATTTAAGTTCTTTCTGCGGCACGTAGGGATGTAATACATATCGGACGTGATCATTAGCACGCATTGTATGCACTGCATTTGTGAGCTGAAAATGGCCAGACATAGTGAGGGCCCTTTAAGCTAAACACTGCGCACAAGTACTATGTACAAATATTGAACTGATGGTTATTAAATTAGTTAAAAGCATGGCTAAATTTTATATAATGAAGCATTGGAAGAATTCTGTCATTTCAGCAGTGAAGCAACATATTTGTATAAAGTAGAACGAATCAACTTTGTCAGTATTAACAATAACATTTAAAATGACATGCACACAAAATAGCTTTGTTGAGAACAAGCAACTTCCATAATTTAGAGTCCCAACTCAACATGTAAAATGGAATGTTGGCAACGGACCTCAATGCAGACGTAGAAATATTAACTCACCGAGTTTTATTCAGAATTTACACACTGCTTAATGCAAGCTTTCTTATTACCTGGCACATCTTACAGAGGCATCAGAGTTATGCTCACATGAATCAAGGAATGTCCTGGTCAATAACAGTCACTAGGAAGTCGATGGATTTTTGTTACACAGGTGGCCAGTTTCTTCAAAATTTTCTAAAAGAAAGCCACTACTCCAATGACTACAAACTTCATTAGATTAAACTTCAAAACAACTTGTCCCCTATTCTCTCCTATTGCCACCATTCCCACTCCTCAAGTACAGCATCGACCACTTCTATGCACCTTGTTTCTGGGTGAGAACTCCAAAAGCACTGCTAACAAGTGGTTATTACAATGTCTGACAGGCTGCCATTTTCATTCTAGATATTTTTTTGACATGTGGGACAATGTAACAACTTTTATGACCCACTACCAGCTGCTGATTACATAACACAAGCAATTCATTTCCAAACCATACATGCTGTGAAACTTTCAACAAAACGTTCATACAGTTAAACATTGATTTAACGAAGTAGGTAAAATCGGCAATTTGCTTCGTTATATTGAAATTTTGTTGTATCGAAATTCGACCTTTTATGCAGATAAGTACAGTCGCCGCCCGATTTTTCTTACACGGAAAGGCGCCGCAGAGTTTTTCGAATTGTCCGGCAATTGAAAAAAGCAAATTTGAACAAGAAAAGAATTCACTCTGATAAATTTGGGAGTCTGCGACGAATGATACGGTTTCATGCCACGTCGACGATATCTCCACATAGGCGGACGAATTAAGCGAAGCCAGCACGCTTTCGCGTGCACTCTGCCCTCGCGGCTGATAGCGTCGTCCCAGTGCGGACGACGCTATCATGAAAAGCGCCAGCAGCGGGGAGCGAATGCTTCATCTGCCTGTCGCTCCAACGGTTCACCGAAATTCGAGATTACGCAACCTTCAATACTAAACGTGCGGGAAGACAGCTCACCGTCTCGGCACGCCCACTCTTTGCACACGCGGCAGATTGCCTCTAAAGCCAGGGTACGCGGCTGCGTATGCGCTCAGCCGCGCTTACAGTCATACTCGGTCAAGACGTGCGCCAACTCCCCGCCCCGGCCCTCGCGCGCGCTTGATCGTGTTACCAAGGCGGATGGTGTTACCGCGAGCTCGCTCCCCTCCCCCTCTTTCCCTTTGCTCGCGCATGGAGGCGGCACTCGTGCGTGAAGCCACCATCTTTCTCGCCCTCTCACACTTTCACTCGCACCTAAAGCACAAAACACGGGGCACGATAGGATCTTATCGCTCTTGGACTTTACATGGAACATGATGCGGCTTCACTTCGGCGGTCGCTCTTGTCGCGCCGCGCGCGATATGAGAAGAAATGTGTTTGCAAGCAGCCGCTTATAATTCAATAATTTGTCCATTTGCGTCCGCGGAAGTTTCCATCTATTGTCTCGGCGTTCTTTTGCTGCGGAAGCGAAATTTCGTTATACTGAAATCGCATACAAACACACTTCGCTATATTAAGGTTCTAATTACATGGTGTTCTATGGTCAAGAGGTTATGAAAAGTTAAATACTTCGTTATATCGAGGATTTCGTCATTATTGAAGTTCGTTATATCGAGGTTTAACTGTATATGAAAGTGACACATTATGCATGCTTCTGATATCTTAACACATCAAAACACATCCCTATAATGCACAAACACAAAAAAAAACTTTACATGCAAAACATGTAGATGCGTGCTTCGCCACATAATCATCAGCAAATGCCATACTCCTGGTTCTTGACTAGTTTGATAAGGACATCTGTTCTCTGATGTGTTAAAAAAAAAGAAGAGAGAGAGAACAATCACTGTGTTCAACTGCCATATTTCCTGCATCTTGGAGCAAAATGGATTACAGAAACTACGGGCTGCAGAATGACAGCATTGACAGTTGGCATGACTTATTTTGCTTCTCACAGGCTCAATTCAATGGGCGATTCAGCACTTCAAAAGAAGACAGTGTTAAGTATCTGTACCACAGAAAACACCCTCACAAAACATGATCTGCACCTGCCATTTCAACAAACTATAACCTAATGGCACCACCAGTGAACTACACTGCTCCTGCAGCATTTTGCAGAAAGCTTGAGGAGTTACTCTTCATATTCATAACATTAATTTACACTCACCCTGAATCTCAAATAGACCCTGCAAAACTTCCCAAATCTTGCTTATGTTGCATGAATGGTATCACTGAACACGGTTGATTTTCTGGATTGGAAAGCTTTGAGAAATGCCACATAATATCAGCACGTGAGAACGTCTAAGTTTACGTTCATATGCTGTCACAAAAGGTTTCCATTCTCTTACTTCACTCGTCAATTATTGCTCCTACATGGAGCAACTCAAACACAATGCATGGCTGGCACAAAAAGGAAGTTGGTGAATCATGGTAGTCAAGCCAGCTAGTGTCCACTGCTAGTGATGGCACTCAAGACCTTTACTGTAGTGCCACCATGACTTTGCCAATGCATAAAAGCATGTAATTTACAGAAGTGAGCACAAAGATGAGTGCAATGTCTGAGATTTTGGAAATGTAAATATCTGGGAACAGTAACCGAAGTAAAAAAGTAGCCAGGATCCTTTCTGAGAAGTGGTTAACGTATTTTGCACTGTTTGTTTTAAGGTACTGTGTCTTAATTGAAGATGCTGTAAGACACAACATATTATTTTACAGCTTTGAAATGGCAGTGAACAATACCTTTTTGTTTGCCTGTACTTTGAAATGTCTCAGCTGAGTAATTTAAGGTTTACCTTTGCCAGTCTTCATAGCTGTTTTTGGGACTTATCTCTATGGTTTGCAAAGAATATATCTGCAGCAAAATTGAAGGCATTAATAACTGCAGGACCCCTTTCAGGGGAAGTACTCTCTCCATGACATGTCTCAGTTCCAATGTCACCTGCATTACTACCCTGAAAAGCAGCACAAATCGTTCTAGGCACGAAGATATAATCCCATTTTATAAATCACAGTCATTTTTATGTATACAAACACATTATAATGAGACTCAATGACATTTCTAGGTGAAATGCACTTTAATTATGGCATTTATCATGGCTTTCAGCAATTAAGAAATCCACAAACAGGTAATTTGTGAACTCCAAGTACACCACATTTCTTTCTACTTGTTATGATGCAAAGAGCTTTCATGAGCAGCTACTGATGCACTGAACTGGTTTCAGATCACACAGTACTGACTTGTGCACAACATTTCTAATTATTTACATAGGCGTGTAGGTTTCAATAACTTACAGTATAAAAAAGCTTATCAGCATTAAAAAAAGATAGTAATTAAAAAAATTTTCTGTATAGTTTTACACTGTACATGCAAATGGTGTTTTTTTCTCATTTTCAACACTACAGAAATATAGCAATGCCAGCTGATGATAGCAAAACTACCTGTACTGAAAATTTTGATGACCATGTTACTAGTTCAAAACTGAAAATGTTGTCAACATGTCAGGTCTTTAGTCATGGTTGAAAATGTCTTAGACATATACACACAAACCAAGCGCTAAGTACTATGGAATGCTCCTTTAGCATTGGGTCGTGGACCACTTAGAAGAAAAAGAAAGAAGACCTAAGCCTTATTCCTAGTTGGTTTCTTTCGCTTGAGCAGGTAGTAGTTGACATACACGCACTGTTGTTCTGTTACAAATGGCACATAAAAGGTTCTTGCATAAACTGGAGACCTCTTGCTGTCCAAAAACTTGACAGAAGTGATGACCTCCCAATCTGGACTGGACGAGTAGTCAGGCTCACGATCAGTCACATCATGACCATCTGTGTCAACAAGGTAGTCACACACAGTTGGATTTACATAGCGAGACTGTTCTTCCCTATTGGCATCATTCATATCTGTGGGTATGATGCGTGTTCCATTAGCACCAGATGCATATGGCTTGGGAAGCTGTCCTCGAAATTCTGACTCAATGAAGGAGAGTTCCCAGTTTTGAGGTAGAAAAAAAGACGAAGGAAATCTGTACCACTCTTTCCCCACACAAAGTGTTGATGGCACAATGTCACCCTGGCTACCATGGCTGTCAGCACCAAGGCTTGCAAGTGGCCCAAGCTCCATGTATATCTCCATGGGTGCTCTGCAATGAACATAAGGGGACTACATGAAATAAAGAATTTCAGATGACTTCTTGATGAAGGTTCAAAAATTTGTATTCCATGACCAGGAAACAAAAAAGCTTAGTGGCCCTGCAACACTTTTTGACAAAGTTACAAGATGCCTCACACCCAAATAAGCATTGCTTCAGTAATCTCCTACAAGAATTTTTGAGAACCATTTTGTATCAGCAAAGTTGAAAACACAAACTTTCCTGGGAAGCTTTCCTTTCTTTTTCCTAAGATGCCGGAAGCTACAATGCAATGCTGACACATGACTGTGCTGAACCTTTTTTTTTTTTTCTGATGTTTTGAAGGACAACCGTGAACATGGGTGCTAGCCAGGGGCATAGCCAGGGGGGGGGGGCTTCTGTGGCTTCACCCCCCCCCAAATTTTTTCGTGCTGTCATGCACCGCCGACCAAAACAACTCCTGGGGCCGGAAATCATGCTAGATTTTGTTTAGAATGTCCTTTTCATGCTCGAAAAGACATTTCAGCGCAAACGTTGTGAAATCGGGCTGGATTTCACGGCAACGCCCATGCACCAGGAGTCACATATCGTAATCCGAGCACGGTTTCAAAGGCGTTTTGATGGCGAGCGGGCTCGTCGTGGCAACTCGCGAAGGCCGCAGAATCTACAAAGCACATGAATTTAAATTCTGAAACTTTATAGGTATAAAGTTCTCATAAACTTTTGACGCGAAAGGTGCATTCACATCTCCAAAGTTGTGCTTTACATTTTCAATTCCGGATCTTTGAGAGTTCAATGTTCTTATAAACATTTGACGTCAATGCTGCATTGACTTTTCTAAAGTCGTACATTGGACCATACAACGAGACAAGCCAAATCAACATACTATCAGACAAGTTGACAAAGCACGCAGTGAGGTCTGGTGAGACGAAGCACTGTGGTGGTTCATTCGTGCCGTCATGTCACAGAAAAAAATACAAAAATTTTTTTTCACCTGCGCCAAAGCATCCATGTCAAGACACTAAAGCCAGCAAAGGTAACTAAGGTCTTATTTATTTTTCTACTTTTATTCGCGAGGACACATTGAGCCTCTTCAGATGTTTTTTTTTTTTTTTTTGTTCTCGCTACCCGCGGGCTGCCGGAGCACATGCGTTTTTCTCGTGTTGCCCCGACCACCGCGTGGCACACTTCAATGCGCGTTCGTTTTTCTCTGGCCAAGTGGATTTTCGCCTGACTTAGTTTTGGACGCTTTCTGGCTAGCAGACGAGAGAAAAAAACAATGCATGGTCGCTCGTCGCAATCACTGCGGGGACTCGACGGATTGCAACGCATTCGCTTGAGCGCAACCTCTCAGGAAAATTTGGTCTTGCCGGTGTAGGATGCCGAGCAGTATGCCTATGGTGCTCTGTGGACCAAGCGTCTCACGTTTTCTTCGATATTCCTTTCGTAGCCACATTAGGTGCCCAAAGTAGGCATTCGATTATGGCCAACATGCTTTCCTTGCGTTTTTTTTTTTCATTTCCACGCCCCCGCACCACAAAAGAAAAAAGGACATTGGTGCGGCGCAGCAAATTGTCGCATGGTGAAAGTTCAATTTTGGTACTTCTTTTGTGGAAAGTAATGGGCCACGGACGCTTCAGTTGCTGGATACTCTTATTATGTTATGGCGATAGCAATTATACGGACACTACAAGCACATTCCTGCCATCGCCGTCGCCCTCATGCTCCGTATAAAGTCTAAGGGCGATAACATTGTGACCGCACGCCGCATGCTGTATGTGCAAGTGAAAGCGTAAAGGTAAAGGGGTGGCATGGGTGAGCCGACGCTGGTGGTTCAGTCTTGTGTGCGCAAGGGAGAAAAGCGGGGAGCAAGCGCGCCGCCTCCTGTCATACGCGATACATCAGGTGGAGTGGAGGGAGGGGGGGGCAGGCCTTAGGATTCTGTGATCTGTGAATCTGCTGTTACGCAAGATGTTTATTTGCCTTGTTTGACACATTATATACAGTGACTTTTTCTTACATATGTAGATTTATTGGAGACTTATACGTACATTTAAATATTTTGCTGCAAGGTTTTGTGCATACGTGCAGTGAACTTTGTTCCAAGTGACATTTTTTTGCCCTTCATTAAGCTGTATCTTCGCATTTGTATATTCCATTCCACTGTATCCTCGTATTTCTAATGTACGAGGGTGAGTCAAATGAAAGTAAGCCAACCCACACCGTGCAATAATGGTTCGGTTCATTATGTGCAAGGCATGTGCGTGGCACAGAGTCATCTCTCATTTACAAAAGTGACCTGCAGGTGTGAGGATAAAGGTTCTTTACTGCTCCCGTACACTAGGTTGAACTTGGTTTCGTGGCATAATGGACTCTCCAAAGGTTTAACAGCGTGGTGTCATGAGGTTTTTGACAGCTGAAGATGTTTCTCCCCCTAAAATTAGTCGCCGTATGGCTGCCGTGTACATTGAACATTGCATTTCATTGACCACTGTGAAGCGTTGGAGAAAATGTTTGAAAGGACGTGAACGTTGCAAAGACGATCCAAGACCGGGTAGGAGCCAGTGTGAAATCACCCCAACACAATTGCAAAGGCTGATTAGGGAGGATAAGCGTTGATGAATTGGTAGGGCGAGTGAACGTCAGTCACGGTTCGGGTCACACCATAATTCATGAACACCTCGGTTTTCAGCTCTTGTGTGCACAATGGATGCCCAAGATTTTGAACCCTCGCCAGAAGACGGAGAGGTTCGGCGCTGCATTGACTCATCTGATCTGGTATCACAATGAGGGTGATGACTTCTTGTCTGCAAATGTGAGCGGGGACGTATCATGGTGCCACTAATACGAGCCTGAAACACGATGGCAAAGCTTACAGTGGAAACATTCGAATTCACCACCCCAAAGAAACCAAGAGCCATCATTTCCGCCAAAAGATGTTGACTTTTTTTGTCGATCGCCAGGGGCCATTAATGATCAAATTCATGAAACCTGGAGAAACTATCAATCGTTTTCGATATTGTGAAACGCCGGACCGGCTGCGTGTCGCAATCAAGAACAAAAAACGTGGAAAATTGAGAAATGGAGTCATCATGCTCCACGACAATGCCCGTCCCCATGTCGCTGATGTGGGTAACACAAAAATGACAAAGTTCAAGTGGGAAACACAGCTACATTCACCATACATCTCAGACCTGTCGCCTTGCGACTTCCACATTTTGGGGCAATTGAAAAAACAGCTCAAGGGAAGAAGGTTCCTGTCGGACGATGACATGAAAGAGTCAGTCACAGATTTTTTGAAGCAGCAATCCAAGGAGTTCTATGAGACAGGAATCACGCGACTTGTTAGTCAGTGGGACAAATGTCTAAATGCTCATGGAGGCTACTTTTAAATAAGGTACCTTGTTTGTCATATATTTGCATTGGCTCACTTCCATTTGACTCGCCCTCGCATATTTTGCAGAACTCCTTTTTATATGTGCTCTCTGTTGCAACTATAATTTTGGTGCAGTTACTCACAATACACGACCGATGACATCTGCTCCTGAGCAATACATTCTAACAAAGGACAGCGTCATTGAGATTTTCCCCTGGTCGTTGCATATGTACAAAAATGTAAACAAGGTCCTTCAATGACAGAGAGAGAGAGAGATGCAAATGAGGGAAAGGCAGGGAGGTTAACAAAGTTTCATTAGAATATTTGTCCTCAACTTGTTCATTTCATGGCCTTTACATTTGCATTTCAGCAGCATGCACTGCTTTGTTGGTTTCAAGCTGATATAGTTCTAATGTTCGATCGTGTGATATTTTCTTTACGTATTAAACAGGCAGAAAACATGGAAGCATTGATATCAGTTATTTCAGGTACAATTTTTGGGACATACGAGTATTTTCTTTTACGAAAAAATACATGTTTTGCTTGTCTGACGGCGCACACCATTCAAGAATTCATTTGCAACATCTTTTGCAATGACAGTGCAGTTATTATTCATGTATTTGATCCCCCGACAAATTCTATTAGGAGGAGGCCAAGCCACAATGCGAGCGCCCCCCCCCCCCCCCCCCCTTCAACGAAATTTCTGGCTACCCCACTGGTGCTAGCGCTCCCACTTGAGCACGGCCATGATGAGGCATACTAAGGCTTTCCACTGTGTGTGCGTGTTTTCATTGTTTGTTCAGCATTTGTTGAAGAATTTGCTAGCTGAATGTGGCTCTAGCTGTTAACTGGCACCGACTGGTAATGACCATTTAAAAAGATTAAGCCAATAACCATTATGTGCTCCCTTGTTGACATGGAGCTGACCACAGGGTGGCAGATATTCACTAAAGATGCAGGAAAGTGCAAACTAGCTTCAGAGTACTATTGTCTGCATGTAGGTGAGTACTACTTTGTCCAAGTACTGTTCACAAGAGCATGGCCGAAAGTCCCATTATTTCTCATCTATCTCCATGTACCATTCTTTATTGCATATCGATTTCAACAAAAATTGCAGGGCCCATTTAAGGTGTCATTGCTCAGCACTTAGCAGCGACATTGATATGCTCACTGGAATGCCCACTCGCCCTTGACAGCTATGTTTAAATGTAACAAAAAGGCAAATTATTTATCATTAGAAACAAGCATTCTGGATAGAAAGAGGGGAGAGGATCATGGCTCGAATAGCAAGCAGACAGATTTTAGAACACACATAACTTAGTGCTTTGCACCTATTGCCAAATATATGATTATAGGGCTCAGCAGTTGGGAAGAACTGAATTGCCTCGCATCCAATGCATGTATTGTGAAACTGAGAGGTGCACTCTACACTTCTGTCTACCCCAGGTGTGTGCCACTAAATTCTATACAGTGCAGTGATGGCACAAGAAAATTACATTTCCTTATAGTTTTCAGATTCTGGAGATTTGCAGGTAGGTACACACTAACCATTCATGCTTAAGTATTGGTTTTTACCCAATATAATGCCGATTAGTGTTGCATGAGCACAGGCCTAAAGGTTTAAAAATAAGATTGTCTGTGCTAGCTTGGCACCTCTACCAGGAGCTCAGAGAGTTACTTTCTTTCAAACAAAGTGTTCTTAAAGGTACACAAAAGGCAAATAATAAGTCGACATAGGCTGTTAATATACCATTCCAGAAACTTCGGAGCACTCGTTTATGACAAGAAAAGACTTAGTTTACGAGAAAATTGCAACCTGAAGGGTCCACATGCCTTTAACGCAATTTAAATCACCCACCCCTGAGGGGAAATGGTGACGTTGCATATGCCATCACCACCCTTTACTGCCATTGATGAGTAAAACAGCACCCAACAGATGGTGCTACTGTTTTCTTTGCAAAATGCAAATGCATGGGAATGGAAAAGCCAAGCCATGACAGAGCGTTGGATTCGGCGCTGCAACTCTTATTGGTCAAGTGGTGTGGACTTTCCGGGAATTCTGTGACATCACATGGACATGGCAGTCTTTGCCACTTGCAGGTTGTGTTAGTTTTGCAAGCCAGCAAAACCAGCGCAGCACCACACGATAACGAAACTACTGAAATGCAAATGTGCGGACAGCATAGAGTAGAGAAAACGAAACCTTTCAACCGCCCACACTGTTGTCAAGGGTAACGTCAATGAGTTCTATTTTTTTTTTAATCAAATAGAACTGGACAAGTAGCATTTTTTTTTCATCTTATAATGTAATACAATGATCTTTTTATTAAAAGTGGTTGCATACTAGTGACAGAATTATAATGAGGAGTGCCATCATCGTCGGGCTAGTATGTGAATGTTCTGGGGGAGTCTAATCGTGTGCTTCATTTACCTCTACTTCTTGATTACTAAAGCTCTGTTCGCGATAATAGTGATACCTTAGACATTCTTGAGCACTAATCTATCACTTTAGCTGGACTTTAATTGTCCCTTTAACACCACTGGTTTGGAGGCAATGCATACAGTAACTCATGAAAGGGCCACACTTATTTTTCACAATTCTGATAAGGTGCTGTCCTTTCATAAGGTGCTGATAAGGTGCTGTCAAAATGGTGCCGGCACAGTTGGCGACTACTGCTTACCCCGGATCCCCGAATCTACCATTGCATCAGAGGTAAATGTGCAGCTCTCACCATCTAGTAAGGGCACGTGGAGGTGCCATTTAGGCAAAAATTCGCCGATACAAATGCACAGCATCGGGGCACCAAATGCGATTGCTTCTCGAAGGGAATTTTTTTTCTTCCAAATTTGGGGCTGTCAAATTGGGGGTGCAGCCCTTACACGAGTCTATATGGTATAGCGCTCTCGGCTTTCCCTGCAGAATGTCAGAGCACTATGTAAGATCACTACACCAATGTGATGGCAGAAATGCATGTGCAGTTTTGCGATAGAAGCTTGATAGCAAAAAAAAAACTGATATGCAAGTAATTAGCACAAGCAAATGTCCTCAGACATAAGATGTAGGCTTATCACAGTAGCTACAGTGTTTGTAAATTAACACGTAAATTAATATATGCAAGAGATGCAATGCAATTTGTCACATGATTTCCGAAACATTTCCAAACATTAGCATGCCTGTAGCCAATAAAACCTATGTAATTTATTAACATTCTTAATTAAGTGCTTTGCATTTAGTGATCTTTTGCACCTAAGAAGACCACAAGGATCAAAGGTATGGCCACTGTCAAGAACAAGAAGTGGATGTGCATGCAAGAGATCCATTCTCCTGATGCTGCTATTCCTTTCAGCAATCAAAGAAATTGAGGTGGTACAAAGCACAAAGATACATGCACACCACATAATTTTATCTTATAGGACCCTTCACTAGGCTCAATTGGAAATTTTGGTAATACATTTGAAATTTTAAAGTGCCATATAAGGAGCGCATTCCTGCAATAGTTTTTCAAAATGGTTTATTAGTATTATTAAAGGAGATAGGGGAAATTGAAATAGTGCATTGCCATGCGGCCAGGAGCCAAGCTTCACTGCCAACATATACCTCAGTCACACAGGACACTTTCGATCCCAATCAAGCTCGAGTGGGATTGAAAGTCATAGAAATTCTCTCCCTTTGCCTCAACTAGCATCTGTAAGCGTCATTCCTTCCCTGCCTTCTTCCATACTGGAGCTGAGAGACTGTGCCATGCTTACGCCATGAGCTCTGTTTCCTGTCTTTTTTCTCTTCCTTATTCACAGTGTAGTCTACTTTCAGAGATGGTTCTGTGCGTCTTGAATTGGATGAGTTAACAAAGTCATGTGCTGTAATCGGTGACATTGCAAGTAGTCCAGTCTAATGTGGAGGCGTTTACAGTCTGATGCGGAGGCATTTATGCATGCGACTGATTCTCCAGCAGGAAGCAGTGCTCCCTCGAGAGAAGGGGCACACAGGCTTTCGTTTGAAAATTTCAGTCATTTTCTGGCTGTGTAGCAGTTTGATACTTTCCATACACAATCATTAGTGCATGGTCTACACACTATGCAAGTCTGTTGCCCAAACTTGATGAGGAGCCCTTTAAGTAGTTAGGTAGCAGATGGCAAGTGAACTTTAGGCAATCCAGGTAAATGGGCTAGTTGGTTGCTAGATTTTTTACTCATGTTATTAGTGTAACAGACACAGGACACAAAGATTGTACATACACGCCATAAACACTTGATCACAATCAAAAGTGCCCCATCTAGAAACTCTCTCCCTTAGCCTTGACTAGTATCTGCAAGCAACATTCATTCCTTCCCTGCCTCCTCCCCACACACATGCATTTGTAGTCAAGCATCTGTGGTGTCTGTCTTCTCTTTGTGATCCCATTTCTATTGTACAGGGAACACGCATGACGAATATCAAGTCAAGAATTGTGGCATTGCTGGAGCATCACTCCATGGCTCACATCAATGCCTAAACATTGGAAACTTTGGCATCTAATGCATTTAACAAGACATACTTGCTAGGACTGCTCTGCAAGTGATCTGCATATACCTAAATGGAATATATATCACTGCATGGAAACTAATTTATTTCTAATGGACTTATTCAATTGAATTCTTTATTCAACATCATCATCATGAGGATGTTTGGTGCGTCAACAAAAAGCCAGAAGAAAGGCTTGACAGAGGTCGATGCACCCTACGATGACTTGGCAACAGTATCATGGTGTATCATATAGCATGTGTAAAGCATTTGCAATAGTAACATTGGCACAAATGAAACGGTATTTGAACATTACAGGCAAAACAAAAACAAGCACTAAGCACTATGACAAAAGTTTCATGCGGTACATACATTTACATCAATTCACAGCGCGTTATTTAACATTATTCGCATTAAATTCACAGCATGTTATTCATATAATCAACAATGCATAAGAAAGCAAATGTCTGCGCAATATGTGACCTCTTACGGTTCTGAATTAAATGAAATTAAATTCTGGGGTTATAGATGCCAAAACCACTATAGAATTATGAGGGTCACTGTAGTGGGGGGCTCCGGATTAATTTTGACAACCTGGTGTTAATGTGCACCCAATACATGATACACGGGCATTTTTGCATTTTGCCCCATCGAAATGCTACCACCGTGGCGGGGATTCGATCCCGCAACCTCAGGCTTAGCAGCAAAAAAACTCTTACAAGTTCTTGTACTGACATTAGTGAATGTTCCAATAATGCCAATGTGTGTTGATTTAACAGTGACCGCCATTGGTGAGGAAAACAAAACGAAAAAGCTTCACCGCTTATTGTGCAATGGCGACTTTCTTAGTATTGAAATTTTGGTATGTCTCCTACTGTCATTTAAGGAAAAAACAAAATATATAAGCTTTCACAGCTCAGTAATAGTGCTGATTAAGAATGGATGATGCACATCATCCATTAAACCATGGGAAAGAGAACGTATCGATCTCAATCGAACCTGAAATTTCGATAGAGGGCCACCGTCCTGGACACGGACAGCAGCGTGGCGGTGACCAGAAAGACGAGCCAGAGATGCTGGGCCAGAGCGGACGTGGCGCGTCGTGCGACACCCGTCAGTGTGCGCGAGTAGAGGCTGGTCACAGACTCCAGTGTGTTGACACAGATAGCGGCACACAGGCAGATGAGCGGGTACACGGGAAAGAGGAAGCGCTCCTCCTTGTGTGCTTGGCTGAAAAAAATTGCGCACCAAAGGTAGAGTGGCGCCAGCTCCAGCAGGCAGTCAGAGCTCACACGGCCCTGTGGCGCATGACCTTGTCGTGTCAACTTAGGCCACATCAACACTACCGGACCTGACGCCAGAGCGGCTGCAAAAGCCACATTAAAGTTGAGCAGTCCGTTCTTGAAGTAGAAGGACCATGGTTCGACCCCGTACAAGTTGGCGCCGTGCTTGCTGAACACGTTATAAATGACAATGTTGAGGGGCGCCAGCACGGTTCGACCGAAATAATGCGAGTCGATGGCCACGAGCACGGGAAGAATGAAGGCGAGCGAACCCACACAAGAAACCAAAAAAGGGTGAAGCTTGCGCTTCACGCAAGCTATGTCGTAAGCAGCTGGCAAGCTAAGCGCGGCCGAGAACGGCCAGCCCAGTAGAGCACCTACGGCAGTAGCGAACACTGTGACACGGTAGTCCCCAAGGAACCAGCCTCCACATGCGACCATCGCACAATACATGGAAAATGCGCTCGGAAGGTACGCAGTACAGGAGATGAACATGCCAGTGCTAAACAGAAGCAGGACTAGAGTCGAGCGTGCAACTACCGGTCCGAAGCGCTTAAGCACACCTTTATAGAAATAGACCTCGCAAAGCGCGCAGACGAAGCCCAAGATGCAACGCATAAAGTAAAATACAAGAACCCTGTTTGACTGAAGCAGGTTGCTGTAGACAAGGCCCGGAAGCGCGTGGAGCCAAAGGTACGCATACGATCGAATAGCGTACTGGGGAGAGTATTCCCAGGTTTGAAGCCCTTTGCCATACATCAGGTAGTGCGTAGGCTCCCAGTAGTTAAAGGTCTCGTCACAATCAGCTATGTTGTTCCACACTGCTGCACATAGTCGAGCGGACAAGATTGCTTTGAAAGCAGTATACGGCAGAGGCGCCCATGGGCCAAGTTGATCATCATTTGCATTCGCAGGTGGCCGGGGCTTCGCGGCCAGCTGAAGCTTTCTGGGGTGGTCCCTCGGTTCTTTGCGACGCTGCCGTGCCATCGTGACAATCGATGACTGTGAGCTTTGTATGCTTTCCTTACTTCAGTTCAAAACACGATAACATGGCCTTTGAGTTGGCACTCAATGAGCAGAACAAGCAGACGTCGAAGGGACACATATCTGCGATGCGGTAGGCGATGGCGATGTCAATATTTGAAGATTATAAATTATGATACTATACACATTCATATACTAAAATAACAATTTAATATAAATATGCAGTAATTTATTAATAATTCTAAATCTATTTAGTAAAATATTAATGAGAAACGTATGATCAGGTTTTGCGAATGTGTTTCAGTTTTTGTTTCTCAAGGTCAAACACTATGTTTACCTCATGGTTTACCTTCACTGTTGCCATGCGCCCTGGTTGTTTACATTAGAGTTTAAGCTCTATAGTTTAAGCGCCTGGAGGAAGATCTGGCAGATATAGGCTAGTAAACTGTAGTCTGGGCCAATCCAGGCATTGGTCCTCTATGGGTCTAGGCATGGTCTAGGCGATGAAAATGGGAACCGCAATCCGCGGTGGTTTCGTATTCGCAAGCCAATATTTCAAAATTTCAAAATCAAAACACTGATAACCTACCAACAGTAACGTGAGAGAATAAGGACTCACTCCCATTCGAGATCTGTCTTGTTTAGCACAGTCCTAATGTAACCCATTAAAAGAAGAAGCAAAAAAAGAAGACATTATTATTCTTTTTTTAACTGAACACCGGTGACGAGAGTAGTGGCATATTTTAGTTACGTTTGGATTGCCTGAGCTGCGCGCTGCTGCGCTTGCCAAGTGAAAGCTTTGAACAACGGCTCATCGCTTTATTTCAGGATACTTCAGGTGCTGTTGTCTTGCGGGGGTGAAGTTTATTTGCCTGCCGCGGTTGTCGGAGCTCGACCATTTGCCAGGAGCATTCGGTGACATAGTTTCAGAACGACAGCGCAGTTGACCCGAAACAAGACGCCATTGTTGTAATCCAGATGAAAACAGTGATCAGCTGTCGTCCAGAAGTAATGATCGCTGGCCTTAGGTCAAAATTTCAGAGTTTTGGCCTCACTACGAGTTCTGGAAGTTCGAAGAGCCTTAAGAAAAGTAAAAGAATAGAGGAGCACCCTCGAAGACTTGCGGAAAACTTTTTCGCCTAAGCTTATTTTCGTGTCGAACGTTCGAACTGTGACGCGATCACTTTTGTGTTCCTTTAATATTGGTTGCGCGCTTGTAGTCTCAGTGGGACAATGAAGCTTCTGGAGAGCAGCCGCTTCGAGGCCATCAACTCAGCGTTGTGCTTCGAGACTGGTGATTGCAAGATTGTTGGCAGGTACGTGCAGAGCGAAAGCTCGAGCTGGAACATCGCATAAAATAATGTGTACTGGGAACGAGTGCTCACCTAAATGTCTGCCATGTACAGGGCACCCCGGTATTTTCGCCAAACGCTGATTTAACGGCGATTGGTGATGTCAGAAAAAAGTTTGTCTCCTTTCCGAGCGATATAAATAAGGGCGTCGTCTTAAAGCGAGAATGTGTACTACCTGATATTGATGCTCTAAAATCGTGTGCAGTAAGCTGCGTAGGCGCCCACTTGCGAACTCCTGGTTGTTTTTATTTCTACTGGAACACTGCGTTACGGAGTACGGTAGCCGTGCTAGGACCATTTTTGCCAATCTTGCAGTTATGACGCCATTTCAAAATTGTCTACTCATATTTTCATTGCAACAAATACTCTCATCCTGCATTTGATTGTGCTGCGCGTGCTTGACAAAATTGCGAGTTCAGGCAAAGTTGCGATTGCGTTAGCGCTTGAAAGAACGGCGATCTTCAACAAGAAGAATACGTTGTCAATGCGTTCCTGCATTATTAATAGCATAATGTTATAGACGTGAAACAGTGAGCACATTTTCAAAGGCTTTGTCTGGTTATGAGAGTTGCTTGACGTTTTTTGTTTGCTGAATTGGAGCTGAACAGGAAGGCTTGGAACTGCAAATTGGCATCACCACTAGTTTTCTCGATATGAAGACTTGCACGCACGCTTTACGAGTGCATACTTCTTTTAGAGAGCTTATTTATATTGCAAGTGTGTGTATATATATATATATGGAGGTGTCCTGAAGCAGAACTTTGTGCATGTTTTCTACAGTGAACGATAGTCAGCACTGCATGTGAACTCTTATATTCTCTGCCCAGGATTGAGAGCTACTCCTGCAAGATGGTGGGAAGCGATAAGCGGTTGTTCAAGACCATGAATGCTGAAGCAGGTGGTGGCCCAAATGACTTGCAAGCACTATCGCCACCACAAAGTGTACTTGTCTCGCAGAGTCCAAGCAGACTTTACAGGCAAGTCACCCCACATCTATGTTGCTGCAACCTACATTGCTACTCAGTGTGCTGTCTTTAACTCGGCACTCATATTTGTCACTCTTTATGTCCCTCGCTGCAGCCGGAGCCAAAGTGATGATGGAGAGTGCCACTTATGTGACACTATTAGTCGCAAGACTCTATTTCACTTGATTGGCACCCTGAATGCGTCCTTCCATCCAGATTATGATTTCAGCCAGGCCAAGAGTGACGAATTCAGCCGGGAGCCCAGTCTGGATGTGAGAACCATTTTCAATTTTATGCGATAGCCTCCCTGATAGCTGAAGGGTCTTTCTATATATACGCTAGAAAAGTTTGCACAGTGTAATTTTGACCAAAGTCATTTAACCACAATGATGAGGATGCTTCTCGTAGGGGTTGCGATATTATCATGTCACTGCTGGAAGATGCACAGATCTTGTTCTATTTTCTAGAGATCAGTGTTGTAATGCTTCTCCACTTGTTAAATAATTTTATGAGACCATCGACGGGCACGGCAGTCAGCACCATGTCATGGAGTACAGCTGTGTTCCGAGTGTTGTCCTGTCCGAGAATCATTTGCTATGTTATATCATTCAGCTCGACATAGCTCCTGTGGCCTATCTGAATTCAACTTAAGTAGAAACGTGCACACAATAGTTTTCATAAGTGACTGCAAGTGGTAAATAAGCAAAGCAGCAGGGGCTATGTCAGGCTGAATAGCATAACCTAGCACACAAGAGGACACTGCCTGCATGCACCGTAGGTCGCCATTTTCACATGTGCGTATTATGACACAGCTCTTGTCATCTTGGCAATTGGCGTTGTTGTAAGATTATAAAAAATTGTAGAACTGTTCATACTATTCAACATTCAAACTTATCCAAAATTTGTATTGTCTCATTGAAGTGTTGTGATCACTGAAATAAGAGAATTTCCCTTCAGTTTAAATTTGTATGAGTTGAATATTGACCATAAAGTCAAGTATTGCATATTATACTGGTGTCACATGGCGCACTTTAGATCGCGATCAAGCTTGATCTGGATCGAAGCTCTCTACTGTGATTGGCTCCCTCGTGCAGCTTGTGTAAAGGAGTCTATCACGACCGAGAAATTAGATCCGGATCGGGCTTGATCGCAACCAGAAATGCACCGTGTGGCACTGATATTACATCCAAGGCCCCATCACTGGAGCACCTAAATCTGTTTGTTTCAAACAGCCTGAATGTTGTGTGTTTGCCACACAACTGCTATAATGCACTGTTTTGTACAAAAAGTGTATCAATACATGTATTTGTGGCATATTACAACATTGAAGTAATGTGGAGTACATTTAACTGCAAATAAGTATAGCTTTATTGGTCTTGAGATGTGTACTGCGATTATAGACCAATTATATGCACATTGTGAATGTCAGAAAGTTGTTTCGTGAAGAAAACAAAAGAAAAACAGGAAAAGCTCTGATAAACAAGCCTGTGCAATTACAATGTCTTATCGTGGTTAGTGAATCACTATTCACACAGTTACTTGTTTGACATTATTTCTTGAACTTGGACAGAATAAACAGGCATTTTGCCCTTACATTTGTGGTGAAGCTTTCCCAAAACCATCCAGCCTTTTTTCTTTAACAGTCAGCTGTGCAATTAAAGCTCAAACTTTTTTCCATTATACGGATTAGAACTGTTATTGCAGTGCTCTGTCATGAACAAAAACAAAATGTAAATGAGACGATTCAAGCATATAGAATGATCATTGAAAGGTGAAACTAGAAGTGGAGTACACTGGCATTTAGCCTGACACATCTGTAATCTAGGTGTTTGACTTGTTCATTTGAATGGCCACTGCATATCATTTGTCTACAGTGGTACATAACTAAGAGTCGATTTAGAGCATTTGAAAAGCAGAGTTGTGGTCACAAATGCAGTGCAGCTGTGTGCTTCATAATCATATCGTGGTTTTGGGACGTAAAACTCCAGAATATTTATCCAGAATGCATTCATTCAAACCTTGATTGGAATAATTTTTTTTCTTTACCTTCTATGGGGGGGTGTAACAAGCTTTCTTAGGTGGTGATCCAAATTGCAAATTTGAATGTAGTTACCATCCTCCTTATGTAGCACGAATTTTCGAGTAGTGGTATTTATGTGATAATTTTGAAAATAAAATTGTTAACACATTTGCATGCTACTTAGTCAAAATGTCAGCTTCTAAAATCTGTGCAAGAGTTCGTTTATTTAAGCCAGTTAGCTACAGGACACCCCTATCATGAGAAGGAAAATGTGGAAAACAAAAACATGGTTGGAGCGCAAACGACAGGCTCTACCGAGTGGTGACTGGCAGCTTGCCACTATCCTTGAAAAGTGCAGAATCATTGCTTCTGCTAGTACTAACATATAGAGCAGAAACATGGACGTTAACAAAGTAGCTTGAGAAGAAGTAATGTACCATGCAGTGAGAAATGTTAGGAAAACTGATAGGCGAAACATTAAGAGACAAGAAGACAGCAGCATGGATTAAAGAGCAAATGAAGGTAGCCAATATTCTTGTTGAGATTAAGTAGTAGGAGGAAATAGTGTTCGGGAGGCCATGTAATGCTTAAAGGGACACTAAAGTGAAAAATAATTTCTTCTGCATCAGTAAATTACCATTCTACAACACCAGAAACACCACTCTTACAACGATAAGACATTTGGTAAGCCAGAAAAAGCGCAGGAACGAAATACGGGTGGCGACGCCTACTTAAGTTCCCGCACCTGGGGGCTGTGACGTCTTGGATTTTGATGGCATTTTCTAGGGCCTACTAATTATATATAGCGGTACAGATTGACTACATTGTGTTCTAAAGGAACCAAGTATTAAACATGGCAAGTTTCGGGAACCTTTATTCAGCCAACGCGGCCCAAATGCGAAAACATACTTTGGAAACCCTGACGTCACGCTGACGTACCGGCGCTGGGGTTTCGGCGCGAAATTCAAATACTGATACTTGGACCTTCATTTTCTCATCTAATAATCAAACTATTTTTTTAAATGACTGCCTGCAGAGTTCTCAAACAATGCTTCATTAGTTTAAACTGATTTATTGTTTCGCTTTAGTGTCTCTTTAAGTTAGGTAACTAGAAGTCTATTCAAATTACAGAACGGGTGCCAAAGAAAGGCAAGTGTAGTCAAGGATGGCAGACAACTAGGTGGTGTGATGAAATTAGGAAATTTGCAGGTGTACGACAGTGTCTGCTGGCACAAGACAGGGGTAATTGGAGATCGCTGGGAGAGGCTTTCTTCTTGCAGTGGACATAAAATAGCCTGATGATGATAGTCAAGACAAGCCAAAGCAGTTGATGTACAGCATGGTCTATCTGTGCTATGTTGCTGCATATACAGGGTGTTTCAGCGAATACTTTCAAAAATCTTTAAACGTTGCCTGTGGCAGAAATCACAATTCTAGTTCATGAGCTGGTCTACTCGAAGTGGCGGACAATACTTGCACAAGAAATTTAGATCCAAACTCGACTAATTAATACAAATTCAGTAATTAAGTTTTAACTAATTACATTGTGGCCTATGTTGCAATTAACAAATTCCAGCCGTGGAGTCTGCAAGCCGGATCCACTTGGAAAGAATATTCAAGATGACACCAGTTTCGATATATAAATTCCCGAACATTGCAAACAAATGCATTGGTGTTCCTGTTAATTTGTTAACAAAACGTCGTTTCATGCACTGAGGCACACAGCTGGAACACCAATACATTTCTCCGCAAAGTTCGGAAATTAATATCTCGAAACTGGTGTCGTCCTAAGAATTCATTCTAAGTGGATCTGCCTTGCGAAGTCCACTGCTAGAATTTGTAAATTGCAATATGGGTCATAAGATAATTAGCTAAAAAGCTAACTAATTAATTATTGTTAATTTGTCAATTTGCATATCAATTTTTTGTGCAAGTAGTGTCCGCCGCTTCGAGTAGACTGGCTCATAAACTAAAATTGAGCTATCTGCCACAAGCAACCTATAAAAAATTTTGAACGTGTCCGCTGGAACACCCTGCATCTTGAGCACCTATTTTTTTCTTGTTTTGGCAGACATGTTCTGATGCACAAAGGAAAATGTGGGTATTTTTGTCTGACCAAGCATAGTCACCTTTTCCTTTGTTTCTTGTCTAACTTCTTGCCTATAACTTTTAGTGAGTTTTGTAAATTGTGGAAATGCCGCATCTCTGGATATGTTAGATGGTTTGTTCAAAATTGGGCGAAACAAGTTATTAGTGCTTTGTGTGGTTATAGCAGTGTCCTCTGCCACATTCAGATTCAGGTTTTATTTATTTGTTACATACTGCCAATCCAAATTGCAGGTGGCAAAACAATTACAGATAAAGTGTCAATATGCAGTTACAGAGTCTATGCAACATTATATGCGGTTGAGGGAGCAAAACTCGTGCAGTAAAAACATAATGAGCAGGCACACAGCACGTAATGATCACATTCAAGAACTGTACTATACATAAGTACACAAAATTTTAACTGTGGGTAGTAAGTAAGTGATTTTCAAGTAATTTTAAAAAATTTACTCAAATCATTAGTTATACATTTGGGTAATCTATTCAATTCTCTAATTGCCTGTAGGAAGAAAAGATATTTTAGACAGTTTGTGTTTAAACGGTATTCTTGTAAAGTTAGTGGATGTTTGTGGCTTGATTGTCTAGTTTTGCATTTAGATATAAATCTTGAGCTGTCGATCTTAAGCTGCTTATGAAGGAGTTTGAACAGCATGTTTTGCCGTGGAAATTTAGTGCAATTAATGTTAAGAGTCCAGATCTTTCAATAAATTCTGAGGGTGAATTGAATAGACCATATTTGTTGTGGACAAACCTAACGGCTTTTCTTTGTACACCTTCCAGCTTGTTAACTAAATTGTTTGTGGCCGGGAACCAAACTATGCATATTCTAGTATAGGTCAAGTAAAGGTGCTGTAGGCTAAGAGCTTTGTTTTAGGTAGTGCAGATCAGAGTCACTTTTTAAGGAAGAATAATCTCTGTAAGGCAGACGATGCAACGTAGTTTGTGTGCCTCCCATCTAAAGTCGCTTGAAATTACTAATCCAACATACCGTATTTACTTGCATAATGATCACACTTTTTTGTCAAACAAATTGACGCAAATTCAGGGGTACGATCATTACCTGGGTTAAATTTCCCACAAAAGGAAACATTTTCTTTTTTTATCCCGCATTGGCTGCGGTATGACAAGCAGGCGGCTGCCGCTGTCAATGCGGGACACCAAAATAAATATGGCGGCCGGCAGAGCAAGCTGAACGCACCAAACGCGATTATTTTTCTTCTCGTCAGTACATTACGCGCATTGAAACAGTTTCATCCGTATCAGTAATGAATAGTATTGTTAATATCGGCAAGTTTGTGACAATAACGTAGCCATGTCCACTTTGAGGGGACAGAAGCAGAGATGGGTGCGCTTAGCTGCCAGTGACATAGAAACACATGGTGGGCATGTTGCGGATGCTGCGGCGTTTGTCTTCACTGCTATCCTAATACGGCACATTTCCGCTAAGGGTGGACGAATATCTTAGCTGCGTTACAAGCGTCGGCGTATGAATAGGGTACACTTCTAACGTATCAGTGTAAACATGGCCACTATCGTTGCCGCTCGTGATTTGTTGCGTGCCCACGAGTGAAAACAAGAAGAATTAAAAGCCGCCCGTTATGTTGTTGCTGGTGTTGTTTACCAAAACCATTATGAAGCCTACAAATAGTAAAGCTGAGGCAAGTTTAGTTGTAGCTTTCTCTTTTTTTTTTTCATGGAAGTGCGGAAAGCGATGAAAGGAATGAAATGGGGCATCTGCTTAAGAATGTTGGGTGCATGCAGACCGCTTGGTATGTCTTCAAGAGTCGTTTGCATAGCATTCGACAGATGGTAAGCCCGATCATCATTAACTAGACTTGGTGCACGACATATCGCTGCAACAAGTTCAGGGTGCGATCATTACACGGGAAAGAAAAAAAAACTTATTTTCACGGCAAAATTCAGGGGTGCGATCATTACGCGAGTGCCAATCATTATGCGAGTAAATACGGTACTTATGTTGCTTGGCTTTGGTTAGTTGCATGTCAACAATGGTGTAAGAAAAATCTGATATGTTTTGTTTACGTGTTATTCTTAGCAATTCTCATTTTCTTACATTCTGATACTGATATTAAAGCATTGTTGAGGACAATATGATCTGAAGGACAGTTAATTTCTTTATAAATTATGCAATCATCGGTGAAAAGCTTTATGTTAGTTCTAATGGATGAGTGTAGATAATAAAAATTCAGGATAAGATAGGAGCCAGGACGCTGCCCTGTGGTACTCCTGATGTAACATGATTTCTTCGGTCAGTGGAGTATGCGCTAATCCAGTATGTAATTGGTCCTTTACATATTGTCACCTGTAATTTTTTTTTATTAGTTTTTGATGTGATACCCAGTCAAAGGCTTTAGAAAAATCAAGTGAGGTAAGGACAATCTGCTTTTGTCCGTCAATGGCCGAAGAGGTGTTGTGTATTAATTTGATTAATTGTGTAACTGTGGAGAGGCCTTTACAAGACCCATATTGAGATAGTGACAAATTGAGTTCGTTTTCAAGGTAAGTAATGATGTGTTTAAGAATTATGTGCTCAAGTAATTTGGATATTGTGCTTGTTAATGATATTGGGTGATAGTTGGTGACATCATCTTCACTGCCCGGCTTGTGAATTGGTATCACCTGTGCCATCTTGGTCTCGCAGGGCAAGGTACATGAAGTTAATGACCTGTTGTAGATTATATGCAGATCATTGGCTATCCATTCGGCGTAGCGGGTGATAAACTCATTCGGCATATTATCAGGCCCTGGTTTTAAACGTTTATTTTTCACAAAAAAATTTAAAATACCTGCTTCGTCGTAGTTGGCACTGCGAATCTCAACATGTGGTGGGGTGTGATTGTCTGCAGCGAAAATTGAGTTAAAGTAATTATTAAATAAGTTAGCACTGTCTTTGCTTTCTTTGGGGGACATTGTACTTCTGATGTTTTGGATTTAAGTAGTTCCAAAATTTTTGTGGTGCATCACTTAAAAAATTAGGTAATCTGAAAGAAAAGTAGTGA
This sequence comes from Dermacentor andersoni, assembly GCF_023375885.2. NCBI lineage: Eukaryota > Metazoa > Arthropoda > Arachnida > Ixodida > Ixodidae > Dermacentor > Dermacentor andersoni. The sequence goes on from NC_092814.1 coordinate 149,371,970, forward strand.
TTTTTGGCAGCGGTTATTCTAGATCTCATTGAACTGATAGGTTCCACAATGTTACTTTTAGTTATAAGCGTCGGCGTTCGTTTAGAAGATTTTCTGAGGCACTTTGCATTTTGCATTAATAATGTCGCGATTTATCCATAGATTTAATTTTTTTGTTTTCTTGTCTTTGGTTGGTACGTAGTAAGAAATAGAATGTGCTACAACTTCTTCAAATTTCTGCCATAATGATTCGATATCAGCATCAGAATGGTAAGCAAGCTGCTCAAACGAACTAAATTTGTGTGATAGGCGGTCAAGCATGCTAATGTCATTAGCATTCTTGAAATCGAGGAAAGTTAAAACATATTTGCAGGGCTTTATGCGATCACGCACCAGAACAGAACACAATACTATCTTGTGGTCTGATATGCTGTCTATTGACTCAGCGTTAGCTTTATCAGAGGTAAAATGGTCGCTTAGAAACACCAGGTCAAGTATACTTGAGGAACGCCCCTGCATATGGGTGGGCTGCTTAATAATTCGAGAGAGGTTAAATGTTAGCATCGTATCAAAAATTGTCGGAAGAGGGTGTCTGATTTTGCATCGTGAGCCAGTCGATATCAGGGAGGTTAAAATTGCCACCCAGTATAATCCTACATGTAAGAACATGAAAGTGCAGGTAAGCGTACAAGGAATGCATAAGATCTATGTTTGACAAGGGGCTCCAATAAATGCAGCCAACAACAACTGGGCAGGAAGTAAAGTGCATTTTACAAAAAACAGCTTCCACCCCTTCAACGTTGTGAAGTGCCGTGAAAGCAAAATTTTTTCTGATTAGAATGGCTATGCTTCCCCACGTGTAGTTCTATCTTTACTACAGATTTCATAATTAGGCAGTGTTATCTTGAAGTCCCTAATGTCACTTGACAGCCATCTTTCGTTGAGCGCGACAGTCAGGCTCAATGCTGAGTAAAAGTGATTCTAGCAAGGTTATCTTTTGATTATTTTGTCTGCAGTAGTAGGCTCACATCAACCTGAACTCAGTCATGCTGAATAATGTGTGAATGGTTTCTAGTTTCTAGACACGCACATGCACAGATACACACAGACAATAATAATTTACACAACACCTCTGCTGCAGGGACCAGGCTGAGTGACCCCAATGACTGCTTAACTCTCATTGGGACCATTAAGCAGTGGCAATTGAGAGCACATTCAGTGGGCCCACATGTGTGCTCTATTTTGCTTTCTTTTTTATAATGTTAATGTTTTAAGGGAGTACTGACACAAAAATTTTCTATCTTGTTTTTTATGCTGCAATAAGTAGCTAATGACCCAGTAATCACGGCACGAGACATCATTGGCTTCAGAGCACGACAGGTAATTATTTGGAGCCTTGTTTGTAGCCACCATTCCAAGTCTCGGTTTGAGAGAGCACGAGATGGGCCAAAGAAGGAATGTAAACACAGTTGGACATGTGATAGCACAAAACTGTGACGTACGCGCGCCAGCATGCTCGCCGAAGTGCGAGCCATCGCAAGCTTCGTGTTGCTAGTTCGTCTGCTACTAACTACGCCTGCACATGCTTTGCGATGTCGTCGCCATCATCGTCGTCCTCATTCTCGTCCTCCATTGGCGACTATTACCTGCTTGCGGTAGTTGACGTTGAATTAGACGTGGCCAGCCACATTTAATTGGATCCACTACAAAGCAGCGACTCGGAAAGTGCAGCTAGCGACAGCTATCAACATGCATGCACACCGGTACAAGTAGTACAAGCCATTCGTCGAAGGTGCTTTGGGAATGAAGCATATTCCGGAGCAGGACACAAGGCGAAGTAAAGGTCGACACAGCATCAGGCTTGGGGGTGTGTAGTCTTGGTGGAAGATCATCGGACTGCTCTAAGCTCGGCCGGTTTTGTTTATGCTAGGCACGCTCGAAATGAAACGAGCAAATCTGGCTGCTCTTCAGTGGGCTCCATTCTAAGCGTCCAGCGGCGCGCATAAACTCGGACCACTTCTGCCGCTTGTTGACGCCGACAGCATAGCCAACGAGCAAGCCAAGCGAGCTGGCAATCGCTGGGAAATGGTATATAGGCCTAGCTCGCTGGCCGTCGAATCTAATGTTGAGTTCCAATGGCGGAGTCGGAGCAAGTTTTTCTGCTCGTTTCGGAGCAAGTTTGTTCCAATGGCAGAGTGAGGGCGGGAGTAAGGTGTTCCAATGAGAGAGTCGGAGGGGATTCAGAGCGGGAGTCACTCCGTGGAGCAGAAAAAGCTGCTCCGCCAAAATCGGCGGAGTGGACCGGAACTCTGCGTGACGTATTTCCTTTACCACGTTTGTCCGCTGGGAGGCGCCACCGGTCACGACTCGCGAGGAAGCAAAAGCTGCTGCACGCTTGGCGAGATATCCATTCCGCACTTTTAAAAAAACAACAGGTGAACGGCGCTGAAGAGATAAGTGACCGGTGCGGCGGTGCTGGGAGCAAACAGCGGAAGAAAAATGACAACACGCAAGGTATCCTGGGTAACTCGGTGATAGAACTTCCGCGTCCGCCTTGCTCCGGCGGCGCAGGTTGTGTTCCATTCGCGGATCTGGAGGCGTTGCTCTGCGCCAGAGTCGAGTGCTCGCTCGCGGAGTCCGTCGGCTGCTCCGACTCCGCCATTGGAATTCAACATAAGGCCGACGGCCCTTGCGGCCCATCTGCAGCTGGTAATAAAGCATCTGTATTCGTCAACGCAATCAACATCTGCACATTACAACGTTTTATAAAATGCACACTTTCGAAGTCACTTTATGATTATTTCATGTCAGAAGAAACTTTTAGCTGATTTTTGTGCCTCTATCAACGGCGAAAGAGGTCAGCGTCACGACCAGGGAAAGAGAAAAAGACCGGGACGATTCGAACGGCGAGAAACTTGCTCGCAGGACCCGCCCTGATGGCAGCACAAACTCGTGACGTAGCATTTTCTCTGTTGTTTACATTCCTTTCTTGATGTCAATGTCGCGAGATGCTGCGTCTTGCGGTTGGTTGCATGCACATACTTTAAAATTGATTATGAATATGTTCTAAGCAGTATTCACAGTTGATATTTTGCAGATGTGTGTGTACCCACATAAATTGATCTGACACGCTAACTCGACTTCGAAATGTTGTGTCAGTACTCCTTTAAGAGAAGGGGGAAGCTTTGAAGCCTTCTTTAAGGCTTCCTTTACCAAATTTAATGAAACTGCAGTCTTGTTGAGATTCTTGTGGTAATTTCAAATATGCAATCGTTTGTATAGTAGGCAAATTAGTTTCACAGCTAATTAAAGATAAGTGACTATTGTTGCCAGGAACAATGGAGCAAAGACTAATGGCCGAAATATTGCTTTAGGACATAGCTATATACTAGGAAGTATGAGGTTCACGATGGTATGGAATACCTTTTGGTGTGAGAAGTATTAAAAATTATACTGCACTTCAAAGTTCTGTGTTCAAAATGTGGCAAAAGCCCTCTGTTAGAGGGAACACTTGAGCATGTGGCTCATGCTCTGCGCAGCGCCATGTAGGGGAAGCGGCGAATACGAAGCGCATGCGTGAAACAGTGCAGGGACCACACATGCGGCACGTCATCTACTACCAAACCACCCCTTCACTTTGCTCGTGTTTGGTCGCCCTCCCATGCAATCGCACTTCAAGAGTCGCCGCTTCAAGGAGAAACATTTAATTTAGTGCTGTGCCATCCGTGAGACATAGAAAGCACATTATCCCCGCAGGGGCGTCTGCGTCAGTAGGCGTTTGGTGTGTTGCGACACCACGGACCCGAGCACACGAGGGTTGGACCCTCCCGCGTGTAGCCGTGCGCGGCTTAGCCGTGTCCGGGGAAAAGGGGATCCTGGGGGTTGAGCCAATGCCGGGTGTTTGGACCTTTACGGCCCCCCGGCGGCGGCAACACACCTCTTTGGCCTCGGCTTCACGTAGACGGCACCCCCGGACTGACCCACCCGGGGGAAATCGGCAGTCGCCTTTTCCTGTCTCTCTCTACTCAAATCTTTGTCTTTCTCTTTCACTTTTCACCTTTCCTGTCTCCTATTTACTTCATTTCATTTCCAAGTTTCCGGGCGGCTAGGGTTAACCATGTGGGCGTGGCCTTCCTTGGTCATGGTTATATGGTTATAGCAGTTATGTATGGCTAGTGGTTTTAAAACACTCCCGTGTTGGGCTCCATGGTGGGCGGCCAGCTTAGCTGCCGAACTTATATGTAATTTCATGGACAGAACCCCCTCTTCAACAAAACCTGATCGGAGGCCGAAAAAGCACCGGACCGAGGTAATGAATTTCAACAAACCTAGTGATTGCTTCACAAAATTTTTTGTCATCACGTCTGAAACTGAACAAAAAATTCAAGACATGTCCCCCTTCCTCATCGCCAAAGCACTTAACGAGTGTATTGGTGAGACCTACAAAGCCAAGAAAATGAATTCTGGAGACCTCTTGCTCGAAGTTATGACGGCTGAGCATAGCAGGCAGATTAAGAAACTTGAGAAGATCGGTGAGAACAGTGTGTCTGTCTCACCACATCGGACACTGAACTACGCGAAGGGTGTGATTTCAGATACAGAACTCCTTAAGTGCAGAGACGAGGAAATCGAAGAAGCCTTGAGAGATCAGGGTGTTCTATGTGCAAGACGAATTAAATTTAGAAAAAATAACATTGAAACTCCGACCAAACACATTGTGCTGACCTTCAACTCCTTAACACTCCCAAGTGCCGTTAAGGCTGCTTACCTGTACCTTAGAGTAAGACCATATTTGCCCAATCCCCGCCGGTGCTTTCGGTGTCAGAAATATGGGCACGGCTCCCAGTCATGTCGCGGAAGAGCAACCTGTGCTAAATGCGGTCAACCAGACCACGGTGATGAAACGTGCACAAACGAGCTGTGCTGCGCAAATTGCGCGGGTCAGCACGCGGCATTTTCCAGATCTTGTCCTCAGTGGAAAAAAGAAAAAGAAGTGATTGCATTGAAGGTACGGGAGAACATATCATACATTGAAGCCAAAAAGAGAGTCGCTTTTGCCGATAGAGGTACTTACGCACAGGCTGTGCACAGAGGGCGTGCGCCGCCGATGGTGTCAATTGGAACCCAGGTGGAGCTGCTGGACAAAGTTTCAGCTCTCCGGCCCTCCTCACCCAGTGAAATAACAGACGCTCGTCGCAACCCTCTCCCAAGAGGCCCAGAGGCTTCTGCTGAGGCTGACGGCAGTCAGCACGTGGTAGAGGCCACGAAGGTCTCAACGCCGGTGCTGAAGGACCGCTTTCTTTCCAAGAAGACGGCACCTTCTCCAAGCACCATCAACGATGAACGCCCAAAGGGCGATGATATGATGGAAGTGTGTCCGCCGGACACGAATCAAACAAAAGAGCCTACATCTGGTAGGCAAACCAAAAAGTCGGGTATTCCCCCTGGAAAACACAAAGGGGGTAGACTTCCGGTCATTCCTCCTGCTAAGGAGAAGTGACCTACAAAACATTTTAGCAAGTTTCTTGCTCATTCACATAAGTCATCTTTGTGACCTCTTACATAGAATCTCTTCGTGAAGTACTTGATAATCCACATCATCAAATATGGCTACTATTGTGCAGTGGAACTGCCGTGGTCTAAGAACCAATATTGATGACATTTACGAACTTTTCGAGGATGCTGAGGCTTCTGTTATGTGTTTGCAAGAAACTCATTTGAAAGGTTGCCATAAACAACCTCTGCGTCGATATAGCATCTTTCGCAAAGATAGGGAAGAGGCGTCAGTCGCATCTGGAGGAGTCGCTATAGTGGTTGCTCAAGGAGTCCCAGTACGCGAAGTGAAGCTTAACACCAACTTAGAAGCTGTTGCAGTTAAGGTTCAGATAGGGAAAACAATAACAGTATGCTCCCTGTACTTACCACCAGGTAAGAATATCACAATAAAAGAATTAGAAAATCTCGTGAAAGAACTTCCAGAACCTTTCCTTTTATTGGGTGATTTTAATGCTCATAATAACATCTGGGGCAGTAACCACACTGGCGCAAGGGGGAAAATGGTAGAAGAATTTTTAGACAACTGTAATCTGTACCTTTTTAATGATGGAAAGCCAACATATTTTATTGCTAAATCACAATCTACTTCAAGCATTGACCTCTCCTGTGGCACGCCGTCACTTGCTGGATTTTTTATTTGGGACGTGAGGGAAAACCCACGTGGCAGCGACCACTACCCTATAATACTCAAGCCGATCGACGCGCCTCCAACAACGCCAGTACGAAGACAGAGATGGAAGCTGGGTAAAGCAGACTGGTCAGTTTTTTTGGAAAGCTCCGAAATAAGGATTGATGATGTCATCGCACTCAATATTGACGACTTATGTGATGCGATAACGAAACAAATTTTAGATGCAGCTGAACACTCCATACCACTTTCACAAGGAAAACTTCCACGTAGACCAAAACCGTGGTGGAATGAAGCATGTGATAAAGCTCGTAGGAAACAAAACTGTGCATGGTCTCGACTTAACAGGTACCCAAATTTCGAAAATTTATTGCTTTTTAAACAAAAGCGCAGTGAGGCTAGAAGAGAAAGACGGATAGCAAAAAGAACATCATGGGTGAAATATGTGAGCTCTATAAACAGTCAAACAACAAGTAAATTAGTCTGGGAGAAAGTGAGAAAAATAGACGGTGTTCATACAGAATACACACTCCCTATATTCGACGAGGAAACGGATCTTAAAGGGCAAGCAAATATACTTGGCGAGCACTTTGCTGGAATTTCGAGTGACGCTCACTACACGCCCGAGTTTCTTAAGATAAAGGCCACGGCAGAAAAGAAAGATCTTCGGATATCTCTGAATAGTACTGAGCCATATAACTGTCCTTTTACAAAAACTGAACTCTTCGATGCAATATATTTAGGGAAGAGCCATTCAGCAGGCCCGGACAACATACACTACGAAATGCTGCGACACCTACACATGAACACGTACGACACAATCCTTCACCTCTTCAACAGGTTGTGGGCAGAAGGCTATTTTCCAAAAGCATGGAAGAAGGCGATAGTTCTACCACTTCTAAAACCTGGAAAGGCACGCTCTGATCCTAACAGTTATCGCCCCATTGCCTTAACCAGTTGTTTAGGAAAAACATTCGAAAGAATGGTTAACAAACGGCTTGTACACCTTTTGGAAAGTAACGGGTTACTTGATCAGTACCAGTGTGGCTTTAGAGCCAATCGCAGCACAATCGACCAATTAGTTCGGTTAGAAACAAAAATCCGTGAATCTTTCGTCCAAAGGCAGCATTGCGTCTCCGTTTTCTTTGACCTATCAAAAGCGTATGATACGACGTGGAGACATGGCATTTTAATGGACTTGCACAGACACGGAATAAAAGGGCACATGCTTTGTATAATCAAAAGCTATCTGGAGGACCGAACTTTTCAGGTAATGTTTGGACCAACTTTCTCCAACTGTTTTATACAGAAGAATGGAGTGCCGCAAGGTGGAGTATTGAGCGTTACACTATTTTTAGTGAAGCTGAATTCGATAACTACAGTTATTCCTTCTTCCTTAATGTATTCTTTATATGTCGATGACATTCAACTTTGTTTCTCCTCTTGTAATATGGCTACTTGCGAACGCCAACTCCAGTTGGGTGTAAACTCTATAGTGCGATGGGCAAACGAAAATGGTTTTAAATTTTGTGCAGAAAAAACAATATGCGTACCTTTCAGTCAATACCGAAGGCTCACACCGGACCCAACATTACATATTAAAGGACAGCAAATCACAGTAAAGAACGAACACAAATTTCTTGGTATGATCTTTGACAAAAAACTCAACTTCAAAGCGCACATCGCTTATGTAAAACAGAAATCTCTGAAATCCATAAATTTAATAAAGCTCCTATCCCACCGATCATGGGGTTCAGATAGAATATGTCTCCTTCGCATATACAATGCAGTTGTCCGATCACAATTAGACTACGGATGTTTTGTGTACGGCTCAGCTCGAAAGTCAGCATTAGAGGTTCTTGATCCGGTGCATCACCTCGGACTACGTCTGTGCTCCGGCGCGTTTCGTACGTCTCCTGTACAAAGCTTGTATGCAGAAACCAACCAGCTGTCTTTGGAACACAGAAGACTATTTCTTGGAAACATGTACATAATGAGAGTACTGTCCTGTTCAACGCATCCTTGTAGACGACTATTTACAAGGCCGCGCTTTGAAACACATTTTAGCAACAAACCGGCAATCATTCCTTCCTTTTTCATCAGGTACCAAAAGCTGAATGCGGACCTATGTTTCGACGTAAGAAATAAATTCTTGCAAGATGAACCTTCTTTGGCTCCTTGGGAGATGAAACATGCGCAATGCGACTTTAGGTTAACAAAAAACAGAAAACAATTTTCACCAAGAGAGGCGTTACTAAGCGAATATTTAGAAATAGAATCAGAATATAATTTTTGCGTGAAATACTTTACAGATGGATCAAAAAGCAATGGCAATGTAGGCGCTGCAGTGACATCAAATCAATTTGAAAGACAAATGAGACTTCCAAGTCAGGCTACTGTCTTTACTGCAGAACTTCATGCCATTTCGTTAGCTCTTGAAGACATCCTGAAAAGAGGAAATAACCAATGTGTTATATTTAGCGACTCCTTGAGCTCTCTTCAAGCTCTCGCATCTAGGTTACCATCTAGAAATAATCTATTGAAGAAAATAAAAAAACAATACACAACATGTCACAAGAGAGCGTTAAATGTCACTTTCTGCTGGATTCCTAGTCATGTAGGAATTCCCGGTAATGAAAGAGCAGATTTTATGGCAGTCAGTACCAAAGATTTGGAGCTACATGATGTTGGCCTACCTTGGCAAGATTATAAAGCCACTTTAAAAATAGCAGTTAAGAAACACCGGCAGAAAGTGTGGGATCAAGAAAAACTTAACAAGCTTCATTGCATAAAACCTATTCTACGAGAATGGCAGAGTTGTCGCCACAGACAAAGATTTTACGAGGTTATTTTATGTCGCTTAAGAATTGGTCACACAAGGCTGACACATAGTTACTTAATTAATAACAAACCACAACCAACATGCCAACACTGCGGTGAAATTTTAACCGTGCTACATATTTTAATAACATGTCCTGGTTTAGAAAAATGGAGGCAAAGATATTTTAAGATTTTTTACGAAAAAAGAATCCCTATCCATCCTATGTTGTTATTGAGCGATGAACCACTGGTCCCATATGAAGATACTTTTAACTTTTTAAAAGCCACAGGAATCCTACAAGAACTGTAGCACATTTCATGTTTTATATTTTTACTTGGCCATTTACACCATTTTACAGCATTTAAACAAATAAGCTAATACGAAAATCATGTTCTTGGCGCATTATAGTCTGCACGGCTGCTGCGCCATAAAAATTCCAAATCATCATCATCAAAGCACATTATGACACTTACTTCTACTGCAGTGGTGTGAATGCAAACAAGCAGTGGCAGAGAACAGTATTTTTGGTCACTCCAAATAATGTCGCTGTGCTGCGTCTCACGCGATTCGGCGGTTGGAAATGCATTTACAACACTGCAAATTCTTCTGCATGTATTTTCTTATATACGTTAGGGTCACTCCTTCACTATCATTTTGAAAGAAAAGAGCGATACTTTCGAATGACTATATACACGTTCACGTTTCCTGATTCACCTACAGTAGCTTTATATGGCGTTTTGTATCTTCCAGCAACTCAACAGACTAAATGCGTCGTAGACAGACAGCACTGAAACATGCCGTGTGCAACGGTGTCGAAAACAAACTATGGTGTAACTTGTGCTCGTTTCGTTGAGTCCATCACCATGCTCCCTTCGCGAAATGAATGTGTTTCGATATGTTGTGCGACAATGTCCAAACGTGAAGCTTCCTAGCTTTCTCCACAAAGGCAGCACTCCATGTAGCCTATAATGTCCTGAAATGCCGATCATTTCTAAGACCTTAGCATCCAGGTGGCGGGCAAGTCAAGCGCAACTTTGCTCCTTAGATCGCGTTCATCGCAACCGTGGCTCAAGACATGTGGCTGCTCAGCCCCACGCAGTGCCTCACACCGCGCACAGGTGAAGCAATGGGGGGCAGCAGATGACGCGCGGCGTGCACTGCCCCTGTGCCATTTCATGCATGCGCTTGGTTTTCGCCGCTTCCTTTACATGGCGCTGCACGGAGCATGAGCCACATTCTTGCGTGTTCCTTCTAACAGTGGACTGACCTGTACAGCCCCACCAGTAAAATGAAAACCACAATGTGAAAATCTGCTTCTATCATTGTGTGCATTATGCATTTATCTAAATGCTGTAATAAGTGCTATGATTCTTGCTGCCCTGGTGGCTGAGACATTGCTCCCGAAAATTGCAAGGAGCTAAAAATTTGTGTTTTGAAAAAATGCTAAAAAGAAACAAACAAAGCTAATTTTTAATGGGATGCCGCTACAAAAATATCAGAACTATATTTATATTGCTAGACAGTTAGTAGCCACCATGTGTATGTATATATTCAGTCAGCCTACAGCTACCCGAATAGCATGTTCAAAATATATATATTTTAATGTATTTTTTGGCCCGCACCCTTGCCGCAAAACTGACGCCATGCTCTGCAATCCGGGACTGATGTCAGCTTCTTACGAACTAAGTCGCAAACATTATTTTATGGCATTTGCTTTTCTGAAGAGGGACGAGTGCACCGTCTTCGCTGATGTTGACGTTATTATACGAGCGTAGTCTCGAAGCAGGATCTAGAATACATGACACAACACGCACCCGCCGCCAGCGTGTGTAAGGAGAGGCATGGGAATAGGTGTCAGCACATCTAGGGTCTCCAAAGTAAAACAACACCCGCGAATGGGCTTGACGACAAAGGGTAATCGTTTGCTTCGCTATCGCTTCATTACCGACGCAGTACAGGATTGCACGATGCGCTGACAACTATAGTACGGTTTGGTGCGATTTTATCACTGGCTCATCTGAAGCTTGGCGATAACCGCCTCCTTGTTAGTATGGCATCTTGTACTTAGTTGTCTAATATGCTTTTCTGTGTCCCTGTTGTTCTGCTTGTGCTACCACAAAAGAGAAGCAGAGGACACTTGCTTTGCTTTCTGAAGACGTTTTAAGCGGGTGCTAACTCGCCACTTGCGATCATGGTCTGATTTATATGCTGTGATCAACTGAGAAATGGCAGGTCAACTGTTCTTTTTTAAGCAGGCCTAGCAGACGAGCACTCGCCGGCAGTGTTGTTGTACGAGTTGCTATAGCAACAGTCATTCGGACGGCACCTCAGCATGCGGGCGTGCTGAGCCAATAGTAGGGTGGCATGTGTTGCAAACTCCGTCAGACCAGCTTGTTTGCACTTTTCCTCTGCAGCCATAGTAGACAAGTAGAGCCAGAACGAAAAGGCGAAACTTTGAGCTTTCAAATTTACCAAGATGGGCGGTACTCAGCGGGTTTCTTCGGGTGGGGTGCCTTGCCACTCGACTGGGAAGGCCTCCTTCCACTTCTCTTTTATTTCCGTCACCCCCCCACTTTGTAGTGCTGCTGAGGTGTCCTCACAGTGAGAGACAGTTACAGCGCTGCACTTTTCTTTTTAATCTTGTTCCTTAAAAGTCGCATACTGCTACATTCAGTGGCGGGAAACACGAGAGATGGCTCCATGAACTCCTGTGTTTCTACGCAATTTTGTGCTGCTTTCTCGCCATCTCTGCTGTCAAAATAATTGTTTTTCGGACACTTAAAATGTCTTTTCAGCTAAACAGCCTTCATGTTGCGTTTATTAGGCATGCAGATGCCAAATCAAATGGCTTCCAAAAATCGTGTTCATTCCTCACGCAATTTTTGGCCTTCTAAGACCTCCATAGAGGCCTGTTTCAAGTTTGTTGACACAGATGAAAAAAAAAAAAAAAAGAAACACTAAAAGTAGAGGCATGTGGTTGCAGAATGATTCAAGCTAATGGGACTGACAGGCTGCCCGGGTGGTGCTGCAAAAACGCCACTGAACAGCACCCCTACGAGTGCCCACCAGTTTCACTTTTGCTGCGTTATGGATTCTCGCAAATTTTGGATGCCAAAAACTTAAGGCCAGGTAGAGAGGAAAGAACAAGTACATTTATGATATGCAAGAGATTGAATGGATTCTTTTGGCATGCTGCACTTTCAAATTGCAGCGACTATGATATGCTGAGATCCAGGGAATTTCTATAAGCATGTTCGTGTGATTAACGATAATGAATGCATGAACCGCTTGCTCTTAATAGAGCCAAAATTATCAGGTGATCTGCAATTAACAATGTCGGGGATTAAAGGTCGAACTATGATGGCTGGCTGCATTCTTTCGGGCAGCCTTGGGTCCCTCAGGTCTTGCCCATTGCAACACAATAAATAAATTTCGCGAATACTTTTGGAGCATGCTCAACAGTTATGTGTAATGTTTCGCATTTGTCATTTATAATTGTTTCAGTGTGTGGCGGCAGTTTACAATTTCGCAAGCAGACGACATGGTTACAAAATAGCACGCAATTACCTCAAGCTTCGTTGTGTTGCCCTGTGTTCTCTGGTGTCGACAAGGTATTCACTGAATGCTTTTTTCAAGACTTCTTTGGAGGCGAGTCAGGAGTAGCCACACAACAAGCAACTCCCGCGGCTGCATGTTGCTAGGCACAGTGTCGCATGAAAATTGAAGCTTTCTCCGTGAATGTTTACAGTGGCTGCGCTCTGTGATCCCACAGCGTGTCCGATGCTTCCGATGCTCGCGTACATTTCAGCACCTGCTGGTGACAGAGTTGTTATTGTGTACTCATTTTACAATGTTGAACAGAGAACTCCACTTTGTACGGCTTTGAGGGGAACCGTTAGAAACACATCGGAATTATGACCCTCTTATTCATGACAATTCACCATGCAACAATAACGGCGGTTATGACAATTTGGGACCATGCGCTGCTCACTGTAGTTGCTGGATTTGCCTGCCTTTGACATGGTTTGCTGGAGGAAAAAGTGCTTGTTTTCCATGACCTATGTCACAGGTGGTAGCACACAAGGTCATGTGTACATTGCAAGCACTTTTTGAGTCCGAAAAACTATGCAGAAAACAACACACAAGCGAGACTCACATTACTCTATGGAGTGTTGTCATATCTGTACTACTCAGCCAACTTCTTTCGCCACCAGGTTGTGCCACACAGCATTCAAAACTACAGGCTTTCAGCACCATAGTGTGGGTATCCATCCAGAGCACACCAAAATGTTCTACTTACAAATTTATAAAGTTCTGTCACAAGATGTTTAATTGGACAATAATTTTTTGCCTTTAAGAGGTTTTGAACCACTTTGTCAAAGTGATGAAATGTATTTGAAGTTAAAATAGACTATTGCAGGAATACTTTGCCGCAAGAAGTACTTCAGTGCATTCAGCAGAAGCAGAGTGATTGGCAATCAAACGTCCACTACACAGTGCTTCTACTCCTTCTTCAGTGAATTGCACTGCGAAGGCTACGGCGTAACGGGGCATACCCACAGTGCTTCGCCTACTGAATGTCACCGTGGCACACAGTTCACATTTGATTTGGATGCTCACATAGATGCCACTGCTTCTGATTTTGCCACCTATGACACACCAAATGCAGTTGTCCTCAGTGAGCCGCAGTGCTCTCAGACAGTGGACTTGTCGTGGCACTCTGCGGCGACCTTGGTATCTATGCTATGTAGCGGACGGCAGCTACATGCAAAATTAGTGCATATGCGCTGTGTTTGCTTTGTGCATGACAGGGCTTGAGTGCTCACTCACACTTATATGCTCCAGTCTGGCTGTGCTACATTTTTCGGACCAGCTTTGTCCTGCACCAGCTTAACTGACAGATAGTAGCCACATCCAACTTGCGCATTTTGAAGCACTGTCAATAGCTCAATACGAAGTGAAGTCTGCCACTGGAGCGATCAGGAGCGAGTGTCCTCTGGCAAGTGTGCGTGTGGTCTGACCTTAAGTTTCGCATGGATCGAGGCTAGTTGAGTGTTCAAAACTAGTCGCAATTAACGAGACCCAATGGCTACAACACTGGTAAGGAGGGTGGCCAAAGTTTAATACCTACGCGGGCGGCCGCGGTTGAGCGTAAACAGACGATAGTTGGCTTCTTCCGGAACTACATAATTCTTATCGAAATTGGGAAGCATATTTTCGCTTACTTCAGCCTGTTTAATAAACTGCGTCAATAAATATACACAGTAACAGTAGGAAGAAGCATACTGATTCAAAAACACCCCTTCTTATTGATGGCAGCTATTGGCTAATCAATAGCAGCTGCGTATGGGAATCTGCTATATTATGAAATGAAGTGTCCAGAAAAGAGCAAGGAGCAGGCGTCTGTTTAAAAGAAAGCATTTGAGAAAAAGGTGACTTCGAGCTCTGCTTGCAAGCTCCACACCCCGCGAATGGCTGCAAAATTTGGCTGAGATGTTTGCAGCAGCGTGTGCTGTCTGCGGACTGTGTTTGTTCACCAAGCCTAAGGAATTGTTCAGCACCCCTTTAAGAGCTATAATTTCTGGTGATTATCTTTCTGGACACAGAAGTGACATAGCGAAGGTTTTATTTCAGGGCGGGCATAGGTTCAGCTTGCCACCTACAATAAGCACATGCAAACATAATATGGCGGCCTGAGAGTTTCAGAATAGAGAGGTGAGTTGGCAATTTAGGTGTTAGACCCCAAACCACCCTTTCATATGCAGCTGGGACTCTTATAGTCTTTGACTGAATTTAACAAAGCAAGCCTTTGTGGTCTCTTTGTGCTTGCCTTAACTACGCACTTGAACCACCCACTCCTTGAGGTTGGCAAGTAAACACATTCAGTGGTTAGATAACGAACATTTGAACATCTCAGCCAAGTATTGTAGCTATTTGTTTTGCATGCATGCTGACAAATGGCACATAAAGACAGCTCCCCCATTTTTGAAAGGGAGGGCACCTATGTTTAAAAAACTGCCAGCCAGCTGACATCAGGTGGCAATAGTCCATAGATACCAACCATTGGGTGATTGTTTTTGACCATAAGTTACTCTGCACAACCTTCCGGATCTGTCACGAATAGCTAGGAAACGGGGAAGTGATGGTTGTTAACATGTTGCCTGGCCCTGTGACCACTCCGTTATTGCTTTTAGGCAGCTTTGTCAGAGGTACTTATAGAAAGGTTACCATAAGTATGTTGCGGAGAAAAAGAAAATACAAAGAAAGATGCGATGGGTAGGGCTTTGCTGCTGGCACCACCCTTGCCGAGGAGAGTGGATTAGTTGAGGGGGAATAGTAAAAGCAAGCATTGCACTCCTAATTCCGCCTTTCATGTTTGCCTTTTTTTTTTTTGAAATATCTCTTGAAAGACCACATTGCTACGAACATGTTTGTCAGGTCTTGGGGGAAAAGGTGTTTCAGGGCCCCTTTGAAATGTGGAATGTGTGTCCACTGTAATCTTTTGTCGCTGAGTTGAATGACACTTGTTTCCTTGGCCTGCAGTGGGTGATGAACACTGTGGACAGCAACCTGTTTGCGACAGCTAACCAGGCATACAGTGCACTTCGAAGCCACCTGTGGGCAGCCGTGGAAAGTGAAATCTCACTGACTGAATGTGAGATCTTCAGTTACAACCCAGATCTGGCCTCAGATCCTTATGGGGAGGATGGTTGCTTGTGGTCTTTTAATTATTTTTTCTACAACCGCCGGCTCAAGCGCATTGTCTTTTTCACCTGCCGGGCAGTCAGGTGAGCTACTGGCTTTGTCCTTCAAACTGGAGAAATCAAAACATACTGTTAAAGGGACACTAAAGAGAAAAATAAGTTTAGCTGTATTACTAAAAAACCTTACTACAATACCAGAAAAGTCATTCTTGCTGTGAGAGGAGGTTTGGTAAACCAGAAAAGATGCAAGAATTAAAGCTGGGTGGCTCAAATCCGTGATTCAAATCCCGGTGCCGCGCTATTCTCCACCGGAAAATACAAAAAAAAAAAAAACGTGTGTTGAGAAAATTGCACAAACAGGCCTGGAGTGCGGCCTGATCCCGGTGACCAGAACCGGTAACGCACTCTCTCACCAGAGCAGGATTGGCCACCCTGGTGCAGTACTTGGCCACAACCTCCTATATGAATACAACAATCGAACCCCGGCCCTCAGTCCCCAGCAGCCGCGAAGCAACTGACCACGGCGGCGGTCAGATCTGTGACGCTGCAGAGGGTGCTAAGAATACCTGGCTCCGGACAGGCCGCCATTGGAATCTGAACCTGGCAACGTTTAACGTTAGAACGCTATCTAGTGAGGCGAGTCTAGCAGTGTTATTGGAGGAATTAGAGGGTAGTAAATGGGATATAATAGGGCTCAGTGAGGTTAGGAGGACAAAAGAAGCATATACAGTGCTAAAAAGCGGGCATGTACTGTGTTACCGGGGCTTAGCGGAGAGACGAGAACTAGGAGTCGGATTCCTGATTAATAAGGAAATAGCTGGTAACATACAGGAATTCTATAGCATTAACGAGAGGGTGGCATGTCTTGTTGTGAAACTTAATAAGAGGTACAAAATGAAGGTTGTACAGGTCTACGCTCCTACATCTAGTCATGATGACCAGGAAGTCGAAAGCTTTTATGAAGACGTAGAATCGGCGATGAGTAAAGTCAAAACAAAATACACTATACTGATGGGCGACCTCAATGCCAGGGTAGGCAAGAAGCAGGCTGGAGACAAGTCAGTGGGGGAATATGGCATAGGCTCTAGGAATAGCAGAGGAGAATTATTAGTAGAGTTTGCAGAACAGAATAATATGCGGATAATGAATACCTTTTTCCGCAAGCGGGTTAGCCGAAAGTGGACGTGGAGGAGCCCGAATGGTGAGACTAGAAATGAAATCGACTTCATACTCTGCGCGAACCCTGGCATCATTCAAGATGTAGACGTGCTCGGCAAGGTACGCTGCAGTGACCACAGGATGGTAAGAACTCGAATTAGCCTAGACTTGAGGAGGGAACGAAAGAAACTGGTACACAAGAAGCCAATCAATGAGTTAGCGGTAAGAGGGAAACTAGAGGAATTCCGGATCAAACTACAGAACAGGTATTTGGCTTTAACTCAGGAAGAGGACCTTAGTGTTGAAGCAATGAACGACAACCTCATGGGCATCATTAAGGAGTGCGCAATAGAAGTCGGTGGTAACGCCGTTAGACAGGAAACCAGTAAGCTATCGCAGGAGACGAAAGATCTGATCAAGAAACGCCAATGTATGAAAGCCTCTAATCCTACAGCTAGAATAGAACTGGCAGAACTTTCTAAGTTAATCAACAAGCGTAAGACAGCGGACATCAGGAACTATAATATGGATAGAATTGAACAGGCTCTCAGGAACGGAGGAAGCCTAAAAACAGTGAAGAAGAAACTAGGAATAGGCAAGAATCAGATGTGTGCGTTAAGAGACAAAGCCGGCAATATCGTTACTAATATGGATGAGATAGTTCAAGTGGCTGAGGAGTTCTATAGAGATTTATACAGTACCAGTGACACCCACGACGATAGTGGAAGAGAGAATAGCCTAGAGGAATTCGAAATCCCACAGGTAACGCCAGAAGAAGTAAAGAAAGCCTTAGGAGCTATGCAAAGGGGGAAGGCAGCTGGGGAGGATCAGGTAACAGCAGATTTGTTGAAGGATGGTGGTCAGATTGTTCTAGAGAAACTGGCCACCCTGTATACGCAATGCCTCATAACCTCGAGCGTACCGGAATCTTGGAAGAACGCTAACATAATCCTAATCCATAAGAAAGGGGACGCCAAAGACTTGAAAAATTATAGACCGATCAGCTTACTGTCCGTTGCCTACAAAATATTTACTAAGGTAATCGCAAATAGAATCAGGAACACCTTAGACTTCTGTCAACCAAAGGACCAGGCAGGATTCCGTAAAGGCTACTCAACAATAGACCATATTCACACTATCAATCAAGTGATAGAGAAATGTGCAGAATATAACCAACCCTTATATATAGCTTTCATTGATTACGAGAAAGCGTTTGATTCAGTCGAAACCTCAGCAGTCATGGAGGCATTACGGAATCAGGGTGTAGATGAGCCATATGTAAAAATACTGGAAGATATCTATAGCGGCTCCACAGCCACCGTAGTCCTCCACAAAGAAAGCAACAAAATCCCTATAAAGAAAGGCGTCAGGCAGGGAGATACGATATCTCCAATGCTATTCACAGCATGTTTACAGGAGGTATTCAGAGGCCTGGAGTGGGAAGAATTGGGGATAAAAGTTGATGGAGAATACCTTAGCAACTTGCGATTCGCTGATGATATTGCCTTGCTTAGTAACTCAGGAGACCAATTGCAATGCATGCTCACTGACCTGGAGAGGCAAAGCAGAAGGGTGGGTCTGAAAATTAATCTGCAGAAAACTAAAGTACTGTTTAACAGTCTCGGAAGAGAACAGCAGTTTACGATAGGTAGCGAAACACTGGAAGTGGTAAGGGAATACATCTACTTAGGGCAGGTAGTGACCACGGATCCGGATCATGAGACTGAAATAACCAGAAGAATAAGAACGGGCTGGGGTGCATTTGGCAGGCATTCTCAGATCATGAACAGCAGGTTGCCATTATCCCTCAAGAGAAAAGTGTATAACAGCTGTGTCTTATCAGTACTCACGTACGGGGCAGAAACCTGAAGGCTTACGAAAAGGGTTCTACTTAAATTGAGGACGACGCAACGAGCTATGGAAAGAAGAATGATGGGTGTAACGTTAAGGGATAAGAAAAGAGCAGATAGGGTGAGGGAACAAACGCGAGTTAATGACATCTTAGTTGAAATCAAGAAAAAGAAATGGGCATGGGCAGGACATGTAATGAGGAGGGAAGATAACCGATGGTCATTAAGGGTTACAAACTGGATTCCAAGGGAAGGAAAGCGTAGCAGGGGGCGGCAGAAAGTTAGGTGGGCAGATGATATTAAGACGTTTGCAGGGACAACATGGCCACAATTAGTACATGACCGGGGTAGTTGGAGAAGTATGGGAGAGGCCTTTGCCCTGCAGTGGGCGTAACTAGGCTGATGATGATGATGATGATGATGGCCAATGCCATCTTCAAGTTCTTGCTCCAGCTTACTGACTTCGAGGATTTTGATGCCATCTCCTCAGGCCTAGTTAATTTTTTGGGCTACAAAATGGAGTGTATTTCATTTTAAAGGAGCTAAAGACCAAAGTTAGCAAGTTAAAGAGAATTTCTGCTGCATCATACTGAAATCCGTGATGTCACACTGACGTGCTGGCATTCCGGCAAAAGAGGGGGGGGGGGAGTTTAGACTTTGGTTATTTTTCTACTGATCAACCTGTGACCTTGAAATTGAAAAATAACTTCATTTGTCTAAAGTTGTTTAGTGTCCTTTAGTGTCCCTTTATAGTGAATCAAGTACAGCACACTCGCAGATCATTATATTAACTATAACTATAGACATCTGTGCATCATCAAATTTGTGTGTCAAAGTGATAAAATTGCTTTTCACAATGCCTTCATGCCACATTATTTGTTATAACAACTGAATCTAGCTTGTATGAGCAAGCTTAAACAGAAAAAAAAAGACAAATGTTTTGAGTTAGGAAAGAAAAATACTCTGTCATATTTATGGGCAAAGTTTCTTCAGTGATGTAACATGCCACAGAAATTACATTAAGTGGCAAGCCTGTGGGGTTTTTTTCATAGAAACATTGCTAGAAAATCTGGCAGAGCTCCCTCGTTGGACACGAATAATAGTAAGTGAAGATTGATTTCTTTGCAGCTTGAGTAGCTGTTCGCTTGGAGACTTTGACCAAACAAGCTTATTCATTGTTTTTAAGATTAAACGGAGAGATAATACTGTCAATTTAATGTGGTCTGTTAGTACTCTTCGTATGTCTTGAGTAACTGTGTTGAACTATTTCGTTGTTATTGAAAAGGAGTTATTTTTGATGTGTTACCTTATTTAGCATATTTGTGTGTTTTTGGAAAAAGTGTGCTGTAGTGTTACTTTCGTAAAAAAAAAAAAGAAAAGGAAAGCTAGAGCTAATCAAGGCATTTTACTTCACAGTTGTGTAGCAAAATGCAAACAAATAAATATGGAAGTATCTAAAAACTATTTCTTTTCCCAAAGCTTGTAGAAGTCTGTGGCCTTTCTTAGACTGTGATTGCTATGATCTAATTGCTTACTGTTCTAATGCGCATCTTTATAGATTTGTAACCTGTATTTTTTCATACAGTGCGAACAGCTTTGAGTATGGCCGAGACGATCTGGAACTCGAAATGAACATGGAGTTGGAAGAAGAGTCTGTGGCCAATACCAACAGGTTAGCATCACTTCTGTCTGAAGTTCTTAATATGTTTAATGAGTTGTACAGAACAGTGGTACTTAAATATGTCAGCGGCTTCAGTTTTGTAAATAATGTAAGTGGTCTATATAATGCTAATGTCAGAATTCTGGTTCAGAAATGCGAAGAAATTCAACATAGTGATGTGTCAATGAGTAGAATATTGCACTCGCTGACAGGGGCCATCGCTTTCAGTATGCACCATACTGTGAAAGCTCCTTAATTTGACCTGTGTTAACCCAAAAACTCTGATAATTTAGACTGTCTACCTCGTCCCAGGAAACATGCATTAGCATCAGACGCTAGTTAATTTGGAGGTATTTGCTGGCACATAGGTAAATTCAGACAAGTCCCAGAGTGTAGCAATCATATAGCACCACTATGTGCAAAGAAAAGGCGGCAGTGGAGTGCATGTCACCACATCATTTACCCAGCAGACATCACTAATGTGTGGTACTGTCGGTGTCAAATGAAACTTGAATAGCGGAGTGCCTAACTCAAGGTAAACTGCACGCTGTCCAGTCATCACCATCGACAGGCACACACTTCCAGTTTGACTGCCCTGCGTGATGATGTTCCCTTCGTGCTGCGATATTTTCGTTTCTGTTCTGGGGCTCCCTTTTATTTGAAGGTTAGAAAAGATGACGGTGCAATAATGCTGACTGGCACAAACTCCGTTCACGTTTCATTTGACGCCGATATAGCACATATCCTTTTGCTGCACTGGGTGATGCTACTCGCCCTATATTGTGATATTTTAGCTTCTGTTTTCTTTGGTTTTTCATTTGTCGCTTTCAAATAAAAGGGAGCTAGAACAGAAATGAAAAGGGGAGCATCATCGCACAGTGTGTTCAAACCGGATGAGCGTGCCTGCCAATGGGGATGACTGGACGGTGCGCACTATAACTTCAGTTATGCTCTCCGATGTTCAGGTTTCATTTGATGCTGATGGTACATAAGTGACATGTACATAGTATACACCTCTGGTTTAACAGATGTTTCACATCTGTCGCCATGGCTACAGGTAGTGCTGGCCAATGCTCCCAGGGCTAGGTTATAATATGTGTCCATAAATGCTGAAGAAAGTGGATGAAGGAATAACCGTCACTGTAACTCATTTGGTAGAGTACTGCACATGTAGTGAAGTCTGTAGGTTTGACTCCAACCAGCACCTAGTTGTCTTCTATTTTCATTTTTGTTATTCGTTTATTACGAATGTGAAATTTTATTGCATATTTATTTCTTTTCCATAATTAACTATACAGTTCAAGAAAGTAATAGTCATATAAGGTAGGAGTGTGCGAATATTTGAAACTTTCGAATAACGAATCATTTGAAGATTCATTATTCAAATTGTATAATCACTATTTATAAATGCAAATATTTTTCGAATACTTCTTAAATATTTAGGAACGTCAACTACACCCAAATGTACATAATATTGGAGCAAAAGAACAGTAAATTTTCACCCCCATGGACATAGTATAAACATAAAACATGAGAACGTGTGCAGTGGAGCATGTTAGGTCACTTAGGTAGCCATACTTTACAGGCTGTGCAGAAGTCATTCGCTCCCTCTGACAAGCCAAATGCATATGACTAAACTACTTACTTGCTCCTAACGTTCCATTTGTGCTTTTAATAAACAGTGCTTCATAATGTACTATGTATGACAGAAGCTTGCTTTTTAAGAATGCTAGGACGGGAACGTCGTTTTATATTAATTGTGGTAATGGTTTTCATTATCCTAAAACTCTTCAAAAAATATTCTATGTTCAGTTTGATTCAGTTCTGGCACTATTCAGTTCGTATTCAATTTGTTCTCAAAAGTCACCCCAGTCGAACCTCGTTAACTCGAACCTGCTTAATTCGAATATTCGGTTTATTCAAACTGACGCCATGGTCCCATCAAAGTTGATGTGTCTTCCAGTAGGTGAAGACGCCCGGTAATTTGAACGTGCAATCATTTGCAACTGTTAATTCAAACATACTGCACTCCGACAATGCTCTCAGTAGTGCGCCAAATCACGTGGCTGCGCCTCCAACCAGCATTACTCTGACCCCACCATGGAGGATGAGCTTAGGAGAGACTCCTCAATGTCGCGTGCGAATAAACGAAAAAAAAAAAAAAAGAGTGGCAGAAATTTGTGCGCAGGTGTGTGCAGGTGCACATCACCGATCACTTCTGTTAGTGACGGTTTAGTGACTTCTGTTAGTGTTGCGGCACCACAATGTACCCCATAGAGTCAATGTATAAAAACGTCGGAAATTTCGGACGCTAGAAACCTTCGCCGTCCGATTTTCCGGACTTTTCTGCCATGACCGCAGGTCCGAAATGGCATTAGTCAAAGCCACCACCACAATTTTAATTATTTCGCCGCCTCGAGCTGGTGCTCTCGCACGTAGATCCACTACTGGAATAACAGGGAAGTGAGATGGTGTGGTGGTTTCCAACGAGACGGGATCCACTTCAATCACAGGCTTGGACGAGAAGTGGGCTGGCGACTTGCTGGTCGTGCGGTTGCTTTTTGGGGGGCCTGCAGGTGATCAGGAGGCCAATGTAAGTAGTAATGGAGAAAGTCCCCTAGGGGAACCTTGGAATAGCATCGCCATCAAGAGAAAAAGGAGGAAAGCAAGAAAGAGAGCTCGCCATGCAATAGGCTACATAAACATCCAGGGCAGCAGAAGAAAGGAAAAGTGGGTAGAGATTGAGGAGCAGTTAGATAGAGAATAAATAGGGGTGCATGCGGTTACAGAAACGCACCTTAGAGACTCGGAAGAGCCGCCAGTGATTGAGAACTATGTTTGGGAAGGGTTTAACAGAACTAAATTGGAAAGAAAGGGTGGTGGAGTCTGAACGCTCATCCATCAGGGAGCCAAATGGAAAAGACTAAATTCAAACTGTCAAGAGCATCTTTGGTTGTCATGTACAATGAGTGGAAAGAAAGCTTGGCTGGACGTAACCTATTCGTGGACCGGAAATAATTGCAGAGAGAAGAATCAAGAGTTAGTGGAATACCGAAGTGTTGATATTAAGGGTTTCAGGAATGATGCCGAAATTATCCTATTAGGTGACATGAATTCCCACACACAGGATCTGTATGGCTATACCGACAACAACGGGAAATCAATGCTAGATCTTTGTGAACAACATAACCTCGTTATCATGAATACATGGCCTAAGTATGAAGGGCAGACAACGTGGGAAGTGGGAAATCCGCAATCGACCATTGATTACTGCCTGATGACAGAAGGAATTCACGATAAGTTGAGAGAAATTGTCGTTAAGCAGAAAGGGTATAGCAGCATAGAGAGTGACGATAAATGCATCATATTGAAAACTGGAAATGTAGTTGCAAAGGAGAGCAAGGAGCACAAATTGGCCTGTTTAAATTTGAACGCTGAGCAAATAACAAATATAGTCGCAAGAGTCGAGGAAGAATTTAGCAAATGACCAAGCAAAGAGCGGGAATATGGTGAGCTTCTGACTGTAACAATGACAGAAATACGGAAAGAGAAGCAACATGATTGATGGAAAGGGAAAAAAGGAACCGAAAAGGTGGTGGAACAAGGAGATACGAGAAGCGATCGCCGAACAACAGGAGGCCTCCTGAGAGCACAGGCTGGCAAAAAAAGCGCAGTTGCTGCAGGATGAAGTAGCCAGAAAATGGGAAATATACCATGAGAAAAAAATCTGTGGTTCAAATACTGGTGCAAACAAAGGTAAAAAATGAAAGTGAACGTTGGTTGTCAGAAATACGTGAGAAAAAGAAGGCCGCACCTAGAATATTTTGGAACCACATAAGCTTATTGGGCAGGAAGCCTGGAACAATACAACAACATATCCTAGACGAAGATGGAAACTAACTGGAAGGGGACGCAGCATTCAATTCCATACGAAAAATAACAGCGGAATCTTTCCAAGGCCATGATGAGGTCTTACTTGAGGGAAAAAAGAGCATGAAAGAGAACCGGATCGAAAAGGGGCTGGTTGCAGACAAATTTCAGCTGGAAGAAAGCTGAAGAGAAAATTCCAAAGCGCACAGCTACAGGGCTAGATGAGGTTCCCGTTTGGCTTATTAATGAACTAGGACCAAAAAGTAAGGAAGCTCTGGTGAAAGCAGTGGAAAAAAACTTTAAAAGATAGACAAATACCAGACAGTTGGCGACAAAGTAGAATGAATTTAATTTATAAAGGTAAGAGGGAGAAAGATAGAATTCACTTGTATAGACTGTTGACCATTACATCGGTAATATACAGGCTAGCAATGCAGGCAATCAAATTAAAACTGCAAGCATGGGCAGAGAATAATGGCATTTTGGGAGAACTTCAGAATGGCTTCGGAATAGGTAGGCATTTCGATGATAACTTATTTGTTCTTACTCAGTGTATTGAAATATCAAAAGTAGAAAGCAGACCGTTATATGTGGCCTTTGTAGACATTACAGGAGCGTATGACAACATAGACGGCAACATTTTGTGGAATATTCTGGAAGGGGAAGGCGTGGGTAATGATTGTATACAGCTTTTGAGAGAGATTTACCTAGAAAATACCATTTGCATTGAATGGGAAGGGATGAGAAGCAAGGAGAAAGTTGATATCAACAGGGGACTGAGGCAGGGGTGCCCTTATCCCCACTGCTGTTTATGATGTACATGGTGAGGATGGAGAGGGCGCCAGAAGTAATATTGGGTTTAATCTCTCATACAGACGGGTACAGTAGTAGAGCAGCAGCTTCCAGGTTTGTTTTACGCGGACGACATTGTGTTGCTAGCTAAAAAGCAAAGTGATATGCAACGTCTGGTTAATATCTGTAGGCAGGAAGGCGAGAATACAGACGGGTACAGTAGTAGAGCAGCAGCTTCCAGGTTTGTTTTACGCGGACGACATTGTGTTGCTAGCTAACAAGCAAAGTGATATGCAATGTCTGGTTAATATCTGTAAACACGAAGGCGAGAATTTGGGTCTGAAATATAGCGTTAAAAAATCAGGTATTATGGTATTCAATGAAAACACTGCATAGACGGTGTTCAGGGCCAGGAAGTACCACGAGTAAAAGAATATAAATACCTTGGTATATTGATAAACAAAGACGATAGATATCTGGAAACACAGGAAGAAACAATAACAGCAAAGGGGAAGATAATTGTGGCCATAATGAAACACAGATTACTATGGGGATACAATAGGTACGAGGTGCTCCTGGGTATGTGGAAAGGTGTAATGGCTCCAGGACTTACAGTTGGAAATGTGGTTGTTCTCGAAATCAGGGGTACAATAGGGACTTGATGGCAAACCAAAGGTCAGTGGGTTGCCTCGCATTGGCCGCTCACAGGAAGACTACAAATGAAGTGTGCAGGGTTGGACAAGCTTTGAAGTGAGAAATGCTGTCAGTGAAATTGATTGTGAAGAGCGACTGAGGGATATGTAAGAAACACGAGTTTTCAGGTATTCGTACAGGAAAAACGTTGATTCACAGTGGAGGAAGAGAACTAGGAAGCTTACCAGCAAGTATGCGACCTGTATGGTGAGCAACTTGGCAACAAAGAACATCAAATGGAAAGTAAGAGAGGCTGAGATAATATCATGGGTGGTTGCAATGAAAAAGAAACCTGCTATGAGTAACTACTTAAGAGGAAAAAACGAAGTCAGGAAAGAAACAATTTATGGTAACTCAAAGGGGGAAGCTCTTTATATTTCGAAGGGAGATCAGGATGACTTAGAACACGCACTTATAAAGCAAGATGTAGAAAGGAAGGGAAGAAGAAGCATGTGCTTGCTGCGGTAAAGCTAGGGAAGTGATGGAGCATGTTTTATTAGAATGTGAAGATATCTGCCCAGTGGTTGATTTAGGCATCTCTGGCCTCCTTGAAGCCCTTGGGTTTAGCGAGAGCAGGGGGAATGTAAACAGGTCTGCAGTAGAGATTAGTAAGTGACGATTGGAAGAGTGGTGGAATAACAGTAGGGAAACGACAAACAATGGAGTCATGCAAAAACTAAGTTCACAACAGGGGTTCAAAAAGTTTGGTTATGGGAATTCATCGTGGGGTTTTTTTTTTTTCCTTTAACATAGGTAGGACATTAGGCCACATAAGAGCTTAGTGGCGCAACCCACCACCCCGTTCCAAAGGGGACACTCGTAGCATCCATCCATCCGCTGGCAGCCGTAGCCACACCGCGGCAACGCTAGGCCTACCTACTTCGATGTTCGCTATTAAGCTTTTTGCTGTTCGGTGCTGTGTTTTTCATTGAAACAATTCGCTGCCGTTAGCAATGGTGCCGACTCCGCCTTTATAATCCTCGCCAATGGCTTCAGAGTGCGGAAAGCATGGCGCGTTGCATTATGTCAGATGCCAAAATTCAACTTTGCCCCAATACAGGAATTTTATGTGTGAAGCATACAGAAAATTTGAAGGGGCAATTGTTACCGGACATGGTGTGTTTCCTTTAAAGGGCCCCTCACCAGGTCTGACCATTTTAAATCGACAAGCCCAGAGCATACACTGCATGATAACGATCAAGTCTGCAAAGTATTACATCGCTACGTGCCGCGAAATCTGAAATTTGAAATTGAACGCAATTTTCCCTTCTCCTCACGGCCGCCACGCTCCAATCCGGAGGATGATGTACACATGCTAGTGCGCCTACACACACGTGTTTGCACTGTGATGTCGCTCGTGGTGACATGTGACTTCGAGAATTATTCAAGGCAACATCTGTTACTTGTGTAATACATTGCTTGAATGGAAGGATTAAAGCTTGGAGAAATAATAAAACATGCACACCGAATGTCTGCATGTTTTTGTTATACTTTGCACCGCAGCAAGAGAGATGTACTCCTGTTTCGTCTGCTTGTTCCCACGTCGTGCAGTCGCACGCACAGACACCGAAACTCATTTTCTACCGTGTATCAGCGCAGGATCATGCTCTATGATCTGCTTGTGTGTGCCTCAGTATTTGTGTAGCACTGACTTATACCACTAGTCAGGTGTCCTCATGCACAGCGTGCAAAATTATGTGCTGCACGAAACGAGACGGTCACAACAGCTCGCGTGCGACAGTGTCAGGGGAAGTGCACCGCGCTGCAAAAAAGCGAGGAGAAAATAAATGAAGACGGGGCCCATGACATATGCTTCACACGATCCTCAAGGTCTGGTATGGGAGAAAGCAGGGAAGGAATTTCACGTGCAGAGGCCAGACGGGGCAACTGGAGAGAGTATTTCACTTGGCAGTGGAGCTTGCGTCCTGAAATCATGGGTTCGCTGTAGTGAAATGTTTCTATCTCAGCTATTAATCAGCTGATATGAAAAATTTTTGCTGCAAAACGCTCCCTAGAGGACACGTAACAAGTTCCAACATATAACCAAAATTTGCTATGGGGCCTGGTGAGGGGCCGTTTAATTATACACGCGTGCACCCGCCGTCTCCTATCACAGTACAAGCATTGATCCCCTTAATAACTCACTGCAATTTGTAAATACGTGTGAATAAGCCTTGTGGAACTTCCCACTCATGTGTTAGCTCAGTGAACATGCGCCACTGCAGTTAAGTCCTTCACTCAGTTAGCTTCCTTTAATTCGAACTTCTTTTAATTCAAACAAATTTTCGGTCCCCTTCAAGTTTGAACTATTGAGATTTGACTGTATTTGCACACCCCTAATATAAGAACATGTAATTTCCCCTGTGCTTTCCTTAGTCTTTTACTAAAGAGCTGAGTTCCTTGATTCCCCTAGTTGTTCTCACTCCTTGCATAGCGAAGGTCTCAACTTCGGAAGGTAGCATATATTGGCCAGTTGCATGCTCCGAAGATAATATGCTTTGTGACAGCTGCAGCTTAATGGATGTCCCACATCCACTGTCATGGCCACAAATGGTGCTGAATGATGCTTCCTGACTTGCCACTATTCTTGTAAACAGGGGTCCTACCTGTTATAGACGTCTCCTTGAGTACGTCGTGGCATTGGTGATGTCACAGTGGGACATCACCCGTGCACATGCAGTGGCTTTGGTTGGCAAAATGCCACCTCCACCAGCTCTTGGTGCGGTGCACTCGCATAGGGCTTAATGTGGGTGTGCACCACATGGACGCTTTCTTTTTTTTTTTCTCCATGTACCTCCACAATCATCCTGTCAGCCAGATTATCAGTATTGTGTGCCGAGGAGCATTGGTGTGTAGTAAACTGTATGATGGAGATGATGGCAATGCTGGCGTTATTACTTGCGGAAGTGAACAACATGGTAGTTTGTGGTGGACTGTGCCATGAAGGATAGAGACATTAACTTTTCTTCAGAAATGCACCACATTTGTTGCGGTGTGATAAAGTGTGCAGCGAAAAATGGGGACGGTATGAGCTCACCTTTGCGTAGGAAAATGGACCACTTTGTTGTATGGACGTGTGTTTGTGGCTGGTGTAATGTGTGATTAGCAATGCATCTCCTCTGCGAGAATGTGGACGTGCTTGACGTGTAATGGGGCAGTTGCAGTGACGAGGCGTTGACAGAACTTCATGGCCTGTCATTTTTGTACAGGTGGAAATAATTGAGATGCGCTGATCAGTAAACACATATATCTCATTGCCATCTGTGCTGTGTGAAGGAAAAATAAATTTTAAGCATAAGCTATCAGCTTGAAGGTGTGACTGTAAATGAGCTCCTGGCATGCTTTTAACATTCTTAGAATAGCGTGTCCCTCGACACAAGGAATGTGCATGCGCTACTACATGGTTTTACCACTGCAGAAGCTGTGCATGTACAAAAACTTCGGGATTGGGGATTGTACAAAAGGCAACCTACTAAAATTATTTCGCTTTATAGCAGATCTCATGGGTCTTAACCCTTTCCCTACCGTAGACGAGCTGAGCTTGTCCACACGCTTTGTACCCCTCCCACCGAAGACAACCTGTAGTCATCCGTGCTGGAAGAAACGCTCGTGCACTGCTGCAGTCAAGCTACCCTGATGAATTTTGTTTAGTTCTTTTTGACTTCAACAGATGGCGCCGTAAAAAAATAAAAAGCACATTCAAAGCTTGCATTTTGGCCGATTAACGTTTCAATGCTGGCAACTGGGATTTAAAAATGATGTCCTCTTCTGTGTGTGCACGTGCCGGCAACGGCTTCTCTCTGGAAAAAAGGAAAAACAATTTTGCGAAAGATTTGTCGGACTCTGATCGGAAGAAGAAGTTTGAATTTCCTTTGAGAATGGCAGCGATGATACTGAGTAGCATACCTTCTCTGAGTCGTCAGATTCGGACGATGACAGCGTCTCAACGTGTCAGCAGCAGACAAGGTTTTTTTTTACGGCCACGCCTGGCACAAAGGTACCTGTGACAGAGGACGGGAACTGTACACCGTATTTGAATTGTTTCTAACGAATGAACTAACAGATCTTTTACTCCGTGAAGCCAACTGCTAAACATACCTGGTGCAAGGAACGTGGAGTAGCACTCTACACTATTCCATGCTTCGAAATGTACCACACCAAGTCTATAATTTAGGGATCTGGCATCCCTTGCCACAAGCATGAGCCCCACTTGTCACAGTATTGTTATTGAATTTCTAAATAGACATTTTTTGCAACGTGGACTACAGAAAGTCGGAGATGCTTCGCTGTGCAGTGCAGTGAAACCAATCCTGTCACCGTACTTTCAAAAAAATATTTTGCATGTATCTTACAAATAAAGTGCTTTTAAGGATATTTTCTTGTTTCGAGATTTGTAGTTATATAGGCAAATAAAAAAAATCGGTATCTTTGTATTATTTTTGGCCAAAAAACTATGTAGGGAACGGGTTAACTAAAACAGTGAATTTCCTTCTTGTACTTATTTTTTATACTTACCATTGTGAAATGAAATTTATGCTGTGATGATGCACATAAACACGCAAAACTGGGTTTTCTAAAGTTAAAAGCAGCAATGGGCAGGCACAACGAAGTAAATGCACAATAAATAATCAATTATTTGCATGTGCTATGTGCATTCGCATTGCAATGACTAATAGGTAAAATTAATTCAAATATTGTGTTTAACATCCTTAATCAGCAAAGATGTCTTATATGAAAACCACTTTAGCCACCTGGAGTTTTTTACTTTGCACGTAGAGTATGGTAAAGGCTGTTTTCGCATTGTGCCCCCCATCGGAATTTAGGCGCCACCACTGGGTATACCTGATAATTGTAGACGAAGTTAATCTTGTATACCATGTAACATCACAGTGAAAATGGACACAAATTAAGTACATTCCCGTCTGTGCTATGCATTGTCCGAAGACCATTCATTTATGTGAAGTGTTGTTTTGGTACGGGGCAAATGTTCTTCTTTTGTGGCAAAATACTTGCACTCAAAAGTCATTGAAATTTTTGTGACTTTCATCTACAGAAGAGCCATTCTTATGAAATCACCATATGCTGACTTATAGGCACCATGCACTTGGAAACAATGCTATGTTGCTGTGTCAGCATATCGAGGACAAGTACTTTCAAAGCGAAATTAGTATAATCTGTCACTTCAATTGTGATCACAGCAAATTAGGCACAAGCAATGCTCCTATGCGAAGAGATGCTGCTGGATGAACGTTTTTTGCCAACCAGTGCCCTCTTCGGAGGTGTGGCGGATGGGAGAGGCACTCACAGTGATGTTGCACTCTTTGCAAATGGGAAGAGGTCTAGGGCACTTATTTTCTATATGTCAGCACTGCCATACAATCTCCGAGCTCATTTGGGCCATGGGCTATGTTTCAAATCATCTTGGGCACGGTACTACATATACATTCGTATATCTGGTTTGCACCAGTTGCAAGGTGTCTTTTCTGCCTGTTTCATTTTCCTTTATTACGAATTGTAGTTTATCACGAATTCTCGTGTGTAATAAATGCTATAAAATTGTGAAATATTTATTCCCCTATGTTATTCATTGCTTCATGAGGTTGTAAAAATCAAACCCCTTCATGAGCATCGATAACATGCTTCAGGAAGTTTGTAGTTGTACAAGAAAGAGCACTTGTTAGCATTCATTACACTTGGTCATGGTTTTCTATATGTAGGAAGGCTATAGTTTTTATTCAAGGGGCAGTTTCATGTTGGGCAGATGAAATAAAAGATAACGGGCTGAATGTATTCCTGATAGCAGCCCATTTCAGAGGGTGGTTTATCAGTTTCGGGAGCAATGTGCTGCAGGTTTTATGATCTTTAGTTCGCAGTTCGCAACATTGGCACAGTCTTCAACAAGTATCAGGCTCAAATATGGCTGAATGTATTCTTAGACTCTTGGAAGTGCTGGAGTTTGTGTGTGAGGGGTATATTGATTGATTGATTGAGTATATTGATTCCAGATAAGCAAAGACATTATTTGTATAGTTAAACCTCAATATAAGAAAGGCGGTGAAATTGGCAATTTGCTTCGTTATATCAAAATTTTGTTGTATTGAAATGCGACCTTTATGCAAATAAGTAGTCACCGGCCTTCTCTCTTTTTTTTTTCTTGCAGGGAAGGGGCTGCAAGATTTTCTGAATTGTCTAACAATCAGAAAAAACGAATTTGAATGAGAAAAATTCATTTTGTTGAAGTTCAGAGTCTGTGATGAAAAATAGTTTCATGCCATGTCGATGATATCTTCACATCAGCTGTCCAAATTAAGCGAAGCCAGCCACAATTTCTCAAGTCCACTCCACCCCTGCAGCTGATAGTGTCACACTCAGTAGTACAATGCCATCATGAAATGTGCCAACAGCGAGATGTGAATGCTTTGTCTGCCTCCTACTTCATTGAGTCTCAGAAATTCGAGATATGCAACCTCCAGTACTAAATTTGTGAGAACACATTGCACATAATGCCATGCAATCTTGGCACGCCCAAAAACAGGGTTCGCAGTCTGCTCAGCTGCGCTGACAGCCATGCGGAACCACGGCCATGCCAGAAAAGGAAACACGCATCAACATGTCCCCCACTCGTGCACGCTTGAGCACATTACTGCACCCTCGCACGCTTGAAACTAGCTCCTAAAGCATACAGCTCGCGTGGCACTATAGGATCTTATTGCACTTGGACCTTGTATGGAACAGGACACTGCTTCTTATGTCGTGCAGCCCCTTGTAATTCAACCATTTTACCATGTGCATCCATGGCGATTTCCATTTATTGCCTCGGTATTCCTTCGTGGCGGCAGAGAAATTTGGTTATTTTTCTCTTGTATAAACGCTCCTTGTTATATATTAAAATTCAATATACATGGTGTCTTATAACAAGTTATAAAAAGTTAAATAATTTGTTATATCAAGTATTTCATTATATTGAAGTTCGAGGTTTCATTATACACAAATGTACTTCAGTGGTGGTTGTGATCTAATGTCCTGAATGTTTACTACTGCTTTTTCCCTGCAGAGCCACACAAGAGGCATTTTAAGAGTGCGCCTCAAGAATTATGAATCGCTCCAGCAGCAAGCATCCATACAACTTGCACCAGGCACATCACTGGAATCTCCCGTCCGCTTTTTGCACCTGCTCATTCAGTACATTCACTACATTTTCCACATTAGCGCACAAGCCATATAATTGGTTGATCACATGGTACCCTAAAAAATTTGTACATACAACTACATTGTGTACACATCAAACATATGCCAATTTTTAACTGTACAGTCAAGGATTTTAGACAAAAATCTTGCTTTATTGCCCGGTACAACAAATACTACCTGCCTTTAATGAAACATCCCTTGCCTTTGAGTTGCACTTTCTCTGCTGTCTGTCTTTTCCCTGTTACTCACTGCATCCAGATATTGCAGGATACTAGAAAGAGCTCTTTCAAACCACACCAGGATTGCGATAAACTGCGGCTTTTTGAAAATGACCGTGTCATGAAAGGAAAATTTTATTTAAACATTGTTAGAAATTCTGCAGTTACCTCTGCTTGTTACTCTGATCTAGATAATACCTAAGCAATAAGCTGTAATAGACTAAAGTTCTTTTTCTTGTCTGCTTTTTGTCTATTGTCTGTCTACTGAGAGATTTGTCATGGCAAAGCAGAATTGCCTGTCTAGTTCCTTCTATGTGTGGTGTGTTTGCATACCTACGTCATCATTGCTTATATTAATGAAGTTGCAGCAGTGATCTGCAACATCAGACATAGGCATGTCAGAAGGTGGATTTTCGTCAAATAGATGTGTTTTCTTCTGCATAGCCAAATGATAAATGCTGCTCTTTGCTTGTACACATAGCCATTTGCCAGTACAAACTATAAGAGAGCACTTATAGTAGCAAACCCATCTGTTGTTGTGTTCCTTGCAATATTTTTTCCCCATCGGCTGCATGGTATGACAAGGCAGTAGCTGCCACTTGTTCTGTACTACCGGTTTAGTGTGTGAAAAGCAAGATGGTATGAGCAGTTTTAAAGGTTTCTTTTTAATGTACATTTTACAGCTATTTAATCCAGAATGAATAAAAAAAATTTGGTGTTCCTTGTATTTTATCACTGGCATCCATCTGAGCATGCCATACTTGCATGCATAGTGATTTAATAGCAGCAGCAGATATTCTTTGCTATGCATACTTTTTTTTTAAGACTATACAAACTTTAAAAAATCTCCTGTGGCAGTCGCCACAATTCTAGACCTTGAACTGCATTTCTCTAAGTGGTGGACATTTATGAATTTAGCCAGAGAGTTCACAAGGCATATCCGTTTGAATGAATCTCGGGATGACACCAGTTTCAAGATTCCCATAGTGTGTGACAAAATACATTGGCATTCCAGTTATACCTGTGCTTCCATGCATAAAATGGTGTTTCGTTAAAAAAATGGAACAGTAAATCTTTTACTGCAAGTTTGAAGGCTTGTATCGAAACTGGTGCCATCCTCAAAATTTATTCCAAGTGGATATATGCTTTTCAAACTTGCCAGCTATAAGTCGTAACTTCCAATATGTGCCAAAAAATAACTAGTTAAAGCCTTAATTTGTGAAATCTTGTTAGTCAATTATGCATTTGGATTTATTCTGAAAGTAATGCAGGGTGTCTGCCAACCGGAGATTCTCGGGGATTTGCAGTCCTGAAATACTCTGGGAAAACTCGGGGAATTTGTGCTTCTATCAGGAAAAATTAGCTGTAATTTTATTGAACGGGAACGGAAGTAGCGCTAATGCTGGCTGTGAAACAGCCTTTTGACGCCGTGTCGTCGGCTGGAGGAGTTGCCAGTGTACAGTAAACGACCGATTTTCGGGACGCCCTATTTTTGGGACATTCCCAATAACCTGGACGGCTTCGCAGCACCACCACGTACCCCATAGAGTCAATGTATAAGAACGTCTGAAATATCGGACGCAAGAACCCTTCGCTGTCTAATTTTGCGGATTTTTTGCCGTGACCGTAGGTCAGATACAGCCGCTGTCAGTAGTGGCACCGACTCTGCCTTTCTAATCCTCGCGCATTGCTTCAAAGCTCGGAAAGCACAGCGCCTTGCATAATGCCGGCTCTTGAAAGTCAGCTTCGCCTCGGCACAATAGTGTTACGCGGTGAAGCATACGCGAAGTATTGCGGTGATCATACCAAGAGTGCATAGGGCAATTGTCGCGGGGCACGGTATGTATTCCTTAAATAAAAACACGTGCACCCGCCGCCTCCTATCACAGTGCGAGCATCAATACGCCTAATAAGTGTACTGGTAGGCCTTCAGAGCTTTTTTCGGTCGTGCCGGTGACGACTTGAGCTCTTGGGGGTAGTAAAAGGCATGCCTTCAGCATTCATTTTTTCAGACTGCCCGATTTTTCGGAAGTTTTAGCGGCCCCTAGGGAATCCGAAAAATCGGACGTTGTCTGTACAACTGACCAAGAAGGTGCTTCAAATGCTCCGTGGGGCGAACGTGCGGCGGAACGAAGACGAGGAAAGTGCCAACGCATTGAGAAATGAACGGGAAAGGAAGTGTGCCGACGGCGCTTTAAAGGAGCATGAGCTCAAAAAACAAACGTGTTTGCTGACGTCGAGGTGCAGGTGTCCCTCATGCGAACCAAAATAAACTCTTTAAAGCAGTGAAACGCAACACGGAAGCATTAATTGTGCGGGGCCAGAGAGTATGCCAGGACAGTTGAGGTTGACTTTCCAGCTGCTGAGAGAATCTCACTTGTGACAAAGCTCGGCACTCGTACCAATGAACTTCCTGTGAGTTGATAGAAATAGCTCATATTCGAAAATATTTGCTTCCGTATGCATCTCTCTTTATTCGTATTTGAATATTCGACTCGAGCAATGGGCTTTCGGAGATATTATGTTCGTTGTGCATTTTATTATATTCCTTCTGTTTTCTTTTTGAACAAAATAAAATATTCCATACAATATTCAAATTGGATTCAAACTGGGGGAAAACTTGGGGAATTAGGAAATGTCAACTTGATAGGCGCCCTGTAATGGCGTTAAAACTGCTGGTCAGGTCGTTGTGCAATTTCTGGTGAAATTTTTTGCCCGTGTCGGAAGGCCACCGGAACATGAATCACTTGCACCAATCATAGCCTCCTATATTTTTTCATGCCCGCCCACTGAGTGGGGGAACAAAGCGCGCCGTCTGTACCGCCTAGTTCATGCGCCCGCCACCAGACCGCGCTGCCTTCCCATACCCTGTCCCAGAGCAGACGACGCGACGCCGCCGCTTGCGCACGCGCTCGTGGAGACAAGTTTGGCGTTCGTATTTGAGATGGAATTATAAAATATAATCGCACGTTAAATTGATGTTCGTACACAATGTGCAGTGGAAGTAAGCAACACATAACATGTTGTGGAGAGCCAGCCCTTCACCAAAAAGCGCCGAACTGTGAGATCATAGCTCACATTTTGAGGGTCTTTCGTGACAGCGGTTTTATTTCAAACACTTTAGCCATGTCGTGTTTGTCTGTCGCCTTCATTGCAAAATTTGTGAATATTGGGCGAAAAAACTTTGTCAGCAACAGTTGCAGCAGGTTCTCTTGGTGTCCTGGCGTCGAGCACATCAAGGTTTTGTGCTCGCGGAGTATTGCAGCGGCATTACTCACAGCCTCCTTCAAAGGCTGATTCATGTGCCTTCTTCTTGCGAGAAGAACGTCGATAAATTTCTCTAATGCGTAGAGAACCGCTAAAAGTTGTCCAGATGGGTAGATGAGTCCACCGCGGTCTTGGTGCTTTATCAGCGAGTCCGAGGGCGCCGAGGCGTTTGGCTTTTTTAACAGGCTGACGCACTCCTCGCAATTGATATTTTCTTGTACAACTCTTGCCAAGTAGCCGCCGACCATAGCCAATGCTGCGACATCTGGAGTAGGAAGCAGAGGCTGTCCTCGCTTGAGTCGCTCTGTGAGCTCTCTACATGCATCTGCAGGGAATTCCTCGCTGGTTCCTTCCCTTGTGTTTTTCTGTTGCGGCAGCGTTGACAAGTAATCGCTGCCTTCTGCTGCCATTACGTTGCTCGTACCAGCCGCCGACGCGATGCCAGTCTTCAGAGTCTTCTCAATACCTGACAGAACAGCTCGGGCATCCGTTTGATCATTTGAACCTGCTGACTTCCTCAGCCAGCCAAAAAACGACTCGATTGGGTCAGACGACATTTTTCTCGTTAAAACAAAGTGAAAGCGCATCTCTTCAAGAAGATATCGAATGCACTCAACATTTGAACGAGTTGTCATCACCAGGCCTTCGTAAGTCTCCTTGGTTAAGAAGTTCTTCGCCAGGCACTGGCTTTTGAGATCGGCCAGGTAGTCGAGGAAGCTTGTTTCAAGCCAGATTAACCGTTCATCGCTTGTAAATTCGAACTGCTTGCAATCGGCATTGTTCTGGTGTATGTGCTGGGTACAATTGCTCACGTCCATGAGCATGAACCAGCGGTGCACGGTGTCCATGAATTCAACCGTCGGTCCGACACCCGCGAAACTTGCGTCGCATGTGTGGCCCGCTTGCTCTTGCAGGAGCTTCAGTGCCGCTGTCACCGCAGGAGACAAAACTTGGATTGCTCTTTTTACGTTCATTTTTTCGATGTTTGTGGGGAACACGTGTTTTCTTGTTAGAAATCGAACTGGCTTTACAAGGCTGCCTTGCTGCATTTTGTAGAGGCTCTTCAAGTGGTTCGCCGTTATTTCGCCGCCTTTTCCAATGTCACGCGATAGAAACTGCGAGCGCACGTTTTTGACCAAGTGGCACTGATCGAATGCTAAGAAAAGCTTTCGATTCGGTGTTCCTGGGTGCTCAATGCAATGCGTGAGGCTTCCGTTGCATAGAAGTTGGAACGCTAAGACATTGATCTTGTGGTTGTCGGTGACAATGCGCACGATGAAAAATCCAATGTTTTCAACTTCATTCAGGACGTGTCGCATGAGCGTGTGCAGCTCGCGGCCAGTGCAATTTCTCGTGAAAAAGTATGCCACGGGTATTTTAAACGAAACTGAAAGGCCGTTGAGGACGAAGCACAGAAGTGAGTTGGCTAGCACAGGCTCATTTGTTGTTTCCTTAGGAAAGCTCCCACCATAGTCTACTTCACCGATGAAGGCGTCCCTTTGTTTATGATAAAGTAGCCTCTGTTTCACGCGCATTTCGTCGACAATTAAAGAGCACGCTCTGGCTTGCGATGAGGGATGAGAAGCGAGCTCGGTTGACAGCCTTTGCTTCGCGAGTTCCGTCACGCCGACTTCGCCACGTGATGTGCCCATAAAACGCTCCAGGGTGCTTCGACTGGGCAGCCGGAGAATGCCTGTAGTTCTTATGTGCTCGTATGCGCGAGTCGAGAGGTTACGTAAAACTACAGCATGGCGCACTGTCAGATCAGACCACGTTGGTTTCGTTTTCCCGAAATTCTTAACTTGTTCTACTAATACTGACGCAGCCAAGTCTTTCTCCTTCGCTTTCTCGACAACTTGGAGGAATGCATGAAGAAAGCACTCTTCCTTGAGCTTTTGTATTTCTTGTTTATAATTGTCGACGGTATTCTTGAGCCGCTCAATATGCGCGTTTAAGTCTCGTTCTTTGCGTCTCCACTTTCGTTTGTCCACTGTCGAAACCGAGAATTGTGAGGACACCTGCACTGCTCTGTCCATCTGCAAAGTCGCGGTGATGCAGCGCTCGCTAGCGCCGTTTTTCACGGGTGGCAACGGTTCGGTAGCGGTGCAGTCCACAGGTGACAAATCTTCAAAGACGACGTCGACAACCGGCAATTCGTAGAGCGGATGCGGACACGACTTTATTTGGTTGTCATCAATGACTGCTCGTCGCTTCGGCGGTGGTGGGTTGGCTAGCGCAGCAGCCTCGCGCTTTTTCACTGACGCGTAGCTTCTCTCTCTTTTTTTAGGAGGCTGCAAGTACGCCGGATATTCTTCGAAAATGCTGGGAATAGCGTCTTTCTTAAGTTTCCGAATTTTGCAACCTTCCTTAAAGTCAGAGGAACTGAAGTGTCGGCTGCATACAGTCGAATAGCACGACGTCGTATTCGGTACTGTTGGAATCTCACCGCAGACACGAGTTGTTGGGGTCTCGGTGCTGACGCCCGTTATTGCCAATGGGTCGCAAGCCCCAAGGGTAGCGTTGGCCTTGCGGCCTGGGGCACTGGAAGCATCCGAAGGTCCCGGCAAAGCATGAGAAGACTGGTAACAGAACAACTTGTTTATTCTAACATAGCAAAAGAGCGGCCGGTCAGGTCGACCGGAGTGGAGAGACGGGAGAGCACGTAACTCAATAGTACAAATCGGAGCCTCTCCTCTGGCGTCCGGGGGCAGCTGCTCTTATACTCCCGGCGTCGCGGTCCAAAAGGGAAGGAGGGAAGGTCACGGGACGGCGCAGCAGGGGCCCACGACGGCGCGAGCGGTTGAGCCGAGAGACCTCCAGGCCCCTCATTCGGGGAACTCCGCTCCCCGGCTGCCGCGCTTTGACAAGCGAGGGCACACACACACACACGCACACACGAAGACACGTGGCACTGAAACACGCCTGGACACGCTTGGCGGGTAGGCGTCGCGGCGGCGTCGGACGGGCCAAAATGTCCGCCGCTTTGAACAAAGCCCCGGCGTCCGTTGCCTCCGTGCCGGCATTACCGCGCGTTGTAGGCGAAACGTAACAGACCGCCCCGCCGGGGGAAGGAGATCCCGATGGTCAGGGGACTGCATCCGCTGTCCGGAGGGATGTCGCTCGATGATGCTCATAACCGAAGTTGGGCGTCCCTGGGCGTTTCTTGAGCGCAGCGCACAGAGAAGGCCTCGTTCTCACGTTCAGGTGCACACAGGACACTGCAAAGTGACTTCGGGAGAGTTGACATTTTTGTTCTCGTTTCCGGCAAGCGTTAGAACCACGCCAAAAGTCAACCGCTCAGTCAGCAAGCACGGCACAACCCTCACTAAGCCCTGCCAGGCTCTTTCCCCTTTTATACTGCTGCCTAGTTCCTTACAGTAGTTTAGCAGCACTCAGAACGCGTCCACAAATCGGAAAAATTGCACTAAAAAGCACATCATCACTTTGAAACACTACACAAAAGCAATAAGTTAAAAAAAATCCTGCCTCAGGAAGAAAAACATCA
The DNA here is from genome assembly GCF_023375885.2 of Dermacentor andersoni. NCBI lineage: Eukaryota > Metazoa > Arthropoda > Arachnida > Ixodida > Ixodidae > Dermacentor > Dermacentor andersoni. The sequence goes on from NC_092814.1 coordinate 149,411,859, forward strand.
GTAACAAGCAATTTTGAGGCTGATTCCCACGTTAGGGCTTCGACTTAAGCCATCGGCGTTACCGTTGAGACTCCCCTTTTTGTAACGCACCTCAAAGGAATATTGTTGCAAAGCGAGGCTCCAGCGCAGGAGGCGGCCATTTTTGGGAGAGATGGTCTGCAGCCATTGGAGAGGGCAGTGATCCGTTTCAATGATAAACCTCGAGCCAGCTAGGTAACATGACAATTTCTGAACGGCCCACACGATACACGCACACTCTTTCTCGGTGGCGCTATACGCCTGCTCACGACTCGTCAGCTTACGACTAGCATACAGGACGGGGTGTTCTACTTCTCCATTTTCCCGTTGGCACAGTACAACGCCCATGCCTCGCTCACTAGCATCACACTGAACAACGAACCCTTTTGTGTAGTCGGGCGATCGTAGCACCGGCTGGCTTGTTAGGGCGCTCTTAGGGCGCTAAAAGCCCTTTCCTTCGTCTCCTCCCAGACGACTGTTTGCGGCTCTGTCTTTCTTAGAGCATCCGTCAAGGGAGCCGCGATATCAGAGTACCTGGGGATGTACCTCTGATAGTAGCCGGCGACACCTAAGAACGACCGAATATCGGTCTTCGTGCGCGGTCGCGGGAAGTCTCGCACAGCGGCCACCTTTATTTCAGAGGGGCGGCGACGACCCCGACCAATCACGTGTCCGAGGTAGACAACCTCGGCCTGTGCTAACTGGCACTTGGGAGCCTTGACTGTCAAGCCCGCATCGCGCAGGCGGGTTAGCACTGCCCGCAAGTGCGCCATATGTTCCGGCCAGGATGCGGAGAATATCGCTACGTCGTCTAGATACGGTAAAGCGAATTCTTGCTGTCCCCGCAACACTTTATCCATGAGGCTTGAAAAGCAGTATGGCGCGTTCTTCAAACCAAAACTCAAAACTTTAGGACGGAATGTCCCCATTGGTGAAATGAACGCCGCATACCTACTAGCCTCTTCTGTAAGTGGAACCTGCCAATAACCCCTGACAAGATCTAGGGTGGAAATAAACTGAGCGCTACTCACTCTCTCAAGGCGCTCCTCGATGTTAGGGATCGGATAAATTTGATCCTTAGTGATGGAATTAAGCCTGCGGTAGTCGACGCAAGGACGAGGTTCCTTGCCCGGTACCTCAACTAAAATCAAAGGGGAGGTATAATCACTCTCACCCGCTTCAATAACACCGAGCTGTAGCATTTTCTTTACCTCAGCCTCCATAATATCGCTCTGGCGGGGTGACACCCGGTACGCCTTGGATCGTACTGGCTCTGGGGAGGTAAGTTCTATGTCATGAGTAAGGACAGAAGTCCTACCAGGCCTCTCAGAGAACAGACCTTGAAACTCTTGTAAGAGCTGGTGTAGTTCGGTTTTCTGCTCAGGCGACAGCGATGCTTTACTTATTAAGTCACTAATGACTTGATCGGTGTCTTTCCTGTTCGTCACTGAGCCTAGTCCCGGAAGCTCGACCGGAAGCTCTTCGGGCACGTTTACCATCATGCACACCACTGCTTCCCGTTGCTTATAGGGTTTGAGCAGATTACAGTGGTAAACTTGCTGTGCTTTCCGCTTTCCTGGCAGACTCACCACGTAGTTAACGTCCGACAGTTTTTGAACAATCCGTGCTGGGCCCTCCCACTGCACGTCGAGTTTGTTCTTTAGCGATGTGCGCAATATCATGACCTCATCGCCCACCTCAAAACGACGGGCCCTGGCTGTCCGATCATAATAAACCTTGGCCCTCTGCTGGGCCTCTGCCATTGCTTCACCTGACAACTCCTGTGCCCTTCTTAAGCGTTCGAGGAGCTTAAGCACGTACTCTACCACGACTGGGTCGTCGCCCCTGCCTTCCCATGATTCTCGAAGCATGCGAAGCGGAGATCGCAGCGAGCGACCGTACACCAGCTCAGCTGGCGAGAACCCCGTAGCCGCATGCGGCGCGGTTCTTAATGCAAACATCACTCCAGGCAGACACAGCTCCCAGTCAGTTTGATGTTCAAAACACAATGCTCTCAACACGCGCTTCATGACGGAGTGGAGCTTCTCAACGGAATTCGACTGGGGGTGGTGCACTGAGCTGTGTAATAGCCTTACCCCGCACCTTTCGAGAAAGGCTGTCGTCAAAGCGCTAGTAAACACTGTGCCCTGATCTGACTGGATTTCTGCAGGAAAACCAACTCGCGCAAATATGGACAGTAGTGCATTGACTATCTCAACTGAGCTGAGTTCTTTAAGCGGCACTGCTTCAGGGAACTTTGTCGCTGGGCAGATCACAGTCAAAATGTGTCGGTACCCCGTGGCTGTTACCGGCAGAGGTCCCACTGTATCAATAACGAGCCGTCTAAAAGGCTCCGTAATGATAGGCACCAACTTCAACGGCGCCCTCGATTTGTCCCCTGGCTTGCCCACCCGCTGACAGGTGTCGCATGTCTTCACAAAGTGGTCTGCGTCCCGAAAACACCCCGGCCAATAGTACTCTTGCAAGAGACGGTCCTTAGTTTTCTTAACTCCTAGGTGTCCGGACCACGAACCCCCATGCGACAAGCGCAACAGATCCTGACGATAGCATTGAGGCACGATCAGCTGATCGAACTCCACTCCCCTGCGGTCTAGATACTTCCGGTACAGGACCCCACCTCTTTCCACAAAGCGAGCATTTTTCTTGGCGATACCTTCCTTGATAATGCAGCGTATGTTTTCTAGGCTGCCATCCTTCTTTTGCTCGGCTATCAAAGCCGACCGGCTGACTTTTAGCAACCTGTTAAGTCCGTCTGACGTAGGCGCGATGAGCAAATCTGGAGACAGCTCTTCTAACTTTCCCGTGTCGGGATTTTCCTCTCCAGTATCTGGTGCCTTTAACGCTACAGGCTCAATTTTATTCAGTTCGGGCGTGCTCTGAATACCAGCTTGCTGCGCCTCTGACCCTTTCTCATCGTTCAACAACGTCGGCCCCGCAACTACCGCCTTTGCAGCGAGCTCCCGAACCTTCGATCTGGTTAAGGCCTGAACGCTAGCCTCACCAAACAAAAGCCCCTTCTCGCGCAGGAGGTGATCGGACCTGTTTGAAAATAAGTATGGGTACTGGGGGGGCAGCATAGATGACACTGCGGCCTCCGTCTCAAGTGCTCCGAAAGGTCCTTCAATAAGCACTTTTGCTACCGGCAGACACACGCTATGAGCTTCCACTGCTTGCTTGATCCATGCGCACTCGCCCGTGAACATATCGGGTTCTACGTAAGAGGGGTGAACTACATCCATTGTAGCTGCGGAATCGCGAAGCACTCGGCACTCTTTCCCGTTCACGAGGAGGTCTCGCATGTAAGGCTCGAGAAGCTTCATGTTCTCGTCAGTGCTGCATATAGACAAAAACACGACTTGTGTTTTTGTTTCTGGACACTGCGCCGAAAAGTGACCCGGCTTCTGGCACGTATAACAAACGCGCGCTTGCCTCGTCTCGAACCGCTTTCTGCGTTCGGCTTCGGTTGCCGCCGTTTCCTTACGTTCGGTCGGACTGCTTTCACTCGCATCCGCACTACGTGTATCCCCCTTTGCTCTCATGGGTGTGAACTTCGGCCTCTCAAACTTGGAGCCAAATTCACCCTTTTGACCGTCCTTAGCTCCGCGAGCCCGACGCGTCACAAACTCCTCGGCTAACTCAGCGGCTCTAGCCACCGTACTAACGTCTGGCCTATCCAAGACCCAGTACCGCACGTTCTCAGGTAACCGACTATAAAACTGTTCTAGCCCGAAACACTGCAGAACTTTCTCGTGGTCACCAAACGCTTTCTCTTCTTTGAGCCACTCCTGCATGTTTGACATAAGCCTGTACGCAAACTCTGTATATGACTCACTTCTGCCTTTCTCATTTTCCCGAAACTTCCGACGGAACGCCTCCGCTGACAGCCGGTACTTTTTTAGCAGACTCGATTTCACTTTGTCGAAATCCTCTGCCTCCTCTCTCTCCAAGCGAGCGACTACGTCGGCCGCCTCGCCGGGTAGCAAAGTGAGCAAGCGCTGTGGCCACGTTTCCCGAGAGAACCCCTGCTTCTCGCACGTTCGCTCAAAGTTAACCAGGAACAAACCAATGTCCTCTCCAAGCTTAAACGGCCGCATCAGGTCAGTCATTTTGAACAATACTCGTTCTCCTGCACCGTGTGCCTGACTTCCATTACGAGCGCGTTCCATCTCTAACTCGAGACGCTTCATTTCCAACGCGTGTTGACGGTCGCGCTCTTCTTTTTCTTTCTCTTTTTGTTCTTTAAGTTCACGCTCATCTTTCTCTTTCTGTTCTTTACGTTCGCGCTCATCTTTCTCTTTCTGTTCTTTAAGTTCGCGCTCATCTTTCTCTTTCTGTTCTTTACGTTCGCGCTCCTGTTTCTCTTTTTGCTCCTCCCTCTCCTCAATGGTCTCAAGGCATTCCGACAGCTCGTCATCCTCAGCTTCTAACTCAAGAATAGCCCTTAGCAGTTCTGGTTTTCTGAGTTTGTCTGAGACATCCAGACCCAACTCTCTCGCAAGCTCTAGCAATTTCGGTTTGCGCAACGACTTCAAATCCATGGCTGCTCTGAATGCTGCTTTCTCTACTGCCTACTATTGTCTTGCCGCAAACTAACCCGGTAGCAACGACAACCACAATTACCAGCTCTGTTTCTAACACTAACAAAAGCCTGGCAAAACTCAGAAGAAGAAAGTCCCGCACTCACCAAACCTCGCAGCCAAGAATTCAGCGCAGTCGTTCCGCTGCAGGCAACCAGTCATCACACAGGGCTCGTTGCACTGCTCCCGGATGGTCGTTGAGCTGCTCAGCATACAGTCAACCGCATCTCTTCGCTGCTGGCCTCCGTTGTCGCGATCTCACCGCTGGCAACCAGATGTTGGAATCTCACCGCAGACACGAGTTGTTGGGGTCTCGGTGCTGACGCCCGTTATTGCCAATGGGTCGCAAGCCCCAAGGGTAGCGTTGGCCTTGCGGCCTGGGGCACTGGAAGCATCCGAAGGTCCCGGCAAAGCATGAGAAGACTGGTAACAGAACAACTTGTTTATTCTAACATAGCAAAAGAGCGGCCGGTCAGGTCGACCGGAGTGGAGAGACGGGAGAGCACGTAACTCAATAGTACAAATCGGAGCCTCTCCTCTGGCGTCCGGGGGCAGCTGCTCTTATACTCCCGGCGTCGCGGTCCAAAAGGGAAGGAGGGAAGGTCACGGGATGAAGGTCACGGGACGGCGCAGCAGGGGCCCACGACGGCGCGAGCGGTTGAGCCGAGAGACCTCCAGGCCCCTCATTCGGGGAACTCCGCTCCCCGGCTGCCGCGCTTTGACAAGCGAGGGCACACACACACACACGCACACACGAAGACACGTGGCACTGAAACACGCCTGGACACGCATGGCGGGTAGGCGTCGCGGCGGCGTCGGACGGGCCAAAATGTCCGCCGCTTTGAACAAAGCCCCGGCGTCCGTTGCCTCCGTGCCGGCATTACCGCGCGTTGTAGGCGAAACGTAACAGTACCCAGTTTTCACGAGAAATGACTTTCAGCCATTTTGCGCACAGTTCCGGATCGCTTGGTATTTCGTGGAACGATATGCCCGGCGTCCGTTGTTTACTGGATGACTTGCAACGTGGCACACAGCAGTACGGCATCTTGTCGGGCGCAGGACACCACAACCGATTCCACACTGCAGATAGAGAACTGATTGGGTATAAAAAAGAAAGTAACGCAAGGAAACGATAAGAACTGTGCATCGTAAATCACTGATCTTATACTAGTAAAGCAATACACGTTGCAACAACGCCAACAACTAACACGTGGTCGCGGAAAATCTAGTAAGCAAACGGTCGCTTCATTTGTGTACACTGCTTACAAGTTCGGTCATGCATCCCTGATATTTCAAGAAAATATATATATAAACATGCTGCTGTTGCAAAACGCATACGCTTACCTGCAACCAACACAACGGAAATCGCACAACTCTTGCTTGGCGGATCGGTTAGGGTGCTTCGATGGGCCTCGACGCGTAGCTCGGTCTGGCATGTGAGGGCAGCATTTCAGGAAGTATGGGGTGTGAGCGCCTCTCGCGGAGAGCCGAGGCGTAAATCGAGGAGGAAAGGAGAGGGCAATGGACGGTCTCCGCGGCGCCATTGCGCGGGCATGAAAAATATAGGAGGCTATGCACCAATGCTCAATCAGTTGAGTGAAATACAGCAAAACACTGTTAATACGACCCGTTTAATAAGTAATTCAGGTTTAAAGGAACTGGCTCAACGCATAGCTCAACCTCGGTAGTGTTTACGTTGTAGTGTACTAGATTACACTATAGTTTACATATGCAGCGGTTACTTCCGAAAGCGCGTGGATATTTTGTAGGCAAATATTTTCCATTTGAGCAAGAGGCCCTCCTCCAGCAACGCTGAGAAGTGAGAGCGATGTCTATAGCCCGCCTCGCAAATTGTGAAAGCACCCATCCTTCTGCTTTCACAGGAGTGAGTGTAATTTTGGTTAACCACCTACATTTTTTTACCTTTTCAACCACTTTTGAAAATAAAAAGCTCGTACAATAAGTTCGGGTTGTTGTACAGACCTTTCTTTGTACGGCGTTCCACATGGCGGCTCACAAAGAGTGACGTCAGGGCCTCTCCTTAGTTTCCTTCCTCCGTGAAAACGAAGATGAAGGCAGCGCCACTTTTCTACTCGCTACAGACGAAGGCCTATCTGCACATTGCAAGTTAGAAAAACACTTATAACAGAAAAAAGTGTACTATATTGCAATACTAATGAAAAGACTAGGATCCGCGTACACTAATAAAAGGTCGCGTGGTTGATGCTAACACCGCGTGGGGCGCCAAAAGTAATTTTTTTGCGACTTTTAGCGAAGAATTTGAAATATAAATCTATAATATACGTTTAATGAGAAAAACATAGCTCGTTTAGCCACTATGGTAGGCAATCTTAAATTTCCATCAGCGGGCTTATCTCGATTCATGGTTGGAGCGGTTGTCTGTCTCATTAAAAGCCGAAATTTGCATATAGCCCGCACCCCAATTTACTGTTACTTTTTTTAAAATTCTTGGTGCGGATTATATGCCCAAGAACACGGTACCAGGAAGCATGGAACAGGGTGTCTACCAAGTTGACATTTTCAAATTCCCCAAGTTTTCCAGGTTTTCCCTGAGTGCCTTTGCAAAATTCCCTGAGTGACACAGAACTTTGTTTTATGTCAAGACGGGCTGACACCATGTCGCCCGATGCTGTCAGTAAGCATGTTGAAAAATAAAAAACGACTTAATCCAGTTTGAACAGTAAGGATCCTTTTATTAAAATTAGAAAACTGAAGGGGGTGAGTTAGTAAAATGTACAGCGAATAAAATGTATTCGAAAAAAAATGGTATAGCCCATTGCAAATTGAGTCGGGGCATTTTCAAATACGAATAAAAAGATGCACACAGGAACTAATATTTTCGAATATGAGCTATTTTTATCAACTGATAGCAAGTTCATTAGTATATGAGTCCCGAACTGTCACAAGTGAGATTCTCTCAGCAGCTGGAAGGTCAACCTCAACTGTCCTGATATACTTAAAGCGGCGGTGGCGCGCGTGAATGGAGGGGCTTTAAACATACTCTCTGCCCCCGCACAGTGCCTCACTGTTGCCTTTCAGTGCTTTAAAGAGTTTATTTTGGTTCGCATGAGGGACACCTGCATCTCGATCGTCGTCAGCCAACACTTAATTTTTTGAGCTCAAGCTCCTTCAAAGAAGCGGCGGCACACTTCCTTTCCCGTTAATTGCTCAATGCGTCGGTCCTTTCCTCGCCCTCGTTCTGCCGCGCATTCGCCCCACGGACCATTTGAAGCACCTTCTTGGTCAGAATTGTACAGTCAACGTCCAATTTTTCGGACTCCCTAGGGGCCGCTAAAGCTTCCGAAAAATCGGGCAGTCCGAAAAATGAATGCATGTCTTCTCTTTATTTATTTAATTATTTACAACATACTACGGTCAAAAGACCAAGCAGGGGGACGTAACAAAAGTAGTTGACAAAAGAAATTCAAAAAACGAAAAACATAGTGAAACGGTAGAAGACAGCATAACACATCATTATAATCAAAAGTCAGCAGGACAAAGCAAAAGTGCAAATCACAACCAAACAGATACACAATATGAAAAAAAAAAACTACACATTTCGTACCGTGTGGTCACAAACAGAAAGGTACACAGCTCTCAAAGTCAGGATTATCCCCATCACAACATGGTTCCAACGGTAACGCATTCCATTCTTTTATGGTCAGAGGAAAAAACGAATACATGAAAAAAATTGCGCGCGCAAAGTAAGGTTCAAGAGTATGAGCATGTGTGCGTCTAGTTTGCCTGGAAATTCGGTGTGTTAAGTAATTAAGTTTCAGGTTTAATGTTAAATTTACCCAAATCTATGAGTGGAGAAATTTCAGCCTAGCAATTGCTCTTCGGTGTTATTACTAGTCATGAGCGTTGACGGCGAGTCATTTCTCTGGTAAGCATTAAATATAAAACGGATCGCTTTTCGTTGCACCATCTCAAGTTTCCTAATATCTTTCTTGAGATATGGATCCCAAACGACATTAGCGTAATCTAATTTAGGTCTTATAAATGCATTATAGGCCAGTAGTTTTATTTCTGATGGAGCTGTCTTTAGTTTGTGCCTCAAGAAACCGAGCTCTTTAGAAGCGGATGAGCATGTTTCAGTAGTATATGACTTGACCATGCTAAGCGGTTTGTAATCGTAATGCCCAAATATTTATATTCATCAACCTCCGTCAGAGGGCAATTATTGAGAGAATACCTGTAATTAAAAGGGCATTTATGTGTAATGCGCCTGAAGACTGATTTATCACTGTTTAGTTTCATGGACCAATCCTTACACCACTTGGAAACGGCACAGAGATTAGATCGTAGGCATCCTTGATCACTAGGAGTGATAACGGTTTTAAAAAGTATACAGTCATCTGCAAAAAGCTTTATACTTATTTTTGACGTATTAGAGGTAACAATGTCATTCATGTACACTAAAAAAAGAACAGGTCCCAAAACGCTACCTTGAGGGACTCCTGGTGTTACAGGCAGAACGCCAGACGCGCAGTCACTCACTTAATTGTACATGTTGTTTGCGATCAGAAAGGTAGGAACGAATCCAGTTAACCAGGTTAACAGGTAGGCCTATGCCTTGTAATTTCGAAATTAGTTTGCTGTGCGCGACGAGGTCGAACGCCTTACTAAAATCCAAGAATATTGGCGGCGAGGAGTTACGGAGTCGCCATCTATCGGAAGCGCCTCGCTGGCGTATTATAAGGGATCACGTGGCGCGCTCCTCATAGGTTTTGCTGTCAGCGCTCACTGAAAACACCATGCGCGAGCTCTTCCGGACATTTCTGTAAGTACTTTCGAAACGAGAGAAGTTTATTACTGTCTAAATAATAATCTTGGACAAACTGAAAGCACACAATCGTTTACAGACGCTATCTCTTTACCGAATACGTACAGTGAACGCCACTGCGCGCGGTCGCCGCGATGGAGTCTCCCGAACCGGTTTCTTGCGTGAAAAGTAGGTAAACGCTGAGAGCAAACTATGTGAAATATGTTCTTATAGTGTTTGTATATCTAAATGGAGTGTAATAGAACGAAGCCTCAATGCAGCGATCGCGCAGATTCGCAGCGACCGACTGCGCGTCTGCATGCTTGTCCGCGCACTGTTTCGTTTTCACCGCGCGCGCGTTTTCGCACCGTGCCATGAGATTTAGGCAGCAGAATATGAGCATTTGACAGTATACAAGCAACCATTGTTGCGTGGGCGCTATCACAGCTGTTCAAAAATAATTTCATTGTAGAGACTTCGACGCCTACGGGGACTGTGATGTGCCGTCGCGACGATTCAATCTTTTTTTTCTTCTAAATTCTTTGACCTTTCAATAGTATTTCTCGAGTTGCGTCGCACTGTATGTTTATCGGTGTTCTCAGCGTGCAATTTCCCGCTGCTCCTTTTTTGTAATTTAGCGCATTAATTCATAACACAAACATGACCGTATGCCATGCTTTCTTTAAATGTGCTTCTTACCGTTGCCTTTCCACTCCACTGAACTTGCCAGTATCTATAGCATCGACAAGTTCATAGATCAAACCGTCATGACATTAGTCGGGCAGCGGACTCGGGCGAGCGTCTCAGTGCGCGTTTTCCGAACATCGCAGACCGGGCGCCGTAGCAGAAATCTTCCACGCGTCTGTGCTTGCTGCATACCCGAGTTGTAGCCGATGACTGTTTGCGTTTATGTTTCGCGAACCAAGCTTCACGCAGCTTCTTGTCCTGCGGCTACGTGTGAATAAGGCTGACACCGGCCTCCGTTACGTGCGTCCGGCCCTGCGGCACCCAGCAGTAGCCTACCATGTTGCGTGCCTTCAAAGGCAGCCACTACCTATTGTAGTGCTTTCAAGCGTTGTAAAGGAGACACTCGAAGCGGGAAAATTTCGCCACTAAATGAGGACCGCAGCGTACGAGGGAATTTAAACTCGTTTTCAGCTCGCTTCGGCGCGCCCGAAGCAGCCGACGCGGCCGCTTTGTCCACGTGATCCCTCCTAGCACGTCACGCCGACAGTGGCGCCAGCTTTTCCAGTGGTGGAGCTCGAGGCCAATAGCTTCAATTTGGTATCTCGTATCAAGCGATGCGGCGAACTCGTGAATTGTTGTGACCAGTTGTGTTGTTGATAATTGTTTCCTAAAGCCGTACTGGAAAGACGACAGATAATTATTTTCTTCAAGAAAGAAGGAAATGTAATGTGTGACTACATGTGTTCTAACAGCTTATGTCGTGCAAGTTAAAGAAATAGGCTTGTAGTTTCCAACGTTCAGACGATCGCCTTTTTTAAACACTGGCACTACACGTGCCGTACGCCAATCATCAGGAATTAAGGAATTTTCAAAGGAAAGACGAAAATGTGTGTTAAAATATGTGCAACCGGTTCGGCATACCTACGCAAAAATGTGCGCGGAATATTATCCGGACCAGCTGAGGATTTCGTTTTCAGGTTAAGAGGAAGCTTTAGCTCGGGCCCAACTCCGACGCGGCCTATTCAAATACATGTAAAAACGCAAAAACGTTTTTCTGAGATAACCCCTGGACCGATTTTAATGAAATTTGTTGCATTTGAGAGAGAAAGTTGAATTCTAGTGACTGTTGGAAGCGGAATTTCGATTTAAAGCTTGAATTTTGTTAAAAAGATTTTCAAAAATTCAGAAGTTTGAAAAAAATAGAAGCACGAAGTTTACAAACTAATAGCTCTGCATCAAAAACAGATATCGCGATTCTGTAAACGTCATCCATTAGACCATTCAAAGCGGACAAATTTGATATGTCATTTTACATCTTACGTGAATTTGTTACGTTATTTACGAGGGTTTTGCAAAAGTTGTAATAACACATTGACACATTTTTTGGGGTTCATGTGTAACATATTAATTTTGTCCGCTTCAGATGTGCTATCAGATACAATTCACAGAATTGCTATATCATTTTTTCTTGCTGGGTTACGGAGTTGTAAACTTGATAGTTTCGTTTTCTGAAAATTTGCGATTTTTGCCAATTTTTCATAAAAAAATGACAACCTAAATCGAAAATTCGAAACCAACAGTCACTAGATTTTAAGTTTTTCTTTTAAATGCAGCAAACCCCGTCAAATTTGGTGCAGTGGTTGCCGAGAAAAACGAATTCTCCTTTTACATGTATTTAGATAGGAGCACCCGAGCTAAAGCTTCCTCTTAAGAGGAAGCTTTAGCTCGGGCCCAACTCCGACGCGGCCTATTCAAATACATGTAAAAACGCAAAAACGTTTTTCTGAGATAACCCCTGGACCGATTTTAATGAAATTTGTTGCATTTGAGAGAGAAAGTTGAATTCTAGTGACTGTTGGAAGCGGAATTTCGATTTAAAGCTTGAATTTTGTTAAAAAGATTTTCAAAAATTCAGAAGTTTGAAAAAAATAGAAGCACGAAGTTTACAAACTAATAGCTCTGCATCAAAAACAGATATCGCGATTCTGTAAACGTCATCCATTAGACCATTCAAAGCGGACAAATTTGATATGTCATTTTACATCTTACGTGAATTTGTTACGTTATTTACGAGGGTTTTGCAAAAGTTGTAATAACACATTGACACATTTTTTGGGGTTCATGTGTAACATATTAATTTTGTCCGCTTCAGATGTGCTATCAGATACAATTCACAGAATTGCTATATCATTTTTTCTTGCTGGGTTACGGAGTTGTAAACTTGATAGTTTCGTTTTCTGAAAATTTGCGATTTTTGCCAATTTTTCATAAAAAAATGACAACCTAAATCGAAAATTCGAAACCAACAGTCACTAGATTTTAAGTTTTTCTTTTAAATGCAGCAAACCCCGTCAAATTTGGTGCAGTGGTTGCCGAGAAAAACGAATTCTCCTTTTACATGTATTTAGATAGGAGCACCCGAGCTAAAGCTTCCTCTTAAGTGGCAAACACAGCTAGTACATGATGATGATGTATAGGGTTTTGTGGCGCAAGGGCCAGTCATGGCCAAAGAGCGCCAAGCAGTGGTGTTATGTACCCGGTGAGAAAAATAACAACAAAGGGTATGGTAGCTATGACGAGATAGTGTGGCTGTATAGAGGCATAAGACAAGAAGCAGGATATAAACATGTTAACATAAGGACAATGGCTTGTCAGGTGTGCTGTTAACCTAAAAGTTATACCATGAAGGTGTGAGGTAATAAAAATTTATATATGTCAGTAGCACTACTGCCTCAACGAGGTCCTTGACTGAAAGGACCCGGAGGCAAGTGCTATACAAAGCGCTGCTTTCGCAGCAGGAGCCTCTGATTAGAGGCCGTGCTACGAAACTTGTGGGCCTAGTATTTGTAATACGTCAACATCCTGTAAAAAGTTAAAAACTGTTTTTGGGTTAAAAAGCGGGTCAGCACCAAGGAACATACATGGGTGTAAAGGGATCTGCTGTCGGTACGCTAGAGGGAATTAAGTGCTTTTTCCTTCGAGATTCCGCTTCCCGACACTCCAGCAGGACATGGAGGACTGTCAGTGTCTCGCCACATTTACAACAGGTTGGAGCTTCGCTACCGGTCAATAGATAAGAGTGTGTGCCATATGTCCTAAGGCGACAGAAAATCACTTCAGTTCGCCGTGTTTTTGTTATTGGTGCGTAATTTCCTAAGTGTGGCTTAATTAAATGGAGTTTATTGGAAGTTTCAGTATCCCACATCTGTTGCCAATGCCTTCTAAGTTTTTTGCGCAAAAATAGTTTTAGGTCTGAAGGTGCATACCTATGGATGAGTTGCCAGCTTTTTTTGTAATGGATTTGGCAATTTCATCAGCGAGCGTGTTGCCCTCGATGCCCCTGTGCCCAGGCACCCAACATACTATGACGTGTTTATTACACGAATATAATTTGCACAGGAGTGAATATAGATTAATGAGTATGGGATTCTTGAGGTTCTTGAGTGATATCAGAGATTTTACGACAGATAGGGAGTCTGTAAATACAATGGCTTTCTGTAGCTTTGTTTTCTTGATTTGTTGAACAGCAGACAGTATTGCGTAAGCCTCTGCGGCGAAGATGCTCGTTTCCGGGTGCATAACGTTGGATCCGGAGAACGATGGGCCGACAGCTGCATAGGAAACGCCAGCGTGCGACTTCGAAGCGTCAGTGTAAAATTCTGTGTACGGGTATTTGTGCTGGAGTTCTAAGAAATGCATTCTTATGTGTGCCTCTGGAGCGTGTTCTGTAACCTCTACGAAGGATATGTATCGCATTCTATGTGCTGCCGCTGCCACGGCGGCAGTGGCTTTGCTGGGACCATAAGGTTTTGCTCAAGAGCCGGAACTTCTATTTCCTCAGAAAGTTTTCTAACGCGCAGAAAAAATGGTTGTCTGGCTGCAGGTCTATTATCAAACAACGTTGCAGATGCGAGGTCGTTTATGGTTTCGTAACACGGATGGTCGCGGTTCGCGTTAACTTTCAGAATGTAAAGGAAACTGCAGTACGACCTCTGAAGATGAAGCGACCACTCGTTGGCTTCAACGTAGAGACTCTCTACAGGACTCGTCCTGAAGGCACTGGTAGCCAGGCGGATACCTAAGTGATGAATAGGGTCAAGAATCTTTAAGGCGCTTGCGGTGGCAGACTGGTAAACCACGGCCCCGTAGTCTAGGCGTGTACGTATAAGGCTTTTGTAGACATTCATGAGGAATTTCCTGTCACTGCCCCATGTTGCATGCGACAAGATTTTTAGAATGTTTATTGTTTTTAGGTATTTGTGCTTAAGATATCTTAGCTGCGGAATGAAAGTGAATTTTTTTTATCCAGAATAATGCCCAGAAATTTGTGTTCTGTGTTTACAGGTATGCGCTGTCCATTTAAGTCTATATTGGGATCTGCGGTCAGTCCTCTCTTTCGTGTGAATAACACACATGAGCTTTTATTGGGATTGATTTTAAAGCCATTTTCTCTGGCATATTTAGACACTTTGTTCAGTCCAATTTGGATGTGTCGTTCACAAATTGCGAGGTTACACGACTTGAAACCGATCTGTATGTCATCTACATATAGGGAGTAGAACACGCCGTGCGGTATTGCTGAACGTAAGGAGTTCATTTGTATGATGAAAAGCGTACAGCTGAGTACGCCTCCCTGCGGCACCCCAGTTTCCCGTGTATATGGTCTGGACAGAGCATTCCCAACTCTAACGCGGAACGTGCGATTTGTTAAGTAGCTTTCTATTATGTTAAGCATATTCTCGTGGATACCAATTTCTGAAAGAACTCGTAATATTCCATACCGCCACGTTGTATCATATGCTTTTTCCATGTCGAGGAAGACAGAAAGAAAAAACTGTTTGTGTATAAAAGCGTCGCGGATATTTGCTTCTATGCGAACAAGACTGTCTGTTGTAGAACGGCCTTCTCTAAAGCCGCACTGATAGGGATCGAGCAGTTTGTTTTCTCCAAGGAAATGTAAGAGCCTGCGGTTTATCATTTTTTCATAAAGTTTGCAAAGACTTGTTAGAGCAATGGGACGGTAACTTTCCACTGAGGATGCATCTTTACCTAGATTTAGAATGGGTACTACGATGGCTTCTCTCCATGCCAGTGGAAGGAACCCAGTTGCCCAAATAGTGTTAAAGAGGGACAACAGAGCCAGTCGAGCGCTAGAGTTCAGATGCTTGATCATCTCATACATAATACGATCGGCTCCGGGAGCAGAGATTTGACAAGTGTTTAATGATGCTCTGAATTCCATAACACTGAAGGGACGGTTGTAAGGTTCGTTTTCTCCACACTTTCTATTGGACGGCTTGCTTTCTGCAGATTGTTTTAGTTTATGGAAAAGCTCCGAATAATGTTCGGAGCTGGACACATGTTCGAAATGCTGTCCAAGGGCGTTAGCCTGGTCTTCAAGGTTATTATTGCCTTGGACATCGACCAAAGGCAGGAGGTAAGGTTGGTGGCCTACTAATTTTTTCAACCGACTCCATACTTTTCCTTCTTGTTTGTAGGATTTAATGCCGGAGACGTATTTTTCCCAGCTTTCCCTTTTAGCAGTGCGCCGTGTTCGTCTTCCTTGGAACTTTATATGTTTGAAGTTAATAAATTAAGGTTCTCAGTTGTTGGAGAGTGGCGCAGCATGTCCCAAGCCTTAAGTTTATTCTGTTCTTTTCGTGCATTCCTCGTTCCACCAGGGCACTCGCCTTTTCTTCGGGGTCCCGTTCGTTTGTGGGATGCACTCTAATGCGGCGTCAATCATAAAAGCGGTAAAATAAGCAACAGCGTCGTTTATATTAAAATCGTTAAGAGCGTTTCGAGGCATATACGTCAGAGTCTTAAATTTTGCCCAGTCTGCAGATGCAATCTTCCATCGAGGGGCGTGTGGGGAAGGATCATGTTCTTTTGTAGATTGGAGGATCACAGGAAAATGGTCACTGCCATAAGGGTTCTGAATAACTTTCCAATCTAAGCGGGGTACTAAGGTCGGGGATACTATGCTTAAGTCTATGTATGTCTATGTATTAAGTCTATGTATGTGTTATGTGCAAGACTGTAAAATGTTGGTTGTTTCTTATTTAGCACGCAGGCGCCTGAAGAAAACAGGATTTGTTCTATTATTCGACCTCTTGCATCGCATCGGGAATCCCCCCAAAGAGTATTGTGTGCATTGAACTCCCCAACCAGTATGTATGGGTCTGGCAGGGCATCTATTAATACCTCGAGTTCTGTTCCATGGAGCCGAAAGTTAGGCGGTATGTAGATAGAACAAATGCTAATTAGTTTTCCAAACAATAAGGCCCGAACCGCAACTGCCTCAAGAGGTGTTTGAAGTTCCAGAGCACGGCATGCAACGGACTTATCAGCTATTATTGCTACGGCGCCGGACGAGGTGTTGGCATCGTCACGGTCCTTGCGAAAAATGGCGAATTGCGTCAGAAAGCCTGACTGTATTGGTTTTAGATGTGTTTCTTGTACACACAGCGCCTTGGGATTATATTTATGTACGAGTTCTTTGACGTCGTCGAGGTTGTGGAGGAGATCGACCTCTAACGTTCCAATGTAATATTGGTGTATCCGTGTTGTTATTGATATGTGCTGTGTGTTTAGGAGAGAGAAGCTACTTTAGCCCACAGGGCTCTTTCCAGGCCCCGTAATGCGGGTTTTGTCCTTTTTGGCGCGCTCCTGAGAACTGCGCCGAGCCTTCGGCGTCTGGGACGCCGACGCACTTTGTGATGTATCCATCGCCTCCGCCGAGGCGTTGGATGTCCGCTCGCGGTGTCCGCTCGCGGGTGTTTCGGGCTTCTCTACGCGTGCAGGGGCCCTTAAAGAACTAGAGACAGCAGACCCTGAGGGCTGCTGGCTCTTGCTGGGTGGCAGGCCAGCACTAGCTGGTCTCGCAGTGGGGGCGAGTGGCGACATATGCCGCCGGTCCACTCTGGGTGGTCCTAACAGCCGCCGAGTACCGTTGTGGCCGTGCCCCCAGCCGTGCCACTTCGGAAAATGTTGGTCCCTGTGCAATAGAAAGACGCTTGTGCGCTTCTTTGAATGAGATATTTTCTTTTACTTTAAGTGTTATTATTTATTTTTCCTTCTTCCATGAAGGACAGGAGCGAGAATAGGCGGCGTGTTCGCCGTCACAGTTTGCACAGTGAAGTGGGTCGTTGCAGTTGTCCGCAGGGTGGTCATGGGACGCGCACTTTGCACCGGTGGTACGGCCTCGGCAGCTCTGAGAGCCGTGGCCGAATCATTGGCATTTGAAACATCGTCGTGGATTTGGTATGCACGGTCTGACATTAATTTTCATATAGCCTGTTTCGATGCTTTCAGGGAGTGTGCTGGTACAAAGGATCAGAATGCTGGTACAGGTAAGGATCAGGTGTTTTGTGGGTATTTCGTTGTCATCTCGGCGGATCTTGATTCGTTGCACATTCGTGACATGCTGTTCCTTCCAGCCCTCTAGCAGCTCTGCCTCAGTCAGTTCTAGAAGGTCCTGCTCTGAAACTACACCTCTTGTGCTGTTGAGGGAACGGTGAGGGGTTATTGAAATTGGGGTTTCACGAAATGAAACAAGATTTGTCAATTTGTCGTGTTGTGTTTTGTCACTAACTTCAAGGAGAAGGTCGCCACTGGCCATTTTAGTAATTTTGTATCCAGGGCCCAGTGTGTCAGTGAGGCACTTCGCAACAACAAATGGAGAAAGCGTTCTTACAGTTCCTGTTCGTTTCGGTATGGATGACGTGAAAATGTGGGAAAATATCTTTGCTCTTGGCGAAAAAGTTGAAGGGTTCATCGGTGCGGCTTCTTTTCAAAAGGGGTCGATCAAGTAGCTTTGGGAATGAGCTAGAAGCCATAGAAATTACTGAAATTTCGGCAGCTGTGCCAGCCACCCACCATGGAGCCCAATACGGGGACGTGGCAGGATTCTGTATAAATGCAGCCTGCCAGCGCCAGCAGTACACAGCCACTATAACCTGATGTATATACCCAAGATTGGATACATTACACACGGTTAACCCTCGCCGCCAGGAAATTTGGAAGTGAGAAGACGGGAAAAGAAGACAGGAAAGATGAAAAGGATAGAGAGAAAGGCGAAGATTGGAGAGGAGGGCAGGAAAAGGCGACTGCCGATTTCCTCCAGGTGGGTCAGTCTGGAGGTGCCGTCTATGTGAAGCCGAAGCCGAAGAGGTGTGCTGCCTCCGCCGCGGGGGGCCTTAAAGGTCCAAACGCCCATCATCGGCTCAACCTCCAGGATCCCCCTTTCCCCAGACATGGCTAAGCCGCGCACGGCTACACACGGGAGGGTCCAACTCTCGTGTGCTCGGGTCCGTGGTATCGCAACACACCAAACGCCTGCTGACGCAGACACCCCTGCGGGGGACAGCTAGTACACCTTCATATGTTTTAAAATCGGGAGACATTACTGAAAGAGAGTTATCATGCGTTGCCTCGTGCTCGGAAGTGGTAAATACGGAACAGAAGTAATAGTTAAACTGCTCAGCAATTTTTGGGGCATCATTCACGAGATAACCGTCAAGGAATATTTCACGCGTGGTACAGCATTTGTCTCTTCTACATATCGCCAGAATTTATCAGGGCTTTTTATCCAGAAGTCAGGCAATGATTTAGTGAAATCTCTAGCTTTAGCATCGGAAAGTTTAGTAACAAGCTTGTCTTTTAGATCAGTAATTATGCTGAACGAGTTCTTCTGTTTTTATCTCGTTTTAGCCTACGGCGTAAATGGATAATTTCTCTGGTCATCCACGGATTGTTTTTGTTAGTACGAATATATTTGTCAGGAACGAACTTGTCAATGCAATAATGAACAGTCTCTTTTAGAGCATCCCAGAGTGTATCGTGACGCTGCCCATGCATCATGTTATCACGAAAGTCCCACAAACGGTCAATTATGGCGTGGTCGTCAGCTTTAGTAAAATCCCTAATTAGGTTTTTTTTTCTTGCTTTTTGTGCGACTTCGTAACTCGAGTTACGAAGTCGCACAAAAATCAAACTAGGATCCTAGCGGAACGGAGACGTACACACCGCCCTTATTACTGCCCTTAAGGGCTCAAATCGCCACAGATACGCCCGAAAAAGCCCTGAAGGCCTGCCAGTACACTTGTTAGGCATATCTGAGCTCGTACTGTGACAGAAGACGGGGGGTGCGCGCGTGTATAATTAGAGAATACGTACTGTCCCGTGACAATTGCCCCTTTCCACGCTTGTTCAGCTTCACTGCAATAATTCATGTACGTTTCACCGCGTAACACTTTTGTACTGAAGCTAAGCTGCCTTTCGGGAACCGGTATTATGCAACGCGCCTTCGAAACCAATCGCGAGGGTTACAGAGTCGGAGTCGGTGCCATTGCTGACAACGGCGAATCCTTTCAATGAAAAACACGGCACCGAATAGCAAGAACCTTAATAGCGAACTTCGAAGCAGCTAGGCCTCGGGTTGCTGCGGTGGTGGCTACGGCTAGCTAGTTGCCAGCGGATCTGAGTGCGAAAGCGCCGGTTCGAGGCGGCGAGATAATCAAAACGGCGGTGTCGGCTTTGATTAATGCCGTTTCGGACCTGCGGTGGCGGCAAACAGTCCGGAAAGTCGGACGGTTCTTGCGTCCGAAATTTCATATGATCTTATACATTGACACACACACACACACACACACACACACACACACACACACATATATATACACACACACACACACACACACACACACATATACACACACACACACACACACACACACACACACACACATATATATATATATATATATATATATATATATATATATATATATATATATATAATGTGTGTGTGTGTGTGTGTGTGTGTGGGTGTGTGTGTGTGTGTGTGGGGGGGGGGGGGGGGGGGGCACGCGTGGTGGTGCCGCGAAGCCGTCCGCAAGCATTTGGGCACTTCACAAAAATCGGACGTCCGGAAAATCGGTCTGGACACTAGCAACTCGTCCAGACGCCGACACGGCATATATACAATTCGTTACGATTCCTCTCTTTACTTAATTATTTACTTATTTACTTACTTTCGGAAACTGGCATAATGCAACGCGCCGCGCTTTCCGAACTTCGAAGCCATTGACGAGGATTACAAAGGCCAAGTTGGCGCAATTGCTAACAGCGGCGAATTGCTAACAGTAGCGAACGTCGATGTGGCTAGGCCTAGCGTTACCGTGCGAGAGCGCCGGTTCGAGGAATAATGCCCTTTCGGACATGCGGTCATGGTTAAAAGTATGGAAAATCAGATGGCGAAGGGTCGTTGCGTCCGAAATTTCATACGTTCTTATACGTTGACTCTATATGGCGTACGTGGTGGTGCCACAAAGCCGTCCGCATAATCGGGCATGTCCCAAAAATCGGGCGTCCGGAAAATCGGTCGTTGATTGTACACTGGCAACTCCTCCAGCCGACGACACGGCGTCAAAGACAATTCGTTACGATTCCTCTTTTACTCGAGCCAGCATTATTAGGCTGACTTTCGTTCCCTATCAATAAAAACTGACAGCTAATTTTCCCGATAGAAGTACAAGTTCCCCGACTTTTCCCTGAGCATTTCCTGATTATTCAAAATGCCTGAGAATTCCCGGTTTTCCCGGTTGGCAGACACCCTGATGGAAGCTGTGGCAGAAACATACGTGGACGCCTTAGGAATTCTGCAGTTACAATAATTCTCCCCAGAAAAGAGAAAAAATACCAGTTAAGGACGTCAGGTGAAGACACTATTATTATGCGAAAGCGTCTATTGGTCCAATATTGAGCGAAAAAGCCGGCGTCTGTCGTCTGTAGCAGTGAAACGGCAGGCAAATTCCCATTGGCTGCGACGCCACGTCAGGAGCGGGCCTCGACGGGGCAGAGTGGGCGAAAGAGAACACCTGCTGCATCA
This sequence comes from Dermacentor andersoni, assembly GCF_023375885.2. Taxonomy (NCBI): domain Eukaryota; kingdom Metazoa; phylum Arthropoda; class Arachnida; order Ixodida; family Ixodidae; genus Dermacentor; species Dermacentor andersoni. Next base: position 149,432,839 of record NC_092814.1, read on the forward strand.
ATAGTGCGTCAGGCGCTGCGTGAGGGGAGAGGGCATCGCCGTGTCGGTTTCTCCGGCGTTACGGGACGTGCTCTGCATGGGCTCTCGCTTTCCAACTCATTTTCGGAGGTCGAACTGATTCAGCATCCTGACCGCTGCCTTCAATCGACGCGGCAAGTCACTGAGATCATTTTGAGACCACCCCGACCCCAGTGAGTGACATTTTCACCGTTTGTCGTCTAACTGAACCCCCCTCCGGCTCTTGGCGACCACGGCAGCCGCAGGCGCCCAACGGAATCGCTAAGCCTAGACGTGGCCTAAGCTTTGGCCTGCCGACGGCTTTGTACAGGAGCTCTGACTGGGGACAGTGGCGCATTTTCGACCAACCTTCATGAATCTGCATCGCATCGAGTGAGAACCTCTGTCTTTCATGCACGTTCCGGTACATTTTAACGTTTTTTCTTCCGTGAACGCCGCCGGCACCCACAAGCCCTTTATTTCCAGATGGAGGACGCTCCGACCGAGAAAGTTGCGACGGACGCTGTGGTCCCGTCTGCTGCAGCGGCGATGGATACGACTCCGGCCACGACCACGACTAGTGACGAAACTTCCCGATCGAGCGAGGACGGCCGTGCATGAGTGCTGGTCCAAAGTAAGCGCCGCGCACGCAAAGGCAATACCCCCCAACTGCGTCGGCTCGTCATGTTGCGGCCACTCCCCTTACCCCTCCACGACTACAAGGCCATCCTGCGTTCACATGGAGGGCTACGTTTGGACCAGTGGGCTCGTGTCACCCTGACCCAGGCCATTGGGGAGGCCGCCGGCTTGTTTTTCGCCTACGCCCGGAACAGGATCTTGCCGTGATAAACACGCCGCATGAACACATCGCCTTGAACCTGTACATAGTCCAACACCTTCGCCTGGGCCAGCGCACCTATCCCGTTTCGGTCTACATAGCGGCACCGGACAACTCACATAAATTAAGGAATCATCTCTGGTGTTATCCGGGAACGATCCCGTCCGAACTTCTGGATCATCTCGTTACGCCGGGCTTCACTGTCTTGCTGGCACGTATGATGGGCAAATCGAACGCGGCCCTCCTCACCTTCGAAGGACTCCGGGTTCCCCACTACGTTCGCTACTACGGCGCCGAATACCGCTGCTACGTCCCCGCCAGCAAGTCTGCACAGTTTGCCTCCAGTTGGGACATCACTCTGACAACTGCCCCACACCGGACCGCATCGTATGCGAGATATGCGGCGTTGATAACCCGATACCGGGACACTCCTGCTGGCCCAAGTGCCGCTCGTGCGGGGGCGATCACCCCACAACAGACGCGGGCTGCCCCGCCCGTGTTCGGCCCCCCTTCAACAAGGAACGGGTTCGGAAGATACTTCAGCAGGAGCAGGCGCAGCAGCAGCAGCAACAACAACAAGTGAATTATTACACCTTCATCCCGATCAAGGTCCCGGTACCGAGCGAAGTCACGAAGCAAGGCCAGCTCTCGCACCCGCCCCAGGACTGAGTCACGCCCGCCACCAGCAAAACGGATGACCACTTCACAGAACGCTACCCCATTGAAGACACCCAGGGCGGACCAGCTGCCGAGAGAACAAAGCCAGCAACCCAAGACCTCCAAGGCCGAGCACAACTTGGCGGAACCTCTGGAGGTAAGCTGCGCGAAGGGTCCTCCTCTGCTCTCACCCTCCTCTCCTTCTCCGCCCCCAACTCCACTTCACCCTCACAGACCACACAGAGCTCCCACATGAATGCGCTTCAGCAGCTTCGTTCTGAACTGGAGGCTAAGATGCAGGCTCTGGATACCCGACTAAGACGCGAGATACAGACCGCGTGCGCCAACGTTCGACAGGAGTTCCGCGAAATGCTTAATGAGGCAGTGTCTGCACTAAAAGACACAATCAACAAAACGGTGACTACACTCCACGACCTGATAACGAGCAGCATCACCGCTCTATTCACAGAGATACAGCGGGAAACACAGCGGGACATACAGCAAATCCACCAGGAGCTAGCACCCGTCCAGACAACTACCCCTAGCACAAAACGCTCTCACCCATATACGCGCCCATCAGTCCTCAAACCCGAAGATGGGGACGTTTAACGCGGACCAACTCGTCGTATGACAATGGAACTGCAAGGGGTTCCACCGCAAGCGGGGCCCCCTGCAGCAATACATTGCCACGACCACGGTGGCTCGATACTGATATCATTCTGCTTCAGGAACCTAACTGCACCCCCTCCCTCGCGGGATACGAAGCGCACAGCAGCAACTCGCAGCTCGTGGGGGCCGTGGTGTCCAACCGCTTAACGGTCCTGACTCATTCCGTGGCCACCAACATCCCTCATCAAATTTTAGAAGTCATTACACACCATAAACGCAGCGAAAGTATCTTTATTCTAAATATGTAAAGTTCCCCCCGTACACGCACCCACAATTTCCACTACCTGTTCACGGAGTTTAGCAAGCTCGGGAGCAAATTGTTGATCTGTGGAGACATCAATGCACCGAACCCGGTCTGGGGGTACCCGGCCGAAGGTAATAGTGAAAGGGACGAAGTGTTGGGATGGGAAATGCAACATGTGCTTCACATTGCTTTCTGATCCCGCGCAACCCACCCGCATCGGGAACAGTGTCACGAGAGATACGTTTCCCGACCTCACAATGATGCGCGGCACTGGAGCGGTCCTGTCCAGTGAGACGAGAATTTAGGTAGCGACCACTACATCGTCGTAACCACCCTTCCTCTCAGCAATTCTCGCCGACCCGAGCGCCGGGTTTGTATAACGGATTGGGCTCGATTTCGGGAGCGTCGGACCGCCGCTCCAAAAGCGGGTGGGTACGAGAACTGGCTCGCAGCCCTCACAGCAGACCTCGAGACAACTACACGCGCGATCACTACTACGTCTGCCAATTCCAACGTTGACCCACACCTGCTCCACCTGTGGGACGCCAGGAGGGGGCTGAAGAAGCGATGGAGGAGGCAGCATCTGAATCTCAAGGTGCAACTACGGGTTGCCCGTATCACGCGAGAAGGGCATGAGTACGCTCAGACTCTTACCGGTAACAACTGGAAAGGATTCTGTGACCGTCTGTCCGGCACGCTGGGCACGGCTAAGACGTGACCGATTCTCCGAGCACTGATAGATCCACCGGGCACCAAGACGCACACACACAAGCGTTTGCACGTTCTTACTCACTCGTTCCGGGACAACCCCGATCGCCTCCTCCAGGAGCTCGAGACGCGCTTTATCCCATCAGGCTCGAGCCATCATTATCGTCCGCACCCATATATCACAGAGCCGCCCACCGCGCTAGACGCAGAAATCACAATTCAGGAGGTCCGTGCCGTGTTGCAGGATATCCGCAAGAACTCGATCGGCACCGGGAGCGGACCACGTCCGGCATGCGACTCTCCGCAATATCAATAACGAGGATCTTGAGTGGTTGGTGGACACGTTTAACGAGCATTGGCTGAATGGCACGCTGCCCCAGACATGGCGCCACGCGGATATATCCCTCATCACAAAGCCGGGGAACCTATCTCCATCAACAATCTCAGACCCGTGTCACTTACGTCCTGTATAGGCAAGGTCATGGAGCACGTGGTCCTGCGGCGCCTACAGCCGTTCCTCGAGCGCCAGTCCTTTTTCCCGCATACGCAATTCGGTTTTCGTTCGCACCTGTCGACACAGGACGTGCTACTACAAATAAAGGGGGAGGTACTCGGTCCCCCGCAGGGAGCAAAAACCCGCGCTTTGCTCCCGCTCGACCTTAAGTCGGCCTTCGATAATGGGGAGCACGACCTCATCTTCAACAACATCGCCGAATCGCGCTGCGGCATCCGGGTATACAACTACGTCCGAGCCTTCCTCCGCGACCGCACAGCAACGATCGGAGTTGGTGCTCACCGCTCGGGTATCATCTAACTAACGGGACGTGCCCCCCCGGGATCGGTGATCTCTTTAACATTGCTATGGCAGGTCACCCCAAACAACTGGACCAAGTCGGGTATCTTCACCATGCGCTCTATGCCGACGATATAACGCTGTGGACGGTTCGGGGCTCCGACGGAGCCATCCAAGACCGGCTCCAGCAGGCGGTCGAGATCGTGTCAGACTATATACGCCCGAAAGGGCGGCCTCAGTTGCGTCCCCCACAAGTCCGGACTCGTCATCTTCCGTCCACGCGGCAAGTCTCCCCCGGACCCAATCACAATCCTCGTCGACGGGACCACGGGTGTCGCGAGCGCGCGTCCTCGGACTTTACTTTCAGGACGATGGCAGAGCTGGTCACACCCTCTCTCTACTTTCGCGCCAGACGGAGCAAATCATCGCTATGCTGCGCCGCGTTATCAATCATCGCTCGAGATTTAAGGAAAGGACATGCTGCGATTAGTAGACGCATGCATTTTTAGCCGCTTCAATTATCATTTCCCCTTTCACCGCCTAACGGGAGCTGTTAGGATCGGCCTGCAGGGGTACTGCTCTGCAAAGCTATCTCAGCCCGCTGCAGGCTCTTCGATCGACCCGCGGTGGTGGCGCCCTTCAGAGAACTGGCGAAGACGACAGCGCTAACCGACCATGAACTTCCTTCGGAGAACTGGAGACTACGACAATGCTAATCCACCATGCGCCTTCGGAGAGTCGGCGACGGCAGCAGGGCTGGCCACGTTTGGCGGACCGTGTATTGTTGGTTGATTTGCCGTGGCCTAATGGTCTATTTGCAGCAAGAACTTCTCTAACAAAAGGGTGTTTTGCGGTGAGTTTGCTCGGGCCCCAGGATTCGTCACAATCTGCTGACACTCGTGGCGACTACCGAAGAAAGCCAGCTCTGGTATAAGAGGTGCAGCTGCGGCAAGCGTGACCACCTGGTTACGAGGACCCGCTCAACCCGGGTTCTGGGAATCCAAAGTGCGTATGTTTGTGAGCCCTCTTTCTCAAAGGCGGGTCGACTACGCCCCAACGACTGTGGACGGTCCGATTGGACAGCAGTTTTCCCTCCCCTAGGGATCTAGGGAGGACAGAGGCTTTTTAAACAGCAGTTTGTCGGCTGCTAGAGTGTGCTCGTGCTCGACAAGCGGAGTGAGAGGTGCTTGGAGCTTTGTGCTCGTGTGCTGCATGCTTCGTCTTGCGTGCTTCATTTGGGAGTCACGCTAGACTGTCGAATGTATCTCTTGTTTTAATGTAAATATGTAAATAAATCCTGTACGCCTAGTTCCTCCCAAGTTCCTCCCTACTCTGACAAATGGATGGCAGCGGTTAGATAGGCCTACGACTCGTAGTCAGCAATGAGACCTCACGGACTTTGGGACATGATGACCGACCGGTATCCCGATCAAGTTGGAGGCGACTTGGGATTGACCACCTCTTGCAACTGACTGGATACGGCGGAAAAAGACTGGTGATATGGTGCTGCTTGAGTGGGTAAGCGTTTGGTTTTGGCTGTAAGATTTACCAGGCTTCAATTTCTCTGTGTTTGTAGATTTGAAACGCTGGGGATCTTTTACTTGTATTCTGATTTGCGTGGGAATCGCAGCAAGTATTGTGTGACAGCAGAGCCAAAGCTTAAAGTAGCGACCATGGTGTGTTGTGCCCTATTGTGTATGACGAGAGCTGACCTGTTGTGGTTGTGTGATGAGCTCCAGGTAGACGTAGAGGACGATTTGACGGAAACAGAAATTCGTAAGACCATTCTGCAAAGTGGCAATGATTAGAAATTCATCGAACAAATAAATAGGTAAACGAATTCTAAGCAAAAGACGGGAACAGGAATCAATTAGGGAAGAACGCCAAGAGCGCGAGCGAGAACGTCAAGGTAGCGAGAATAAACGGTAGAAAAAACGGCAAGAGCTTGAAAAAGAAATGGCAGCAGTGAACAAACAGATACGAGATTTGCAGCAGTTAAACGCACGAAGTCAACAGTGGCTTGAGAAATCTGTAGGCTGGACGCAGCGAAAGTGGGACGAAGTAGATAGCAGATTTTGGTCGAAAGCCGAGAGAAGTAGTAGTACCTGTGAGATTAGCTGCACGTTCATAGGTGAACTCAAAGTGCTAGCAGCTAACGATGCCTTAGTGGCAACAGAGGCCGTTAAAGGCCGTAGTGATAGCGACGAGGTGATGTGCCAACAGAGCACTGTAGAGACAGCTAGGCCAGCTGTGAATTAATTGGCACAGTCACCGCGCGTGTGCCTCGCATCTAATGTTAACGAGGTCGTTAGCGAGGTACAGAGTACTGCTGAACCAGCAGACACGAGCACCCATGTCGAGATAACTGTCGAGTCGGATCTGCGTGTCGAAGTGCAGTGCGAGCTGGACAATGCAGTTGAGGGCAGTTCACAGGAGTGCGAGTTGCATAGCTCGAGTAAAGACTTGCATTGTTCCAGAGTCGGTTGAGCTGTCCGCCAGTCGAGGCAAATACGGAGTTGATTTAAATGAAAATCACTCAGACTGTGCGGGTAGGAGAGCGATCCGGGCCGAGGAGATGTGTACCGGCCAGCACGAGGCGCGAGAAGGCGGCATGAAAGAGAACTCCAAGAGAAAGCGCCGCAGAAAGAAGCGCGGTAAAGATCGGAAAGCGGTAAATAATGTAGCGCAGCCAAAGATGGCGGCAGATACAAAAAGCCAGGGCGCGAGGAAAGGAATGGTGCGGCCGTCGTATACGACGTGTGCGCATCAAGCACGTTCGGACCACCAGTCAGAAAGAGACCGAGAAGCATGTTCTGCGCGGACAAAGGGCACGGGGCAGTTAGGTTCCTCGTCGTTCCGTCGTTCTTTTCGGTGAACAGCATGTAGTGCGAAGGGGCGCAATGTGGCAAGACGAGAAGAGGTGGCAGAGAGTCGTGACGCGGTCAGTCGAGTTCGTGATGAAATCCTGACACCAGGACGCAAATTGGCAGGAGACTATAACGTCTTGAAGGAGCTGATAGTGTGTCAGTCATTTTGTTGTTCCTGGGTAGCCAGGATAGATTTCGAACCGCGACCGCCTCGAGTACGGCTCAAAAGAATGAGTCAGACGTAAACGTTTGGAACGGGAGGCCAAGACAGCTTCCGTAGAAGTTAAACGTCTTTTGTTTTATTTTTAGCATTTGAAAATTTGCGTGATTTGAGACTAGAGTTTCTTTCAAATATGTAAGGTATGAGCTTTGTATATGTTTTGTTTGAGAAGCTCTGAGATTTGAAAGATGCGTTTTAGGTAAAACTTTAGTTTCGCGAGGTGCTAATTAATGAGTAGATTGGGTTTTCTTGTTTTGTGAGTAACCTGAAATGTCAAGGTTATCGGTGAGAGGCCAATGGTAACGCGCATGTGTATTAGTTAACCTTGTTATTTGTTTTTATTGGAATGAATATTAGGAGACGTTGGCGCCTTTATGGTGGCACCGGCTACTCCTTGTCACTTGGCAAAGGAAACAAATTTGCGTAAAAAGGGAGAATAGCGACACAAAATATGGCACTGAGTAGAACACTGGATGAATAAAAAGTATACAGTCCAACCGTACATGAGTCGCAAAGTTCTGTGCATTAGTTCAGTCCACGTACGCATATATAAAGTCAGATATTTTGAATAGCCAAAACACACAACACATGTAATTCACTGCAAGTACAGAACAGAATTATACATACTGTGTAAAAGTTGCGATCACCACATAAACCAATTATGAACCACGAACAATGTTTATGTTACTCATTTAGCGTATTCGGATCATTTGATACTTAATATTTTCCCAAAATGTTGGTGCCCTCTAAAAACTTTTTCAGAGCAAGAAGCGCTCTTTTTTGAAGGCCGGCAGTTGGCCATGGGCCAAGTATCTTTTTTAGAGTGAATGGTCTTCTGTCTAATATCAACAAATTTGCTTGCAGTAACCTTCTTTGTGGATCGTATTTCGTGCACTCGAGGAGAAGATGATGCACATTTTCGTCTGGCTGGCCACAAGAACACTGCGGACTAGAGACACGTTTTATCCTGTACAGGAAATGTTTCGTAAATGCAGTACCAAGATGCAGGCGGTGTACCAATGTTTCAAATTTTCTGTTGTCTCTTAGATTTTCCGGCATTGATAAGTTTATACATGGATCTATAAAGTATAACTCCGAGTTTTTAGTCTGCTGATCAAACCAGGTAGTTTTGCTGAGGCGACAAGAAATCTGTCTCAGGAGTAGACGGACTTCACTACGCAATAGGGGAAGATTGGTTGTCTCCGCGTTATTGTGCGCCCGATTCGCAGCTGCGTCCGCTGAAGTATTACCAGGGATATTGCAGTGCCCAGGTATCCACTGGAATGCAATTACGTGGTTCATTACGCTTGCTTTTGTAAGTTCTTTGAGTGTCTCATACAATAGCAAAGTGTTCAAAGAATTTTTCTTATTGCTCTGTAGTAATGTGAGAGCGGCTTGCGAATCGCTAAAGATAACCCATTTTTGCGAATGTTTTTCTGATGTTATGAAACGCAAAGCACGCAGGATTGCAAACACTTCTGCCACGGTGGAAGATGTCTCTCGGGATAATTTAAATGTTTGCTCTAGCGCTAAATGTGGAATGACGAATGCTGAAGTCGAGGAATTTTTATGACACGAACCATATGTATAAACGTGGATGTACTGGGGATATAATGAGTAAATTTGGAAGAGTGCCAGTTGCTGTGCGGCTACTATGAACATGTCTCTCTTAGATATAATCCCGTCAACCGATAATTCTATTTTAGGACATGTTAACATCCAGGGAGGGTAACAAACATCCACTTTGCATTTTTCAAGTCTTGATAATAATGCTTGATGTTCTCGAACAACATCGTGAATTTTGCTTTTGTTTCTTTCGCTAAGCGCGAGGTTTAATGGATGCTTCTCGTGTTGGGTTAAGATGCGATAAATATGTCGGCATGTTTCAACCGTTCGTATGACTGGAAATGGTGGGTGACGAGCTTCTGCAATTACTATAGAACTCGAGGTAGCCTGCGGAACCCCAAGACCCACTTGCAGCCCTCTTGCCAGTAAACGTTGAAGACGTTCCTCAGAAGTTTGCGATAAACCATGGAGAATAGGTGCCGAGTAAGCAATTTTTTGTTTTATGAGTGCGTTATGAACTTGTAGTAGTGAAGAGACTGATCCCCCCCACGTTGTGCCAGCGAGTCGCCGAAGTACCTTTATTACTGCATTCGTCTGTTTTTCAATTACGCGGATGTGTGAAGCCCATGTTAGCTGGCGGTCAAGAATAACTCCAAGAAATTTATGCTCTTTCACAAGCATCAAAGTTTGCCCATTAAGCGTAAGTTGGAAATTATTTAGCTGTCGTCTAGTGAAAGGAAGTACGGCTGTCTTTGCGTATGAAAGACTCATGCCTCTTTCTTTTAAAGAGGTGTCGATACTAGCTATCAAGACCCTCTTGCAGCATTGTTTGAATGTCTTGTATATGAGATCCAGAGGCCCATATGCAGATGTCATCTGCGTACAGAGAATACTGTAGACCAGGTGGGAGTTTTTGTGACAAGGCTGCCATGACGCAGTTGAATAAAAACGGACTGAGAACACTGCCCTGCGGAACGCCCTGCGTGATGCTGTGATAATTACTCTCTCCTTCGATTGTTTCCATAAATATTCTTCTATCTCTCAAGAAATTTGATACCCATCGCAGTGTTCGACCGTGTAGGCCAAGCTCTAACATACCAGCAAGGATGTGTATGTGACTTACAGTGTCGAATGCTTTTTGAATGTCTAAAAATACTGCTACTGTCACATTTCCGCAACTTCATGTTCGACGCATGTGGCAACGTCTAATACTGAATCAATTGTACACCGATTTTGTCGAAAACAGATCATGTAGTTGGAAAACACATTTGTATGTTCACACCACCCTTGCAGTCGACGGTCTATCATCTTCTCCATTAGTCTGGAACAACAGCTTGTGAGGCTGACGGGTCGGTAGGAGTCAATTTGTAACAAAGGGGATTCTTTCCTGGTTTTAGTACTGGAATTACCCGGACTAATTTCCATGAATCTGGAAGGGTCTCTCTTATCCAGATATCATTAAATATCTCCAAAAGAGCCATTTTTCCTACTGTACCTAGGTTCTTTAACATCATATACGTGACACCATCTGGGCCTGCGGTTGTCCTTGTACGGCATGACGAAAGAGCACATTTCAATTCATTTAAACTAAACTCACAGTCAAGGTGAGGATGTTGTGACATAAAGCACGCACGAACTTTCTGTTCTGCTAGTGTTGTCGAACTTGTAAATTGTAGGCAAGTAAACGGAATGCCTGGTCTGGATATAAGTTGACAGAATTCGTCAGCAACAGATGCTTCCAGAGTGCTTCGAGCTACGGCAAGGGCTCGGAAGGGATGGCTAGATCTGGGTAACTGGAACACTAAAAGATCGGCCAACTGACCATATTCTGGGAACTGGAGTAAACGGAGACAACGACGCGCACTATTAAATTGTGGGGTTTTACGTGCCAAAACCACTTTCTGATTATGAGCCACGCCGTAGTAGAGGACTCCGGAAATTTCGACCACCTGAGGTTCTTTAACGTGCACCTAAATCTAAGTACGCGGGTGTTCTCGCATTGCGCCCCCATCGAAATGCGGCCGCCGTGGCCGGGATTTGATCCCGCGACCTCGTGCTCAGCAGCCCAACACCATAGCCACTGAGCAACCACGGCGGGTGACGCGCACTATTCTCGCCACCTTCTCGTACCTAATTTTTGTAAGCGTCTGCGCGAAGTTCACCGAACTTTCTGTGCCATCTTGTAGTCATCCAGCTTTCCACTGCGGCGGTAAGCCCGTTCTGCGCGTCTTCTAATTGCTCTTAGACATTCATATTCCCCGTCGACTGCAGCGTATTCATTTGGAACAATGACTTGCTTTGTGCAGATCTTGTAAGACTCACACAATATGTTTGCAAAACTTTGAAAGTTCGGATTTTCGCCCAATGAGTTACTTAAATGGTGACGAAAACTTTGCCAATTAGTATATTTTGAGTAGCGTCGGGTCCCCTCACTGCGAATGAGGCGATGTTTTACCAGGATCGGAAAATTATCACTACCGTGCGTTTCTATGTCCGTTGACCATTCAACGCCATCAAGGAGGTCTTGTGAGCAGAGCGTAACATCTATACAGCTTGAGTAACGAAACCCCCATAAGAACGTTGGAGAGCTGTCATTTAACACGATCAGATTACTTTTTTCTGCGGCAGACTCTATAATGCTTCCACGGGAATCGTTATATTCACTGCCCCAGATGACGTTATGTGCGTTGAAGTCCCCACAAACCAGCACATGTGAGTTTGCGATACCAAACACATTCACAAGCTGTCTACTGATATTTTGCTAGAACATTGTATATAAAGACTGATCACTGTGATGCTTGTATTTCTAAAAGATATCTTGCATGCTACGAACTCCGCTATAATTAAATCGCTCGACCGTATTAAATAGGACGGCAGGTCCTTTCTCACGCATAACATCGCTCTGCTACTTCCAGCAATGCGCGATGATGTATATATAACATAGTCTGAAAGATGAAAATCATCTCGTACGCCTGACTCCTGTATACATAAAACAGGGAAGTTATGTTGAGCTAGTATTTTGCGAAAATCAGCTGACTTATTTCGAAGGCTATTAGCATTCCACTGAAATATGAAAACATTGTTGTAACGATTATTCATTGTAAGCCTGCCGTGGAGCTGTTGGTGGTTGTGGAAGCACCAACGATTACATAGAAAGCAGTGCTTTTACCTCTGGTAGGTTGTTTGCTTGTGGAATGGCCGGCACTGAGAATTACACGCAGAGCTGTGAATAGCACGGGCAGGATCATCTGTGCTACGGGTAAATTTAGACGCGTAATCACCGAACGACGCTGAAGCTCCATGCGTGCTCGAAGCAGGTCGCTGAAGAGTTGACTGAGATGGTCGCTGGGATGACTGGTGTGGTTGAGGCGAATGCTGAGGTAGTCGCTCAGATGTTAGATGAGGTTGTTGTGTCAATGGCTGAGGGCGTTGCTGAGAAGGTCGGCGAATTTCACTCGAAGCCTGGGCAAGATGAGTAGCATTCTCTGAAGGTACACGTATCATGTTGCTCGCTGTCAGAACATTGTCGACCTGAGTGCTTCAGAGCTGCAGAATAGTTTATATGGACCCCTTGCTCTTTTTCTTTGTTAGGAGTTGGAGGCGCGCATCTTACAACATCAAGGTTGGGTGGGAGCGCATTACGAGGAGGCAGTCTTCCGTATTTCAACTCATGTCTGCGTAACCTTGAGGCAGCTCTGCTCTGAGGGCACCCGGGGTAGGAAGCTGTATGGTTTCTGCCACAGTTAGCACACTTTGGCTGACACACAGACTTGCACTCTGAATGGTTGTGGTCTTCTGAGCATATCTTGCAGCGACGTTGACTGCGGCAGTTCTTCGATAAATGTCCAAATCCCTCGCAGGTGTAGCATCTTAGAGCAGGGCCATGATATTCTTCTACGGGGTGACTCGTGAAACATAAATGCACTCGTTGCGGCATTGGTTTGTCTTCTCTGAAATTGAGGATGACGGTTCTCAGAGGGCGTGATTCCACCGCTCCGTCTTCTTGGCAATTGTAGCGCGCCTGACGACGGGCAGATGTCACTCCAAAATCCTTTAGGAAGTCAACCAGTTGTTCTTCTGTATACTCAACTGGCACATGGCGTATCTTGCCAACATTCTTGGTATAAGATGCCGGAGTGAATGGCTTGACTTCCAAACCAGCCACTTCGCTCATCGACAGTAGATGTCTTGCAGATGAGACTGAAGTAACGCTGACAGAGAAACTTCCATCTCTATTCACGCGGTATGACTGCACCTTTTCCTTTGCCGCGGAAACAATTTCCGACGCAGCGAGGTTCGGATTCACTTGCCAGAAGTGGCGTCCTTCCTGTGAGGGTCGAAAAACAACTGGGATTCCCTCAGGCCGCTTCTTTTTATACGTTACCAAGGAGAACGGCGTTTCATCGCAGTCTATGTCTTCATCTTCACTTAGCTCATAGGTAGATGTTTTGTCGTCGTCAACCCGTGGTTTCTTGGCTTCACTTTCGCTTGTCTCGGCCATATTCACTGAATGTGCGCTGGAAGGTAGGGCAGCGTTGAAAACTAGCGTCGCCGGCTTGATGACATGGCGCGTGCTGTGGCACTTCCGAATGCGGCGCCGATTCTGCGGCACTCATGCGCCTAGGAACGCGCTGTCAGACATATGGCTCGTGCCGGTGTTCTTAGCTGCCTACCGCCATGGTAGGCGTAGATGCGCTGCGGAGCACAGCAAAACCACGCGATATTGTTCGTAATCTTTAGCACACAGGAATCCCACGGGATGTCTGTTCTCCCTGGACAACAGTGAAGTCTCAACACAGCACTGATTCTTCGAAGAAAACAGAAAATAATATCTCACCAAAGAAGCAGCGGCCGCTCGGAGGGACTTTTTTTTTTAATAAGTGTTTCTGAATTTTCTAAGTTTAGGCGCGTAGGTTTTCAGTTAGTGCACAATTTGCACGGAAAAGCGTTCTCAGTTCCATTAGCGCGGGTCCTGTGTGGACGGAAGGAAGCAGAAGGTTTATGACTGGGTTGCTCGTGTGTGTTGAGGGCGGCCGCGTTCTGACTTCTCTAGTAAGCGTGCGTGGAACTAGTTATTAGAAGACGCATTTTTTAAAGGGTTCTGCGGAGCGCGTAAGTTACGCAAGTTTAGTTGTTCGTTTAAGGTACGTGTCCTGTACATGGACTAGAGGAAGAAAGGTAAGCGCGATGAAACGTTTGCGTACGACGCAAGTACGAGTTCGGAATAGGGACCACAAAGCTAGCGCGATTGTGATTACGTACCTATGGAGTTGACCAGGCTGTTCAACGGCACCAGTACGTGCGATAAGTACGCCACTACGATAGGGTAAGAACAGGCTGTTCGTGAAGTTAGGCTGCTTAAGTTATGTTCGGGTATTGGCGGTTGAGAGCCTTCGGCTTAGTTCTGCGTAAACCTTTCCTCTTGTGCAGCCCGACGATTAGATCGGGTTAAACTCAGGGGGAACGTGAACGCTCGCTTTGGCAGCACAAAATTTTGGGGCCGAAATTTGGGGTTCCTATTTGAGCGGCTTGCACTGAAATTTTGATAGGAAGCCTGGTGGGTTATCAGCTGATTCCAGGTGTTTGCACGCTGAGTGGTATTGTGTTGCCGGGATCGACTCTTCTGTGCCAGTTGTGAGATTATTGAAGGCATTCCAAGTGCGCAGGAGTTGCAGAGAGCAAAGCCATATTCTTGCTCGCCAGCCATTCTCTTCCTGCCCAGCGGTTGTCAGCACTGGCCAGGAGAGATTTTTCGGACCATGGAGGAGCTGTTAGGATCGGCCTGCAGGGGTACTGCTCTGCAAAGCTATCTCAGCTCGCTGCAGGTGCTTCGATCGACCCGCGGTGGTGGCGCCCTTCAGAGAACCGGCGAAGACGACAGCGCTAACCGACCATGAACTTCCTTCGGAGAACTGGAGACTACGGCAACGATAATCCACCATGCGCCTTCTTCGGAGAGTCGGCGACGGCAGCAGGGCTGGCCACGTTTGGCGGACCGTGTATTGTTGGTTGATTTGCCGTGGTCTTCATGGTCTATTTGCAGCAAGAAGAGCTGCTCTAACAAAAGGGTGTTTTGCGATGAGTTTCCTCGGGCCCCAAGATTCGTCAGTCTGCTGACACCCATAGCGACTACCGAAGAAAGCCAGCTCTGGAATTAAGAGGTGCCGGCTGGGGCAAGCGTGACCATCTGGCTACGAGGGCCCGCTCAACTCGGGTTCTGGGAATTTTAAGTGCGTATGTGAGTGTGTGAGCCCTCCCTCTCAAAGGCGGGTCGACTCAACACCCTCTAGAGAACTTGTCGACTACGCCCCAACGACTGTGGAGGGTGTGATTGGACGAAGGTTGGACAGCAGTTCCCCCCCCCCCCCCCATAAGGATCTAGGGAGGACAGATGCTTCTGTTTGCCGGCTGCTAGGAGGGCGCTTGGCGCTCGTGTGCTGTGTGCTGTGCGCTTCGTGGTGGGTGCTTCGTGTTCCTTTTTGCAGTCATGCTGGGCTGTTGAAATGTATGTCCTGTTTCAATGTAAATATGTAAATATATCATATACTCTTAGTTCTCAATGAGAGCAAGTTCCTCCCTACAACCACGTCCCAAGCGTGGGTGAGTTGGACGACGGCATGGGCCAGCTACCACATAGTACAACCCCTACCACAACCCTTACAACTGGATGCCAGCGGTGAGATCGTCCTACAACCCTAACATGGCGCATGTGCATTAGTGACTAGGGAGAGAGAGAGAGAGAAATATCCGCGGCGAGGCGCGCGTTGTGACGTCATGTACCTCCTCGGAGCACTGCCACGGCGAAATCGCAAGTTCGCGCCCAGTAAAGCTTTCGCTTTAAAAACTTTTTCATCATCATCATCGTCGTGGCGGTGGCATGCCGCGTTGGCACCGCAGGCTTCTGCTGCTTGCTGGCTCGGGCAGCGCGTACGGCTATGGCACATTACTCGCAGCGCAAAACTCGAAGGATCGCTCAGTGTCGTTCAATTAAACATTGCTTTCGCATTCAGAACTCATAAGAAGTGCTTAGGTGTCCTCGGATTTTTAATTTTAAAAAGTTTAATTATGGGGTTTAACGTGCCAAAACCACTTTCTGATTATGAGGCACTCCGTAGCGGAGGACTCCGGAAATTTCGACCACCTGGGGTTCTTTAACGTGCACTTAAATCTATGTACACGGGTGTTTTCGTATTTCGCCCCCATCGAAATGCGGCCGCCGCGGCCGGGATTCGATCCCGCGATCTCGTGCTCAGCAGCCCAACACCATAGCCACTGAGCAACCACGGCGGGTTCCTTGGATTTTAAGGCGAAAGCCTTTCTAGGCTCTTGGTGAAGTTTGTGTCAGCAGACCTGACAGTCGAAGCGTCATCACGCCATATGAAGACAGATTAAAGAATGAAAACTAACAGTTCATTAGTGAATGATAACGTTATAATAGATATTGGTAGAGGTTAATAGTGACTTGTAATGACTACTAATGACTCCGAAATGACCAATATGTCTAACGACGGCTTGTAATGACCACAATTGATTAGAAATGTGTGGCAATGAGCAGTAATGACTACTACTTACTTGTAATGACTACGAAATGACCAATATGTCTAACGACGTCTTGTAATGACCACAATTGATTACAAATGACTAAAATGCTTACTAGTGAGCAGTAATGACTAATAATGATTGAAATTTCTAATGACTAGTAATGGCTATGAAATGACCAATATGTCTGACGACAACTTGAAACGACTACAATTGATTAGAAATGACTAAAATGCTTAGTAATGACCCATAATGACTAATAATGACTGAAGTGACTTGTAATGACTATGAAATGACCAATATGTCTAAGAACTTGTAACAACTACAATTGATTAAAAATGACTAAAAATGCTTAGTAGTGAGCAGTAATGACTGAAATTACTTGTAATGACTATGAAATGACCAATATGTCTAACGACAACTAGTAACGACTACAATTCATTACAAATGACTAAATGTGCTTAGTAATGACCAGTAATGACTAATAATGACTGGAATGGCTTTCGCCGTTCACCTCTTAAGAGGGATCTTAAGAGACCCTGTAATTTTTTCACTGTATGTTTGCAAGTTTCCAAATGCTACATGAGGAAAGATTAGATATAGGGATGGAATGTCTTGGGGACCTGTGGTTTGCAGTTGACAATGTCCTGTTTAGCAGTGCAGGAGGTGACTCGCAACGAATGATTGAGGAGCAGAAAAACTGAGGTAGCCAAGGTAGCTTTGAAGATTAATGAAGAAAAAAAAAGTTGGGACGCGATTGCACTTCCAGTGGAAGTCTTCCCGCGCGAGTTTAGGGTAAAAATGGGGCGGAGTCACTGGTCACGGCACTCCATCCTCTTGTGTGAGGGGAACATTCGAACTGCTTAATTTAGGCGCCCGTTTCTGCGGCGAGCGTCGGCACTGCCCCTCGTAACCTAGAGAACGAACACAGCGAAGGATGAAAGCGAACGCGGAGCGCAGTGCGCGGTAAATAAAAGGCGGCGATAGCGAAGAGTGCGCGAGGAGGAAAGTGGAGAAGGGTATGGCGAAAACGTAAAGCGTAGTGCCGTGCAAGGCGGGCTTTGCGGCGGCGATGGCTACGAGATGGCGTCAGAGTAGCGCGAGTCATCAGAAAACTTTGGTTTGGGATTTCATAGTGTTTTTTTTTATTTTTTATTGTTTAACTTAGGTAGGACATTAGGCAGTATAATAGCAAGAGCTTGGTGGCGCAACCCACCGCCCCCTTCCAAAGGGGACGCTCAGAACATCCATCCATCCATCGTCTGTATGGAAACAAAGCGCTGCATGAGCGGAGATCCGTATGCGACGGCTGCTGTGAATCGTGCCCACGCGCACGGCCGCTGGATAAAAAAAAAAGTGCGGGCTGCTATGGGAGCGAACGTGACAGCCGTAGTTGCATTCTCGGCCGCTTGGTTGGGCCGAACGGCGCTATAGCTCTCGGGGACGGGACTCGGTTTCCACGGGCGAAGGCGTTCGAAGCGCGTTCCTCACGCAATTTTCTATGCCGATCCGCACCTTTTTTTTATCCAGTGGCCGTGCCACACGTCACCCACGCGCCGTCTTTCGCGATCTCCCGATTAGCGAAGCAGTCGCGCCACATTTCGCTTCATTTGCAACATGCCGCACGAGTCAGATTGTCCGCGCCAGCCACTATATCGCGAAGTGAAAACGCGTATGCGGCTGCGCTCAAATTTCGCATTAAAGGTCAACTCCGGCGTTTTTTTAAGCATGTTAGGATATTGCCATCTTCAAGTGGCATTGACAGTCTTGTACCTGGTAGTGTGGTTCAATTTGCTTAGAAATTAATCAATAATTTTAAATACCCAATAAACGAGATAACAACACCGAAACGGGTAGCTGCTTCGTGTGATGTCGCAATGAGTTGATGACATCAGATCCTACACTACCATAATGTAAACACGCAGTACGCATGGCGCTAACGCCAAAGAAGCGAAGCTGATGATGTCTCCTGACGACACAGGGAGCTCTTGCAGATTTTCCGAACTGGACAGTGGCGGTGCAGTTTCTGACGTCACAAACACAGGGTGGCCAGTAAAAAGTCGAGCCGGGAACGCAACCATTCCTTAAAATTTATTTTCAGGAAAACTAAATGACTTGCAGCCATATTGTTTGTCACAGATAATCAGAGTAAAAGAGAACGTATATTCAAAATTTTATCAAGCTCAGTGGACATCGAAAAATCGCAGGAGTTGCCCTAAGGAGTATATACTAATCGTCCGTGATATTTTTTTTTTCTTGTTGGTTTCGATTGTTTCCTTATTGTCTATAGAGGCACCAATAATCTGCATTTACATTACTGCAACGATTAAATGTCTTAACCGCGCGAATTACGCATTCTTTGCTGCACCATCTTTGGGATCAGCCCATGTACATTTTGACTGTACTATATTTAGAATCGGCGCACATTTTGACGTATGATGGTTAAGTAACCTTAAACAATTTCTCTGGTTTTGCATCCCAAAACTACGACCTGATTATGAGGTGTGCCATTCGTGGTGTAATAATGTCGGTATTCTGTGCCAGAGACCATCTTCGAATGTGGCCGTAGAACGATATATATATATATATATATATATATATATATATATATATATATATATATATATATCGACATATCGGCCCACGAAAAAGGCTTACAATCACGTAAAAGCGGTGCCAATTTTTTCGTGAGCCGATCCCGAAAGAGTCTTTAGCAAGCGTGATTGGCAGTCAGCCTCTTGAAGCAGTAAACGAGCGCACTTATTCTGACCAAGGTAGTCACAGGGGACATTGATCATGAGACAACTCCAGACAAAAATGGGTTAGAGCACATCTGGTAGACAATAAAATGGCAGATTACCAATATACTTCAGAAGTATGCATTTTGCCATATCACTGGGTAGCCAAATATTCTATCAGAAACAAAGAAGTGGAGTCTGGTACATCTTGTAACACTAATGTGGGCTATTAGAGCAACAGAATGGATTATAAGGCAAGGAAACAGTTGAGGGCTGCAGTAAATTAAGTGGCAAGACAAGGGTTTCTGCAATCACAGGAGGTGGTGAACACAGGAGATGGATAACTGGAGATCGTTGTAAGAGGCCTTGGTCTTGCAGTCGACCTAAATAGGTTGATGCAGTGCTTGTCATGGGTACTTTGTCCAGTTCCCTGCAGTGTTTATCAAGTCTGTTGGAGCAGAGAAAGGTCAAAGCACACGGAAAAATATTCAATTTCTTTGAGCATTCCAAACTGATACCATAATAGCCAAGGTATAGGTGCTTAAAGCAAAGAAACTGCTGCAAGCGCTCTGTACAACCTCCCTTAAAGTGACTGACAGCCGATATACGTATTTAGTAAGCATACTTTTTCGATCTGAGCAGCCTCTAAAAAAGTAAGAGTCCTTCCTCCAGCAATGCTGCAGTAAGAAGCGAGAGCGATGTCGATAGTCCGCCTCGCAAATTGTGAAAGCCGCCCACGTTCTGCTTACATGGGAGTGAGTAACATGTGGTTATAACCACCTACATTTTTACCTTTTCAAGCACTTTTGAAAATAAAAAGCAGGTGCAATAACTTTGCGTTGTACAGACATTTCTTAAATTTATACCGCGTTTTTCCCAAAGTACACGCTGTACGTCATCGCTGGCTGGCCCCCGTCATCGTTGTTCTGTCGATTAAAAAATTAAATTATGGGGTTTTATGTGCCAAAACCACTTTATGATTATGAGGCACGCCGTAGTGGAGGACTCCGGAAATTTCGACCACCTGGGGTTCTTTAACGTGCACCTCAATCTAAGTACACGGGTGTTTTCGCATTTCGCCCTCATCGAAATGCGGCCGCCGTGACCGGGATTTGATCCCGCGACCTCGTGCTCAGCAGCCTAACACCATAGCTTGTTCTGTCGATAGGCAAGCCAAGCCAACTCATCAAAAACGAAGGTGGAGGCAGCGCTACTTTTCTGCTCACTACAAAAGAAAGCTTATCTGCACATTCCCCCCCCCCCCCAAGTCAGGAAAAACTTACAATGAAAAGTATACTGCATTTCAATACTAATAAAAAGACCAGGAACTACGTACACTAGTAGAAGGTCACGTGGTGGACCTCTTATGCAGCTTCATGTTTATGATGGGTGGGGCGCCAAAAGTCATGTTTCGCGACTTTTAGTGACAAAATAAAAATATAAATCCGCGTTTAAAAAGAAAAACATGGCTCGTTTTAGCCACTACGATAAACAATCTTTCCATCAGCAGGGTTATCTCGATTCATGTTCCGGGTGGTTGTCTGTCCCTTTAATGCTCATCTTATTACCTCACATCTTCCAGTCTTCGCGAAGCCCCTGCAACAACTTTCTGCCTTGGAAAGTGATTTTTTTCGCTCTTCCGCGAACGTATATGGGGTTCCAGCAAGTACGGACGCAAGCACAAAACAAGAAGAAATGCTCGCGTCCGTACTTGCTGGGACCCCTTATACATTCACCATGCACCAACTGGCCCAGCAAACCACACTACTAAACTGCTATGCCGTATTTATTTATTCGTTGAAAAGAGAAGCGTACAATCATAGCATTCTATCGGTGTTAACATATAGGGCAGAAACTTGGAAATAAACAAGGAAGCTAGAGAACAAGTTAAGGAGAGCACAAAGAAAGATGGAATGAAGAATGTTAGCCGCAACGTTAGCTGGGCAGGTCATGTAATGGGTAGGGTAGATAAGTGGTGGACCACTTTTTCATCCACTAGAATTGCAGAATGGGTGCCATGGGAAGGTAAGCACAGTCGAGAACGGCAGAAAACTAGGTGAGGTAATGAAATTAGGAGACTTGCAGGCTCAAGTTGGAATCAGCTAGCGCAAGACTTCAAGATCACGGGAAGAGGCCTTCGCAATGCATCATCATCATCATAATCAGCAGCCTGGTTAAGCCCACTGCAGGGCAAAGGCCTCTCCCATACATCTCCAACTACCCAGGTCATGTACTAATTGTGGCGATGTTGTGCCTGTAAACTTCTTAATCTCATCCACCCACCTAACTTTCTGCCGCCCCCTGCTACGCTTTCCTTCCCTTGGAATCCAGTTTGTAACCCTTAATGACCATCGGTTATCTTCCCTCCTCATTACATGTCCTGCCCATGCCCATTTCTTTTTCTTGATTTCAACTAAGATGTCATTAACTCGCGTTTGTTCCCTCACCCTATCTGCTCTTTTCTTATCCCTTAACGTTACACCCATCATTCTTCTTTCCATAGCTCGTTGCGTCGTCCTCAATTTAAGTAGAACCCTTTTCGTAAGCCTTCAGGTTTCTGCCCCGTACGTGAGTACTGATAAGACACAGCTGTTATACACTTTTCTCTTGAGGGATAATGGCAACCTGCTGTTCATGATCTGAGAATGCCTGCCAAATGCACCCCAGCCCATTCTTATTCTTCTGATTATTTCAGTCTCATGATCCGGATCCGCGGTCAGTACTAAGTAGATGTATTCCCTTACCACTTGCAGTGCTTCGCTACCTATCGTAAACTGCTGTTCTCTTCCGAGACTGTTAAACATTACTTTAGTTTTCTGCAGATTAATTTTTAGACCCACCCTTCTGCTTTGCCTCTCCAGGTCAGTGAGCATGCCTTGTAATTGCTCCCCTGACTTACTAAGCAAGGCAATATCATCAGCGTATCTCAAGTTACTAAGGTATTCTCCATCAACTCTTATCCCCAAGTCTTCCCAATCCAGGTCTCTGAATAACTCTTGTAAACACGCTGTGAATAGCATTGGAGAAATCGTATCTCCCTGCCTGACGCCTTTCTTTATTGGGATATTGTTGCTTTCTTTATGGAGGATGACGGCGGCTGTGGAGCCGCTATAGATGTCTTTCAGTATTTTTACATATGGCTCGTCTACACCCTGATTCCGTAATGCGCATGCCTTCATGACTGCTGAGGTTTCGACTGAATCAAACGCTTTCTTGTAATCAATGAAAGCTATATATATAAGGATTAGTCATATTCCGCACATTTCTCTATCACCTGATTGATAGTGTGAATATGGTCTATTGTTGAGTAGCCTTTACGGAATCCTGCCTGGTCCTTTGGTTGACAGAAGTCTAAGGTGTTCCTGATTCTATTTGCGATTACCTTAGTAAATACTTTGTAGGCAACGGACAGTAAGCTGATCGGTCTATTATTTTTCAAGTCTTTGGCATCCCCTTTCTTATGGATTAGGATTATGTTAGCGTTCTTCCAAGAATCCGCTACGCTAGAGGTCATGAGGCATTGCGTATACAGGATGGCCAGTTTTTCTAGAACAATCTGCCCACCATCTTTCAACAAATCTGCTGTTACCAGATCCTCCCCAGCTGCCTTCCCCCTTTGCATAGCTCCAAAAGCTTTCTTTACTTCTTCCGGCGTTACTTGTGGGATTTCAAATTCCTCTAGACTATTCTCTCTTCCTTTATCATCGTGGGTGCCACTGGTACTGTATAACTCTCTATAGAACTCCTCAGCCACTTGAACTATCTCATCCATATTAGTAACGATATTGCCGGCTTTGTCTCTTAACGCATACATCTGATTCTTGCCTATTCCTAGTTTCTTCTTCACTGCTTTTAGGCTTCCTCCGTTCCTGAGAGCATGTTCAATTCTATCCGTATTATAGTTTCTTATGTCAGCTGTCTTACGCTTGTTGATTAACTTCGAAAGTTCTGCCACTTCTATTCTAGCTGTAAAGTTAAAGGCTTTCATGCATTGTCGTTTCTTGATGAAATCTTTCGTCTCCTGCGATAGCTTACTGGTATCCTGTCTAACGGAGTTACCACCGACTTCTATTGCACACTCCTTAATGATGCCCATAAGATTGTCGTTCATTGTTTAAACACTAAGGTCCTCTTCCTGTGTTAAAGCCGAATATCTGTTCTGTAGCTTGATCCGGAATTCCTCTATTTTCCCTCTTACCGCTAACTCATGGATCGGCTTCTTATGTACCAGTTTCTTCCGTTCCCTCCTCAAGTCTAGGCTAATTCGAGTTCTTACCCTCCTATGGTCACTGCAGCGCACCTTGCCGAGCACGTCCACATCTTGTATGATGCCAGGGTTAGAGCAGAGTATAAAGTCTATTTCATATCTAGTCTCGTCATTCGGGCTCCTCCACGTCCACTTTCGGCTATCCCGCTTTCGGAAGATGGTATACATTATCCGCATGTTATTCTGTTCTGCAAAGTCTACTAATAACTCTCCCCTGCTATTCCTAGTACCTATGCCATATCCCCCCACTGCCTTGTCTCCAGCGTGCTTCTTGCCTACCTTGGCATTGAAGTCGCCCATCATTAGTCGCCCATGAAGTCGCCCATCAGTACAGTGTATTTTGTTTCGACCTTACCCATCGCCGATTCCGCGTCTTCATAGAAGCTTTAGACTTCCTAGTCATCTTGACTGGATGTAGGGGGTACACCTGTACGACCTTCAATTTGTACCTCTTATTAAGGTTCATAACAAGACCTGCCACCCTCTCGTTAATGCTACAGAATTCCTGTATGTTACCACCTATATTCTTATTAATCAGGAATCCTACTCCTAGTTCTCGCCTCTCCGCTAAGCCCCGGTAGCACAGGACGTGCCCGCTTTTTAGCACTGTATATGCTTCATTTGTCCTCCTAACTTCACTGAGCCCTATTATATCCCATTTACTGCCCTCTAATTCCTCCAATAGCACTGCTAGACTCGCCTCACTAGATAACGTTCTAGCGTTAAACGTTGCTAGGTTCAGATTCCAATGGCGGCCTGTCCGGATGCAGGGATTCTTAGCACCATCTGCAGCGTCACAGGTCTGACTGCCGCCGTGGTCAGTTGCTTCACAGCTGCTGGGGACTGAGGGCCGGGGTTTGATTGTTGTACTCATACAGAAGGTGGTGGCCAAGTACTGCACCAGGGTTGCCGATCCTGCTCTGGAATGCAGTAGACATAAAAACATTTGAAGGCCGAATCCACTCTGTGAAGGTGGATTGCCAGCGAAGCTGTTACCATCTACTTAACCTATTATAGTCTAACGAATGAAATGAGTACGTCGTGAAGTGCAGGGTATAACCCGCGATGGAATCATCTTCACCGCGTACATTTCGCCGGGCACTTCCAAGGCCGACGTAGAGCGGTTTATGCGAACGCACCTCGCGGTGTTGGCGATAGATAACACGTACTACGCCTTTCGTCATCGTGGGGGACTTTAACGTCGACATTTCGAAACAGGAAAACAAGTGGTTCTAGGCTTCGAGGGAGGCAACGAAGTCGTCTGCATGTCGATCGGTACGTTGACCACCTGTCCTTTGATGCCGAACATCCCGCCTCTGTGAGAGATGCACCTGATCGACATGAACGGGATCCGCGGTGCAACCACCCGTTCTTCGACAACGTTCAGCGGGGGCAGATGCGGCGGAATCGGAGGGTACGAATATCCGCGAGTCTTGGAAAGGAGAGGCAGTTTACCTTCGAGTAGAGAATCCTTGCAGGTCATACACGGCCACTCCAGGGATCCCTCACGCACGGTGAACCCCTTGCCGCACGTGTGCGTGTGCGCTATGTGTTTTTTTGCGCTAAATCGTCGATTTCTAGAAAGCCGAGTTTTCTGTGGACCGCCACGCAAGAATCGCCGGTTGGTAGAGGTAAACAGCTTCGCTGTAAAGTAGGCTGATGATGGTTTGTTACAATATAGGCAGATTTTTTTTCTTCAAAAATGTTACCCAAAATGATCCATCGACCTATGTCCATGGTCCAAGAATCTCTACTTATATTTGTGAATAAAACTAGCAGAAATACTGTGCTAATGAAGTTCCTCCGTCACACCTGCTGTTCCAGCAGCACTGGTGGCAGTTGCACTGGTGTAAGTCGTAAGTCGCCTTAATTGCTTCCCTCGTCCATACCCAACCCCCGACACAATCAGGCCTCTCTAACTCCACTCCACCCCCCCAGACGGAATCTCCCAGCTCACCTCCCAGGAAAAAACAGCGAACCACACAGGAAATACCACCCCCTCAGTTGACAGACATAGATGCCAAACTCGCAGCGCTTGAGGCTAAATTCGATCGTAAACTACAAGAACTCGAAACACGCCTCGAGACTAAACTCACTCACCTCGTAGAAACCCTCACGGAGAAATTACAGCAACGCATGGATGTTATGCTTAACAGGATGCTCGAAAACATAGAACACCGCTTCACACACATGCGCCCTTCCATACCCTCGCAACCCACCCTTCAGCCTACACAATTCACCCCTCCTAACCAACACATTCCAATGGACACGCCACTAACCCCCCCCCCTCTCCGCCCCCCCCCCGCGCTCCAGTATGGCGGCGCGGGGAAATAACCTACAAATTCTAACTTGGAATTGCCGTGGATTCCGCGGCAATCGTGCATCTCTGCAGCTTTTACTTCCTACACTCACTGCTCAGCCCCAAATACTTTTACTCCAAGACGCTGCACATTGCGCAACACTTCCCAGCTATACCTCGGTACATTCGGACGCCACAGACAAACCCAGGGCGTCCACACACATACACCGTAGCATCACTCACAGGGTACACCATATCGCTTCAGATACGCCCTGCGTGATCACTGAAATCATACACCATAAACACCCGTTACCATCCATATTTATTGTCAACATTTATCACCTCTCATCACACCCGATGGCTTCTCTAGAGACCCTACTTCGATCGGTCCACCGGCTGGCAGGAAAGCACCCCCTGTTAGTCGGCGCAGACTTCAACAGTCAACATACAGACTGGGGATACAAAACAACAACACACCGAGGTCGCAGGCTCTGGCTGCTCCTCCAGAACCTCAACCTCACCGTACACAACAACTTCCTGACGCCCACTCGGGTCGGCAATAGCGTCAGTATGGACACCAGCCCGGACCTGGTGCTGACCCACTCTCTCCGAGGCGTCACCTGGACCAGAACACAATACACACTAGGCAGTGATCATTACATTATACAGGTCACTGTCCCATACAAACAACCCTGTCACACTTACTTGACACACAAACTCATAAACTGGGACTCTCTCCGCACCACTCGGGCGGCCCGCTTTGATACTCCCTATTCCGATATCGACACCTGGGTGAAATCACTCCAGGATGGCGTCCAACGCAACACAAAAATCATAGAAACCCCTACAGAAACCCCTACATTAGACACCCGACTCGCCCACCTCTGGGAGGCCTATCACAGCCTCCTAGAACGGTGGAAGAAGAATAAACTAAACAGGACACTTAAAAAGCGGCTGGCCGCGCTGCAAACCCAAATCCAACAACATGCTGAGGAGCTCTGCCGGTCCAACTGGGGCCAGATATGCGACGGCATTGCTGGGAACCTGTCCACCAAGCGGGCCTGGCAACTCCTCCGCCACCTTATAGATCCGACGGAGACAAAAACAGCAACACAACACCATGTAACAAGACTCATCCACGCACAGATAGACAACCCTGACAGCCTTATAGACACACTTCAAAAAACCTACACCTCCCCAGGCACACCGACTCGCTTGCCTCCCTATACAGGGCAGCCCAACCCCACACTCGACATGGACATAACGGAGACGGCAGTCAGAACGGCCCTCCTGACTCTCCGTACCAGCTCCGCACCTGGCGCCGACCAGGTAACCAAATCCATGCTTCGTAATCTGGATGATCAATCCATCACACAGATTACGGACTACTTCAACCAGTGTTGGAGGGAGGGCACCCTCCCCCAGTCCTGGCGTCACGCGAAGGTCATTTTCATACCCAAACCCAATAAACCACTTACATTCCAAAACCTTCGCCCGATCTCGCTAACCTCATGCCTCGGAAAGCTTTTCAAGCATGTAGTATTATCGAGATTCACACAACACATGGCGGAAAACGACCTTTACCCTCATAGCATGGTGGGCTTCCGCCCCTATTTATCCGCACAGGATGCCATGCTACAACTTACGCACGACATTTCCGACCCCCTTATCCCGGGTCACACAAAGGCAGTCTTGGCTTTGGACCTCTCCAAAGCCTTTGACCGCGTAGAACACCAAGCGATCATGACTGCCCTCTCACCACTGAATGTAGGTGCACGTACGTACACCTACATTCAAGCATTCCTGACCGACCGCACGGCTGAGATACATTTTGGTCCACTCACCTCCCTCTCTTTTACTTTACGGAGTGTTGGCACCCCGCAAGGGTCCGTTCTCTCCCCCTTTCTATTTAATATCACCTTAATCCCCCTGGCCCGACAATTGGCAATCATACCCCATCTCAAACACACCCTCTATGCCGACGACATCACGCTGTGGACTACCCACGGCAGTGACGGCGACATAGAGGACACTCTTCAGTCTGCAGCCACCCTGACCCAAAATTATGCGGCCAGTGTCGGTCTTCCTTGCTCCCCAGAAAAATCCGAACTACTACTCATCAGACCTCGTAATCGCTGCTCCCCACACTCCCCCATGACGATCGATCTGGACGGACGCCCAGTGCCGGAGGTTGAAACCCTCCGCATACTGGGACTCCATATCCAGAGTGATGGTAAAAACACCACCACCCTCAAAAAACTCAAGCACATTGCAGGTGCGATTTCACACCTCATTGGCCGGGTTTCAGCCCACCACAGAGGCATGAAGGAGCGCGACCTATGTCGCTTCATCCGTGCCTTCGTCCTCAGCCGTGTGCTTTACACAACCCCATATTTACACTTAACCCGACACGATACTAATGCCCTAGATGCCTTAATACGCAAGGCGTACAAAGTAGCACTAAAACTACCCCTTAACACACCCACAGACCTACTACTCGGCCTGGGCCTCCACAACACTATCGGGGAACTTGTAGAAGCCCACCGACAGGCGCAATACATTCGCCTGACACAGACATCCACTGGGCGGCACATCCTGGACTCCCTCGGGATCCGGATACCGGCCAACGACCCTACACCACTCGTCCCCACGCCACATCCACCGTGAGTTGCTTATTAAGCCGCTCCCGAGGAACATGCACCCACAACATCACGAGGAGCGCCGCCGAGCTCGAGCTAAGGCGCTCCATCACTATTACGGCCCCGAACCGGACGCCGTATGGGTGGACGCCGCATGCATGGGAGAGCAAGCGGTTGCCGCCGTGGTGGACTCCTCCCTCTCCCTGCTCATCACACTACCCCTCCCCTCACACACTTCCCCAGAAGCTGCAGAGGAAGCTGCGATTGCCATTGCCATCACCCATACGGAAGCCCGGTACATAATAACAGATTGAAAAACAGCTATACTAAATTTTGCACGAGGCCGAGTCCATGTTCCTGCTTTTTGCATACTGGACTCGCCCATTGCACTTCCACCCCGCCATGTGGAGCTGATATGGGTGCCTGCGCACTCCGGGAATCCCGGAAACGAGGCTGCCAACCTTTTAGCCCGAGTTCTATTAACCGGGCTCAGGTGCCTCCGATCCGGGATTCACGAAGGAGCGCATGCACTCTTTCAGCGATCTGACGCAGGCTTATAGAGCCGCGCGTCAGATCTACCCCCCACCTCACCCATCCCTAGACAACAGACATGCGACACTTTGGAGGCGACTCCAGACCCGCAAACTCCCCTCCCCTGTTACCCTATCCCATTACCATCCCTGTTTCCCCACCCCCGCCTGCGCCCTCTGTCCCGAACCGTTCGCATCCGCCATCCACATCCTCTCGCTTTGCCCGGCGGACCCTCCCCCGCGAGGCCTGGAGCACCTGACATCGTGGGAGGACTGGGAGACCGTGCTCCGCTCAGAGGACCCGGCAACGCAGACCATCGCGACCAGCCGGGCTGCCAGTGTTATGGACCTACGGAACATAAACACCTGAGTGGAGTACGGTCGTACGGGGGCCCAGGGGCCTGCGTGCCCCGAACACCTTTGTTTGATTAAAATTTTTAACAATTGGTGTACATGATGTATACAAGGTGTTTCACGTAACTTGTGCCAAGGATATAAGTGGTTAGCCGCAGCTGAATGGAACTAATGGCATATGGTTTGCCATCACACGTGGCGCTCCTTAGAGTCTTTTTTAGATTCAGCTGAATTAGTTAATTAACTAAGATAAATTATGCACAATTTTTCATATTCACTTTAGGACCAAGTGCGTTTTGTTGTGTTGTAGAGGGGGTTCAGAAACGACCGATCCAATTTCTTGTGACAACGTACAGTCGCAATCAAAAATACGCGGCGCACGGCTCCGGGCGCAGGAGCGGCTGCGGGGCCACACCGCGACGCTGCTATCAGGGACTTTACATCGGGCTACATCGGACTAGAGTTACTGTATATGCTACCGAAGGCTACCTTTGGTAGCATATACAGTAACTCTACATCGGGCTACATCGGACGCCTGCTTTGAGGGTGCACCGAGTGACGCCAATCTTCGCCCTCACTCTCGTGCGGCCAAGTCACGCGCTTGATAAATTTCAAGTGCGGCGTTCGGCTGTTTCGCAGCTGATGGTCAGTGCACAGGACGGTGCTTTCCATAGAGTTTTATATTTATTTAGAAACTCTATGGTGCTTTCATTTTGCTTCGTTTGCCGTGCTGCCGTAGTTCTTGGCACGGCGGCGGCGGACGGCTGCTTCCGGGCACGGCTGGAAGGTTCGGACGGTTTCTGGAATGTGAGCCTAGTACGTAACGCTTTCGCCTTAAACGAGAATGGAACATTAGTCAGGACGGGCGTTGACACCAACAAAGTGGTGGCCCTTTGCTTGCCACTCCTATACACCAATGCCTTGCCATGGCGCTCTTCGTTGAGGGCCTGCATGCAGGTGCGCCGTCCGTTCAAACGCCAAGCACGGAAGCGCGGCACACAAGATCGCGAGGCTCACGTAAACATGGAACCAAATCGGCCACTGTCAGGCATACGTTCCGTGCGCTTAGCC
This sequence comes from Dermacentor andersoni, assembly GCF_023375885.2. NCBI lineage: Eukaryota > Metazoa > Arthropoda > Arachnida > Ixodida > Ixodidae > Dermacentor > Dermacentor andersoni. Next base: position 149,462,835 of record NC_092814.1, read on the forward strand.
GAACGGCCGAACGCGAGCTGGCGCGGTAAGGAAGGCAAGCGCGCACTGATGAACCTTCTTTCAACTGACCGTCAGCCATAACATAATATAGTAAACGTTTACTATATATGTTACTTTATGCATCAGCTGCGAAACAGCCGAACGTCGCACTTGAAATTTATCAAGCGCGTGATTCGACCGCACTAGCCCGATGTAAGCACCTTAAACTTCGTAAAGTAGAACCACGCTTTGAATAATGCCGCCTCATCCTCGCGCGCTCTGGCCGATGCCGCGTCGCTATTGGCCTAATGGCATAACGTGGGCCCTCGCGGCGGCTTCGTTTGTTTATGGTGGCTAGTAGCACTGGTGCTAGTAGCCACCATAGTTTGTTTACAGTCGCGCTTCAGCGCCATTTTTGCTTGAGAAGCGTCTACGGAGGGGCAAGGAGGGCATGATGGCGCCGTTGCTGTTCCATGTTTTGGTTTGCGAACGCCTTGAACTAAGTTTTGTGGCAAGTGCGACGTCGCTTCACGGCATTTTCTATCACCGTAACCTGCTGCGCCGTCGTATCCCAAAATAGTTTCAGCAAAAACAAGAATTAAGCTGTTCTCGATACCGTCCGGTAAGCGCTAGGGTTAAGAAGAAAGACATGGATTAATCGGATTGGGAGGGAGAACTTCAGACCAACATTCTCCCGCACGACTGTAGAGGTAGTTGCGAGTCTCTCATGGTATGTGTCAGGCTTGCGTAATTTGTTGCGGGTCATAACGGAGTAGATATTGCACAGTTCACTGAGGAAGTTGCCATTTGTCTGCACACTTTAACACGATTCCTACTCGACGTGTACCTTGTTTATTTAAGCAGTACGTGGTTGCATTTTGTGCGCTTAATCGTATTGTACGCCAGCCGGCTTGAATTCGCGGGCACGCGAGGCTGCGTGCGATAACGTACGTGATTACGAAACCTTTAGGGTTCAGCGCATTCCTTTTGATAAAATTTGAGGCTCGAGTGTGAAAACTCATCTTAGGAATGCATCTCTGCATTTTGTGGTTACTCACTAGCCTTATTTAGAGCGAATAGCTTTATTCGCCTCTTTTTTTCGTGTTCGTCATTGGCGGTCGCCCAATGGATTTGCGATATTAATGAAAAGTCTGCGTGCTCTCCCGAAATGCGTTCGTCGCCGAACGACAGCATCATAGGTCTTTGAGACGTAGGTGTTAATTCTTGTGGGTAGGTTAAGATGTGGCAACGCTTCTCGAGCAAAAATGGTGCTGATGCACGGCGCGAGGGCCCACGTGATGCTATTAGGCCAATAGCGACGCGGCGTCGGCCAGAGCGCGCGAGGAGACGGCATTCTTCAAAGCGTGGCATTACTTTACGACGTTTAAGGGGTTTTAAGGAGAGGCCCTACCCCCTCTGCGCGCTAGGAGAAAAGTGTGGAGGAAATTACGCAGTAGGTTCTCCTTTCTTTTGCTGTTTTTTTTATTTCTTTGCTGTAGTGGCCACGCCTTCCGGGCCATAATGGCGGCTTTGTTTTTGTTCTGTGCGCTCACACGTGTTGCTCCGTAGGTTTCGTACCGTGGCAAAGGCGCCGTGCGGGCAGGTTCGCGTTGGTCTCCGCGTTTTGTTGCGCTGCGTTATCTGGACCGTGCTCTACCGCATGTTGCTGTGGCCAGGTGGGACAGGAGGAACTAAAGTTCGTGAAATGAACGCGCATGCAACGTTGTACGCAATGTACCGCGCCACGGCAATGGCAACGGACGAAGGAATATCCGCGGAAAATTTTGCCTTCTTTGGCGGAATCATGCTAACGCGCTAACGATTGTTTAGTATTGCTGCAGAGCGCGCGCGTCCGAGCAGCCCGGTTGCGTGCAGCGCAGCGCGGTTTCGCGAGAAATGTAAACAAGAGAGGAGAGCTGGCCCGAATAGAGTCACTGGAAAAAATTTCAGAGTACCGCAAAGTCGGGATTTGACTGGCAACACTGAGCGGCCACCGCCATATACCTTCCAAGCCGACTGCGTCGCGTGGAGGCCGCCGTGTTGGAAGAGCTTGATATTCGGTGACACATCGGGTTGAGTGTTTAATGAAGTACAAATACTTTGTGCCCGGAGATAATGGTTGCTAAGAACGAAAAGAAAACGTTATTTTGTGCGAAGTAATGCAGCCGGCGGTTCTTTTGCACTCCGATCGTGTTTACTGCTGGAACTGTGCTACGATTGTGGGCAGCAGCTTAGCGCTGCTATCGGGAGCTTATGCACGCGTTTTTTTCCCTTCCGCGGAGCGAGCTACGTAGGAAACATTAGAGACTTTTAGCTCAGCGGGTTTACGTTTCGCTCCGCTCGCGGTCTCCACCGTTGCGCCAGCGGAGCGGCTCGCGAAAAAAACAGTTTTAGCCCGGCGGATCACTCACCCGCTCGAGCGGGGTAAAGAGCGGGGCGCTCTGCTGCCCCACCTAGTGGTCCGAATAGGAGTTACTGAGAAATGAACTTGAATTACACTTGCTTTTATAATGCAAGAAATGTCGAATAAAGATATATTACATGTTCTCAGTACATTATTTGTTAATAATGTACTGAGTACTAATGTACGGGTCAGCGCCGCAGTCGCCGTCGTCGATGCAGAACTGCGGCGTTCATGTTCGGGGCTGCCATCTTGCATTTCCCATACACGCCCGCGCGCGCTTACGCACGCTCGCGCGTTGCGTATACCCTCCGCTGGGGAGTGCTTTCCAGCGGGCGTAGCTCCGTAAAACCGCTGGCCGCCTCAGCGTGGTGCGCATGCGCAGTCGCGTCCCCGCTCGCCCGCTCCGCTCCGCTGGCCGTAAACCCGCTGGGCTAAAACTCTCTATTTCGTCACTTCGAGCCGGAATGAGGCAAGCTTGTGCTTTTGGGCATGAGCATTGTGGACCGCCGTCGGCTTCTATTGAATGTTTCCAAGCAGGACGAAACTAACACCTGACAGTGTCATATCGGCACGTACGTTCATTGTATAATTTCACAAGCTAAATCGGGTACATTTATTTAGTTTGTAATCGGATACCGCGCGTTCTCGACTCTGCCCGGCGACTTCGTCCGCCGTATACGCACGACACACTGCGACTGCCGTGTGCGCACCGGTGTTTGGCCGTGATCGTAAGACGATCTGTGCGCAGCAGGCGTAAAAACCAACTTCGATTACCATTTTGCGCACTAAATCTTGTGGAAGGCCAATATGAGCCATTTGCGTTATTACAGCAACGTATATGTACTTCTGTACACTGATAATGCCCGAGAGTTTGCTACATTGCAATTTATGAACGCGGCTGTCTAGTGCGTCCATGAGCGGCTACTCTTAACTTATTTATGACTGTTTTCTTAGACTGCGAAGATATGCTGCCTGTGTAAAAAAAAAAGCAGGAACGCCGGCTGGTGACGCAGCACATTTCTTTTCTAAATTACATAGGCGATGTATAAAATTCTTGTGCTTTCCGAGCGGTTTATGTAACATGCATAGTGACAGAGTGAAACTAAAGCTACTGGGTGTTCTGTTGTTTTGTATTTCTTGTTATGCATCAAGCACAACAGTATTTGTGTATGTACCGTAGCATTTCAACATAAAACATAATATGTATGCTGACTTCAGTTATTGCATGTGCTCGGCTTACAAGCTCAAAATTTGAAGCATGTGTTTTGAATACCACCTGGCCATTGGTCTCAAGCTCGAAATGCGTATGTATAAATGAGCAAAGGATAAGTGGAAAAAAGGAAGTATCATGGGCCTCGTATTGACCAGGTTTTTTATTGACTGCGATCGTCATGATCTGCGAAAAACAAGTGCGATATGGGTCGAGTGACTCGAGGCGAAAGCGCGCGGAGAAATCATGCGAGTACCTGGTGCACGTGAGGACGTGGAATTCTCGCGCGACAAGTGTGCCTTCGCGTGCCACGAGCACGGAATAACCGCCTGTGTTGAGCAACAAACGCGTACACGTGTACCCGCGTCACGCGTGCAATACGCGAACGATCCCTACAATGAACTCCTATTATCGTAGCATCGCTAACACCGCGAGCACTTCGCTTAAGTATCTTCTAAAACAGTGCCGAAAAGCACAAGAAAGGTGTACTTATACCTCGCACACGCGGGTGTTTGTTGTAGGCTTGAAATTCTCCCGGCCGGTTCTGTCACCACGCAGAACGACTCTCTCGGTCATTTTTCCCGGCCGGAATCTAGAAGAAAAAGTCTTTCCAGACTCAGTTCGGTTGCTGCATCCGAAGGCGCAGCAGCCAGGCACGATTTCCTTGCAACCAAATTCGAGCGCGACAATCGGAACACAAAAAAACGTCGGGAACCTGCGCTACCTGCGCTCTAACTCAGCCGTCCCGCCCGGCGCTTGGAAGGTGTATGGCGCCCCAGAGGTCACGTGGCACGGTTGGGCCAATGAACGCGCCGGCGGCGCGGGGAAAACGAATGCGGTACTCTGAAATTTTTTCCAGTGACTCTAGGCCCGAAGGCGGAGCAACGCCATCTTCCGGCTTCACTTTAGCTTCACAAAGAGTGACGTCAGGGCCTCTCCCGAGTTTCCTTACTGCATGATATACAGTAACTGTATAGCCTCTAGCCCAATGTAGAGTTACTGTATATGCTACCACAGGTAGCATATACAGTAACTCTAGCCCAATGGAGATAGCAGCGCCGCGGTGTGGCCCCGCAGCCCCTCCTGCGCCCGGGGTCGTAGGCCGCGCATTTTTTATTGTGACTGTACATGCTGCATGGCGATTTTTTTCAGCGTTAGATGAAAGCTTACGAAATATGAAATAAGATCACGTGACTGAGCTTGTGCGCCAACGTATTGCAGCACTCTCAACTGTGCGTCGAGCCTAAAAGGGACGACGGCGCTTTCTTTCCGTGTGCCACCGCCAAAGGTGCTGACGCAATGGGCGCAGTCGCGTGGTTTTCTTTCATATTTTGCGGGCTTTCTTTAAATGCCAAGAAAAATCGCCACGCAGCATGTACGTTGCCACAAAAAATTGGATCGGTCGTTTCTGAACCCCCTCAACAACGCAACGAAACAAAATTGGCCCTAAAGTGAATATTAGAAATTTTGCATAATTCATCTTAGTTAACGAACTGAGGTCAACGAAGTAGCGGAATATAAAAATACTTTAAGGAGCGCCACGTGACGGCAAACCATATGCCATTGGTTTCATTCAGCTGCGGCTAACCACTTTCTTTAATCCTTGGCACAAGTTACGTGAAACAACCTGCATATACTTCTGTTAGTCACCGTAAAATGGCTGATCGCCTGCAAAGCATCTAATGAGGACAAGTTCTCTGGCAATTCTGACAAGGATGCAGCTTGTGGGTCAATTGGAGATTTAGTATCCAGGCTTAAAAAGTGTCATGTTCAAAGTAATGGGTTGACCTATTTCAAACTAATGCATTTAAATTATGGGGTTTTACGTGCCAAAACCACTTTCTGATTATGAGGCACGCCGTAGTGGAGGACTCCGGAAATTTTGACCACGTGGTGTTCTTTAATGGGACACTAAAGTGAAAAATGATTTCTCCTGCATCAGTAAATTACCGTTCTACAACACCAAAAACACCACTCTTACAACAATAAGACGTTTGGTAAGCCAGAAAAATCGCAAGAACGAAATACGGGTGGCGGCGCGCCTACTTAAAGGGACCCTGAAACGATTTTGGCGATTTTCTACAAACGTACTGAGTCGTTAGAGTAGGTCCTTCTGATCACTAATTGACACATCTAAGTGCTCTGCGTAAAGCGTGTAATTTATTATAAGGTTTTAAAAATGCACATCGCTGTCGATCGCAGCGCACTGCTCGGCGGAATTTTAAGCCGCCCCTACCCATATGATGCAAATAACCCATATGACGTCACATGGGCGAGCTATCTGATTGGCTGACCAGGGCGCGTAGTCGATAATTTTTCCAACTTTATGGTGAACAAATGATGCTCGTAATAGTTGGAATGTTAGTTACTTTGTTTTTGTAAAAAGAAAATAACTTAAAGAGAATACACAAGAATAGTTTTTTAGTACACTTGAGCACTTCCGGCACACAGCAAGTGTCGTCTGCTTGTGTTACAACGTGCGCAGTCTTTGACGAGAGCTCCGCCGTCAGTGTCGATCAGTCTTTTCGTGAGCACGATGAATCACTTTTGTTGCGTTGTGGGCTGCAGACGTAGCGAGTGGAAAGATGTGAAGTTGCGAAATCGTGTCCCTCTGCAAGGCAGCATACGAGCGAACTGGCTGCTGCGCATCGGACTGCGGATATCCGATAGGCGCCAGGGTTTGCGCGTTTGTGGCCGTCACTTTACAGCGGAAGATTACTAACGCAATAGCGTTTCGCAAGTCCGGTATTAGGGCAAACACAAGCGCAAGGGGACAGGGTCTGGCCGCTTGACTGTGCCGGGATGAGCCATGAGATGAGCAGAAAGGTAAATGTGAATGGTCTGCACGGTGCAGCCACCTGGTGGCACAGAGCTCAACCATACACAGTAGCAGCAACGAAGAGCATTCTTCTTTGCTGCTGGTGTGTATTTTTCACAGGAGTGTAATCATCAACACGTTGTTCTTATAAATGTTTAAAATGTTTTACACTTGGTTAGAGCAATATTAGCGCTTCGTTTGACTGGTTAAGCGCTGCGCCAACAAGTGTCTGGACCGTGCAGACCGATCAGGCTGCTCACGTACGTCTACTCTGAAGTTCCTTCATCAGCTTGAGTTTATGCCTCCAGTCATTTGCCGAAATGACCAGCTTGCCTGTGGTTACCGGAATACCGGCCACCTTCGGCGCTACGACAGAATGCTCGCAACGTACGCTGCTTCGATGGCTCTCGGTCGACGGCCAAGCGGCCAGCGGAGAGGTCTCGCGCGGGAGGAGGCGTGCTCCAACAACCGGAAGTGGAGGATGTGACGTTGCATCGTGACGCAGGACCAGTGAAGGCGGAGCTTAGCGCCGCTCGCTCGGCGAGCGAGTTGAGGAGGAAAGGCATGGCTAGGGAGGAGGGTAACTTGTAATCGCTTGTAACTCTATTAATACGTAACGCTTCACTTAAATTGTGGTGCGAATGTTCTACTTAAGCTGTACCCTATGCGCCTACAAAATTTGTCCGAACCGTTTCAGGGGCCCTTTAAGTTCCCGCACCTGGGGGCTGTGACGTCTTGGATTTTGATGGCATCTTCTAGGGCCAATTGTATATATAGCGGTACAGATTTACTACACTGTGTTCTAAAGGAACCAAATATTAAACATGGCAAGTTTCGGCAACCTTTATTCAGCCAACGCGGCCGAAATGCGAAAACATACTTTGGAATCCCTTACGTCACGCCGACGTACCGGCGCTGGGGTTTCGGCGCGAAATTCAAGTACTGATACTTGGACCTTCATTTTCTCATCTAATAATCAAACTTTTTTTTAATGACTGCCTGCAGGGTTCCCAAACAACGCTTCATTAGTCTAAACTGGTTTATTGTTTCGCTTTAGTGTCCCTTTAACGTCCACCTAAATCTAAGTACACGGGTGTTTTCGCATTTCGCCCCCATCGAAATGCGGCCGCCGCGGCCGAACTAACTAATGCATTTCTCAGCATATTCGATATATAGGGGTCAGCCCATATTAGTGTTAGACCTATTCCAGACTAAATACAGTAGGTGGCAGGTTTACATTACTACTGCGACATTTATATAAGCCATGTCTGTGCCAGCTTCTGCTAAGGTTCTTGTGACCTTCAGCAAAGTGCATTTATTCATCAAAGCAATGATCAAGGACACCAGCAGATTTCGGTCTGCTATTGATTTCACTCAAGTGGTCATTTTTCTTTTATTCATGCACTCATTTACAGTATACTAAAAGGGGATGAGCTGATGACTATGGTGATTTCATGAATTGAGAATTAAAATAGTCCTTTCCACTGCATTTGAAAATGTTGTCTACATGATGTAAAATCTTTCCAATGCATTGACAAATATAATCTACATGGGTGGCTTTGGGAGCACATTCTCTTTAGCTGACTGGTCAAACAGACTTTTTTGCCCTTGTTTCAGTTTTTGGCTCAGTTGCACTTCAAGTCTAGCAATTTCTTTCGTCTGCTTCAATGTCTTCTGGCGGAGGGTGTACAGCTCCTGAGAAGGAAAAAAGAAAAAGGCATTTTCACCATTTATACAGTAATTAAGGCCACCGGAAAATGTCTGCAGGAATTGAACATGTTGGTCTCTGCACTTGTTCAAACAGTTTAGCTTAACATTCATGAGTGGATTCGTAGCTATGAAGTTAGATGGCTTCTATTATAAAAGTGGATTACTGCAAGATTGTCAAGAATATCATTACAAGAGCTTGCTAACACACAAAGCCAATCTTGCAGTACCAGAACTAACTTCAGTAATATTGATCTGGTTTCTTGCAACTTATCATGAACAGTTTGGCTCCATTTGTGTTCCTCACTTTTTGCATAGGTGAATGCAAAAGGAAGTAGAGACTTGCAAATAATGGAGGAGCAGCTCACAGCTTTACTTCAATAGACATTAGTTTTCCAATTTCACTCTCGGTGGGATTTTTGTCAAAACAAATTAACAGGTTGCATACACAAAAGCTGATCCAGCTTGTGCCTGCGGTTGTCAATAGAAAACTGCAGTTGAGATGAGACAGTAGTCACTGCACATGGTGTGATCTCTAGAAAATATTTTTGCGCTGTACATTCTTTAGTACATATCTTAATTAGAAAAGCTTCAAGACAAGTACAGTCTACTTATAAAGGAAACACATAACTAGTTATTACACCTGCACTGCCTCTAGCCCAGATTCGAGAGAAAAGCCTGCCTGCCACACCAGCCTTGTCAATATTGCTGCAAGTCTGAAGACCGAAGCATTTGGTCAGCCATTACAGAGGAAGACAATGTGAAAGTGCTTGTATGCCACCTTGGTCACTGTTATGTCTGTGCAGCTGATTTTATCCCGTAAACAAAAAAATATAACGTTTCATGCAACAATATCATGAGAAACATACTAATAAATGCACTCACTCTAGTTTCTTAGGAACGAGTATGAGAGAGTGACTAAAAGTATGAGTGGACGCAAGTGAGCACCAGTAAGTGGGAGTGGGCATGAGTATGAAAGAGAGCAAATGCGAACAGGTGAGTAATATTGCGAGTGCAAATGAATGTCAGTGGACATGGATGAGTCAAGTGAGTGAATAGCTGAAAAAAATATTTGCAAGTATGTGTACATTTATTTTGTCGACTTACATTGATACAGGGTGTCCCAGCTAACTTTAGCCAGAGTTTAAAAGCATGCAAATGCCACATAGCTGGACAGAACAAAGGTAATGTTGTTTGCCGTCACTTATACCCCTGTCACACGGGAAGACTTAATAGCATTCGATGCATTGGATGCCATTCAGTCTCTTGCGGTGCTATACAGTAAAATATAACGGCATTCGCAAATGATAGCAATAACGATCTGGAACAAAATTTTCTTTCGGGTCCGCAGCCGCTGCAGCTGTACCCACGGCACCGCATGTCAAACACCGACGAACCACCACGAGAGTACGTAACACCACTGCTGCCATTGCTAAACAAACACATACAATATGGCTGACTGCCGCAACAGACTCCTGATACAAAGAGTAATAGCGTTTGAGCCCAGCTGTGGTGAAAATATCATCATGGCAAAAATTATAATTCTTTAAAAGTCTAAAAAATATCTTCAGACTTTGCTGATGCACACATTATCTTTTCGTGTTGTGTGTCACGTTGTCTATCTGGGGTCAAGAGTATACATTTGGTTCAAAATCGAATGAGTTCCCCTAACTCATTCGATGGCAAAATATTCCATTTGAATGACATTAAATTTTCCTGTGTAAATCCCGATTAGTGGGATTATATGTGAATGCCACTCGATTTGAATGGCATTAAATATTCCCGTGTGACAGGGGTATTAGAGAGACTCAAGCTACTTTTTTTCATTCTGCCTAATTAGATAATTAGTCTTAATCAAATTCTCAAATATAAGTAGATTAAAAGTGTCAATGAGAAAATTGCAAAGCGACATGAAAAACTCCCCATACAGCTTTCTGTTGCTAAATATGTGCTACATAAAAGTTTTTCCGAGTGTGAAAGAAGACCGTGAATACACACAAAGTGCTTCGAGCGGCCAGTTGCGCGGCAATTTTGTGTGCATTTGCGGGCATACTGGACAGGGCAATCAGAATCAATATTGGGAACATTCCCATGACAATGGAAAAAGTAAAGCTCTGGACATAACAGGCAACATGGTGGCACCGGTGTGTTGAAACACTGAAACTTCGGTGTACCACACAAAATACAGATTGCGGTGCCGAAAGTACAGGCTGCGTGACCTGCCATGAAGATGAGAAAAATACTGAGCGCCCTCCTGTCACTGTGCCCGTTTACAGGTATGCCCACATTGCAAGTTCAGCTATGTGAGCCAGTGGAAAATGTTGAAGCCCTAGGGAACACTGATGCAGCTTTTAATTTCATTACACGAAATTTGCTCCCCATTCAGTGCCACCTGAAAATGGCTACGGTCGCACCAGCCGGCCTCCTCCTAGCTGATCGAACTCGTCTACCATCACTTGAAGAAATCTCAATGACTGACTGCTTTTGGAAAAATGTAAGTGTCGCATTCATTGTGGTGCAAAAGTTCTGCACACCCTTAATTTTGCGCTACAACTGGTGCTTAACACTGGGCATACGCATAGAGTTTAACCATGCCCGTTGCATAATAGGATTGCTTCCTCAAGATCTGGCACCTGACCTGGCAGCCAAAACAGCCATATAAAGTGCTTTCCTCGTGTGTGCGCTCTATTTTTAACTTGGCGAGACATGTGGCCACAAAAACTCTCTTTGAGCAATGGCACTTCGTCATTGCCTAAGCTTTTATCTTACTTTAGTCCCAGAGTACGTGCCCTTTCAACATGCTTATGTGCGCTAGTGACCATACTACCAAAGGCCCAAAAAAATGAACATGTTCATCCTCCACATGTTGAACATGTGAATAAAATGAACATGTTCATCCTTTTCCTGTGCTGGCAACATCTATGATAACTATACCTTTGTCTTCTGCTGCATGGGTACCCGTTCGTTGCGACATGGACACATGCTTAGATGTGGATGTCTGTCGACTGCACTATCTGCTTGCAACTGGGCAATGCATTTGCCGTTCCATGCTCTTTACTGCACTCCTCTTCTGCATTTGCTGTCCTGGTATTCAACCTATCAGACAGCCTACTGCACCTACACTTTCGAACTGTGTTGGTGTCCAGGGCAGCGCTTCAGCCCCGCTCTGTCCTCTAAACAGTGCAAACACTGTACTTCTCCAGAGAATGCCGATGACTCTGTCCACTGAATGTGTTCCATTTCGGGCCAAACTTATCGGAGAAGTTTGATATCCAAACATTGCTAGGGAAATTTCGAAGGTGCTTGGCGTTGTCACCAAGCAAACTTGGCTGTACTACACTTGTTCGTCACAAAATCGACACTGGCTCCCATGCAGCCATTCGACACAACCCTCGTCGTGTTTATGCTTCTGAACTCGCTGAAATTACAACTCAAGAGAAAGATACCATATTTACTCGCATAATGATCGCACTTTTTTGCCAGAAAAATTGACGCAACATCAGGGGTGCGATCATTACGTAAGTTAAATTTCCCGTGAAAAAAAAAAATTTTTTTTTTCGTCTCGCGTTTGCTGCGGGACACCAGAAGAAAAATTGCGGTCGGCAGAGCAAGCTGAACACGCCAAACGCGATTTTTTCTTCTTCACGTGAGTACATTACTTGCATTGAAAGAGTTTCTTCCATCTCAGTAATGAGTAATAACGTTAATATCGGCAAGTTTGCGGCAATAATGTAGCCATGTCCACATTCGAGGGGACAGAAACAGATGGGCGCGCTTAGCTGCCAGTGACATAGAAACACATGGCTGGCATGCTGTGGAAACTGCGGCATCTGTCTTCACTACTATCCTAATACGGCACGTTTCCGCTAATGGTGGGTGAATACGTTAGCTGTGTTACAAGCGTCGGTGTATGAATAGGGTACACTTTTAACGTATCAGTGTAAACGTGGCTACTATCGTTGCCACTCGCGATTTGTTGCGTGCCCACAAGTGCAGATGAGAAGAATCGAAAGGTGCCTTTTTTATTGTTGTTGACAACAACCATTATAACGCCTACACATAATAAAGGCAAGTTTGGTTGCAGCTTTTTTTTTAGTCATGGAAGTGCGGAAAGTGACGAAAGTAATGAAATGAGGCATCTACGTAAGAATGTTTGGTGCGTGCAGACTGCTTGGTTTGTCTTGAACAATCGTTCGCGTAGCATTCGACAGATGGTAAGCACGATCAAGATTAGCTAGACTTAGCACACGACATATCGCTGCGGCAAGTTCGGGGTGTGATCATCACACGGGAAATTTAATCGAATTTTGATGACAAAATTCAGGGGTGCGATCATTACGCGAGTGCGATCATTATGCAAGTAAATACGGTGTGTTACAGCGTGGCATCATATATTGCTCGTTCAGTCCTTGGTTGTCCCCAGTAGTTCTCGAGAGAAAGAAGGATGGCACTATGCGACTTTGCGTAGACTATCGCCGCCTAAACAGCATTACCAAGCCAGATGGATACCCTCTCCCCACCTCGATAATGCCTTAGATCGGCTTTTTCACAACGCTACCTCCTCTCCAGCAACTGGCAGGTTGGGCTTGATGAGAACAACGCGTAAAAGAGTTTTTATCACACTGAATGGCTTGTACCATTTTAACCGCCTTCCTTCTGGGCTCTCTAACGTACCTGCAACGTTCCAACAACTAATGGAGTGGGTCCTTGGACACTCGAAGTGGTTGACAGCATTGGTGTATTTGGACGACATCAACGTTTACGCTCCCATGTTTTCTGAACACCAACAACATTTGGAGCTCGTCTTGCGCGCTCTAGATGATGGTGGGCTCTGCATAAAGCTTTCGAAGTGTTTCTTTGGCTATTGAAAAGTTACCTACTTGGGTCATGTTGCAAGAGCCCAGGGTATCAACCCTGACCTTTCAAAGCTGTAAGTTTCAACAAGCATTTCACCTCCTACGATGGCCAAACAAGTTAAAAGTATTTTGGGTTTTGCTTCCTACTTCCGCCGACACTCCACCGACACTCGCACACTATCGATAGGATGCCCCTAGCATCATCCAAACTGACGCCAGTGATCTTGGCCTTGGGGCGGTTCTTCTACAATCCGACTCCAAAGGGACCGAGAAGCCAGTTGCCTATGCCAGTCGCCGCCTCAGTAAACGAGAAAGTCGATACCATGCTTCAGAACTTCAGTACCTCGCAGTAGTCTGGGCCATTGTACAGTTTTAGCCTTACGTCTACGGCAAGCATTTTACTATTGTTACTGACAATGTTGCACTGCGCTGGCTCAAAAAAAAAAAAAAAAAACTAAATGCCAAACTTGCCCAGTGGGCTCTCAAACTTCAAGACTACAGCTTCACGGCTGTTCATCGCAGTGGTTCTTGTCAACCAAGATACTGACTACCTTTCACGCAACGCTGTTGTTACTAACTACTCTGTGCCGGCATTTGCAGTACTTGATCTCCGAGCTGCACAATCAAAAGATATCGAAATCTGTGACATCGTTCGGCGCCTTTTTGGCAATACCAGTACACCTAAGCACCACCTCGAGAGACTCATCAGCTTATGCAGTTCGAGATGGCTTCCTTTATCATCGACTTACAGGAAGTGAATTTTACCTACCTGTGGTGTCTATGACCATGTGACCATCCATACTTTTCATGTGTCACGACGCCCCCTCTGCTGGCCATCTGGGTCAGCAGAAGACTCTGGCTTGCGTTAAGGAAAGATTTTGGTGGTCTGGTATGTGTGCCGATGTATATCCTGTATGTGTCATCCTGCACCATTTGTCAAGCTTGTAAGGTTGTCACAAACCCACAACCTGTGCCCTTACAACCAATCACCCTCCCTAACGTACTGCTCAATATCGTGGGTATTGATCACATGGGCCCATTTCCTTGCAGCAAGCCAGCCAACAAATTTCTCATTGTGACCACAGACAACCTGTCTAAGTGGGTAGAAGTTCGAGCCATCCCCGATTCTGCAGCCGCTCATGTCAAGACCTTTATTAATGAGTGCCTCATATTCCGGCATGGCATGCCAAAGTTGCTGATTTCTGACTGCGGCATTGCATTTACGTCACACACCTTCAAAACTTTCTTGTCTAAACAAGAAATACGACACGCTGCAGCATCCCCTCAACATCCACAAACAAATGGACAGGTTGAGCGCACCAACCGCACCATAAAAGACAGCTTCTTTCTATGTCTGTCCTACATATGACTGGGATGACTATGTCGCTGCTGCAGTTTACGCTCTAAACACGTCCCAACAGGAAGTCACTCGCGCCACGCTCTTTTAGCTGCTCTACAGGAGAACGCCTTGGTTACCACAAGAACACCTTGGCTTTGACATGTCTCTGTAAGAACAACCAGCAAGAGTGGAGCACCACCAAGCGCAGTTCGATATGTCTTCTAAGCAACGTCCCGCTCTGCCTTTCCAACCAAGCCATCTAGTAATGGTTCGACAGGCACTGTGTTTACCTCGGCGCTGCAAAAAATTCTTGCCCTGGTTTTCTGGCCCCTTCCATGTTATGGAAATACTGGGTCCTGCGACGTTTCGTTTAGCCATGATTCCCAAACTTGATGACAACCGCTGCAAATGCACTTTTCTTACTCATTGCCAGGCAGATGAGGCTTTATGTCCCTCGTGAAACCTGTACTGAACTCCTGTCTTACTCCTGTGCAAACTCAAGGGGAGAGGGGGCAGCAAGTGTAATGATAACAAAGAACGTCGCAAGTGAGAGAAGAGGAAGGGCAAGTAGCAGCAGTGGGTCAGGGGAATACCTAGTTGGTTTTTGGAATGGCCGAGATTTGGGTGTGTCGCATACCATTTGTAACTCATTCAAGGCGCCGGACTCCTGTTACACTATTAATTGTGTGACAAATTGCAGTAAATGACAATCTAATTAGTAACTTTAACTAGTAACTGGATGGAAGATATTGTAGTTGATCAATTGATGCCAGTGAGTTTACAATGCAAAGCACCTCCAAATAAAAATGAACTGGGTTTTACGTGCCAAAATCACAATTTGATTATTACGCATGGCGGAATAATTGTGACCACTAGGGGTTCTTTAACGTGCATAGAATGCACGGTACATGGCGTTTTTACATTTTGCTCCCATTAAAATGTGGCTGCTGTAGCCAGGATTCAACCCGCAACCTCGAGCTTAGCAGTGGATCCTCCACTTGGAAGAAATCTTTAAACTAGCACCAGTTTCAAGATAAGCAATCAAATTTGCAACAAAATGCGGCTCCATTTTTTTTTAACAAAATGCCTTTTTAAGCAGTAGAGGACAAATTTAACTGAAACAAATTCAGTTCATCACACATTTTGGTAACATATTTTAAAACTGATGCCAGCCTGAAAATTCATTTTAAGTGGATATGGTTGGCATACTTACTGGCTCAAATTTGCAAATTGCAATTGGTGCCCTAAATTGATTAGTAAATTATATTACTCAATTCTCCATTTTAATTTCTCATGCAACTAACGTCCTCCTTTTTGAGTAATCCAGCTCAAGTAGAATAGTGCTGTCAACTACAGGTAATTTGTAAAATCCTGTTCAGGTTTAATTAGTACATCTAGTATGGATGACAAGAAAAAAACTTGCACTTTCGACCTAAAAGCAGAGCATCGATTGCAATAGGAGCTATACAAACTAAGGATAGTAGCTTTATCGGCTGTATAAACTTGCAATAGGATTGCAATAAAAGCAATAGGATTGCAATAGGAGCTATACAAACTAAGGATAGTAGCTTTATCGGCTGTATAAACTTGCAAACATTCGCTTACTAACTAAACTTACAAGCATTTACAAGCAATTATGTGGTTTTACATGCCAAAACCACGATCTCATTATTAGGCATGCCGTAGTGGGGGGATACTGGAATAATTTGGACCACTTGGGGTTCCTTAATGTGCACCTAAATCTAAGTACACGGGTGTTTTCGCATTTCGCCCTCATCGAAATGTGGCCGCCGTGGCCTGGATTCGATCTCGCAACCTCGTGCTCAGTAGCCCAACACCATAGCCACTGAGCAACCATGGCGGGTTAAGCATGGTGTCAGCACGTACAGGCAAACGTGAACGCATCACACTTGATGAGCGCGGACACTCGCTGTCAAAATGCTGGCTTTAGGAAGTGCAGCAGCAGCAACAAGCGAAGTGACCTTCATGGCGTCTATTGCTTCAATGCAAACTGAGCGGAAAGAATGCAGCATGCATAAAGTTATGAGCCTTCGAAGCGCCTAGACTCTGCCCTCAACGTAGATTGCTTTCAAGATATCGCTCATGTGGCCGCGGAATACGCTAGAACAAATCTCACAATGACTCGTGTAAACGTGATTAGCATTCAAGCAATGTCGTGACAAACCATATTGCTGAACACATTTTTATAGTATCTGTAGAGGCAAGTCTATTGTTTTGGCTATCAGGGTCATACAGTTAAAAATATGGGGTTTTACGTGCCAAAACCGCGATCTGATTATGAGGCACGCCGTAGTGGGGGGCTCCGAAAATTTGGACCACCTGGGGTTCTTTAACATGCACCTAAATCTAAGTACACTGCTGTTTTTGCATTTCACCCCTATCGAAGTGTGGCCGCCATGGCCGAGATTCGATCCCGCAACCTCATGCTTAGCAACCTAACACCATAATACCACTAAGCAACCACGGCGGGTTATGGGTCATACAGTAAAACCTAGCTGATTTGACCCTTGTTAATTCGTAAAATTGGATAATTCAGACTCGTCCTCTGGTCCCAGCAGGGGTATGCGTTATTTAATGGCATCAAACTCTCTTTAATTTGGACGTATTTCAGAATGATGGAACGCTTCGTGCCTATTTTTGTCTTATAGTCTTTATTTTTGTGTTTACTGCCGTACATGACACCGCTCTGTCCTCGTACCTTTAGAGCCATGGTCACATCAACAGGAACAACGGTTTCCTCCGCAGCAGTTGCAGCAAACCGTATTTTCATTTTGACTCAATTCACGCATTGGCCTCACGTTTTAAAAATGGGTGGTCGCCATCTATGATCATGTCGATAGCAACCACGGTTTTGTCTTTGGCGGTTGCTCCAAACAATAGTTTTGTTTTGACTGTGCGCAAGCTTGGTCATGTGCAGTGCTGGGCAGTATCGTAGATACACATATCTTAGATACTATCTTAGATATTCTTTCGGTATCTTGTATCTGTATCATGATAGGTCTGGCAAGACCTGTATCAGTATCTATATACATTGCACGATAATGATTGTGTCTGCAAAGTACTACAGTACTACGTGCCGCGGAAAGACCTGATATTTCAAACCAAACTGTTTTCCCTTCTCCTTGCGGCCGCCGCGCTCCATGCCGGAGGATGATATACACGTGCTAGTGCGCCTACGTACATGTGTTTGCACTGTGACGTCACTCGTGGTGACACGTGACTTCAAGAATTATTCAAGGCAACATCTGTTATTTGTCTATTATATTGCTTTAATAGATAAATTAAAGCTTAGAGAAATAATAAAACACACAAACCAAATGTCTGTATGTTTTTGTTTTACTTTGCACCGAAGCAAGAGATGTACTTCCGTTTCGTCTGCTTGTTCCCACGTCGTGCACTCGCGCACACAGACATCAAAACTGTCATTTTATACCGTATTCCAATGCGGGATCATGCTCTGTGATCCACTTGTCTGCCTCAGTATTCGTGTAGCACTGACTTATACCGCTAATCAGATGTCCTCGTGCACAGCACGTAAAATCGTGCGCTGCGTGAAACAAGACCATCAGAACAGCTCCCGCGTGACGCCATCAGCGGAAGTACCGTAGTTATTCGAATCTAGGCCGAGTCTTTTTCAAATAATCCTATTCCAAACTCTAGGGTCTGCTTAGATTCGAGGATTTTAAAAAACGCACCAGTTTTTCATTGAAACTGCTAAATATGGTGCGTACCTAGCGCCATCTAGAAAAGTCAGTATTGCAGCCGCCACTAGCCGTGCCAGTAACCAACCGTACACAAGCGAGGTCGCCATTTTGACCCGTGTTGTGTCGGCCACATCGGTGTGCAGCGTGGTGTTATCGCGATGGCACCAAGCAGGAGATGCCACTACAGTGCCTCTTTCAGGCGAAAAGTTGTGATAGCCGCAGAGGCATCGTCGAACCTTCAAGCCAGGCGGGACTTCGGCATCGACAAGAAAAACATTCGTCGTTGGAGGGGACAACGACAGCACCTTTTTGCGTGCGCCGCAACGAGGATGGCATTTAGCGGACCAAAGAAAGGCTGTCACCACGAAGTGGAGACAGTTTTGGCTGACTTTGTTCAGACGCAGAGAGCAGCTGCCTTTCCAGTGACAACAGAAGTGCTCCAAACGAAAGCTAAGGAACTTTCGAGGGAGCGAGGCCTAACGCCAAAGAATTTAAAAGCCAGCCGGGGCTGGCTTCAGAAATTCGTGAAGCGCTTCGGCTTCAGCCTCCAACATTGCACTTCAATCACCCAGAAGCTGCCAAGCGATTTCGAAGAAAAGCTGAAAGCTTTTCAGCGCTACGTGCTGCGAAAGAGAGTAGCGGCAGGCTACAACCTTGGGCAAATCGGCAATGCCGACCAGATGGTTGTGTATTTTGATATGCCAGTGGCATAAACTGTGAATGAAAAGGGTGCTGTTACGTTTCGCCTACGGCGCGCGGTATAGCCGGCGCGGATGCAACGGACGCCGGGGCTTCGTTCCAAGCAGCGGACATTTTGGCCCGTTCAGCGCCGCCGATACGCCTCCCCGCCAAGCGCGTCCAGGCGTGTTTCAGTGCCACGTGTCTTCGTGTGTGCGTGTGTGTGTGTGTGCCACGCTTGTCAAAGCGCAGCAGCCGGGGAGAGGAGCTCCCCAAGTGTGAAGCGAGGAGGTCTGACAGGCGCCGGCCAGGCGATGCGTCACTACACTAGTCTCAACTTGTCTCTCAGCTCGTCTGAGCTCCGCCGTCACGTGGTCTCATCCCGTGACCTTCCTTCTTGCCCGCGACGCCGAGAGTATAAGAGCAGCTGCCCCCGGACGCCAGGAGAGAGGCTCCGATTTCTTCTGTCGAGTTACGTGATCTCCCGTCTCTCACTTCGGTCGACCTGACCGCCCGCTCTTTTGCGATGTTAGAATAAACCAGTTGTTCTGTTACCAGTCGACTCATGCTTTGCCGGGACCTTCGGATGCTTCCAGTGCCCCAGGCCGCCAGGCCAACGCTACCCTTGGGGCTTGCGACCCGATTGCAACAACGGGTGTCAGCGCTGAGTTTGCAACAACTCGTGCCAGCGGTGCGATTCCAACAACTGGCTGGTAGCGGTGAGATCGCGACAACGGAGGCCAGCAGCGAAGAGATGCGGTTGACTGTATGCTGAGCAGCACAACGACCATCCGGGAGCAGTGCAACGAGCCCTGTGTGATGACTGGTTGCCTGCAGCGGAACGACTGCGCTGAATTCTTGGCTGCGAGGTTTGGTGAGTGCGGGACTTTCTTCTTCTGAGTTTTGCCAGGCTTTTGTTAGTGTCAGAAACAGAGCTGGTAATTGTGGTTGTCGTTGCTGCCGGGTTAGTTTGCGGCAAGACAATAGAAGGCAGTAGAGAAAGCAGCATTCAGAGCAGCCATGGATTTGAAGTCGTTGCGCAAACCGAAATTGCTGGAGCTTGCAAGAGAGTTGGGTCTGGATGTCTCAGACAAACTCAGAAAACCAGAACTGCTAAGGGCTATTCTTGAGTTGGAAGCTGAGGATGACGAGCTGTCGGAATGCCTTGAGACCATTGAGGAGAGGGAGACGGCAAAAAGACAGGAGCGCGAACTGAAAGAACTGAAAGAGAGACAGGAGCGTGAACTTAAAGAACAGAAAGAGAAAGATGAGCGTGAACGAAAAGAACAGAAAGAAAAAGAAGAGCGCGAACACGCTTTGGAAATGAAGCGTCTCGAGGTAGAGATGGAACACGCTCGTAATGGAAGTCAGGCACACGGTGCAGGAGAACGAGTATTGTTCAAAATGACTGACCTGATGCGGCCGTTTAAGCTTGGAGAGGACATTGGTTTGTTCCTGGTTAACTTTGAGCGAACGTGCGAGAAGCAGGGGTTCTCTCGGGAAACGTGGCCACAGCGCTTGCTCACTTTGCTACCCGGCGAGGCGGCCGACGTAGTCGCTCGCTTGAATAGAGAAGAGGCAGAGGATTTCGACAAAGTGAAATCGAGTCTGCTAAAAAAGTACAGGCTGTCAGCGGAGGCGTTTCGTCGGAAGTTTCGGGAAAATGAGAAAGGCAAAAGTGAGTCATATACAGAGTTTGCGTACAGGCTTATGTCAAACATGCAGGAGTGGCTCAAAGAAGAGAAAGCGTTTGGTGACCACGAGAAAGTGCTGCAGTGTTTCGGGCTAGAACAGTTTTATAGTCGGTTACCTGAGAACGTGCGGTACTGGGTCTTGGATAGGCCAGACGTTAGTACGGTGGCTAGAGCCGCTGAGCTAGCCGAGGAGTTTGTGACGCGTCGGGCTCGCGGAGCTAAGGACGGTCAAAAGGGTGAATTTGGCTCCAAGTTTGAGAGGCCAAAGTTCACGCCCATGAGAGCAAAGGGGGACACACGTAGTGCGGATGCGAGTGAAAGCAGTCCGACCGAACGTAAGGAGACGGCGGCAACCGAAGCCGAACGCAGAAAGAGGTTCGAGACGAGGCAAGCGCGCGTTTGTTATACGTGCCAGAAGCCGGGTCACTTTTCGGCGCAGTGTCCAGAAACAAAAACAAAAGTCGCGTTTTTGTCATTATGCAGCACTGACGAGAACATGAAGCTTCTCGAGCCTTACATGCGAGACCTCCTCGTGAACGGGAAAGAGTGCAGAGTGCTTCGCGATTCCGCAGCTACAATGGATGTAGTTCACCCCTCATACGTAGAACCCGATATGTTCACGGGCGAGTGCGCATGGATCAAGCAAGCCGTGGAAGCTCATAGCGTGTGTCTGCCCGTAGCAAAAGTGCTTATTGAAGGACCTTTCGGAGCGCTTGAGACGGAGGCCGCAGTGTCATCTATGCTGCCCCCCCAGTACCCGTACCTATTTTCGAACAGGTCCGATTACCTCCTGCGCGAGAAGGGGCTTTTGTTTGGTGAGGCTAGCGTTCAGGCCTTAACCAGATCGAAGGTTCGGGAGCTCGCTGCAAAGGCAGTAGTTGCGGGGCCGACGTTGTCGAACAATGAGAAAGAGTCAGAAGCGCAGCAAGCTGGTATTCAGAGCACGCCCGAACTGAATAAAATTGAGCCTGTAGCGTTAAAGGCACCAGATACTGGAGAGGAAAATCCCGATGCGGGAAAGTTAGAAGAGCTATCTGCAGATTTGCTCATCGCGCCTACGTCAGATGGACTTAATAGGTTGCTAAAAGTCAGCCGGTCGGCTTTGATAGCCGAGCAAAAGAAGGATGGCAGCCTAGAAAACATACGCTGCATTGTCAAGGAAGGTATCGCCAAGAAAAATGCTCGCTTTGTGGAAAGAGGTGGGGTCCTGTACCGAAAGTATCTAGACCGCAGAGGAGTGGAGTTCGATCAGCTGATCGTGCCTCAGTGCTACCGTCAGGATCTGTTGCGCTTGTCGCATGGGGGTTCGTGGTCCGGACACCTAGGAGTTAAGAAAACTAAGGACCGTCTCTTGCAAGAGTACTATTGGCCAGGGTGTTTTCGGGACACAGACCACTTTGTGAAGACATGTGACACCTGTCAGCGGGTGGGCAAACCAGGGGACAAATCGAGGGCGCCGTTGAAATTGGTACCTATCATTACGGAGCCTTTTAGACGGCTCGTTATTGATACAGTGGGACCTCTGCCGGTAACAGCCACGGGGTACAGACACATTTTGACTGTGATCTGCCCAGCGACAAAGTTCCCTGAAGCAGTGCCGCTTAAAGAACTCAGCTCAGTTGAGATAGTCAATGCACTACTGTCCATATTTGCGCGAGTTGGTTTTCCTGCGGAAATCCAATCAGATCAGGGCACAGTGTTTACTAGCGCTTTGACGACAGCCTTTCTCGAAAGGTGCGGGGTAAAGCTGTTACACAGCTCAGTGCACCACCCCCAGTCGAATTCCGTTGAGAAGCTCCACTCCGTCATGAAGCGCGTGTTGAGAGCATTGTGTTTTGAACATCAAACTGACTGGGAGCTGTGTCTGCCTGGGGTGATGTTTGCATTAAAGGGAAGCTGAAACACTTTTCGAAAAAAATGAGTTCTCTGCGGCATTCTACAGTTTTGAGTCCCCTGAACACGAATATCTGGTTCAAAAAGGGCGGAAACAAACGCAAGCGGCTGTTTTTCCAAGAAAACGCGCACCAGCGCCTCAGGGCATCGCGCGAGCGCCGCTGTTGCCCGTGATTGGTCGGGGCCGCTGTGACGTCGTTGGCGGTAGTCGCCGGTCGGCGCCGCCGCATGTCTCCGTTTCAGAGCGTAGCACTATTCCTTTCTCTCTGGTAGCACGCGGTTCTGCTGTTCTGGCTTCATAGCTGAGTTGCAAGATGGAATGTTCTCGCTGTCTCCGACAGCTTGTATTGTCCCCATACATGTTTGAACCCACAGCCGATACGGAAAACGATGGCGGCAACAGAGTCAACGACGATATTGAGTGTGCCAACAGCGAGAGCGATGTGTGCACCTTCTCGCGCGCTGGAAATCTTAGCTGGTACGCATGTGTTTTTTTTCTTTTTTTTTTGATGTAGCTGCACCTTGCAATGACGGGAGAAAAAATGCGCTAAGGTGTCACTGGGAACATGCTGCTGGAAGAATGCCGAAGCACTAACTTCTCATTATATTTACACGGGTGCAATTCCGCGATGTCAAGCACCTTGCCGCTGCTTGTCTAAAGTCCCGTGGTTTTTTCAGCGTTGATACACGATCGCGAACATAAGTGCCGCGTTTCAAAGCGCGCACATGCAGTGCTGTGAGGTACAGTCATGGAAGTTGCTTATCATACACATCCAGAGATGACCAGAGGTATTATATGTGCAATATTCATACTATGGTTCGACGACTTTGCGAGTGTGGTTCGATCAAGAATCGGTATGCGTGCTCCATGCTAGTGTTGACATAAATATATTAGGCAGCTTTAGCACCGCCGTGTGGTAAATACGATAACTGAACCGTACGTCGAATGTCACTAGGCAAGCCTACACTCCATTTGATACCTCAGGTGCATCGCTGTGGAAGCTACGCTCGAAGTCCGGTCATCAAAATTTATTACTGCGCGCGTTTCCGTCTATGCTTCGCAGCGTGCCAGCGGCGTTTGCTCGCGCGAGCATGCACGTGAAGCTGCCGCGACGGGCTGCAATTAAAAAATACCGAAAAGAATTTTTTTTTAAAAGAACGTGTTAGCAGCCGTATAAGTACACGGATGGTTTCTATGGGTAAATTCTTCTTTTTTTTTCATTCCGAACTGAGCTTATATATGGAAAGCTTTCTGAAAAATCGGGTCAAGAAACACCGAACTTTTCTAAGTGCGAACGCAGCCACTGCAAGAAGTATCTAAAGCCTCCACAGCGTTGCACCTGATGTATGAAACGGAGTATAGCAACGCTAGCAACAACGCGTTTTCGCATTTGTCGTAAGGCTATCCGGCTACGCTAAAACTGTTACCAGACGTTAATGGCTGCAAATGTTCGTATTTCTCCAGTGCATCAATGTGGGCCTAATCACGCTTTCATTAAACTAGGTGCACCTGCATGTGCTGCGTATTGATGGAAGATGAAGAGAACTGCTTGTGCTGCCAGGAGGTGCAAGAGATTAGGAAAAAACAGAAGCGCACGCAGTGCGTAACAAGTTCAAGACAATTCAGGACTGTGTGCCTCAGCAGGGCAGTACTGGAAGTGGCACTTGCCCAGAAAGGAGTCGAACCCGCTGGACAAGGCAAGAAGTTTACACACAGGTGTGAAAATGATATGGCCAATGGAAAAAGTGATGCAAAAGCAATTCTTTTTTACAGGCAGTTGAGGTATGCAGCATACCGTCAGTTTGTTTGGCTAGTATGGAAAAAGTTGGGAAAGAAGAACCGTCGGATTCTGCCAAGCTGTGTACTTGAAGTTGTTCGGGCTTCAGTCGCGCCGATTTAATTGGAATACCGATTGCCCGCATCGTTGTAAAGCTCCGATGATAGTCACTGTCGCGGAAATGGTCCGAGCACAGCACAGTTGATTTCGTCGGCACGAACTTCTCTCTCCTCACCGCACGTACCCACTGCGCTGCAAGCTTCTTTTCCTTCGGGAATTTGTGAAACACCACATCGTCTCGCCCGCCTGTGTTCGCGCAGCCGAATGCTGCACAGAACGAGGGCATGTTGGGCGCCCTTGGCTATAGGCACTCACGCAGCGCAGAAGAACAGTTTACGAAAATCGCAAAACAAACGTGAGCGGCGGCGGCGGCGGCAGATCTCTCGTAGCGTCGTTCAGTAAAGCGCAGGACGGAAAGAGGCATGCCAGCCCATGTCAGCGCGCCGGTCCGCAGCTCGGTTGGCTCGGTCTCCGCCCATGACGTCACTCTCGCCGGTTCTCTCCTCTGCCAACGTCCTCACCCGGCGCTCCGGGAAGCGATGGGGGCGTGTCCGCGCGGGTGATTTAGAAAGCGATTTCCGCCCGTTATATTAACAAAACGAAAAAAAAATTTCAGAACCGTAAATTATTAGGTCTGTTCTTCCCAATCCCAGCAATTCATAGAAATTGAAAACCGTTTCAGCTTCCCTTTAAGGACCGCGCCGCATGCGGCTACGGGGTTTTCGCCAGCTGAGCTGGTGTACGGTCGCTCGCTGCGATCTCCGCTTCGCATGCTTCGAGAATCGTGGGAAGGCAGGGGCGACGACCCAGTCGTGGTGGAGTACGTGCTTAAGCTCCTCGAACGCTTAAGAAGGGCACAGGAGTTGTCAGGTGAAGCAATGGCAAAGGCCCAGCAGAGGGCCAAGGTTTATTATGATCGGACAGCCAGGGCCCGTCGTTTTGAGGTGGGCGATGAGGTCATGATATTGCGCACATCGCTAAAGAACAAACTCGACGTGCAGTGGGAGGGCCCAGCACGGATTGTTCAACAACTGTCGGACGTCAACTACGTGGTCAGTCTGCCAGGAAAACGGAAAGCACAGCAAGTTTACCACTGTAATCTGCTCAAACCCTATAAGCAACGGGAAGCAGTAGTGTGTATGATGGTAAACGCTCCCGAAGAGCTTCCGGTCGAGCTTCCGGGACTAGGCTCAGTGACGAACAGGAAAGACACCGATCAAGTCATTAGTGACTTAATCAGTAAAGCATCGCTGTCCCCTGAGCAGAAAACCGAACTACACCAGCTCTTACAAGAGTTTCAAGGTCTTTTCTCTGAGAGGCCTGGTAGGACTTCTGTCCTTACTCATGACATAGAACTTACCTCCCCAGAGCCAGTACGATCCAAGGCGTACCGGGTGTCACCCCGCCAGAGTGATATTATGGAGGCTGAGGTAAAGAAAATGCTACAGCTCGGTGTTATTGAGGCGGGTGAGAGTGATTATACCTCCCCTTTGATTTTAGTTGAGGTACCGGGCAAGGAACCTCGTCCTTGCGTCGACTACCGCAGGCTTAATTCCATCACTAAGGATCAAATTTATCCGATCCCTAACATCGAGGAGCGCCTTGAGAGAGTGAGTAGCGCTCAGTTTATTTCCACCCTAGATCTTGTCAGGGGCTATTGGCAGGTTCCACTTACAGAAGAGGCTAGTAGGTATGCGGCGTTCATTTCACCAATGGGGACATTCCGTCCTAAAGTTTTGAGTTTTGGTTTGAAGAACGCGCCATACTGCTTTTCAAGCCTCATGGATAAAGTGTTGCGGGTACAGCAAGAATTCGCTTTACCGTATCTAGACGACGTAGCGATATTCTCTGCATCCTGGCCTGAGCATATGGCCCACTTGCGGGCAGTGCTAACCCGCCTGCGCGATGCGGGCTTGACAGTCAAGGCTCCCAAGTGCCAGTTAGCACAGGCCGAGGTTGTCTACCTTGGTCACGTGATTGGTCGGGGTCGTCGCCGCCCCTCTGAAATAAAGGTGGCCGCTGTGCGAGACTTCCCGCAACCGCGCACGAAGACCGATATTCGGTCGTTCTTAGGTGTCGCCGGCTACTATCAGAGGTACATCCCCAGGTACTTTGATATCGCGGCTCCCCTGACGGATGCTCTAAGAAAAACAGAGCCCCAAACAGTCGTCTGGGACGAGACAAAGGAAGGAGCTTTTAGCGCCCTAAAGAGCGCCCTAACAAGCCAGCCTGTGCTACGATCGCCCGACTACACAAAAGGGTTCGTTGTTCAGTGCGATGCTAGTGAGCGAGGCATGGGCGTTGTACTGTGCCAACGGGAAAATGGAGAAGTAGAACACCCCGTCCTGTATGCTAGTCGTAAGCTGACCAGTCGTGAGCAGGCGTACAGCGCCACCGAGAAAGAGTGTGCGTGTATCGTGTGGGCCGTTCAGAAATTGTCATGCTACCTAGCCGGCTCGAGGTTTATCATTGAGACGGATCACTGCCCTCTCCAATGGCTGCAGACCATCTCTCCTAAAAATGGCCACCTCCTGCGCTGGAGCCTCGCTTTGCAACAATATTCCTTTGAGGTGCGTTACAAAAAGGGGAGTCTCAACGGTAACGCCGATGGCTTAAGTCGAAGCCCCTAACGTGGGAATCAGCCTCACAATTGTTTGTTACTGATGTTTTTCTTCCTGAGGCAGGATTTTTTTTAACCTATTGCTTTTGTGTAGTGTTTTAAAGTGATGACGTGCTTTCTAGTGCAATTTTTAAATTTGTGGATGTGTTCTGAGTGCTGCAAAACTACTGTAAGGAACTAGGCAGTGGTATAAAAGGGGAAAGAGCCTGGCAGGACTTGGTGAGGGTTGTTTCGTGCTTGCTGACTGAGCGGTTGAGTTTCGGCATAGTTCTAACGCTTGCCGGGAACGAGAACAAAAATGTCAACTCTCCCTAAGTCACTTTGCAGTGTCCTGTATGAACCTGAACGAGAGAACGAGGCCTTCTCTGTGCGCTGCGCTCAAGAAACGCCGAAGGACGACCGTCTTCGGTTATGAGCATCATCAAGCGACATCCCTCCGGACAGCGGATGCAGTCCCCTGACCATCGGGATCTCCTTCCCCCGGCGGGGCGGTCTGTTACGTTTCGCCTACGGCGCGCGGTATAGCCGGCGCGGATGCAACGGACGCCGGGGCTTCGTTCCAAGCAGCGGACATTTTGGCCCGTTCAGCGCCGCCGATACGCCTCCCCGCCAAGCGCGTCCAGGCGTGTTTCAGTGCCACGTGTCTTCGTGTGTGCGTGTGTGTGTGTGTGCCACGCTTGTCAAAGCGCAGCAGCCGGGGAGAGGAGCTCCCCAAGTGTGAAGCGAGGAGGTCTGACAGGCGCCGGCCAGGCGATGCGTCACTACACTCGTCTCAACTTGTCTCTCAGCTCGTCCGAGCTCCGCCGTCACGTGGTCTCATCCCGTGACCTTCCTTCTTGCCCGCGACGCCGAGAGTATAAGAGCAGCTGCCCCCGGACGCCAGGAGAGAGGCTCCGATTTCTTCTGTCGAGTTACGTGCTCTCCCGTCTCTCACTTCGGTCGACCTGACCGCCCGCTCTTTTGCGATGTTAGAATAAACCAGTTGTTCTGTTACCAGTCGACTCATGCTTTGCCGGGACCTTCGGATGCTTCCAGTGCCCCAGGCCGCCAGGCCAACGCTACCCTTGGGGCTTGCGACCCGATTGCAACAACGGGTGTCAGCGCTGAGTTTGCAACAACTCGTGCCAGCGGTGCGATTCCAACAGTGCCAAGGAGGTGAAAGTGCACTCTGCGGGCTACGAGAAGCAGCGCGCAACTGTGATGCTGTGCTGTACAGCTGATGGACATAAACTCCCTCCTTATATGATATTTAAAAGGAAGACACTGCCTGCTCGAGAAACTTTCCCAAGAAATGTGATTGTACGGGCAAATGAGAACGGGTGGATGACGGGTGCGATGGTGGATGAGTGGGTTAAGATTGTGTGGCGACGGCATCCAGGAGCCCTTTTTACAAAGAACTCTCTCCTTGTCGTCGACTCTTACCGTGGGCACTTGACCGACAAGGTGAAGGCTGCGCTCGCCCAAGCAAACACGGACCTCGCTCTCATACTGGGTGACATGATGGGCCAGTTGCAGCCATGTCTGCATCAACAAACCTTTCAAGGATCCTCTGCGGAAATATTACACGGACTGGTTGACTGACGAAGAGCACATGCTAACGGCAACGGGCCGCATCAAACGTGCATTGTTATCGCAGTTGGCGGGCTGGGTAACTGCAGTGTGGGACGACATCCCTGGTACTTTTATCGTGCGTGCCTTTAAAAAGTGCAGCATATCTAATGCGCTTGACGGTACTATAGATAGTACACTGTTTGAAGGTGACAGTGACAAGGAACACAACGACGAGTCTAGCAGCAACGACGACGTTGAATGAGCTCTGCACGTTCAGATTCAATAAATGCTGTTTGCTTTTTGTAAACGCTGTCCTCTCTTTTTTTTGTTCGGCCTACATTCGAGGTAATACATTTTTTTTTTTGTTGGCTTCAGACTTTAGGGGGTCGGCTTAGAATCGGGGTCGACCTAGATTCGAGTAAATACGGTATGTCACGCCGCGAGAAAGCGAGGAGAAAAAGTGGGGCTTGTGACGTATCTGTCACGCGATCCTCAAGGTCCGGTATGGGAGAATGCAGGGAAGGAATTTTGCTTGTGGAGGCTAGACAGAGCAAGTGAAGAGAGCGTCGCGCTCGGCAGTGGAGCTCGCCTCCTGAAATCATGGGTTGACGACACTGAAATATTTATCTCTGCTATTAATGAGCCGATATGAAAAATTTGTGAGGAATGCTCCCTAGAGGACACGTAAGTACTTCCAGTGTATAATCAAAGTTTGCTATGGGGCCTGGAGAGGGGCCCTTTAAGATACAAGATACTGCTATCGCAACATTACCGAGCAAAAATATATATGTTGGCTGAACTCCGCTTCTCAAGCTGATACTGTTGCCACTAAGCCACCTGAATAAAACTAAAGGCAGCGACTTTCTCTTCTATTTCCGCCAGAGCGCTCCAACAAGGGCAGGCGATGAGGTCTGTGCATCCCTGCTGGTAGAGCAGAGTCACGTATTGGCACTCGTGCCTTCTCGCCAAAAAGAAGCACATGAATGTGTGCGCGCAGCCAAGCTTTTTTTTTTTTTTATTTCTTTTTGTTTTTATTTGCGTCGGTGCCATAACACTTGCTCACAGCCACCATACTGTGCTACGTGTGCCGATGCGTGTGGCATCTTTTGCGCAAATTCTGAAGCTGATATACTGTTGAAGATTCTCTTGTGTGGTGCTTTGTTACGAAGTCTGAATGCAATAATGGGGTTGCCTTGCATCTAGAGGTTTTCACACATCAGTGATTTGAAGGATCTCATAGATGTAAGTGACCGTTCTGAACCAAAGCGTGGATAGCGCTGCTTCCAGGAGACTTGTGCATAAGACAGCTATTTTGTGTACGTGATTGTTGCTCACAAAGCAATTTTTTGGACTACGTTTTGTGATAATAATTCTGCAAAATATGAATAAGTTATGAAAGCTGCATGTTACGGACGAATTAGCGCTTGTATATACCTTATAGTTGGCAAGCAGCAGCGACTCACATCAATTACAAAAGCGACAAGCAAAAACCGCTGACAGCACAGTATATGAAGAGCTTTCATGTAACGCAGCTAAAGCAACCCCAATAAATTGTTTCTGAATGAAAATATTATACATTGAGCAAGAAAGACAAAAGTTTGAAGATAGACATTTCATTCAAATTACAAGGTTGGTTGGCATCAAGAAATTTTGAAGCAAACATTCTTGTGCATACACGTTATCTTATGATACAAATAGAAAGTACTGTATCGGATACAATAATTGCGATAGTACCATGTAGCTGTATGTCAAATACTTTTTGCCTGGATATCTTGTATCATGAGAAAATTGCAAAGTATCTTTGCCACGACCTGGTTGTGCGCCTTCAAAAGAGCATGGTCAGCATTCCGGATAGCGTCAATAGTGGCCACGCTTTCGTTCACAGCAATTGTGGCAAATGGTATAGTTTCATTTTAACTCTGTGCACGTGATGGCCATGTGCTGTTGTTGATTAAGTAAATGGGTGCCGATTTAGTAAGCATGTGTTTGTTTTTTGAACTCTTGATAATATGACATTTGGTTAACTTGGTCATTTTTTTTCTGTCCCTTGAAATCTAAATTATTTTACCTTTTACTGTAGAATGTATCTGGGATCGGCCCACTTCACTACAACACTCACTTTTCAGGGTTGGCCATGACCATGAGGGCATGACTACGGTTCAGTGACGATGGAATGGCATCGATGACAACAGCATGAGAATATTTGGATGACGAGTATGACGTAACGACGACAGTATGACGAGAATAGGATGACAAAGCTGAATAAAGATGATGGAATGACGACAGTGTGACGATGAATGCATGAAGACTACTGATGACCACACTGCAATGACGACGATGGTAAGACAACGGCGGAATAATCACAATAGAACAATGACAGCATGATGATGGAATGACAAAGAAGAAAAGACAATGCCTGTCTGAATATATATTCAAACAAGATTGTCTCAATATATATATATGTCACTGGTTCAATTACAGCCAGCACTGGATAAATTTTAAAGGGACTCTAAAGGCAAATATTAAGTCAAGCTAAAGTGATGGACGAGCGCTCGAGAACACCTAAGGCATCAATATTATTGTGAACAAAGCCTTAGTAATCAAGAAATCGAGGTAAATGCAGGACACGATTAGAGACTACCCCGGGACATTCAAGTACTAGCCCAATGACAAAGGCGCTCTTCATTATATTTTTATTTCACTACTACTCAACCACTCGTAATAAATAGATCATTGAATTGAATTATCATTCTAAAGAAAATGCTAGGTACTTGTCCAGTTCTATTTGATACTTAGGAAAAAGAACTCATTGATGTTACCCTTGACAATGACGCAAGTGCTGAAAGCTATGGTTTTGCTGTCTTGCGGAACTCGCACAAACTGCAATTAGCAGAGAATGCCACGTCCATGTGATGTCACGGGATTCAATGAACAGTCCACCCCACTTGACCAAGAAAAGGCTGCTGCGGCGAATCGAATGCTCTGACTGAGCTTGGTTTCTCCATGGCTGTATATTTGCATGTTGCGGGGGAAAAAAAAGGGGGGGGGGGGGGCGCAGTCTGTCGGGCACCCAGATGTAATTTTCTCATAAACCATGTCTTTTCTTGGCACAAAACAAGCACTGCGAGGTTTCTGAAATGGTGTTTCAACAGTCCACATTGACTCAGTATTTGCGTTTAGTGTTCCTTTAATTAAAGAATTTCTTGTCACTGAAGAGCGGCACCTACTCAGTGACCCAGGTTGGTGTCGGAGGGATTCATTAAAGAGCGGAATATACCCAGTGACCCAGGTTAGTTGATGGTTAATTTCAAACCCTGTTCCCTTAGAACAGCAGCCTGATGCCGTACCCATTAGATCATGGACTACTTGGTGACTGAAGGTGGTGGGAAAATGGTTAGAGACCCAGCCAGACAGAAAAATAGGCAGAAACAGTCACCTAAAAGTGCATTAAGTTCCCAAAGAATGCTGATCGCATTAAAAAATTTATTTCGAAAAAATTGCGAGGCAGTGCTCTATCTCTGACACATTCCACATCTTAACAGCTGTTATAGGGTCCCTTTAATTCAGACCACCTGAAAATGCTTGGAGGAAGTTGAATACATTGGTGTTTGCATTGGTTCAACCTAAACTGCATGCATACTGCCCTCATTGTAATGTGGCCAGGAATGGAACAGCCAAGTTCATGCTCAGCGGAACAGCATTTTTTCACTGAGTCACCAAGTGGGTATGGCTAGAGTGAATGATTAGGAAGTCGAATCCTGGCCAAGTGCTCCTTGGGTAAAAGCTGGTAAAAGGTATGCAGACACCAAAAAGGTTTTATATATAAAAATTAGGTATACTGACAAGAAAAAAGGCAGCAGGGAAACATGCAGGGAAGCAGGTATGTGCTTAGATTTCTAATCCATGTCAAGGACAGATCAGACTGTTACTCACTGACCTTCTTATATTCATCCCGCTCTTTCAGAAGCTTGCTCAGATAGCGGATCTTTTGCTTGTGATTCTGGTGACCCATCATTTCGGACACCTTTCCGTGCAACTTGGCCAGCTCACTCTCTGTTGCCTCGTTCCTCCTCTCGAGAAGCTGCTTCTCCAGCTCGTACAGCTCTAGCTGCTCCTACAGTGAACAAAAATACCACAAATAAAGCATAAGTGTCCAATTTCACCCTTAATGCACAAATGCTGGAAAGGGCAACTATGCAAAAAGCTATTAGAATGCTTAACCTTGAGGGAAAAGAAAGCATTTCTCTCACTGAATTATAAGGTTTAACATGCCAAAGCACACATGGCCTATGAGAAATGTAGTGTGGGACTTCAGATTAATTTCGATTGACCACCTAGTGTTTTTAGAAGTGCACCTTAAGCATGGTTGATCGAACATTCTTGCATTCCACTCTTGCCATAATGTGGTCATTGCAGCCTAGAATCGAACCTGCAGCCTCTTGTTCAAAAAGAATCCTAGCTCGACCAGTTGGTACTTGCTGAGATGACTAAACACAGACACATACATAACACAAACACAAAGGACTGTGCAGACTGCGTGTTACAGGGCCTCTGAATATCTGTATGGGAAGTTCATGTGTAAAGGACGGCTTAAAAGGTTTAAAAGGCTTAATGTGTCCATGTTTTGTTGCTTTTGTGCTAAATAATGAGAGTAACTCAGCAGCAGAATGCCACAGACACTGAGCTGCCACAGCGAGTATAATTTTTCGAACATGTAAAGGAGTACTGACAAAATTTCGAAGTCGAGTTAACGTGAGAGATCGATTTATGTGGGCACACACACATCGTCTGCAAAATATGAGCGGCGAATACAGCTTAGAATATATTTAAAATCAATGTTAAAGTAGGTGCACGCAGCCAACTGCGAAACACAGCACCTCGCGACATCGACAAGAAAGGAATGTAAACAACCGAGAAAACGCTATGTCACGAGTGTGCGCTGCCGTCGGAGTGGACCCTGCGAGCAAGTTTCTTGCCGCTCCGATCGTCCACATGTGCCTTTTTTCCCCTCCCTGGTAGTGACGCCAACCTCTTTCACCGCTGAAAGCGGCACAAAAATCGGCTGATACTTGTTTCTGACAACTCATAAAGTGACCTCGAAAGTGTGCATGTTATAAAATGTTGCGCAATATAGTAAATCATTGTGATTTTGACTCACAAGTGGTCAGCACAGCCGCCACTGAAATAGTCTCTGCAAAGCAGCTCGCCTGGCTAACAACGTCGGGAAGACTAATTGTATTGCCACTTATGAGCGACATAAATGTGCAGACGTTGATTGTGTTGACGAATATAGATGCTTTATTACCAGCAAGGGCCGTCGGCCCCGGGTTTGATGGTTAGCGAGCTAGACCTATATACCGTTTCCTAGCGATCACCAGCTTGCTTGGCTCGCTCGGCGTCGATAAGCGGCAGAAGTGGTCCGAGTTCATGCGCGCCGCTGGATGCTTAGAATGGACCCTGCTGAAGAGCAGCCAGATTTGCTTGTTTCATTTCGAGCGTGCCTAGCATAAACAAAACCGGCCGAGCTTAGAGCAGTCTGATGATCTTCCACCAAGACTATGTACCCCTAAGCCTGATGCTGTGTCGACTTTTACCTCGCCTTGTGTCCTGCTCCGGAATATGCTTCATTCCCAAAGCGCCTTTGACGAATGGCTCGTACTACTTGTACCGGTGCGTACGCATATTGATAGGCGTCGCTAGCTGCACTTTTCGAGTCGCTGCTTTGTAGTGGATGAAATCAAATGTGGTCGGCCACGTCTAATTCGGCGCCGACTACCGCAACCAGGAAGTAGTCGCCATTGGAGGACGAAAAGAAGGACGACTGTGATGTCGAGGACATCGCAAAGCACATGCAGGCGTAGTAGACGAATTAGCAAGACCAAGCTCTTGCGCCGGCGAACGCGCTGGTGTGAGCACGTCACAGTTTTGTGCGATCACGTGTCTAGCTGTGTTTACATTCCTTTTTTGTCCCATCTCGTTGCTCTCCAAACCGAAACAGACTGGTCACTACAAACAAGACTCCAAAACATTACCTGTCACCCTCTGAAGCCAATGTTGTTTCGTGTGGTGATTACTGGGTCATTAGCTACTTATTGCAGCAGAAAAAACAAGATCGAAAATTTTTGTGTCAGTACTCAGTTTGTAAAGCCAAACCTGCTGCTTTGTATCGTAAAAACAGGCAAATATTTCCATCTCACAAACCTGGAACGGTGAAACTCTCATCTGCAGAGCCTCGAAGCTTGCCTTCCATCTGCAAATTGGGGTAGTAATTTTCAAAGGTTGCACACAGCATCAAAAATACTGCAGTTCAATCATACACAAATGCCATAGAGACCATTCCTTTACATTGCATGCAATGATTCCTTCGGAGGACTAATAATTCTATACACGTATGGGGGACTCAAATCCAGCCATTTCCAGTTATGCAGCAATGACAAATGTGAGGTGTACAACAAGCCATATAGCACTGTTTCTGAATATGACGCACAGCAGGAAAATGCTTTAATGCGGATATGCGACCTGAGAGAATGACTACAACAGCCTATGCCATAATTTTTGAAGGTCACACTTAGAGACATTTACCATCAAATTTCAACGCTCAATCCTGGCAATATCAAAATAGAACGCACCGGGAAAGCAGGAAATAGGGCCTCGGTATCATATCGGACAGAAACGCCCCGTAAAGAAAAGCACAATGAAGTTTGAAACTGAATGTCGCAGCCAGTTGTGGCAGATACTGATACGGCACATTCTGCCTGGCACATATTTGCCGCTGCGGCTGCGACGTGCTCTATCAGTATTGGTTGATTTGCCATTAATCTTTCTTGATCATTTCCGTTAGACGTAAGAGTCAAATCACCTTTTCTGGACTCCTGGCATGCTTAGTGTCAATATTGCCTGGTTTGAGCGTTGGAATTTGGTTATTAATATATCAAATTAGGTGCGATTTTCACTATGTTGAAAAATGGGGTTGCATAAAAATATATCAGCCCCGAATTTCGTGTATAAACAACTGCCCCCAAGGTTTTATAAAAAGTTCACTAACAAATTTTAGTTAGTCTTCTGACACTTGTGTTATTAGTGGCATGTCCACCTATGTACACCTCGCAACTACTCTGCAGAAACACCACATTTGCTACACTTGCAGTCGTTTCATAAAAAATCCGTATAATCTGAAAAAGGAAAAACGCCCTGTATTTACGCAGCAATTTTTCTTGACATTTCTGAGGCCTGCTACTGCCCATCCTATCATTCCTGGTTGTGCACGCCAAACTACACTGTGTTGCTGAGACAAAGTGGGGCAGTCTTTTCATGACAGACATTAAGAGGAAGCGTTAGTTTAAGGCCAACTCTAATTTCCTTATATGAATACATGTAAAACAGAAATGCATTCATGGGACATCCGCTGGACCGACTTGAATGAAATTTGTTGCATCTGAGGAAAAGGAAATTTTAGCAACTAACTGTAGGATGCATAATTCTGATTTAGGACCTCACACTTTTTACAAAAATGGTTGAAAACTTATAATTAAAGAAATATGGGAGCAAAAACCTTACAAATTTCTAACTTCACCAAAAACAGATATTGCAGTTCAGTAAACTAAATCTATGTGTGCATCTAAAGCACACAAACTTGATATACAGTCAAAATTCAGCCAAATGAAACCCAATTTTACGAAGTTCTCGATCTAATGAAGAAATTTCTATTCGCTGACAAGTACCCATAAGGTTCAGCGTTTTCATCAACCTGAAGTCACAAAATAGCTTGCATTAAACCCAACTTGAAGCTTTTCCAGAAATAAATGAGTAAAAAAAGGTGCGATTTCTTTCCAATTTTGATGCAGACTGGTTTTTCTTCGAGCTTGTGCTCTAATGCTATCGTGTTAAAACATCTAGGCACCCTAGTCACAGCCCTAGCTTTATTTTGACCAGGCTGCACGCCGTGCCAGTGCACGGAACAATGGACTCGGCAACCGTTAGCGTTCTTATGTACCAGATGGCGCTAGGGACGGCGGTAGTTGGGCCACCCTCATGGACTTTTTACACTTGCAGGCGTGGGTTGGCGACAAATACAATGCCGCGGTACCTTTTGGGTGTCACTATGTTAGAATTTTAGATTTCACCGAAAAATCCCTTTCTCGATTTTCCGAACTTCCTGATTTAACGAAATAATTTGAGCGTGGTCATTGCTTTGTTATATGGAGTTTCAACTGTACTACAAGCTTATAGCTAGTGGGGACACTCAACTCTTACAAGTGCCCTGACGTTTTCCCTGCATGGCTCTCGTGTCACCTGTAACCCAGCTTCTCCGCGTAGCTAAAAGCCGGCGGCGGGCAGTGTGGTTGCAGATTAGTACGCGAGATGGCGCAAGTGTTGCACTGCTAACTTGGGCACAAAAGGGAGTAGCCTGTTCCTCTTTGGTCTGGGGTCGCCTAGCTGCATGGACATTTTGCGCACTCGCCGTCTGTCCAAGGGACCGTCCTGTGAAAGACTTAGGATCAGGACACTGGAATAGACAAACACCACCGTTCGAATGTGCCACCAATCGCATCACCATAGATGCGAATGATTAGGCATTGGTTTCTAGAACGAGGGCGAACATATTTGCTTGCTATCCAGTCGCAGTGAGTCTGACTTCCTCGATTTGACACACGCCCATCGAAAAGTTCAACTGTTAATAATTGGGCTGGCTAGAGTGGTGTATAAAAGGCGCAATAAATGCCCTTGTGATTGCCTGCACTACTGTGTTGTCGTTCTTTTGTCCCAAGAGCATGTTTAAGAACCCACAAGCTTATGTGAAATTGTTACAATGCTTACGAGGGCTTTGCAAAAGTCCTCACAAATTAGAGTTACATTTCAGAGCAGTCTGTAATATACAAAAACTTTGTCCACTTTCAGAAATGTGATATCATTATTCATTACAAGTTACAAAGTTGAAAAATGGTACTTGAATTCGCTTTTTTCAATTTTTATAAATTTTCATTAAAATTTATAGCCTAAATAAAAGATCTGCTTCCTAGATTTTAACAAATAACGTATTTAACTTCCTTTTAAATGCAAGAACCTCATCATATTCAGTGCAGTGCATGCCAAACAAAGCATTTTCTCTGTTCCCATGTTTCATAGGGACACTAAAGGAAAATACTAAGCCAAGTTAGATCAAGAGTATTCATCTAGAATAATATTGTTTCCTGCGTGGCAATATATATATGACTTTGTTGCCCAGAAAATTGCTGCCAAAGGTCCCAGTGCTGCTCCTCTATTTGAACCACCAACACTAAAACTCAAAAGTTGACCTACCTCCACATGACTCCTTCTATGCTAATGTTAAATCGTTTTGAAACTCCTTATTTAGCTTTACATGGACAGTGTACTGCTAGGCGGCTGCAGCTCTTCTGTTTGCACGAGTTTCTCTGCGGCTCAGCTTGGGTTCAGGATACCAAATATCAGATGCGGCAGACGGAGCGAGGCAAGGGTGGTTGCCACATCGACAATTCTTAACGAAGAATGCGATGCGGCTTGCAGTAAACACAGCAGCCACCCCCTGAGCATCAGCAGTGCTAAAGTCACATATGAGATGACAAGGGTCCTGAAGTCATTCGCTTTGAGACCCTTGTCATTTGTCAGGAATTTGTCATTACAGAAGCCTCTTCTTTCAGTATAGCTAAACTATTATTCAATAGTGTTTCCCATCTGCAAAACTATATTTAAATAAAATTAAATTTTCTCTAGGAAACAAATTTCTGTGCTTGAATGATTTAAAGCAACTTCAAGAAGGCTCTCATACCTTAAAACATTTAGTGCTGCAATGTTCATGCAGGGAGAGATGAGCCACACTATGAAATGTGCTGTCAGCACATTTAATTGCAAAGTAAAAGCTACACAGCACAACCATTACTGCTTGCACAGTGAAACCTCAGTGGAGTCTACAGTGGAACCTCGATTATATGACTTTCTCGGGACCATGCGATAACATTGTATAACCCAGGCGTTGTATAATCTGACCAACAAGAATTATGTATATAATACACGATTTCGTATGACAGAGTTGCAAGGAGTTTCAATTTAAATTATATAATAATGCTCTGCAGGAACAGCATATCCAATATGATCTGCATGCCATCCGGCAGATAATTGGTTCGATCTTCGCACATGCTTTCGCACTTTCAGAGTTACACTTCTATGAGACTCAGTGCTGGACGCATCAAAGTATAGAGCCAACAGCGCTCTTGGCAATGCAAAGGTAGCAAGTTTGGCACAGCGCCAAAAACACTGTCGGCCATGTACACGGAGGTGTCTGGTGACAGGAGCAGGCACTTCAAAAACGCAGAGAGAGAAAGTGCAAAGTAGACGGCAACGAAGAAAATGGCAGGCAGCAGTTGGGCGACACTAAGAGGGGGAAGGAAAAGGAATGATGGGAGGGCGATGAACGTGACGAAGGAAAAAAAAAAATTAAGCAATACACCAACAGTGATTGTTAACATAAGTGAATAGCTACAACAGACAGATGAATGAGCGAGCGACAGTACACCTCTCCTTCCTGCCAGTCATTGCAACTTGGTTGTCTGAGAGCACATACCGTTTCCCTTGGCACCTTCCTTCGACTTCCCACGACGAACGAGTGAGGAGCAGCCTCTCCTCCTCCTTCCCCACAACTTGGTCGCATAAGAGCTCAGGTGACATTATCTCCCTCCTCAATACTCGTTTGCCCGAGCATGCAACCTTTCCCTCGCCTTCTGGCGATGAATGAGCGACGAGTTCTGCCTTGAATGAGATGGCTATGGTGTCTGCAGCTGGTACCTTTATGCTCTCCCCATTCTGTTAGCAACAATTTCCTCCTATCCTTTATGTTTTTGGCTCTAAAGGTACAACCAAATAACAGCATGAATCAACAAACAGGAGCAAGGCTGGGACCATAATTTTGTAAAATATTTATCTCTATGCAGTGTTGAGTGACAGTAAAATGATTGAGTGCAAACTGACCTCTCAGCATCAGCTGCCATGGAGTTGAGCTGCTCAGTCAAGTTGTTCACTTGCCTGAAAAGTGACAAACAAGTGATGTTTCCAATCACACAGTGCATTAATGAAACATGCAAGAAAAGTTAGCATGTTCCACACCTTCAATGCAAAAATTTACTGCAAAGAGTAAAAACCGAAGAAAAAAAAAATGGGAGCATGTGTGCAAACATGCACTGAAATGCACACTGACACAAACGTGTGCACACCAACATACACACAAACACAAACAGGAGGCATGAGTAGTTGTGGACATTCAGCAGGTTAGACGATAAGCAGCACGACCGTTGACCGTCACTGTTGCACCACATAACACGCAAATACCTTGCGTGAGTGTCCCAACTGGAAGAAAGAAAGTGCTCTAAAGACAGCCACCACGATAGCCTAGACACCATCACCTCGTAAAATTCTGCAGCCACCTGCATCCTGAACAGCACAAAGAAACTCATCAGCTACTGAAGACTAGCCTGGTTTATATCTAGTGCAATTAGCCACCATACATGCAAAATGATCTTGTATTTTTAACTTTGATTGTACATGCTTTATGCAGCAATGCAACATGTGGCATACAATAATTATTATAATTATGGGGTTTTACGTGCCAAAACCTCTTTCTGATTATGAGGCACGCTGTAGTGGACGACTCCGGAAATTTCGACCACCCGGGGTTCTTTAACGTGCACCTAAATGTAAGTACGCGGGTGCTTTCGCATTTCGCCCCATCGAAATGTGGCCGCCGTGGCCAGGATTCGATCCTGCGACCTCGTGCTCAGCAGCACAACACCATAGCCACTGAGCAACCACGGCGGGTTCTGGTATACAAGTGCTGCTCTGAATTAAGTTTTGACTAGCTGGATATTTATGCAGTGCAAACAAAATTTAATCAGACAAGTCTTTTCGCATAATGCCTACATTTGAATACAGGTACCATGCTGAAAAACAAGCTTGAAGATTTGTCTCAGCTTCATTTTGAATAGACACAATCAATGAATGCCAGCATTAAATTCTGGAAGAACTATCCGAAAACATTTTGTGCACATAAAACAATGAAAATAGGTGCCTGGTATGCGAGTAACTGAGTAACGTGTTAGGAAAAATAAAGAAAGACTATTCTCACTTGCAAGTCACGAATGCTTCTGCAAGGAAATACTATAACAAAATTAGGGAAAGAAGCCATGATGCAGAGTTTGTGCGCTATCACATCCTCACACCCAAATATATTTGCTTCACCAAGAAAAGGCAGACGTACTTGAGAGAAGTGGCATTCTATATACCGAGCACACCCAACACACCACTCATTACGCACCAAATTAAACTGGCCTGCATGTAGGTCAGCACATTTGCACTGAAGATGAGATGCACCATTCTTGATAAATATATAAAATAGTATGGCTTATACAACGCTTTTTGTAGATCTACCTGGCTGCTTGTGGAAAAGTAACTCACTTCATCACCACATGCACCCTCTTGATTAGTGCAGGTGGCCACTCAACTGATGTGCTTGATATTTGTCTACAAACCAGGCCTTACTCTGAGTGCTTGCAAGCTGAACAAAGCATTTCTATGATGTCACCACAGTGCAATATTGAGTGACTTGATTCCAGCATGCCTTTGTGATATTCCAAAATTATTTAGCGGCCACAGCAGCCAGTCTAATGTGACAGATGACTGGAAAGCCGCCAGCATCTCTTGCTGACTACCACAATGTCACTACCTCGCTGCATGTGTTGCTTCCATAGACTGCGAAGTTTAGGGGAGCAGCACCTATAAAACTTTATACAAATGCAAGCTCTGGGCAAATAGCCTAAGGTAGTGAGAATATTAACATTATAAGCAAGCTGAAAGCTGAGAGCCATATGCTGTCAACACCTCTATGCTTAGAGTGGCACCTGACAGCAGCAAAAACGTTAAGAGCAAGTGGGGCTATACTAATTCAGGTACAACCAAATTAGGAAGCCCACTGAGCTTCAACAAAAGACACTCCCTCACCAGAATAGGAAGTGGTCTCCCTGGTGCAGTATTGGCGACTCCCTCCCAAATGACTCATTCGATTAACTAATGGCCCTCAGTCCCCAGCACCTATGGAGCACCTGACCAAGACGGCGGTCAGGCCTGCGACGCAGCAGAGGGTGCTAAAAATCTCTGGACCCGGACAGACCGCCAATGGAAACACCCTCGCAACGTTACACCCAAACTCAAGTGAAGCTAGCCTAGCAGGACTCTTTGAGGAACTATCAGGCATTGTTTGGGATATTACTGGCCTTAGTGAGGTTAGAAGAACTGTTGAGGCTTACACAGTGCTGGCAAATGGCCACGTCCTTTGCTATAGAGGACTACCAGATAAGCATTTCGGAGCAGAATTCCTAATTTATAAGGACATAGCAGGCAACATTGACGATTTGACAGCATTAATGAGAATGAAGCAGTAATCGTAATAAAGCTGAATATGAGGTATAGAATAAAGGTAGTACAAACCTACGCTACAACTTCCAGTCATGATGATGAAGAAATAAAACAGTTATATGAAGATGTTGAATCAGCAACGAGAAAAGTGCAAACTCGGCATACTGTAGAGTAATGGGTGACGTCAATGCGAAAGTGGGGAAAAAGCAGGCTGGTGAATAAGCAATTGGCAACTAAGGCGTGGATTGAAGGAACACTCAAGGATAGATGTTGATAGAATTCGCAGAAAGGAATATGCTGCGAATAATGAACACCTTCAGGAAGTGTTGGAACAAAAAGTGGACCTGGAAAAGCCCTAATGGTGAAACAAGAAATGATATTGATTTCATACTTTCTGCCGATGCCAGCATAGTGCAGGATGTAGAAGTGATAGGTAGGGTAAAGTGCAGTGATCATAGGCTAGTGAGGGCTAGGATTCACCTCAATTTGAAGAGAGAAAGAGCAAAATTGGTCCATAAGAAACAGGCCAACCTAGACGCAGTAAGGGTGAAAGCAGACCGATTCAGGTTGGAACTTGCAAACAAATATGCAGCCTTAGAACACAGATCAAGATGACATAGAGGCCATGAATGAAACCGTAACTAGGCTGGCCTCAGATGCAGCTATTGCAGTGGGAGGTAAGGCACTAAGGCAACCAGTAGGTAAGCTCTCCTAAGTAATAGAGGACCTAATAAACGAACGACAAAGAATGAAAGTGTCCAACTCAAGAGATAAGATAGAATTCGCGGAACTGTCAAAACTGATCAACAAGGAGAAAATAAGGGATATTCAAAATTATAATGTAAGAAAGACTGAGGAAGGGGGCAGTAATAAATGGACGCAGAAGGAAATCAGTGAGAAGGAAACTTGGCATAGGACAAACCAAGATGTATGCACTGAAAGATAAGCAGGGTAATACCAGCAATCTCGCACCTACAGTGAAAGCAGCGGAAGAATTCTATACTGACCTGTACAGTACCCAAACAGCCACAATACCTCCATTCGAAGTAGTAATGAACAGGTAACAGAGGCTCTTTCTATAACTAGCAATGAAGTTAGAAGAGCCTTGCAAGACGTGAAACGGGGAGAAGCGGCAGGAGAAGATAGAATACGAGTCTATTTATTCAAAGATGGAGGAAACATATTGCTTGAAAAACTGGCGGCCCTTTATACAAACTGTCTATCGACTTTGAAGGGTCCCAGAGAACTGGAAGGCAGCCAACATTATACTAATCCATAAAAAGGGAGATGGTAAAAAACTGAAAAATTATAGGCCCATTAGCTTACTTCCAGTATTACATAAAATATTTACCAAATTAATCTCCAATAGAATAAGGGCAACACTGGACTTCAGTCAACCAAAGGAACAGGCTGGTTTCAGGAAGGGATACTCTACAGTAGATCACATCCATGTCATAAATCAGGTAATCGAGAAATCCACAAGTACAATCAGCTCCTCTGTATGGCTTTCATAGATTACGAAAAGGCATTTGATTCAGTAGAGATACCAGCAGTCAGAGGCATATAATCAAGCAGTACAGAACGCTTATGTAAATACCTTGGAAAGTATCTACAGAGATTCCACAGCTACCTACCTTAATTCTCCGCAAGAAAAATAGGAAGATACCTATAAAGAAAGGGGTCAGACAAAGAGAATCTCTCCAATGTTATTCACTACATGCTCGGAAGTATTCAAGCTATCAAACTGGGAAGGCTTAGGAGTAAGAATCAATGGTGAACATCTCAGCAACCTTCGATTTGCAGATGACATTGTCCTGTTCAGCAACACTGGGGATGAGTTAACACAAATGACTGAGGACCTTAACAGAGAGTATAAGAGTGGGGTTGCAGACTAATATGCAGAAGACAAAGATAATGATTAATAGCCGGGCAAGAGAACAAGAGTTCAGTATCGCCAGTCAGCCTCCAGAGTCTGAACAAGTACACTTACCTAGGCCAATTACTCGCAGGGGACCCTGAACATGTGAAGAAATTTACAGAATAAGAATGGGTTGGAGTGCATTCAGCAGACATTATCAGATCCTGACAGGAAGCTTAAAAAATTAAAAATT
Organism: Dermacentor andersoni; assembly: GCF_023375885.2. Lineage (NCBI taxonomy): Eukaryota > Metazoa > Arthropoda > Arachnida > Ixodida > Ixodidae > Dermacentor > Dermacentor andersoni. Next base: position 149,506,677 of record NC_092814.1, read on the forward strand.
AAACTATGGGGTTTTACCTGCCCAAACCACTTTTGGATAATGAGGCACACCGTAGTGGAGGACTCCGAGAATTTTGACCTCCTGGGGTTCTTTAATGTGCACCTAAATCTAAGTACACGGGTGTTTTCACATTTTGCCTCCATTGAAATGCGGCCGCCGTGGTCGGGATTCGATCCCGCAACCGTCTGCTCAGCAGCCCAACACCATAGCCACTAAGCAACCATGGTGGGTGACAGGAAGCTTACCATTGCCATTGAAAAGAAAGGTACAATCAGTGCAAGCATACGGGGCAGAAACTTCGAGACTGACAAAAAAGCTGAAAAACAAGTTAAGGATCGTGCAAAGAGCGATTGAACGAAAAATGTTAGGTGTAACGTTAGAGACAGGAAGAGAGTGGTGTGATTCAGAGAGCAAACGGGGATAGCCAATATTCTAATTGACATTATCAGAAAGAAATGGAGCTGGGCAGGGCATGTAATGTGTAGGTTAGATAACTGGTGGACCATTAGGGTTATAGAATGGATGCCAAGAGAAGGGAAGCGCAGTCGAGGACGGCTTAAGACTAGGTGGGGTGATGAAATTAATTTGCAAGCGCTAGTTGAAATCGGTTCGTGCAGGACAAGGGTAATTGGAGATCGCAGGGAGAGGCCTTCGTCCTGCAGTGGACATAAAATTAGGCTGATGATGTTCTTACTGTCATATGCGAGTAGCAAAGGAAGGAAGTGGGCATATGCAGAGGAATATAGCCTTGAAACTAAGCTTTCTTTGCAAATCCTCCCATACTTTTCCAAATATGACTGGGTGCTGCTGTCTTGGTGAAAAGTGTACACTTAAATATTGAATTAAGCGCCCACAATCGCATGTATACTTTTATTGTACCAATGCCTACTGGCTCTTTGAGATGATCCGCATGTGTCTCATTGCTTAGCACAGGTGTGCAAGAGCACATGCATGTGCACCAGTTTCCTTTATGTCAAAGATGCAGGAATGAAATGGGCATACTTTTAGCATACGATTTACCGCTTTGGTTCACATAGATTCCAAGACGTGTGTTGGAGCTGCATCATTTGTAATATTCAGTTGCATTATTTTAGAAAAAGTTTTGGTGGAAAAAGGATGGTTGAGGAAGCCAAGTGGTAAGCATGATAGTCTACAGTACGATAGCAACATGCCCCTTTTACAAAAGGGAAATGTGAAAACTTGCTCGCAGCGCAAACCAAATTGAAGTCATACTTTTGTCCTACAATAAATTATTGTACATTGTGGTCTTCATAGCACTCAGTTTATCAGTGCTTTTCCTAATTACAACAGACGTATCATACTTGCCAAAAATGATTTGTCATTTCTATGAATGTAAGCGGCAAGGTCAAATATTTTAATCTCATGAGATAAGGCTGTAAATTTGGCAAAAATATTCTAAGAGGCAAGCTTCACCATTACTCTAGCAGTATCTCCATGGACCAACAGAAGCCGCAAGCAATAAATGTATCATTTCCCTATATTAGTGATACCCACACTGGATGAATTCCATGCCTGTTTGTAGGGAGATTAGGAGCATGTAAGCAGGCACAGGTGTAAGCTGTCAGCGGCAAAGGAATCTGGCGGTGTCTAATCAACTATTGTGTCAGAGAAATGAAGATCACGAGGTGACAGCACTATAAATGAGACAAAACAATTGGTAGCAATCTGTGCATGAATGCATAAGCACAGAAATTTTTTTCACACTTGTGTACATTTTGTACCTAAGCTTAAAGGAAGATGTGCAATAAGCATCCTCAAAATCAAACACCAGATTAGACATAAGAGTGAGACCATGGCTAGTGCATGTGTACTCTTAGGCTGAGTGTTACATACAAGGCCAGCTCCAATTGCAGCATAATTATCTACAAACTGTATGCACAAAATGAGTTAGTTCCCTAGCAATGACACTTTTCATCCAGATTTTGTTTCTGGCATGCATAACCAGTGCAAGAGCTAGTTGCATGCTTCATCTCTTCATCATCAGGGCATGCCATGCCAATGCATTGAATCACAAGCTAAGAGTGCTAATGCAGTTTTGTATTACAACTGCCTAAAGCAATGGCCTTAGCCATTAAGCATATACAGTTACACTAAACATCAGAAGCCTCAAACACATATCGTGGCACTGATTTGATTATGCTTTCATAGCCGAAGTTGTAAGAGCCAATGTGTTCCATAGCTGACACACAAGTTGCCTGACCTTTCGAAACAGAATTGTTCAGAGGACATATAAAATTATCTGCATTGGTATAACGAACGTTCATTTAAGAATTTTAAGTTTCATGAACTTTTCAGCTGCAAAGATGACTACAGTAAAACCTCGTTAATACATATCTGGCACGGAAAGTGGATCAGGTATACACTTAGTGATGTACTAATAAGCCGAGAATGGCAGATGAGCGGCTATAGATTAGCGGCCAAAAAAACATTTGATTCTTACTCACACTCATGCAGACAAGATTTATTTGTGAGCAGGATACAAAAAAAATCAGATTTTCACTTGTCACCATAGCGGCCTTGAAGCGGTGACGGTCGCGAGCCAGTTTCTCTATCAGTCCCCACTTCTCTGCGATCACCCTCATGACGGTCAATGCGCTAGCTGCGTCGTATCCGGGAGGGCCATCATCCATGTCATCATCCACGACGACAACGTGGAAGTGCCTAGAAGCTATAGCAGCAGGAAAAACTTCACGGCTACCATGTTTTGACATCACTATCGGTGGCTATTTCAGTCCGGGAAAGGTCCGTGCACCGCAATTTTGCTATCTATGGTCTGCACGCACAGCATTTTTCCAATGCTGCCCTTGTACATGCCAAAAAATGAAGTAACTACTACACGCTAACTGTTGGCATGCGTTAAGCGACTACGGCTTAAGCAGTCAGCCAACATATTAGGTTCAATGGTGGCAGGGCGGGGGGGATTCATTGCAACTATTTAACTGGAATTATTAAGCAGGTATGCATTAACGAGGTTTTACTAATTAGAGGGGTTCCACTGTATTCATTGGCTCAATTCAATACAGCAGCGATGAACTCAGACTAAAGATAAAGCAATATTTCAATGATGGCTTCAACACTGACCCGGTGTGCAACACTAGTCATGTGCTGCCAGTGCTTGCAAAAGGAACCACACAGATGGCATGCAAGCATACAATGCATATCTTCCATTTCATTAAATTTAGTACCTCTAGTGCATTTTATTCAAGCAAACATTAGGAGTACATGTAAGAACTAAGTTGTTCTGCTGAGATGAAAGTGAATGATGGCAACTCTAGCAACTTTGACGTATTTTGAAAGCAACAGTGCTAATTTTATGAGAAAAGGTGTGCTGTGTGACCTTGTGTTTTATAGAACATCACATTAACCACAACCTCAAACTACGGTACATAAAATGAAATTCATTATTGCCTGAAGGCACAGCACACTAAGAGGCACAATGACAGAAAACAAAATATATTACAGTTCAGACCAAAGCCAGCTGTTGAATAACAAATACAAATTTCAGCTCAACCAACATTGTGAACATTGTCTCCAATGTGTCATCCTCATCATTAAACTTTTTTTCAGGTCACATGTGGTGCATATTAATGTGGAACTTAAAATTAGGAAATCTTAATTATGATAGGTTTTGGAAAGTTTGCATATGGGTGAATGAGAAAATTTGCATCTTGCGTATATGTAGATAATTGCCCACCTCACTCTGGCTGTAAGTCCCAAAAGGGAACATTATTGACAATGACTCAGAAGTGTCAATTTTTCCACTACACTGCTTCATATTGTATGTCTTTGACCGAGCAGATTAGTTTTGGATGCTCAATTTTTAAATCTAGAGTATGTGTGCAACAATGATTTATTCTTTCCTAGGTACAACTGAAGTGCAGCTAAGCAAATTACAAGCAAGGAGAGAAATAAAACAACTCACTCATCTTTGACTTGTGCTAGTTCTTCTGACAGCTGCTTCAGTTGGTCACGTAGCTCCCTCCTCTGCCTGTCAAGTTCACTGCATACACATTTGTACTTATCAGCACGGAGCACAGCAGCTTCGAGTTGCTGAGTGCAGTTGGTCAGTTCTTCATCTCGGCGACGATTTTCACAGGACAAAACTTCAGCCTTCTCCTTCCAAATATTAAGGTTGCGTGTGGCATCCGAGAGCTTAACTTCAATTCCGTTCCTGATATCGTGGCATGACTTAATACTTTCTTTAAGTTGTTTTCTTTCTTTCAGCAGTTCAGAAATATTGTTTTGTGCTACCCTGTTTGCATCCTCCAGAGCAGACATTTTCTTGGTGAATTCACTGTTCCTGCTACGAAGGCTGTCAACTTCAACAAGTGCTGAAGTGAGTCTTTCTTCCAGGCTTGTATTGAGGGTCAGTATATCCCCAAAGTCATCAAGTTCCTTTAGCATGTCCTGCTTTAACTGCTCATGAATGGAAATTTCATGATGCAAAAGAGTCACTGAAGACTTAAGCTCAGCTTCCTCACAGTGTGCTTCATCAAGTTTAGATTGAAGATCTTCAATGCAGTCTGTTAAGAGCAAATGCTGATGTTCCCATCTGCTTTTTAAATCTTCAAGAATCTGAACATTTGCTTTGAGAACTTCATTTTGTTTCTCAATTTCCTCCATTTTCATGTTGAGAATCACTTTCTCCTCCTGATGTTGCACAACTTCATGATGAAGCTTATGGAAGTTGCTTGCAAGATCTTCCAGGCTTCTCTCTATAGTTGTCTTCTCTATGTGCAGCTCTGCCAACCTCTTCTCACCTTCCTCTTTTTCAAATTTCACTTGGGCAAATTCATCTTTCAGGGCAATAAGCTCTTGTTTGCAGTCAGCAAGTGACTGTGCTTTGTTTTGCAGCACTTCATTTTCAAGGACCAATTGTTCGATCTGTGTGCCCTTGGCAGTGTTTTCTTTTTTCTGGCATAAAAGCTCATGATGAAGCTCAGTATGCTTGGCCTCAAGGTTTTCAATGCTTGTTTTCAGGGAAGAATTCTCTTTGCAAGCTTCTGCAACCTTCTCCTCGAATTCGTGCTTTTCTGCCTTCACACGGTCCAAGATTGCATTCAGCTCTTGCTTGCAATCAGCAAGTGACTGTGCTTTGTTTTTCAGCACTTCATTTTCAAGGACCAGTTGTTCGATTTGTGTGCCCTTGGCAGTGCTTTCGTTTTCCTGGCATACAAGCTTGTGATGAAGCTCAGTATGCTTGGCCTCGAGGTTTTCAATGCTTGCTTTCAGATCAGAATTCTCTTCGCAAGTTTCTGCCACCTTCGCCTCGAGTTCATGCTTTTCTGCCTTCACATGGTCCAAGATTGCATTCAGCTCTTGCTGGCAATCAGCAAGTGACTGGGCTTTGTTTTTCAGCACTTCATTTTCAAGGACCAACTGTTCCACTTGTGTGCCCTTGGCAGTGTTTTCTTTTTCCAGGCATACAAGCTTGTGATGAAGCTCAGTATGCTTGGCCTCGAGGTTTTCAATGCTTGCTTTCAGAGAAGAATTCTCTTTGCAAGTTTCTGCCACCTTCTCCTCGAGTTCATGCTTTTCTGCCTTCACATGGTCCAAGATTGCATTCAGCTCTTGCTGGCAATCGGCAAGTGACTGTGCTTTGTTTTTAAGCACTTCATTTTCAAGGACCAATTGTTCGATTTGTGTGCCCTTGGCAGTGTTTTCGTTTTCCTGGCATACAAGCTTGTGATGAAGCTCAGTATGCTTGGCCTCAAGGTTTTCAATGCTTGCTTTCAGAAAAGAATTCTCGTTGCAAGTTTCTGTCACCTTCTCCTCGAGTTCATGCTTTTCTGCCTTCACATGGTCCAAGATTGCATTCAGCTCTTGCTGGCAATCAGCAAGTGACTGTGCTTTGTTTTTAAGCACTTCATTTTCAAGGACCAATTGTTCGATTTGTGTGCCCTTGGCAGTGTTTTCGTTTTCCTGGCATACAAGCTTGTGATGAAGCTCAGTATGCTTGGCCTCAAGGTTTTCAATGCTTGCTTTCAGAAAAGAATTCTCGTTGCAAGTTTCTGTCACCTTCTCCTCGAGTTCATGCTTTTCTGCCTTCACATGGTCCAAGATTGCATTCAGCTCTTGCTGGCAATCAGCAAGTGACTGTGCTTTGTTTTTAAGCACTTCATTTTCAAGGACCAATTGTTCGATTTGTGTGCCCTTGGCAGTGTTTTCGTTTTCCTGGCATACAAGCTTGTGATGAAGCTCAGTATGCTTGGCCTCAAGGTTTTCAATGCTTGCTTTCAGAAAAGAATTCTCGTTGCAAGTTTCTGTCACCTTCTCCTCGAGTTCATGCTTTTCTGCCTTCACATGGTCCAAGATTGCATTCAGCTCTTGCTGGCAATCAACAAGTGACTGGGCTTTGTTTTTCAGCACTTCATTTTCACAAACAAATTGTTCTATTTCCGCTTGCTTGGCAGCACATTGTTTTTTGTGACAAAGAACTTGGTGGTGAAGCTCACTACACTTGGCCTCAATATCTTTTATTATTCCTCGCAGGGATGACTTTTCTGTGCAAATTTTTGCCATGTTTTCCTCCATTCCTTCTTTTTCAGTTGTGATATTGGTCAGCATGTCCCTCAAAGCCTTAAGTTCTTCTTCAAGGAGAAAAATTTTGGCCTTGAAGCTTGCATTTTCTTGGTCGTACGCCTCCACGATATCTGTTTGGGAAGACATTTTGGTTAGGACAAAGTTTGCAAAAGATATATAGCGAGAAATCAAGCACTGGTAGAATTTTATAATATTTTTGGCCATTTTTGAACTACACTGATTGCATAGTAATACTACACTAAGGTAGAACATAGCAACAGAAAACATTACAAAAGCAGACAGCAAATTTATATACCAGAAGCAAGAAGTATCCAAGAGCTGAACAGGTTAAAATGGTACATCCTATGTAGAACTTACACTGCGGCAATTTATGCAAGAAGTCCCATGCACACATAGTCAGGGTTTCATACAGCAAAAATACATGCAAAGCCGCCCTTTCATGAAAACCAGGGCAGCTATCTTTGAATATGGAATTGCATGCTTCAGACTATTTGGACAACATCTAGTGCACCACGTCGAGTCTGCAATAAATGAACACCAATAATATCTTTATCTCAGATGAGAGAATACACCGATTTATTGAGAACTGGTATCTAAATGTAAAAAAAAATGATGGAGTTTTGAGAGCCAAAACCACGATCTGATTATGAGGTACGCCGTAATGCGAGACTCCAGAAATCTGGACTACCTGGGTGCACCTAAATCTAAGTACATGGGTGTCTTCGCATCTCAGCTCCATCGAAATGTGGCTGCTGTGGCTGGGATTTGATGCCATGAAATCGTGCTTAGCAGCCAAACACCATAGCCACAAAGCAACCACGGCGAGTCTAAATGTTGCAAACTTGGCACTGTTACCAATGTCTAGCTTTCTGATCGACAGACAATCCTATGGCAACACTGTTTTATGCCACACTGGGGCATACGGTTCTTATCAAAGCCATTTGTGTTACACATTTCAATGAGACTTGGCACGCAGAAAAAGGCAATACACAACTTAATAGTGACTAAAAAAACCACGCCTTATTTCTTGATATCACTTCCTACAACAATTTCGCATTTCTACGTTAAAGGGACCCTGAAACAATTTTGACGATTTTCTACAAATGTACCGAGTCAGAGTAGGTCCTTCTGATCATTAATTGATGCATGTAAGTTATCCGCGTAAAGCGTGCAATCTATTAAAAGGTTTTAAAAATGCACATCGCTGCTGATCGCAGCACACTGCTCAGTGGAATTTTAAGCCGCCCCTACCCATATGACGTAAATCACCCATACGACATCAGTGGGGCAAGCTATCCGATTGGCTGACCAGGGCGCGTGATCGATAATTTTTCCAACTTTATGGTAAACAAATTATGTTCGTAATAGTTGGAATGTTAGTTAATTTGTGTTTATAAAAAAAAAGTAACAAAGAGTATGCACAAGAACAATTTTTCAGTACACTTAAGCACTTCCGGCACACAGCAAGTGTAGTCTGCTTGTGTTACAATGTGCTCAGTCTTTGACGAGAGCTCTGCTGTCAGTGTCAGTCTCAGTCTTTTCGTGAGCACCATGATTTGACTTTGTTGCGTTGTGGACTGCAAACATAGCGACTGGCAATATGTCGAGCTGTGACATCGTGTCCCTCTGCAAGGCAGCAGATGAGTGAACTAGCTCCAGCGCATCGGACTGCTACTATCCGATCGGCGACAGGAATTGCGCGTTTACAGCCATCACTTTACACCGGAAGATTACTAATGCAATAGCGTTCCGCGAGTCTGGTGTTAGGGCAAACACAAGCACAAGGGAACAGGGCTTGGCCACTTGACTGTGCTGTTTAGCAGAAGCGCAAATGTGAGGGGTCTGCACAGTGCAGCCACCTAGTGGCACAGAGCTCAACCATACACAGTAGCAGTAATGAAACGTAGTCTTCTTTGCTGCTGGTGTAAACTTTCCGCAGAAGCGTAATGAAAACGTTTTTTTAGATGTTTAAAATGTTTTACACTTGGTTAGAGCAATATTAGCGCTTTGTTTGACTGGTTAAGCTCTGTGCCAACAAGTGGCTGGACCGTGCAGACCGATCAGGCCGCTCACGTACGTCTACGCTAAAGTTCCTTTATCAGTTTGAGTTTATGCCTCCAGCCATCTGCCGAAACGCCCAGCTTGCCTGTGGTTATCGGAATACCAGACACATTCGGCGCTTCGACAGAATGCTTGCAACACACGCTGCTTTGATAGCTCTTGCTTGGGGTCGACTGCCAAGCAAGCTGGCAGAGAGTTTGGAGAGACTTTGTGTGCTCGCTCCTAGAGAATCGGAAGTTGACAACACGACGTGCCATCATGATGCAGAGCCAGTGAAGGCGGAGCTTAGCCCCGATCAATCGGCGAACGAGTTGAGGGCCAAATACATGACTGTGGAGGAGGGTAACTTGTAATCGTCCGTAGCTCTCTTAATATGAGATATTTCACACAAATTGTGGTGTGAATGATTAACTTTAGTTGTACCCTACGCTTCTACAAAATTTGTCCAAACCGTTTCAGGGGTCCATTAAGTACAAACATGGTTGCTTTATTGTGTAAGTAAGTGCGCTAGAAAATTCACAATACATGTATTGTTATTGTAGGCTACTTCCCTGAGAACAGTGCCATGAATTTACCCAACGTTGGTAGCTAGCGGCAGCTGAGAAACTGCACTGTCTCGCCACAGAAGTGACATGGTCCCTTGTCGCCCAAAACGCGGCAACATTGCGATCGAGATGTGCTCCACACATCGCCTCTTTTTCACCTGGATTCGACTTGCATTAATTAGCACAGCCTCTTCGGAGCACCTTCAACTCTCCGAATTTCGTTATAATTGTGTTAATTGCGAGTGGAGTCAGTTCCCCTGTTGCAAACACTGCTGCTCTCGTTTTGTATAGCTGAACTAGTCTGCTGAACACACCTGAACCATTCTGTAGAAGAAGGCGTGAACACTTGGCAATCCCAGTGTTCTTTAGGCAAAGTGTTTATGCTTTCTTGAAGGTTAAATGCTTGCCAACACAAACTGAGGAACTTCCTGGGAAAGAGTATTTGTGTGGCAGATATGATGAGATAGCTCACATTTGTGAGATTTGAATAATGGATACCTTGTGGTGTTCAACATGAACGCATGTGGATATTGTAAGGGTTGGAGTCAGGCACGTAATAAGAGGTAGCTGGCCCATGCCGTCGTCTGACTGATCCACGCTAAGGACATGGTTGAAGGGAGGAACTGGTTCTCATCGAGAACAAGGATTTATTTGCACTATCTACATGAAGGATAGAGAACATTACATTTCATGAGTCTAGCATTCCTTCGTCCAATTTGAGCATTCAACATCATCGAAGGACCTGCCTTTGAGGGTAAGGATTTACACATTCACTTCTGCACTTTTGTTTCACTGCACACCGAGCAGAGAGGGTCCTCGTAGAAAGGGGTTGTCGCGCTTGACTCAAGCTATCGCATCTTGATGCCGGAGCCGACTCCGCAGTTAGCAGCCATGTATGCCAAACGACCGTGACGATTACCGGAGTCTGTGGGAAAGTGCCGTTAAACACCCTTTTCCAGGAATTCTCTTGCTATAGTTAGACCGTGAAGGCGACAGTAAACCAACTAACGATACTCGGTCTGCCAAATCTGGCTAGCCTTGCTAGTGCCGTTGGGCTGTCTGAAAAAGGCGCATTGTTGGCTTCACTAAGCGAGTGGTCACAGCGGGCTGGGAGAGGTTCGAAGGTCACTACCCCCACAGGTCAATCGTAACAATATATAAAGGTGGCAAGCATTGCAAACGACAACTCCCTCAGCCCGAGCCGAGTACGAGTCTATGAGTGCATCAACATACTGTATATACTCGTATAAGGGCTGCACTTGTCTAGAATCTCAGTTGGGTGTGGCCCTTGCATGAATCAGGCCGATGATGGCCTGCTAAAGGTTCGTCCTGTTTCTGCAACTGTAGCAGAGGGCAAGAGGCACAAATGACATGTTATAAACATCTTTATTTTATTTTGCTGGTCTAAACAGTGCTCCCTTCTCAGAGCCAAAATGTCACCAATCTGACTGAAGACAACTTGCCACACAAAGAAATATTGGTGCGGCAACGACAGCCTCAGCGGCATCGGCAGAAAAGCAGCTATCGTCATCTAGTGGCAACAGAACTAAGTTGCTTTCTAGCGGGATGTTTTCAATTTTCCCCAAAAATTTTGCCCTACAATGTGGGGCTGCGGCCCTCACACGAGGGCAGCCCTTAGTTGAGTATACACAGTAAATGTTCTACTAAATGTAGTTTTGAAATACCCCCTGCACATAACATTTTTACCGTGATGGAACCAATTTCTAAAGGTTCCTTCTGCTCATGCAAACAAGTGGAGCGTACTAGACTATGGTCGAGTGGGCCGAAGGGCACTCTCTCCCTGAGGCGCTGCTTGTGGAAAAATTTTGAGAGGGCGCTGCGAGCGAACTGGATTTGGGTGGAGACGCGCTTCGTGGCATTATTCAACGTAATTTCACTGCGGCCCCAAGACAGATTGCGCGCATGCGCTCTTATAATAGTGCTTCATTTCCACTGGGAATTTATATTGACACCTTTTTGCTACATATACAACATGACTTCTTCAATGTTGCTCTCGTTGTGAAGTGCGTCGTCAGCTAGCAAGTGCATGTTCGTTAGGCGGGCGCTCGCGGATGTCCAGTTTTCTCGCAGAAAGTCTCTGCAGTAAGATTTTTTATTGTTTTACTTGCATTGGTGCACCCACGAATTTTGTTGCCTGGTACCAATTGTAGTTTTAGCAAGGTGAACTACTGTTTCTAACATTGTTTTCTAAATGTAACACATAATTTTTGCCACAGAGGCCGCCGATCTGCAACATGAAGCGACGTAAGAAAATGTTATTGATACCGGGTCATTTGACATGCGCTTCTTGTTGGTGAAATATCGATCAGGGACAAGGATCAAAGATAATATTATAGTGAAATAAGCCAGTTTCATGAACTACGTGGTGCGAAGAGATGCAGATGACCAATGCACTTCTAGGTAAATCTAAGGGTACATAAACATATATTCACAACTTATATGCAACAGAAAAATGATCAAATATTCTAAATGCACTGATTGAAAAAGTTAACTCCCGAACGCAATAAACGTGTTTTAAAATCTGCACCAGCGCCAGGTGAACCAATAGACTTTCCGAGAAAAGGAATCAAGGCAATTATTGGACGTTAGTATGATCAACAGTGTTAGGGAAAAGACACTGTCTATGTACTCAGACTGAATCAGGGAGACCGGGAAGTCCTTACGAAAGTAATCTCCGTGACTTGTCTCGCGATCTGCTTCAGCGTGCCAGCAGGCAAAATGAGGTAGAAACAGTCTAATCGAATGGTATGTGCATTCAGATCGTATTCGACTTCAGAATTCACTGTTAAAAATTACTTAATAGCCATTTGCATTCGAATGTGACGAATAACAGCACTTTTGAAGTCTTGAAGGTGAGGGGGCCAATGCAAGTGAGGACTCTTATACCGAATGATTGTGCTGCTGGAGAGTCGTGGCTGTTGCGCAGAGGCGCACCAGTTCCTGAAAGAATTATTGCCCAGGTGCTAATCAGTTCTGCTGAACAAGTTCCAAGCTGTCATTTAATACAAACACCCTGTTTTGGGACAGCCTGTAAATCTGCAAACTTGATTGAGGCAAGGAAAACATTTTTTTGACAGTCACCATGTCTGCAAAACTGCAACCAATTACAACTGGGCACCCAATGTGGTACCACACTTATCTTCAAACACAGCAGATCTACAATGTGTATGTGAGGCATGCCGTTCCTTTAAATGCTTCATTATTGTCCTTATGATAGTGCACCGGATAACTGAAAGCAGCCATTTATAATACAGAAGCTGCTTAGTTGAGCGGATGTACAGTCGGGAACTGCATTACATTTACGTATGAAACATAATATAAGCGTAATATGTTTATCTCAGAAATCAGACTCGAGAATAATTTCTTGCGTTTACACTCCTAGCAAAAAGTCGAAAGGCGCACCTACCTTCTTTTATTTATTTTTTATTTTTAGAAATTCTAAAGTTTTACATATGGTGATATGATTATGAGGCACCCTGTTCAATTCTCCCCACCTGGGGTTTTTTAACGTGCACCTAAACAGAAGTACACTAGTGTTTTTCCATTTCGTCCCCATCGAATTCCGTGACATGGTTTGAACCTGTGAGCTCGAGCTCAGCAGCACAACGCCAAATACACTATGTAGCCACTAATTAAACTACAGAACCAAGCAGCCAAGCAGCCAAGCTGTTAAGGGCTACTTTCCCCAATATTATATCAGCGTGTAGAAAAAAATCCCAAAGATAGTGCAATGCCGGGCCGCCCCATGGCGGAGGTGCAGTTCGCCATCAAGGGGCCCACATATACACAGCTTCGCTGGTAATCCTTCGCAGACTGGAAGGGCACCGAGTTTTGTTAAGCATGGACTGGACAAAAATGTAACACGGCTTACGGGCCAAAAATGAGCATAATAGACAGTTTTTTCATGGGTACCACCATATTGCCCTGCAGTGGCACCATCTATGGGCAGTCGGCATGCTGGCTTGGGCGAGCACTCAGTTTCGGTTGTGTTCGTTCCATTCTCTACGACGCACCGACGTATTACGAAAATTTTGTCCTCAAAAATAGCCATAAATTATTTTATGCAATCCAGCTCTTGATATTATGGCTTTCCAGGCCAAAAAGGCAATGCCGAAGCACATAGCTTATATATGCATCCTGCTGGTTCACCAACCGCAGTGATCGCTGTGTTGCGCAGCGCCATCGGCCTCATGCAGGAGGCTAGCACAGGAATATTGCGATTTCAAGCCTACTGGACTTGAAATGCATCATAAGGATGCCGTTGTATCACAAATATTTGATAGCGCCTCCCGCTTAGATGTTTCATGGTTGCCTTAGGTTGGCCGTACATGAGCATGCGCTCCGATGTTGTATACTTTAGTTCCTACGCCAAGCGATCACATAGTGAGCCAATTTACCATTTCATACTGGTAATACAGAGACGCCGGTTCTCTTCGTTGAATTAAAACCGATATAGGCAAAATACTAGTTCACAACACATATACACACACCTCGCCTGATTCTGCGCATCAGATGTTTGCACCCCCAAGAGATGTTTTCGCATGCTGTAGTTACCGATGCACTGAAAGGCTTCCCTGACGACTTTAAATGAACGGACATTGCTTAAATTTCACTAAGTACGATCTAAAACATCTCGAAAGTGTTCCGCAACACGTAACAGCAATACTTTAAAGCCGCGCCGCGCAGGATCGCACAAGCCAGAGAGGAGAAAAGGCTCGTCGCGCATCCTTTCCTTCTCGCCCTAGGTATATAATAGCTACCTGAAACTTTTCTACGCCCAAGTGCCAACCACAATAAAAGAACCCGTGCCAATTACTCCGCATTCTGTTATGCGAGGAAGACTGAGACATGAATGGAATGCTGCACTGCAGTTTCTTTTTTTCGATAAGAATACTTCCCGTCAATCTGAGCTGAGCACAAGGCGCCGGATGGGGCCGATAAGTTTCGTTTGTTTGAAGCGGCAAGCAGGAAGTTTACATAAGTTTTTTCCATCTGTGTTTCGCAAGGCCTACTGATGAAAAACTATAGGTGCAAAAATTTGTTAACCAGTTAATTTGTTACAACGTTGTTTCATGCACTGAAGCACACACGTAACTGGAACGCCAATGCATTGCTCCGCAAGGTTTAGGAATTTATATCTCAAAACTGGTGTCGTCCTGAAAATTTGTTACAAGTGGATCCACCTTGCGAAGTCCACTGCTAGAATTTGTAAATTGCAATATGGGTCGTAAGATAATTAGCTAAAAATAAGTGAATTCTTATTAATTAGTCAATTTTGCATTTCAATTTTTGTGCAAGTAGTGTCCACCACTTCGAGTAGACCGGCTCAAACTAGAATGAGGTGTGTGTGTGCGCGTGCGTGTGCGCATGTGTGCGTGAGCGCGTGCGTGCGTGTGGAAGTGCTTTAAGATGACGATCCCTTTGATGTCTCCACATTTCTCTCCTGGAGCTGCATTTGGGACACTGCTTACGCCAAGTACCTACCAACATGTCACAAGTCGAGTCAGCAGCGTCTCGACAAGTCAGCAGCGTTTAAATGCCAGCTACCTTGCACCTCCACCACTTGAGAAGCAACAGTTTAACCGACGCTTTTATTCCCCGAAGCACTACCTAGCATGCTGAAGATTAAACGCGATGGTGATGGTTATGTACAGATAAAGATGACGTCCATAATGTAGATGCTTAATATATATATATATATATATAGACAATACAGAGTAGGATTTCTAATCCATAAGGACATAGCGGGCAACATTGACGAGTTGTACAGCATCAATGAGAGGGTAGCACTCATCGTAATAAAGCTAGATATTGCCACCTAGTGTTTTGAGACAGCAAACGGTCAGCATTGGGTGCCCAGCAAAAATGGCGAAGAACACGACGAAGTCAAGGATACCGTGCCAGCTGGAGAACTGTCCCTTTCTGTCTGGCATTTTTCGTGTCTGGCTGCTGCTACTGTTGCTTACTCTTGCCTTGGCGCATGACAAACTGGTGGAGGTGCTGGGTAATCTAATCTATGCACCAAACCCCTCCGAGCAGCAGGAGCTCCAGCCCCGTACCGGTGGTTACGCCTGTACACCGGCACGCCAGCAGAAGGATCCGTGGACAAGCCCCTGAGTTTGGACTCCTCACTGAGAAAATGGCAGCTCCGACCACCCCAACCGGTGTGGAAGGCCCAACGCCGATTCATTGTAAGCTACTCAATCCGCAAACGCCAAATCCCTTCCAAGGCGCCACACATGACGATGTTGAAGATTGGTTGGTGCACTATGAATGTGTTGCCGTGTTCAACAAGTAGGATGGCGCTGACAAACTGAAAAACATACATTTCAGCCTTAACGATGGCGCACGTGTTTGGTATGAGAACCATGCAAATGGAGTCACTTCATGGGCAGAATTAAAACGCCGGATTCTTGAGACATATGCAAGCCCTGACCGCCGAGAGCGAGCTGAGCACGGTCTCCAATCCCATATACAAATGCCGAACGAAGGTGTCGCAATGTATGTCGAGGACATGACGCGTCTCTTTCGACGAGCCGAGCCCAGCATGTCGAAAAGAAAGAAGGGGCGGTACCTGACGTGCGGAGTGAAAGAGCAGCTGTTCGGCGGTCTCGTGCGCAGTCCTCCCAAGACTGTCAGAATTTCTTTCCGAGGCTGTTACCATGGAACAGATTCTTTGGCAGCGGGCACCATCATACGAACGCCAAGTGAACGCTGCCTCGATGATGTGTGGCGTTTTATGGCGCAAGGGCCAGTTATGGCCAAAGAGCGCCATGACAAATGTAATGTTTACAGTGCATTGTGAATGGTGTAGACAATGAATTCCTCATGATATATCTGAGATGGCTGTAAACAGGCCTAAAATCTGTTGCTGTGGAGGGCGAAAAATGTATTGTTGCTAAAATAATGACACGTAGTAGTGCTGTGGGCTATGGCAATGATTAAAGACATGATGCGATAAAAGGTTGATGCGTTAAAGGCATGATGCGATAAAACATAACGTTGACACTTTAGCTTCAAGAATTTCTTTGAGTACAGGGGCTGTTATAGTGCGCTAAATATTCCCTGGCCAAATTATTTCAAGAGTGTCTGTTTCAGCTAAAAACAAACTAGTTTCGGATTAAAAAGCGGTTCATTGCTGAGAAAAAATTTCGGGTGAAGAATATTTTCGCGATATGCGGAAATGAAATACTTTTTCCTCTGTGCTTCTATTGCAGGGCATTGAATAAGAACGTGCAGGACTGTGAGATTTTGGCCGCACTTAGTACAAGTGGGAGGATACCCCCCAGTCAAGAGGTAAGAGTGAGTGCCGTAAGTGTGTCCTATTCTTAATCGGCAAAGGAGCACTTCGTTTTATCGTGATGTTCTCTCCGATACCCAATATCCTAATTTGGGTTTTATCAAGTGCAGTTTATTTGATATCTCAGCATTCCACTGTTGCTGCCAATGAATTTTGAGCTTATGACACAGGTATGCTTTAAGATCTGTGGCTGGGATGGGTATGTTTATATCCGTGTCACTAAAAGCTACTGAAGTAGCTTTCTCGTCAGCAGCTTCGTTGCCCTTGATGCCACAGTGGCCAGGTACCCAGCATAGGATGATCGTTTGTTTAGCACTATAGGCTGAGCATAGCAATGTACAGTTAAACCTGGATATAACGAAGTTGACAAAAGCTCGCAATTTTTCGTTACATGCAGGTTTTCGTTACATGCAGGTTTCGCGTGAAGGCTCGTACGAATGATGCAGAAACGAAACCAAATAGCTCAATATATCCGTGAAGGTGAACTCACCCTTCAATCATTTATTTTACACTAAAAAACTGCGTAATTTCCGCTTGCTTCTTCGGCACGAGTGTAGGCACAACACGCCGCTCCAAAGAGGCTAAATCGTGTAGAGCTCCTTCATCGTCGAGCGAGCCGACGAAACGGCGCATAACGTCCATTGCGTTCATCACCTCCTTTGCAGTAGGCACGTCACACGGATCTGCCTCACAAGCACCATCATCACCGCCATCCGGATTTTGCACGCTTTCAGCTACTGCTGCATCAGACATTTCTTCTGTAGTCACGGCGGCGTTGTCGGCAAACAAAAAGTCAGTCAGTTCAACGTCGTCGGGTACACCACCGTTAGTACATAGCTCGTTCCACGCTTCGGCCACATTGGACGGAGTAGAAAGGTCTGCCTCCTCCTCGTCGGCACCAGCCCGTGCGTTTTTGGCTATTCCGGCCTTTAAAAAGCAATTCGCGATAACATCTGCCCTGACCTCTTGCCAGGAGGCAGCAAGCATCTCGACTGCTTGATAAATGTCGATCTTCATCTCCCGTTCCAGACGGATGTCGAGAAGTATTTTCAGGATTAGTCGGCGCCGGTAACAGCATTTAAAACTGTTAATGACCCCTTTGTCCAGGGGTTGTATTAGGGACGTGCAGTTGGCCGGGAAGTAATGCAGTTCGATGTTCGACAGCTGCAGGCCCTCGACGTGGTGCGCCGAGCAATTGTCCAGCAGTAGGCAAACTTGACGGCCTTGCCGCTTGACGTCCTGGTTAAATTCCTTTAACCACTCAGAAAATATTGGCCGAGTCATCCACGCTTTGGAATTCGCCACATACTTCACGGGCATACGCTTCGTTCCCTTAAAACACCTGGGACGGGCACTTTTGCCGACAACTAGCGGGACTCGCTTGTCTGTGCCGTCGAGGTTGGCACACAGCAGAATCGTTATGCGGAGCTTGCTCTGCTTTCCACCGCGGCAGTCATCGCCTTTTAACGCTAGCGTGCGGCCCGGAAGCATTTGATAAAATAGAGCTGTCTCGTCGGCATTGTAGACATCAGCCGCCTCGAAGCGACTCAGGATTCCAGGCAGCTTGTCAGCCACCCACGAAGCAGCAGCATCGCTGTCCGCGGAGGCAGATTCGCCGCTGATTACTCTTCCGACGACACCGTGCCGGCTCTTAAATCCCTGCAGCCACCCGTTGCTTGCCTTGAAATCGTCATGACCCAAGATACACGCAAAATCCTTTGCCTTCTGTTGCAAGATCGCGCCACTTATGGGTACATTTCTGGCTCGCGTGTTCAAAAACCACGTGAACACTGCCTTGCCCACATCAGTGTATGTGGACAGCTTCAGTCTTTTTTTCTTCGAGCTTGTTCCCGACTCCACTGCGTTTCTGAAGCTGTGTTCCGCACTCAAAATCGTTGATAGTGTGCTCGCTGGAATGCTGAAACGGGTGGCAACGTCCTTCTCGCCCGCGGAGACTGCATTTAAAATTGCGAGTTTGTCTTCAAAAGACAGAACTTTTCGTTTTCTGGCAGGTAGAACTCATCACGACCAACCGACGACGCAGTTAGAAGCGGAGACGCACGACTACACGCCGACAGGCAGGCCTAGCACCTCCAAAACAAGTCGGACAAACCAGTACCAGAGCACAGTTGACACACGCACGCGTGCAGAACGCAGGACAACACTCAAGATGGCGAATGCAACGCATCCATAGAGAAAGAAAAAAAAGTGACGGATATCGTTCGTCATCAACGTTACTAGATTTTTTTCAGTTGTAAAACTCCGCCGCGGCACCTGGCCCCTTTCTGTCGCGCCCGCGGGGCGGCGCGCGCGACACTGTCGGCCCGAAGGCGGGCGGTGCGAGCAACGTTTGTGCGGGCGGACAGAGACGCTGATGCGTGCAGCAACATGGCACGTTTTGCTCGTGTTTCTTATTTGTGTGTCAGGAAAATGCTGCTTGTCTTGTGAGCAAACATGCCTGCAATGCCTGAAACGGCAATGAAACCAGAAAAACCACGAGAAACAAAGTGATAGCTAGGGAGGGTGCAGCGCCCTTCCTAACTATCACTTTGTCAGTTTTTACTCCTGTTTTTTTGTTTGTGTTAATAAAACCTTGCAAGCATTCTACGACGAAATAGTGTACCAGACCACCGCCTTTCAACTTCGTGCGCATTTCCTGAGGGCTATAAACTTGTTAAACTAATCATTTCAGGTCATCAAAGATTTTTTGGAACTGCTAAACTTGACAGAATAGAACGCAGTTCAAAAGAACCTGAAGCTTTTTGCATCATAAGAAACGACAGAGTCGCTGCGAGTAACTCTGATGTCGAGTTTAAACATAGTCGATAATCTGCTGCGTCAAGGCTCGCTCTATGTTTTGACAGCCAAGTTAAATTAAGATCCATTGGAGGTACACTGTTCACATTTGTTGCGACTGCATTCACATTACACTGTTTGCTAGGAAATTCACCCACTCATGTTTTTTCAGTGACACTTTGGACTAGTGCATTCCTTCGGTGGAGGTGAGTCCCATCCAACTATAAACAACTTCACGCAGATATTCCGCCTTCTAAGCCTGTATACACCTGTTAAAAGCTTGTATACACCTGGCGCTACGTGGGAGTGTGGAAGGTGTGCCAGGCTCTGTGCTCGCCGGCGTCAACGACACAATCAAGCAGACCAGAGAAGCCTGCAAGTCAAAACATAGTCTTCGCAATGCCATTGAGGCGACGTTGATAAGTTACGTGGAGCCAAGCAGCTCACCAGAACGTGCTCGCAATGAGCACATATATGCTCGAGGAAACAGAGGACAATGCTGGTTATTATCTGTGTGGATATGTCATTCATAAAGTCAGAAAGGGCACACCATGTGATCTATGCATAGCGGACATAAGCTCTGAAATCCCAGCAGTTGGCTGCGACAGTTACTTAATTGAGTACAGAAGTCTCAAGCAAGGTTCCTTAAAGTACCCGATGCCGAAGATGCTGGGCTTTATGATGACAGATAACAGAAGTGTGTCAGCTTCCCTGGATGAGGCAGGCCTTTACGGAGAGATATTTTGGAAGGTTTTAGATGATCTAGAGGGGCGCTACCTCCCTCTTCTTGGTTGTGCAGAGCATATGGTCCGCGTTCACGTGCGAAGTACTGAATTACTTCATTGTTATGCGGATCGATTTTTACTCCAGGGATACAAACTGTCAACTAGAAAGCAGTAGCTGTAGCAACCAAGAAAGCGCATCTTTTGTGAATATCGATGCAGCATGCTTAGATTCATCAATCCGGCGTTGTACCGGTCCTATTCTTTTTTTCATGCGTACATAAAACAACATGCCACAAACGAAAGGCTTCGCTCTCCTCTTCATTCACCTATTAGCTGCTTTTTATAGAGTGCACAATGTAAAAAGGCTATTCTTTGAATATTTAGCGCCACGAAAAGCAGCAAAAGAAAAAAAAAACTGGCATTGAGTCGGCGGCGCGCTGCTGCCTTGGGAAGCTTCCGTAGCCAACCGGACCAACCGTGGCGGCAGCGCCACCTCGCGAGAGGAGACGGCAGAGGGTCACGTTCTCGCGCCGCTCCCAGGCGGAGTTTTATAACTGAAAAGTATCTAGTAGTGGCTGAGGAGTTCTATAGAGATTTATACAGTACGAGTGGCACCCACGATGATAATAGAAAAGAGAATAATCTAGAGGAATTCGATATTCCAGAAGTAACGCCGGAAGAAGTAAAGAAAGCCTTGGGAGCTATGCAAAGGGGGAAGGCAGCTGGGGAGGATCAGGTAACAGCAGATTTGCTGAAGGATGGTGGGCAGATTGTTCTAGAAAAACTGGCCACCCTGTATACACAATGTCTCAAGACCTCGACCGTACCAGAATCTTGGAAGAACGCTAACATAATCCTAATCCATAAGAAAGGCGACGCCAAAGACTTGAAAAATTATAGACCGATCAGTTTACTGTCCGTTGCCTACAAAGTATTTACTAAGGTAATTGCAAATAGAATCCGGAACACCTTAGACTTCCGTCAACCAAAGGACCAGGCAGGATTCCGTAAAGGCTACTCAACAATAGATCACATTCACACTATCAATCAGGTGATAGAGAAATGTGCGGAATATAACCAACCATTATATATAGCTTTCATTGATTACGAGAAAGCGTTTGATTCAGTCGAAACCTCAGCAGTCATGGAGGCATTGCGGAATCAGGGTGTAGATGAGCCGTATGTAAAAATACTGAAAGATATCTATAGCGGCTCCACAGCCACTGTACTCCTCCATAAAGAAAGCAACAAAATCCCAATAAAGAAAGGCGTCAGGCAGGGAGATACGATCTCTCCTATGCTATTCACAGCGTGTTTACAGGAGGTATTCAGAGACCTGGACTGGGAAGAATTGGGGATAAGAGTAAATGGAGAATACCTTAGTAACTTGCGCTTCGCTGATGATATTGCCTTGCTTAGTAACTCAGGGGACCAACTGCAATGCATGCTCACTGATCTGGAGAGGCAGAGCAGAAGGGTGGGACTAAAAATGAATCTGCAGAAAACTAAAGTAATGTTTAACAGTCTCGGAAGGGAACAGCAGTTTACGATAGGTAGCGAGGCACTGGAAGTGGTAAGAGAATACATCTACTTAGGACAGGTAGTGACTGCTGATCCAGATCATGAGAGTGAAATAATCAGAAGAATAAGAATGGGCTGGGGTGCGTTTGGCAGGCATTCGCAGATCATGAACAGCAGGTTGCCATTATCCCTCAAGAGAAAAGTGTATAACAGCTGTGTCTTACCAGTACTTACGTACGGAGCAGAAACCTGGAGGCTTACGAAAAGGGTTCTACTTAAATTGAGGACGACGCAACGAGCTATGGAAAGAAGAATGATAGGTGTAACGTTAAGGGATAAGAAAAGAGCAGATTGGGTGAGGGAACAAACGCGCGTTAATGACATCTTAGTTGAAATCAAGAAAAAGAAATGGGCATGGGCAGGACATGTAATGAGGAGGGAAGATAACCGATGGTCATTAAGGGTTACGGACTGGATTCCGAGGGAAGGGAAGCGTAGCAGGGGGCGACAGAAAGTTAGGTGGGCAGATGAGATTAGGAAGTTTGGAGGGTCAACATGGCCACAATTAGTACATGACCGGGGTAGTTGGAGAAGTATGGGAGAGGCCTTTGCCCTGCAGTGGGCGTAATCAGGCTGATGATGATGATGATGATCTAGTAGCGGTGGTTCGTCATCGTCCCTCCCCCTCTCCCTTCCGGCGCCTTGGCAATGAAAGAACCGGCTATCAGCGTTGCTTTTCAAGTGAATTCTTACACATAAGTGTGTCTAAGCCGTTGAAACAAATGAAAATCACAAAATAAGAATGCTTGTCCTCAAATCCATACGAAACAAAATAATTCTGCAAGAGAAATCAGCTGCCGATACCAATGCCACCTGGTGCCACGCTAGACAAGCAAAGCCTGAAAAGACTGCTACGTTAGGCACGGAGCGGCGCTAGTTGCCGCCATCATCATCATCATCGCTAACTTTGCTCGGTCGCGGCAATCCCTGGCGTTCGCGTAGCTGCTGGCTCCTTACAGCATTAATATTCAATAATCTAGAGCATTTCTTCGGCCGAATTTTCCTTAAAAGTGCTAAAAGTAATGACTGATCAGCTTTGGGAGTTCGTTACATCAAGGCTAACCGCCGCAACGCGTTCGTTACATCAAGGTCGAAAATACATGGGCTTCAATGGGGGCAGCGTTGGGGAATTCAAAAACTTCGTTAAATCCAGGAATTCGTTACATATAGGTTCGTTACATCCAGGTTTAACTGCATACAGTTCGTTAAAGACAGTGTTTTTATGTTTACGTACGTTCATAAGGGCTCGCACTACACTCAATGAGTCTGTGAATACTATAGCCCTAGTAAGATTCGTTTGCCTGATGTGCTTCACTGCAGAGAGTATTCCATATGCTTCCGCTGTAAAGATACATGTATGTGGGTTCAATGTACCGGATATTAAAAATGCTGGTCCTAGTGCTGCGTAAGCAACACCAGAAGGAGACTTAGAGGCATCTGTGTAGAATTCAGCACAAGAATATTTCTCCTGAAGCTCAAGAAAATGTGACCATATGTGTGCCTCAGGTGCTCGTTTTGATATTTCTGCAAACGACACGTCACACTCGATAGTCTTCCACTCCCAAGGCGGTGGAAGCCGCGTAGTTGCCATTATGACATTCTCTAAAATCGGCGCACCTGTTTCTTCGGACAATGCTTCCAACCGAAGGGACAGAGGAGGTCTAGTGCCTGGGCGGTTACGGAAAAGCCTAGCCATAGACAGGTCGTAAATAACTGAATGGCATGGATGATGGAAATCTGATTTCACTTTGAGGGCGTATGATAGACTTAAATATGTTCTTTGAAGATGTAGGGACCATTCGTTAGATTCAGCATACAGGCTGTCTACGGGGCTAGTCCTGAACGCACCAGTAGCGAGACGGATACCCAGGTGGTGAACGGAATCGAGCATCTTCAAAGCACTAGGCGTCGCAGAGTTATACACAATGGCTCCGTAGTCAAGGCGTGACCGTATAAGGCTTTTGTACAAGCTCAAGAGGCATCTTCTGTCACTTCCCCAAGATGTGCGGGACAAGAGCTTCAGTAGATTCATTGTCCTCAAGCATTTCATTTTCAGATATCTTAAGTGTGGGATAAAAGTTAGTTTGGAGTCTAAAATGAGGCCTAGAAATTTATGTTCATGACTAACAGATAGCCGTTCTCCATTAAGATCAATAGCGGGCTCCGGTATTACCCCTCTCTTATTGGCGAAAAGAATGCATGTACTTTTTTCAGGGTTTAGTTTAAAGCCGTTCTCGTCTGCCCACTTAGACAACTTATTCAGGCCAAGCTGCACTTGTCGCTCGCAGATACTAAGATTACATGACTTGTAACCTATTTGGATATCATCCACGTATACGGAATAAAACATTGTACGCGGTATGATAGTATGGAGCGAATTCATTTTTACAAGGAATAAAGTACAGCTCAGCACTCCACCTTGTGGCACACCTGTTTCCTGAGTAAATAGACGAGACAGGACATTACCAACACTAACATGAAATGTGCGGTTGCACAGATAACTTTGAATCACCTTTAGCAAGTTGCCACGGACGCCAATTCCACCTAGATCACGAAGAATTCCGAAACGCCAAGTTGTATCGTATGCTTTCTCCATGTCTAAAAATACCGATAGGAAAAACTGTTTGTGCACAATGGCATCCCGGATATTTGTCTCGATACGGACAAGTTGATCTGTTGTGGATCTATGTTCCCTGAAGCCGCACTGCAAGGGATCTAGTATCTTGTTACTTTCAAGAAAATGCACCAAGCGACGGTTAGTAATTTTCTCAAAAAACTTACATAGGCAGCTTGTTAGGGCTATAGGCCTATAGCTGCTGGTCAAAGACGGGTCCTTGCCCTCTTTCAGAATCGGGATTATGAGTGCTTGCTTCCAGGCTGACGGGATGTAGCTGGCAGAGAATATGGCGTTAAAAAGGGAGAGGAGAGTTTTGTGTGCTTCGGGATGCAGATGTTGGATCATCTCGTAAATTATTCGATCGGTGCCAGGAGCTGATTTATTAAAACTATGTAGTGCAGCCTGAAATTCAGCCATATTGAAAGGACGGTTGTACGATTCATTGCTCTTTCCTTTTAGGTCCAGAGGCTGTCTCTCAGCTTGTTTCTGGTATCTAAGGAATGCATCGGAGTAATGGAATGGGCTAGAAATGTTTTCAAAATGTGGCCCAAGAGAGTCAGCTTGGTCCTGAAGGGTATTTCCTTGCGTGTTTACTAATGGTAGAGGATGAGTTTGCCGACCTTTGATTTTATTCACCCTGTTCCAGGCTTTTCGTTCGTCAGTATAAGAGTTGATGCTAGAAATATATCTTTGCCAGCTCTCCCTTTTGGCACGGCGCCGCGTTCTTCTACCCTCAGACTTTATTTTCTTCAATATGATCAAATTCTCCGTAGTTGGAGTGTCTCAAAGGTTGTTCCAAGCTTTATTTTGGTTTCTACGCGCTTTCTTGCAGTCATCGTTCCACCATGGAACACATCGCTTACAGGACGATCCATTTGTTACGGGGATACATACTGATGCTGCATCAACTATGAACGCCGTGAAATATGTCACTGCATCTTCAATAGATAGATTACAGATGTCGTTCCAAGTCAAATGTGTCAGCTCCCTGTATCGTGTCCAATCGGCACAATCGACTTTCCACCGGGAGACATGTGGAGAGCACTCGTCACCTTTTGTTAGTTTTATGACAATGGGGAAATGATCGCTCCCGTAAGGATTCTTAATTACGTTCCACTCCAGATGCGGCAAGAGTAAACTCGATGCGATGCTTAAATCGATAGATGAGAATGTTTTGTTTGCGACACTGTAAAATGTAGGTTCTTTCCCATTAAGCAAGCAAGCATCTGTAGTGAGGAGGAAGTTTTCAACTAAGCGTCCTCTGGCATCACAACGACTGCTTCCCCAAAGGGTGTTGTGTGCATTAAAATCTCCAACGACAATGTAGGGTTCGGGCAGTTCATAGATAAAGGTGTGAAATTCTGTTTTTGAAAGTTGGTAGTTCGGGGGGATGTATACAGAGCTAATTGTGATAAGTTTATTAAACAGTACCGCACGGACTGCAACTGCCTCTAGAGTTGTCTTAAGCTGTAGTTGCCGGCAAGCAACACCCTTATCTACTATTATTGCCACGCCGCCGGACAAGGTGAGGGCGTCGTTGCGGTCTTTTAGATAAATGGTATACTGCCGGAGAAAGTTCGTGCGTGAAGGATTAAGATGTGTTTCTTGGACACACAGCACCTTTGGACTGTACTTATGTAAGAGTTCCTTAATGTCGTTTAGGTTGTGGAGTAAACCCCTCACGTTCCATTGTATTATCTGTGTATCCATAATGTATGTGTTTTGTGCTGTGTGTCTAAGAAATATGGATTAGATTATCTCACGGGACCTTTCCAGGCCCCGTTAAACGAGATCTCTCTATCTTCCGGGCGCGCTCAAGGGAGCTGCGCCGTTCCTTCGGCGTCTGAGACGCCGGATTTGTATTTGTATCCATCACCTCGTCTGAGGTGGTGGATAGTGCCCGCGCAGCGGGCACGTTCACGGGGGTGGTGGGCCTATCTGCACGCGCAGTGGCCTTGGGTCCAACAGGCCTGAGGGTCTGCTGGTCCTCGTTTGTGGGGGGCCGGTACAGCGCTGACTGTTCCAGCCGGGGGGGCTGATGGCGTGATCGCCGTCACACTCCGTGTGACTTGGGCGGCCGCCGAAGGATGTAGCGCTGCCCCCCGGCGCGCCACATCGGTGTAGGATGGACTAGATTGATTGATGGAGAAGCGTTTGCGCGCCTCTTGGAAAGAAAGGTTCAGTTTTACTTTGATTTCGATAATTTGTTTTTCTTTTTTCCAGGATGGACAAGAACGAGAGTATGCGGGGTGATCCCCTTCACAGTTAGCGCAACAGATGGTGGAATTGCAGGTGTCAGACGAGTGCTCATTTGATGCACATTTTGCACAAGTAGTGCGCCCTCGGCAGTTTTGCGAACCGTGCCCAAACCGCTGACACTTGAAGCATCGGCGTGGGTTAGGAATGTATGGCCTTACACGGAGTTTGCAGTATCCTGTTTCTATTGAGTCTGGTAAGTTGCTAGTTCCAAAAGTGGTGATTATATGCCTGGTTGGTATTTCTTTGTTATCGCGCCTTATTTTTATCCTTTGTACCTTGACGACGTTCTGTTCTTGCCATCCTTCTAGCAATTCTTCTTCGGTAAGTTCGATAAGGTATCTTCCGAGATGACACCGCACACTGTGTTCATTGACCTGTGTGGGCCCACAGAAACGGGAATGTCTCCAAATGCAATAGTTTCGAGAGTTTGTCGTATTGTGGCTTGTCGCGAACTTCGAGTAGAAGATCGCCACTTCCCATCTTCGTTACTTTATAACCTGGGCCTATTGCGTCAGTGATAGATTTGGCTACAAGAAATGGTGATATCATTATGACTGTCTTTGTTTCGTGCTGACTGTGGACAACGTGGAATTTAGGAAAGGACACTTTCGGTTGCATGAAAAAATTGAACTGTTCATCGGTGCGCCCCCTCTTCAGGGAGCGAGCAGGCAATGGGGGAAAAACTTCTGCCATCAAAAATTGGAAAATTCGGCAGCGATGGTGGCCACCCACCACGGAGCCCAACAAGGGGACGCTACAGGATTGGAAGCCTAAGACGCCAGCCATGCATCGCCACTATAACCTACTATAAAATACCCAAGGTTGGATAATAACACCAGGTTAACCCTTGCCGCCAGGAAATACGGAAGTAAAAGAAGTGAAGAGAAGACAGGAAAGATGTAAATGTGGGAGAGAAAGACGAAGATTGGAGAGGAGGACAGTGAACGCTGCCTCACCTATGGACTTCTTCGGACCTCTCGGGGGCCACGTCAATTTCTTTCGAGAGCTCAATCATTCCGTAATCTGCGAAGAACTCCAGAAACTGTCAGTACCCTCAGAGCCAACGCTCAGCTCCTTGTCCAACGTTCTCCGTGACGAAGTCCAGCATGCGCTAAGAGAGCCACCCTTCAACACAGAAGCTCGACCGCTAAGAACTGACAGCCCCCGTATGTCATATTCGCAAGCTTTGAGGCAACCTGCCCCACCTTCCTCTCCGCTTCGCACCGCGTGCCCGGCCATGCTACAGCCTGTCCAAGTAGCCTCGTATTACCAGGACCACCGACAGGCCCCAAGGAAATCAGACATGTGGCAGGCACCTGATCGCCGTCCCCTTTGCTTTCACTGTGGCGAAGCTGGGCATGTCTACCGACAGTGCTCCTATCGAGAGCTCAGACTACACGGATTCTCAGCACACTCGCCGCAACCTTGGTTCGGCCAGTGTCGTCCTGAAATTGAAGAATACGTTGCCCAGCAGCGCAGATCCCTATGAGCTCAACACCAGTCACGCTCCCCTTCGCCGTGGTGGTTTTCTCCGACTCGCCGTACATATTCAAGCATGGTGCAGGGTCGGTCATCCAGCCTGCGCCGGGAAAACTAGCCAAAGCAGCCTTCCGGGGCGAGGCCGCTCAGTCTGTACGTGCTCAAGGACCCCTATTGATGCGGACCGACGATACATCGACGACAGTAGCTGCTGATTACGGAAGAAGAATTTCCTTGGACATTCCTGTACTGCTTGACGGTCGTGAATTGACTGCTTTAGTGGACACTGGAGCGGATTATTCTATAATCAGCAAAAAACTGTCCACCCTTCTGAAGAAAGTGACGATGCCTTGGAATCAAATGCCAGTTCGTACAGCTGGCGGGCACATGGTCACACCACTCGGCACGTGCACGGCACGAATACAGATTTGCGGCTTTACATTTGTTGCCAGCTTGAGCATTCTCCCTCAGTGTTCTCGAGACCTAAAGATTGGCATGGACTTTCTAAGGGAGCACGGAGCTATCATCGACGTTCATCACTGCCTCGTCACTGTCTCGACAAAGAGTGCCGCAGCAACGACCTACACCATCCACCCTCGAGCATCTCTTCATGTCACCGATGACGCTGTCACGTTACCACCGCGTGCAAGTGTCGTGGTTCAAGTGGCATGTGACAGACTCTTACATGGTGAAGCGGTCGCAGAAAGCAATTGCTCTCTCCTGCTTTCTCAAGGTGTTTGCATAGCAAGAAGCCTTATTGATCTCCATGATGGCCCCTGTGAGGTTCTTGTCACGAACTTCAGCTACGAACAACGGCACCTTTTCCCCGGTAGTGTCATTGCCTACGCCGACCCGATCGCCGATGTCACCGACCCCCGTATTCAGAAATGCATCTTAATTTGAAGCCCATGCTTGACTTGATTCGAAAGACGCCTGTCGTCAACGAACAAAATGAAACACAATGAGCGTTTTCTGTGCGTTCGCATCACGCATCATTTATATCAAGTCAAGCACGAGCTTCAAGTTAAGTTGCATTTCTAAATACGGAGGTAAGTGTTTTGTTTCCGATGCAATCGGCACTTCTGAAGCACCTCTACGCAACGTCGACATTAGTTCAACGCTTCCTGAAGAGAACAAACAACCCCTGCACCAGCTGTTGCTCAAGTTCCACTCTTGCTTTGCACGGTCGAAGATACGTCAAACATCGCTTACGAAACATCGTATCATCACCTATGACGACGTGCCCCCCATACAGCAACTGCCTTATTGTGTTTCCCCGAACGACATGCGATTCAAACGCAGGTGAAGGAAATGCGTCAAGACGGCGTCATACAGCCTTCATGCAGTCCCTGGTCATCGCCAGTCGTTCTTGTTAAAAAGAAAGATGGCACACTTCGGTTTTGTGTTGACTACCGGAAGCTAAACAACGTCACAAAGAAAGACTTGTACCCCTTGCCTCATGTCGACAATTCTATGGACAGGCTGAGGTGCACAAAGTATTTCTCCTCTATCGATCTGAAAAGTGGCTAATGGCAAATTGAAGTAGATGAGTGGGACCGCGAGAAAACTGCTTTTGAGACTCCGGACGGCCTTTACGAATTTAGAGCACTCCCTTTCGGCCTCTGTTCCGCTATGGCCACATTCCAGCGAATTATGGATACCGTTCTCGCTGACCTTAAATGGGGAGGCTGTCTTGTCTATCTTGATGTCGTCTTTTCGGAAACGTTTGACGAGCACCTTCGATGCCTTCGGAATGTACTCGAAGCCATTCGATCGGCTGACCTTACACTTGTGGGGATGCGCGACTCTCACGGGTCCGCCGATATGTTTTCCCGCATAGCTCCCATCTCCTGTAATCCAGCTTCGCCGCACGGCCTGGTGCCCGCGGCAGTCGGTGTGGGTGAAGCGCATTGAGAGAGATGGCGCGAGTGTGGCTCTGGTAACGCCACCTAACAGCAGGGTTACTTGGGCGCAGAAAGGAGAAGGCTCTTCCTCTTTGGCTTGGGGTCAGCAGGCGGCGTGGACATTCCGCGTGTGCGCCGATCCATGCTTCTGCGAGACCATATCGCGAGGCCTCGTTCGAACGCGCCTCCGTTCGAGTGACCGTACGCGCGAACGACCAGGCGCTGGTGTCCAGCATGGGGCAAACATATTCACTTGTTATCCAGTCGCAGTGAATCGGACTTCACCGATTTGTCGCACGCCAATCAGCATATTTTGTGGATAGCAACTCGGCTAGCAGGCAGTCTATGAAAGGTGCAATAAATGCCCTTGTGATTGTTTGCACTACTGTGTTGTCGTTCCTTTGTCCCAAGAGCATGGGTGAGGATCCCACACATTCAACCCAGAGAAATGCCATTTTGGTTACAAGGAACTGAAGTTCCTTGGTCACATCATGAGCATGGCTAGTGTTCAGCCCGATTTTGAGAAGACTGCTGCCATAGCTGCTTTTCCTGCTCCAACTGACAAGAAAGGTGTGCGACAATTTTTGGACTTGTGTGCATATTATTGACACTTCATTGAAAATCTTTCGAAGATTGCAGAGACGCTATTTCACCTTACGCGCGACAACACACTATTCCTCTGGACTGATGAAGAACAGACCGCCTTTGCGGAGCTACAACGTCGATTGTCTTCTCCTGTGCTTGGTCATTTTGATGAGGATGCTGACACAGGAGTATGCACAGACACCAGCAACATCGGTCTCGGAGCTATCCTGGTGCAACGGCAAGACGAGACTGAACAAGTTATCGCCTACGCGATCCGCACTGTCACGCGCTGAGCCCAATTATTCCACCACAGAGAAGGCGTGCCTCGCGGTTATTTGGGCTACTACAAAGTTTAGGCCGTATCTCTACGGGCGGCCATTTAAAGTTGTAACCAATCATCATGCTTTGTGCTGGTTGACCAACCTCGAGACACTTCTGGACGATTGGCACGTTGGGGTCTGCGACTCCAGGAATTTAACATCACCGTCGTATACAAGTCAGGCAGAAAACATGAACATGCTGACACGCTATCACGAGCACCTGTTGAATCTCAGAATCCTGACAAGGCAGACGACAGCGCGTTCCTGGGAGCCCTCAGCAGGCCGGATCTGCTCGCTAAACAGCGATCGGACGCTGAGTTAAGGCCCATCATCGATCACATAGAAGGCGGCATCGCGTCCATTCCTCGCCCTATTTCGCAATGGTTGTCATTTTGCCTACAAGAGGGCATCTTACACAAAAGAA
Organism: Dermacentor andersoni; assembly: GCF_023375885.2. Taxonomy (NCBI): domain Eukaryota; kingdom Metazoa; phylum Arthropoda; class Arachnida; order Ixodida; family Ixodidae; genus Dermacentor; species Dermacentor andersoni. The sequence goes on from NC_092814.1 coordinate 149,537,858, forward strand.
ACACAGGTGCCGGCAACAAACCACATCTTCTAGTAGTGCGTCAAGCCCTTCACGACGACATCCGATTAGCCTGCCACGACGAACCGACATCTGGTCACTTGAGCTACTCAAGGACTCTGGACAGGGTACAAAAGCTGTACCACTAGCCTAGGCTGACTGCTTGCATCAAACGCTATGTGAAAGGATGCCGTGAATGCCAGCACCGCAAGTCGCCACCCTTCAAGCCTGCAGGCCTACAACCCATCGACCCTACGCGTACGCTATTTGATGAAGTTGGAATGGACCTTCTTGGACCATTTCATTTGTCTTCCTTTATTATTACTTATTGATACTGTCAGCCCATGACGGGCTATTACAGGAGTGGATGTAACATACATAAACAGAGAAGTGCATTAGTTCGATTGAACAATGCACTAAAAAGAAGAAAAGAGAAAATGAAGTAGAACTGCTGATTAGAAACTCATTAACAATATAATTACAGAGCACATTTTGACTTATTTATATCACAATACTACTACAGAAGATCAGGGTGCATCAGGGTACATAAGGCAATGTATTGCTTCCAAGAATGCATTAACTGATTTTATTTGGACAATTGAGTCAGGCAAAGAGTTCCACTGCTGAATTGCCCTGGGAAAAAAACTATACCTGAAGCAGTCATTGTGCACTGTGGAAGGAGGTATATACATACTGTGTCTGTGCCGTGATGTTTCCTGTGTCTTGATTTGGAAGTACTTGTCGTATCTTATTTTGACATGGTTATGAATTATTAAGAACAGGAATTTAAGCCTTTCGTACTCCGTACGTTTTTGCAGAGGTGGAAGTTTTGCAAGTTTACATAATTCAGTCGGAGAGTGAAAACGGCGGTATTTATTAAATATAAACCTAGAAGTAAGGCGCTGGACCTTCTCTAGTTTTAGACAGTTACTTTGGGTGTAGGGATCCCATATTATTTTTGCATACTCAATTATCGGGCTTAGCAAGGTTTTGTAAGCTAAAATTTTAATTTCAGGGGAGGTACAGTGCAGGTTACGTCTCAGCCCCCACAATACTTTCTTAGCTTTAGCACAAGGTTCACTTACATGAAGATTCCAATGCAAGTCGGCTGTAAATATAAGACCTAGGTATTTATGTTGTTTAACTCAAGCAAGCTCATGACCGTTGATACTGTATGAGAAGTTTAAAATATTCTTTTTTCTAGAGATTGACATAAAAACCGATTTAGTTGGGTTAAGCTGCATTTGCCACCGATCACACCAGTTCTTAATTTTTTGTAAGTTAAGATCAAGGTCGGCCTGATCACCTGGTGACTATTCTCTTGTACAATATACAGTCGTCGGCAAACATTCTTATTTGGGTAGTGATGTCATTTGGCAGATCATTTGTAAAAACTAGGAATAAAAGGGGCCCTAAGACACTACCCTGGGGTACGCCAGATACCACGGGAGATAAACTAGATTGCTGATGTCCCGATTGAACATATTGTTCTCTGTGTTCAAGGTAGGAAGTGAACCACCGCGTAAGGGAAGAATTTTTGAAAATTAACACTGATCTTAAGTAAAAGCTTTTTGTGGGACACCTTGTCAAAGCCTTTGCAAAGTCTAAGAATATTATATCAGTTTGGCCGCGGGCATTAATTGTGCTAGAAAGGTCATGCACAAGTTCTATAAGCTGAGTGACGGACAAACCTTTCCGAAAGCCATGTTGACCTGGAAAAATTAATTTATGTTCATCTAAATAGGTGAGCAGATGCTTTGACACAAAGCATTTTAGAACAGGTGCTCGTGAGCGATATCGGCCGGTAGTTGCTAGTGCCAGAGGTCGGGCCACCTTTATGTATGGGCACAATTTTTGCGCACTTCCAGGCAGTGGGAAACGAGCCACTAGAAATGGATGATTGAAAAATTAGTGTTACAAACTTGGATGTCCATTCGGCATATCTATAAAGGAATTCATTGGGGATTTTGTCAGGAGCGGGACTTTTTTTTATATTAACATGAAGTAACAGATTGAAAACGCCCTCTTCTGTAATCTTGATATTCTGAACAGGAAGTCTGTATAGGAATAGGAAGTCTCCGGCAATAAGTGGATCATTTTCGCAACTGATTACTTGATGTGTTATGCTGAGACGAAGGCATTACCACGTGGAACAGCATATGAAGTTGCCCAGTTTTTTATGCATCACATTGTGCTTCGGCATGGCGCACTGTCATTCATCATCACTGACCTAGGGACGGCATTCACAGCGAAGCTTCTGGACGACATCTTCAAGTTGAGTTACACGAGTCATCGAAAGGCCACTGCATACCACCCTCAGACTAATGGCTTGACAAAAAGACTAAACAAAACATTGGCAGACATGATCTCTATGTACGTGGATGTGCAGCACAAAACGTGGGACAAAATCCTGCCGTACGTAACGTTTGAGCACAACACTGCCACGCAGAAAACTACACGATTCACGGCATTTTGCCTCATTTATGGTAGAGATGTTCAAACTGTGCTAGACGCCATGATTCCGTACGTAGGCATCGATCAGCTCGACCAGTTTGCTCCTGACGTCGAGGAGTACATTCAGCGCGCCGACGAAGCACGTCAACTGGCTTGTGTGCATATAAGACAGCAGCAGTGTACAGATGCCATAAGGTACAATCTCCACCATCGACAGGTTACCTATGAGCCTGGTGACCCAGTTTGGGTTTGGACCCCCATTAGACGGTGAAGCCTCAGCGAGAAACTCCTTAGCAAGTACTTTGGACCATACACAGTACCAAGGCATGTAAGCGACGTGAACTATGAAGTGATTCCAGATGGAGACCTGCCATCGCCCAAGCGCCGTTTACCACGCCCAGAGACTGTACATATTGGCCACCTCAAGCCGTATTTTACACGGTGATGTTAAGTGTACTGGTGAAAGTAGATCAGTAGATGTAGATCAGTTTTATGAAGGTGTGGAATTACGAATAGAGAGAAGTGCAAATTCAGAATACTGTAGTAATGGGCGACTTCAATGCAAAAGTGGGGCAAAAGCAGGCGGGTGAACAAGCAATTAGTAACTACGACGTCGATTATAGGAACACTAGAGGAGAGAAGTTGGCAGAATTCACAGAAAGGAATAATGAACACCTTCAGAAAGTGTAGCAACAGAAAGTGGACCTGGAAAAGCCATAATGGTGAAACAAGAAAGTGATGTCATATTTTCTACCAATCCCAGCATAGTGCAGGATGTATAAGTGTTACGGAGGGCAAAGTGCAGTGATCATAGGTTAATTAGGTCTATGATTCACCTCAATTTGAAGACAGAAACAGCAAAGTTAGTCAAGAAGAAACAGGCCAACCTAGATGCAGTAAGGGTGAAAGCACACGAATTCAGGCTGGTGCTAGCAAACAAATATTCAGCTTTAGAATAGGAAGATGAAGACAACAGAGGCAACGAATGAAACCGTAATCTTGACCTGGCCGATTTTGAAAGCAGCAGTTGAAGTGGGAGATAAGACACCAAGGCAACCAGTAGGTAAGCTCTCCCAAATAATGCAGGGCCTAATAAAGAAAGGACAAAGCATGAGAGCGTCCAACTCAAGAGATCATATAGAATTCGCTGAACTGTCAAAACTTATATTAACGGATATTTGAAATTATAACCTGGGAAAAATTGAGGAAGCAGTAAAAAGTGATTGCAGCATGAAATCAGTCAGAAGATAACTTAGCATAGGACAAGGCAAGATGTATGCAGTGAAAGATAAGCAGGGTAATGTCATCAGCAATTTCGCTGATGTAGTAAAAGCCGCAGAATTCCATACTGACCACTACAGTACCCAGAGCAGCCACACTACCTTCATAGGAAGTAGTGATGCACAGGATACAGAGGCTCCTTATATAACTAGCAATGAAGTTGGAATAGCCTCGCAAGGCATGTTCCAGGGAAAAGTGGCAGGAGAAGATGGAATAACAGTCCATTTAATCAAAGATTGAGTAGACATCCTTGCAAAGCTTGCAGCCCTTTATACGCTATGCCTCCCAAGTGTACCAGACAGCTGGAAGAATGCCAAGATTATACTAATCCATAAGAAGGGAGATGAGACGTTAACGAATTGAAAAATTATAAGCACATTAGCTTGCATTCAGTATTGTATAAATATTCATCAAGATAATTTCCAATCAGGGCAACACCTGACTTCAATCAACCAAGAGAACAAGCTGGATTCAGGAAGGGACATATTAAAAATTATGGGGTTTTAATGCCAAAACCAGTCTGATTATGAGGCACGCCGTCATGGGGGACTCCAGAATAATTTGGACCACTTGGGGTTGTTTAACGTGCACCTAAACCTAAGCACACTGGTGTTTTCACATTTCACCTCATCAAAATGCGGCCACCGTGGCCGGGGTTCGATCCCGTAACCTTGTGCTTAGCAAACCAACACGGGAAGGGATATTCTATAATGGATCACATCCATTTTATCAATCAGGTAACTGAGAAAACCACGAAGTACAATCAACCTCTATATGTGGCTTTCATAGATTATGAAAAGGCATTTAATTCAGTAGGGATAGCAGTAGTCATGGAAGCATTATGTAATCAAGGAGTACAGGAAGCATACGTGAATACCTTAAATATCTATAAAGATTCCACAGCTACCACTGCTTTCCACAAGAAAAGTAGAAAATTGCCAATGAAGAAAGGGGCCAGGCAAGAAGACAATCTCTCCAATGCTATTCACTACATGCTTAGAAGTATTCAAGTTATTAGAGTGGGAAGGCTTAAGAATGAGAATCAACGGCAAATATCCTGGCAACCTTAGGCTTGCAGAAGACCTTGTCCTGTTCAGCAACAATGCTGATGTATTGCAACAAATCATTGAGGACCTTAACAGAGAATGTGCATAAGTGAAGCTTAAGATTAATATGCAGAACTCAAAGGTAATGTTTAATAGCCTAGCAAGGAAACAAGAATTCATGATCACCAGTCAGCCTCTAGAGTCTGTACAGGAGCATGTTTATTTAGGTCAATTACTCACAGGGGCCTGACAATAGCCTGACAATGACGACAATGAAATAGAAGAACTAAACTGTGTTAGTAAATTACTCTTCTACAATTCCAATAAAGCCGCTCGTACAGCAAGAATACTCTTCGTAAGCCAGAAAAGAAACGAAAGATGGGTTGCAACGCCGCCTTGTAGTTCGCTATGACGCCTTAGTATTTCAAGGCATCTGCTCCAGCGTAGTTAAATCTTTATAAGTGAAAATGAATGTCATCTATACCAGTGAAAGAAAGGACTTAAAAGGTTTCAAAAACATGTTGCGAATCACCACTGTCCAAATGAAGAAAATATATTGAAATCCATGACATCATACTGATGTACTGGCCCTAGGGTTTCAATGTAAAATTAAAAAAATTGAACTTCGAACTTTCTTTCCTTTTCTAATAATCAATCTATATTACCACGAAATAAACCAAACTATAGAGTTCTTCCAGAATACATTTCATCAATCATAACTTATCTAGTGTTTCTCTTTAGTGTCCACTTAGGGTATGCTTCTTAATAGTGTTCAATGACCAAATAAATTTAATGTTCTGGACATACATTAAGATTTCTCAGCAGAATAAGATTGCACTGCTTAGCCGTCCTAGTGGCTCATTTAAGCATCCATCTCATAGTCATCTGTACGTCAGGTCCAAACCATGTGCCTCGATTGCTGGCCTTTAGAATTTACTCTTCCACTTCTAATTAAACTCCATGGAAGGTGGGGAACCTTAGTCTAATGAATGCCCCACGCATTACAGCCATGCCACTCCACGCCACCCCGATCGCTCCCCTCCACCAATCAATTTGTGCTGCCCCCACAATATCGGTGGCTAACTACAGCTTCCCAACATCTGGACCAGCTATTACTGGCCTCATTCTTGAGATGCTGCTTTGACATGCTTCTGGGGGCAGACATGCCCTGAAGGCAGCACCATCTCAGCTTAGCCATGAGGGTCAGGTATGGCCCTTGCGCCAGGTCCGTGGTGATGAGTTCGCAGTGTAGTTATGAGTTCTATGAAGTTGATGTGACGTGGCTGTAAAGGGGCCTTAAAAATAGTTGCTCTAGAGTGCGTAAAATCTATCTGTAATAAGATTATGTCGATGACAAATGACATGTTCTATGTGCAATAAAATCCATCGTGAAAGAATGATGCAATATAGAATATGAGAGTTTGTAAAATTACCTGGAACACTACTGCCTCACCAGAGCTCTTCAAACACAAGGGCCTAGTGGCATGTGCTATATGAAACAGCTATCACAGCGGCATCCTCTGAAGAGAGGAGACGCCACGAATGTGTGGGGCTAATAACATGTAATACAACATCTTTCAGGAAACCTAGGACTGTGTTGGTGTCAGAGCGGTTCTGGGCCGAGTAACATTACAGGATGAAGGGAGATGTGCTGCCTCTATGCTAGGGGAAAATGTTTCTCTCAGACTCGCCTTCCCGACACTCCAGGAGGACGTGGAGGACGGTTAGTTTCTCCCTGCATCTACCACAGGTTGGAGGATCATTTCGAGTGAGTAAAAAGTTATGCGTGCCAAATGTGTGTCCTATTCTGAGACGACAGAATAGGACATCTGTTCGCCATGACTTTGTTGCAGAGGGCCAAGAACCTAACTGTGGCTTTATCACATGCAGTTTGTTCTTTATTTCTGCGTCCCACATGCATTGCCAGTGGTTCCGTAGTTTCCTTCTTAAGAAGGGCTTCAGGTCTGTGACAGGGACCGAAGAAGTAGGATTAACTGCATGCAATGAAATTGATGTGGCCATATGGTCCGCTAGAACGTTACCCTCGATGCCCCTATGGCCAGGCACTCAGCATATAATCACATGCTGGTTAGATATATATGCTTTACACAAGACGGAATAGAGTTCATTAATTACTGGATTTTCATGCTTACAGAATGACATCAAGGCCTTCACAACACTTAGGGATTCCGTAAATATAACCAATTTTTTTAGTTTTGATTCCTTATATGCTTCACTACCGACAATAGTGTGCAGGCCTCGGCCGTAAAGATACTTATTTCTGGATGTAGTACATCTGACTCCGAGAAGGATGGACCGACAGCTGCATAGGACACTCCAGCATGTGACTTGGAAGCGTTTGCGTAGAACTCTGTGCACGAGTGCATGTACTGAAGTTCTAGGAAATGCATTCGGATTTCGACCTCTGGAGTGTGCTTTGTAACTTTTAGAAAGGATACGTCACATTCTATCACCTGCCACTCCCAAGGAGGTAAGAGCTTGGTTAGGTGCATTAAGCGATGCTCGAGGAGTGGGACATGAATTTCACCGCTAAGTTCCTTCACACGCAGCAAGAAAGGCTGTCTTATAGAGGGACGATTGCGGAAAAGTGTAGCACACGTCACGTCGGTAATGTTATTAAAACATGGATGTTCAGGGTTAGATTGCACTTTAAGAAGCTGATGTATGATCTCTGCAGGTGGAGCGACCACTCATTCGATTCGGCATATAAGCTTTCAATTGGGCTTGTTCTGAAAGCACCAGTGGCTAAGCGGATACCTAGATGGTGGAGAGGATCCAGCATCCTTAGCGCGCTCGGGGTGGCAGAGTTATACACTATGGCACCATAATCCAATCTTGACCGAATTAGGCTCTTGTAGAGATTCATTAGACACTTCCTGTCACTACCCCGTGTAGTCTGGGATGGAAGTTCCATTAGGTTAATTGTTTTTAGACATTTTTCTTTAAGATATTTAATGTGTGGAATGAAAGTGAGCCTATAGTTAAGTATAATACCTAGGAATTTGTGCTCTTTGCTGACAGGTATTCGTTGTCCACACAGTTCTAAGCAAGGATCCGGGACAAGGCCTTTCTTGTGAAGAGAACACAAGAGCTTTTGTGAGGGTTGATTTTGAATCTATCTTTCTCTGCCCACTTTGACACTTTGTTCAGGCCATGCTGTACCTGTCACTCGCACACTGCGAGGTTACATGATTTGAAACCTATTTGAATGTCGTCCACGTAGACTGAATAAAAAATGCCCGGTGGTAATGAAGCACGAAGTGTTGTCATCTTAACAATAAAGAGTGTGAAGCCACACCAGTTTCCTGTATAAAAGGATGTGACACTACATTGCCGACTTTTACCCGGAACGTACGATTCGACAAATAGCTTTCTATTAGGTTTAGCATATTGCCATGAATGCCCATTTCTGACAAGTCTGTCAAGATGCCGTAGCGCCACGTTGTGTCGTACGCCTTCTCTATGTTGAGGAATATGGATAAGAAAAACTGTGTATAAATGCGTCACGGATGTATCCTTCATACGTACAAGATGATCGGTTGTGGAGCCTTCTCTGAAGCCACACTGATAGGGATCAAGCATTTTGCTCAGTTCAAGGAAATCGATGAGTCGCCGATTAATCATTTTTTCGAATACCTTACAAAGGCAACTTGTGAGGGCTATCAGGCTGTAACTTTCCACTGAGGAAGGGTCTTTGCGTTGTTTCAAAACAGGGACCACAATGGCTTCTTTCCATGCGGTTGGAAGGTATCCTGCAGCCCAAATGGTGTTGAAAAGTGCGAGTAGTGTAACGTGGGTGTCAGTGTGCAAGTTTTTGATCATTTCATACATGGTTCTGTCAGATCCCGGTGCAGAGCTCTTGCATGCGCTCAAGGCAGCTCTCAACTCGGCAATACTAAAAGGACAGTTGTACGGTTCACTCTGTCGGCATTTTCTTATGAATGGCTTACATTCTATTTGCTTATATTTGAGAAACTATTTTGAATAATGGGTTGAACTTGACACGCTCTCAAAGTGCTCCCCAAGTGAGTCTGCCTGATCTTGCAGTGTATCGCCCTGTGTATTTACCAAAGGGAGTGAATATGTTTGTCGCCCTCTTATCCTATTAACCCTGTTCCAGACTTTGGCCTCATCTGTAAACGAGTTGATACTCACTAATAACTTCTGCCAACTTTCTCTTCTGGCCTTTCGGCGGGTTCTCCTGCCTTGGGACTTTACTTTCTTAAAGTTGATAAGATTCTCTACAGTGGGAGAAGCGCATAGCAACCCCCACACTTTGTTCTGTTTCCTACATGCGTTCCTACATTCGTCGTTTCATCACGGGACTCGCTGTTTGCATGCCACACCACTTACTTCAGATATGCATTTAGATGCAGCATCTATAATGAAGGCTGTAAAATACTGCACAGCAGCATCAATTCCAAAAGAAGACATGTCATTCCATGACATACTAGTGAGAATTCGGAATTTCTCCCAGTCGGCTGTATCAATCTTCCACTTAGGAGCCTGTTGTGGATATTCGTTTTCTTTAGATGTTCTTAGCAGTATGGGGAAGTGGTCACTCCCGTAAGGGTTGTTGGTAACTTCCCATTCAAGTTCAGGCAGTATAGACTGGGAAACTATAAGATCTATTGAAGAAAAGGTTCTGTTTGCAAGAGAGTAATATGTGGGTTCCTTCTTATTGACCAGGCACGCACCAGAAGAAAAAAAACAGTTCAACAAGACGACCTCGCGGATCTATACGAGGGTCACCCCACAGGTAGCTGTGTGCATTGAAATCGCCAAGAACATAAGGTTCTGGCAATTCATCTATAAAGGACTGAAATTCATGTTTGTTTAATTTGTAATGTGGGGGTATGTAAAGCGAGCAAATAGTGATAAGTTTGTTTAGGAGAACAACTCGAACCGCCACTGCTCAAAGGGCCGTTCGTAGCTGTAAACGTTGACACGCTATGCTTTATTGAATTACAATGGCAACACCGCCCGATGATGCTATCGCATCATCGCGATCTTTGTGAAAAGTAACATACTGTCGAAGAACATTTGTGTTTTAATTTTAAGTGTGTTTCCTGTAAACACAGCACTTTTGGATTGTGTTCGTGGATGAGTTCTTGCACATCATCAAGGTTTCTTAGAAGACCTCTGACGTTCCATTGCATAATTTGTGTATTCATAATAAAACAGAAGTGGTGCCTTAGACTACAGAGCCCTTTCAAGGCTCTGTAATGGGGGTTTTGTCCTTTCTGGAGCGTTCGAGGGTGCCTCGCCGCTCCTAAGGCGCTTGGTGCACCGTGAGGATAGGTGTAGTGTCCATTGCCTCTTGTGAGGCGCCTGACACGCGCTCTTGCGAGCGAGAAGTTTTCCGAGAGAGTCCCGCCTCGGAAAGGCAAGACCCCTGTGCCAACCAGCCCGGAGGTCGATGGGGCTCCCTGTGGGATTTGGCTGCGCCGGCTGTTGCCAGCGCTGGAAGGGGCCGGGTGCCTACCTTCGGAGCCACTATCAGTCTTACGGGATCGCAGCGTGTAGCGCAGGTTGCCACAGATAACTCTTGTGGGGCCGGCAACCCAAGGGTAGCCTGGCCTGTTTGCTGGTTGGGTGGAGTAGGCTTACCCACTTCCACCCTGGGGTCAGAAGCCAAAGTTACCAGCTCGCTGCGCGCGGGCTGGGCACTTGGCATTGGCCGCTGCGGCGCCGCCCCCCAAACGCGCCGTATCAGCATAAGGTGTGCTGTGGAAAGGTGAGCACCTTTTACGCGCTTCCTTAAACGAAATATTTTCGTTGACTTTGAGGGTGATTATCTCTTTCTTCCTTCCAGTTCGGACAGGAGTGTGAGTAGGCTGGATGGTCACCACTGCAGTTTACAAAGTGAGGTGTGCCACTGCAGTTGTCGGAGGGGTGGCCCTGCACTCCACACTTTGCACAAGTTATTTGATCACGGCAGCTCTGCAAGCCATGGCCGAACCTTTGGCATTAAAAACAACGTCTAGGATTTGGAATATATGGTCGGACAGTTAGCCTACTGTATCCCATTTCAATGGTTTTCGGCAGAACGCTAGATGCAAATGTTAAGACAAGTTGTTTGGTTGGAATTTCTTTGTTGTCCCGTCTAAGGATAATATGCTTTACATTGGTCACATTTTGATATTTCTACCCTTCCAGGAGTTCAGCTTCTGTCAAATCCTGAAGGTCTGCCTCTGACACGAATCCACGTGAGCTATTCATTGATCGGTGTGGTGCAACAGAAACTGGTATGTTACCAAATGTCACCAGACTACCTAGCTTCTCGTACTGATTTTTCTGAGGGATCTCCAAAAGAAGGTCCCCGCTTGCCATTTTCGTCACTTTCTAACCTGACCCTAAGGCTTTGGTCAAAGATTTTGAAACTATGAATGGTGAAATGAGTCTGGCCTGTTTTTCAGAGTTCTCGCTGTGTACAACATGGTATATCGGATAGGTCTCGTTTGTGCGGGTGAAACGTACTTAAGTCTTCGGTGCATACCCTCTTCTGAGGGTGACGATCAAGTAGGCAGGGAAATGCGGGTGTTCCCATAGTATTTCGGTCCGTTTTCGGCAGCAATGGTGGCCACCCAGCACGGAGCCCAACATGGGGACGCTGCAGAACTTAACGCGTAAGGCTGCAGGCGCCAACCATACATTGCCCCTATAACCTAATATATTATACCCAAGGGAGGGCTCATACGCAAGGTTAACCCTAGCCGCCCTAGGAAATTAGGAAGTGACAGAAGAGAAGAGATGATAGGACAGTAAAAGAAATAAGATAGGAAAGAAAAAGATTGGAGAGGGGGACAGGAAAACGCAACTGCCAATTTACCCCAGGTGGGTCAGCCTGGAGGTGCCGTCTACGTGAAGCAGAGGCCGAAGAGGCATGTTGCCTCCGCCGGCGGGCCTTAACGGTCCGAACACCCGGTATCAGCTCAACCCCCAGGATACCCCTTTCCCCGGACACGGCTAAGCCGCGCACGGCTACACACGGGAGGGTCCAACCCTCGTGTGCTCGGGTACGTTATGTCACAACACACCAAACGCCTGCTGACGCAGACGTCCCTGCAGGGGATTGAAGTCAAAAGCAGATGATCCCTGCATTAAAGATACCTTACACACCGAATAGAGTGTCTTCTTTCTCTCTGGCTCATTTCAAGAACTCAACAAGATAAAGCAAACCGAAGAGTAATGACGTGTGCAGAATACAGGTGCACTTCCAGCTGCTTTCAAGCTGAAAGCAGCTCATTCATGACCTTAAATATTTCATAAATTGTCCTTAATTTGTAAATTGACTGTTGCAGCTGTTCTTATGCTATGAAAAGAGCCCACAAAGAATGCTTCTTTTACCATGGTTAGGATATATCCAACTAATAACGAATTTTTCAATATGGTAACAAAGGTCACTCTTTAATATCTGTAGGCCGAAATCGCAAAGCTTTTCATTCGTAAGTGCTGTTTGCCATTGGCCAGCCGCTATGCCCAGCATCGCAATTGGCTGGCCCCCACTCCTACAAACAGTTCTAGGATAATGCTTTGTGAGTGTAGTTCTAGCTAATGTTTTGTGAATAAGGGCTCAATATTTTAAAGGCCGTCCAAACAACTCTGCAATTTTTTTCCTACTCTGCATGAGCTAATTCAACCTTGCTTGAGTAAGTACCATGAACAGCTTGGCACACATCCTGAAAAACTGTTGCAGTTTGTGGAGACTCATCCCTGCTCTTGGGACAAAGGAACGGCAACACAGTAGTGCAGACAATCACAAGGGCATTTATTGCACCTTTTATACGCCAATCTATAGCCAGCCGAATTATTATCGCTAGAGCATGCCGACAAGGACGCGACAAATTAGCAAGTCCGACTCACCGCGACAGGATAGCAAGTGAATATGTTTGCCCCATGCTGGGCACTAACGCCTGGTCGTTTGTGCGTATGGTCATGCGAACAGTGGTGCATTCGGACAATCGTGTTCGTCCATTCCGATGTAGGCCTCACGAGACGGTCTCGCAGAAGCATGGATCGGCACACGTGCAGAACGTCCGCGCCGCTTTCCGACCACGAGCCAAAGAGAAAGAGTTTACTCTCTGTCGCGCCCACCTAACCCAGCCATTAGGTGGCGTTACCAGCGAAACACTCACGCCATCTCTCGTAATGCGCTGCAACCAGACCAACCACCGCCAGCACTAAGCTACGCAGAAGAGCCGGATCCTGGGACACGCGAGACATGAGGGGAAAATAGCATATCAGGGGATGCATGAGAGTCGCGCTTCCCCACAAATTCACGAGTTTAATACATTTGTGAATGTGGCACGCTGAACAAACTTTACAGAGCTTTACATTAGGATACATAGGTGAAATACATTGTATGTTAGACGCTGTACGTTAGTGTTCAAGGTGAACACATAAGCGAAAGATTTACGATCAAAACCAAAAGCATAATGAAGATTAGCACTCCGCCAACGATCTCGGAAGACCTGCCTAGTCGCTGCAGGCGCTGGCAGCAGCTTGACAGTTGAGCCGTGAGGCCCAACAAGAGTGTCCACTCTTTACTTATAGCTTTCAATATGGCATTGTCACGTGGTAGTTTTAAAATTCTGTTTTTTTTAATTATTATAAACAAGCACAAATGCTAGGTCGTTCTGAACACTGTTATTGGTAATTTCTTGACATCCTCGACAAATTTTGCATTGACACAGTGACTAATTAAGTTAATGAAACGTTACCCAAATAAATTTATTACTAGCACGATTAATGCACAGTGGGTGCCATTTGCTTGAAGTACCCCCCCCCCCCCCCCCCTGTTAGATTAACATTTTCGTAACATTTAGTTGGTACAGCTAGTATACTAAATCGTGTTTTATCTAATAAGTATTTTTCATGGGATAAATGTTTTGCGAACCTTCAGTAATTTGCAAGAATAAAGTCATGAAAATTGTATTTTTTTTTACAGTATGTATATTTAACGTTTCCTTTATTGCATCCCGAGCTTTTATCTATGTGTTAAATTAGCTATTTACACATTATATGGAGGGTGTATTAGAAAATGCTTTAGAAATTTCTTTAAAATGGGGAAGATGTGAAAGAATTCCTTAAGGGTTGTTTTCATCATAGAGGCAAGCTCTTTAAGTTGAGGTAGTAACCAGCCAAGCCAGACGCTTGATCCTAACACAAGATTTCAAGCTATCATACGGGGGAATTCATAACTGGTTCTAGCCATGCTGCAACAAGGTGACACTGCCATGTTTTGCAGTGTAATTTATTCAGGCTAATTTCGCCAAAACAGAAACTGAACTGCCAAAGAGCACAACTGTCAAGCTCTTAGCAGGCACCCATGTGGGACACTATTTACGCTTTACTATCAGACTACCATGAAGCGAGATGCAGATCACAGCTGCACTGCCTTGCAGTTCAGTTTTGGTTTGTTTTCTGGGTGAAGCAAGCATTCATTGCACTACAGAAACTGGCAGCATCAACATTTTGCATGCCTGGAAATGATTATGAACTCCTCGAATGACAGGGTTGCATTAAAATTAGTCCTCTGGCTCTTTTGGGCAAATGGAATGTAATTTACATAATTACTTGTCTATTTACCCTCTTGAGTCATTTTGTATGTACACCACTGTGATAAATGCAATCTCGCGGAAATTGTTTATCACATCTTCCCCATTTTTAAGCATTTTCAAGCGTGATCTTCTGAAACACCCTGTATAATGTATATATTTGTTGCTTCATTATTAAATGGGCTAATATATTCCTTTTTCGCTTTGCATTCCCAACTTATGTGCACGCATGTTACGCATCTTTTTTTTTTGCCCCTCCTGCATGGCCCTCCAAGCAAATAGTACAAAATCAATGAACTACAAACCTGTGCTGCTGGCCTTGGCATCATCAGCATTCATCTTGTCAATCATGTCGGTGAGCTCCTCCTTCAGTTCTTGAGTTCCTTTTGATAGCCGAACTTCACAAAAGGCCTCTTCTGCCATGTCAGTTTCACGTAGTTCTTTCAAGAGAGCTTGAGTTTCTTCTATATCTTGTCGACTTGTCATTGAAGCCTCGCAGCTTTTTGGTTTCCTCGCACCTGGCAAACTAAACCAAAAATTTGTTTAAAATAGCTTCAGCTCAGACTTTCGAGACAACACCATTGCAATACTAAATATGTATCTGCTAAACACAATGAGATTATTGAAAGTGACTTAAGCTTAAGGGAAGAACGTAAGGAAAGAAAGTGGCCAGTATTTAAGCACATATACTGCTGATAGATTACCTGCTGGCCTTCAGGCCCAATGTAAACTACTCTGTTCACTTTGTCTCGCTGAGTGGCTACCTTGTAAGTAGGGTACCACCAGCAAATGCCATATTAAAGTGTTATCACTGTATTGGCGGCGAGCTCGACCACTGGAAAAGCTAGTGCCACTGTCGGCATGACGTGGCATGAGGGATCACGTGGACACAGCGGCTGCGTCAGCTGCTTCGGAAGCGCCAAAGCGAGCTGAAAACGAAAGTTCAAAGTCCCACCTGCGCCGCGGTTCTGATTAAGTGGTAAGGCTTTACCGCCTTGGGTGTCTGCTTGACAACATCTGAAACTACTATAATAGGCAGTGGCTGCCTTTGGAGGCGTGTAGCATGGTAGGCCACTGATCGGTGCCGCAGTGCCGGACGTACGTAACAGAGCCCATTGTCAGCCTTATTCACACGTAGCCACAGGGCAAGGAGCTGCGTGAAGCTTGGCTGGCGAAACTTAGAACCAGCAGACAGCCATCAGCGACAACTCGGGTATGCAGCAAGCACAGACGCGAGGAGGATTTCTGCTACAGCACCAGGACTGCGCGATGTTCGGTGAGTATAGCAGAAAACGCGCACTGAGACGCTCACCCGCGCCCGCTGCCCAGCTAATGTCAGAACGGTTTGGTCTATGAACTTGTTGGTGCTAGATACTGGCAAATTCACTGGAACAGAAATGGAGCGGTAAGACGCACATTAAAGAAAGGCATGACATATGGTCATGTTTGTGTTATGAATTAATGCACTGGATTACGAAAAAGCAGAGGGAAACCGCACGCTGAGAAGACCGATAAACATACAGTGTGACACAACTTGAGAAATAATATTGAAATGTGCAAGAATGTAGAAGAGAAAAAAGATTGAGTCGTCGCGACGGTCCATCACAGTCGCCGTAGGCGTCGAAGTCTCTATAATGAAATTATTTTTTAACAGTTCTGATAGCGTCCATGCAACAATGGTTGCTAGTGTACTGTCAAATGCTCATATGCTGCGGCCTAAAGCTCACGGCATTGTGTGAAAACGCGCTCGCAGCGAAAGCAAAACGTTGTGCGCGAACATGCATGCAGACGCGCAGTCAGTCTCTGCGAACCCGTGTGATCGCCACATTGAGGCTTCATTCTATTATGCTCCATTTGGTTATACAGACAGCCCACTATAAGAACACATTTCACACAGTTTACTCTCAGCGTTTGCCTACCTTTCACGCAAGAAGCCGGTTCGGGAGACTCCATCGCGGCGACCGCGCGCAGTGGCATTCACGTACTGTACGTATTCGGTAAAGAGATAGCGTTTGTAAACGATTCTGTGCTTTCAGTTTGCCCAAGATTATTATATCGACAGTCAAAAACTTCCCTCATTTTGAGAGTACCCGCATAAATGTCCAGGAGGGCTACCGCGTGGTGTTTTTATTCAGCGCCGTAGGCGAAACCTACGAGGAGCGCGCCGCGTGATCCCTTATACTACGCAAGTGAGGCGCTTCCAACAGATGGCAACTCCGTAACTCCTCGCCGCCAATAGGACATTCACCAGCTTTCCTGGCAGCCACTGACACAAAATTCAAAGTGAGAGAGGGAGTTGACACAAGCCAAAAGGAGCAATGACATGGGACAAATGTCAAATGGCACTGAGAGGAGCACACAGCAGGGTGGGAGCAAGAGCCAGCCGATCAACCAAAGACTAATGTTTTACAAAGTACCAATATGGATTCTTTGCACCTTATACTTAAGCCTGCAAAACCCAAACACCATTCGACATAAAGAAATTAAAAAACCTGTTCACATTTATTTCTGGTCGTGCCGAAGGCCAAATTAAAAGTTGAGTAGACATGATTAGTGATCAGTTTGCTAAACTATCCACTGAGAACTCCCTCCAGTGAATAAAAAATGCTACTATGTGCTTTGCATTGCTTACAGAGCTTAAATCATAACTTAAAGGTATAAAATTGAGCATGCCAAAAACAATACATTGCGCTTTGTGGGGTTAAGGAGGCAATACTAAAGCTTCTTAAACTTCGTAAAGTAGCGCCACGCTTTGAATAATGCCGCCTCCTCCTCGCACGCTCTGGCGGAGGCCGACGCAGCATCGCTATAGGTCTAATAGCATCACGTAGGCCTTCGCACCGTGCTTCAGTGCCATGCTTGCTCAAGAAGGGTCTACAGAGTGGCAAGGAGCACATGTTGGCGCCATTGCTACGCTTGAGCGGCGTAGGCAGCGCCATGGTCGAGGAGGGAGCGTGAAAGAGGAGAAACGAGGAGTGAAGGCGGAGGAGGGGAGAGCCGCTACTTTACGAAGTTTAAGGGGCTTTAGGCAATACTACTTGCTTGAACAGTGCAGTGTATGTGGCATGTCACATTTAGTACCCATGCTCATAAGCTCTAGCATGCATTCATGGAAATACAGTACAGTTACTTATTTACCTATTGCTATTTCAAGGATATACATGCCGAGAATAGTCATTTCCAGAAATTGTGGCTAAAGCCCACATGTACCATACGCACAACAATATGTACACATTCATTCTCATGTTTTACTTTTATGATTACTGCATCATGAAAGTATAATTATTAGGGGTGTTCAAATAGTTTTTAAATACAAATTGAATTATCCTTCCTATTCGATTTGTACTCAAGATATAACTAGTTGAAATTGTCACTATTTGTTTCTGCTTAAATATAAAGGATAACACTTGCTGGCGTTCAAGATGGAGAATGATGCAAGAGTGAACTGTTCTGAATGATTCAGTTGTAGGAGAGCCACGGTTGTTTTGTAGAGACGCCAGTCCCCGAGTTATCACCAAGGGCAGATTACTGCTCCACAACTTCCACTTATTCAATAAGAATGCCTCACTGTTAAGCAACTTATACATTGTGTCCCAGCTGTCACACACGATTGCTTAAAAAAATTCAGTGCCACTCCACTCTGAATGAACATGGATGACCAGCAAAGCTGTATAGTGATGAGTATATTGTATTAATATATGGTGATCACTATATTGATTGAATGAAGACACATACACGTGACTTCGTGATTCTACTGTCTTATTTTGTTACCATACTGATCATCGCTTCGTCACTATGGTAGACAGCCACGGGCTGAACAACGATGCTGGAAGGATTTTTAGCAAATGTCAAGTCTATACATGACCAATGACGCGTAGTTCGTACACTGACATGTGTATAACATTGAATGCCAAACCTATCCTCCTCGCTGTATTCGGGGTCCCGACGGGCATCACGCATACGCTTGGCATTGGCGGCCCGCTCGTCATCTGTGGTCTCCTTCCACCACTGCTGGGCCCATTCCCCTTTCTGTTTACAAAGGTGATCTTCACAGGCACGCTGCTGTTCTTCGCCGGACGGAAGGAGGCTTACACGATGGTCCAGGCCTATCGCCCGACGCATGCTCAGCGTCAGCGACAAGCGCATGTCCTAGCCCTATACAGCTTTGCTGTAAAAAGGAGGATCATTCTATATGGACAAGATGAAGTGCAATTGTTCAGAGTCCACTTGAGAAACTGCCAGTAACTTTGAAAAGAAAAACTGACATACACCCGTATGTAGCATGAAGCTACAAAGGAAACCCACGTGGGTTTTTCAGAAACAAAGCTTGGTAGTTGAAGAAAAATTCATCCTGGAGCCGTATTACGCAACGATTCGGTTTCCAAGAATTCAGTTTGGCAGTGGTGTCACATTTGGGTGGTCTGCTGACTTAATGAGAACAAGAGGAAGGACAGAGGCCAATTGGCGTGCAAGTTTCTTTCTGGAAGTGAATGTCACAAACCAAGAAAAAATATAGCAAATTAGGAACGCTCTTCAGTAAATAAAAATAATTTGATGTTATTGGTGAGGTTTATGTTTTTCATTGCGAAATGTGTGTGACATACTGGCGGTAAGTGATTTAGCATATTTTGTTTTCTGCGGATGACCGATTTATGCCGCTAGATGGGACGCCGTACGCTAGCTTGCTGCATTCGAGGAACCGTTGCTGCACTGCCACCTTTTCATTTTTCATTTTCAGAAATTTCACCCACCGCTTTTCTTTGCCAACAGTTGTTATGGCTGCAGCAACAGAAAAAATTATGCGGCTGACTGATGGCTGGAACAGGGCGATAGTTTCCTCGCTGGCCATGCACTATTGGAAACTTTCAGTTGCAAAAAATTGCAATGTGCACAGCACTTGCGCCACAGTATCCATGCTGCTAGTGCGTTGCAGTCTCAAAACAACCTCATGATCCTAACACAGGCGGTGCACTGTCCGTCTAAAATGCGTCTTGTCGATGACGAGGTAGTCAACATCTCTCACAGAGGCCAGCTAAGAGCACTAACACAGGTGCCACAGGGATCACCATCAACGACATTTCACTCTGAACATCGATCTTGCCCATGCACATGGCACGCACAGGCTCTGCACGTGGTACATGGTGCCTTCGGATCACATCGAAGCACCTCGGGCCACTTCGCTATGTAGCAGACGATGGATTTGGTTTTTGCATGACTGACATGTGCATGACGTCAACATAATATGTGCAAGCACCCCGAGGCGATGGCGTCACCCAGGTGGCGACCAATTACTGCTCGCGAAGTGAATTCTTCAAAAACCTAAGCGTTACAGAATATGGCTCCCGGTCCAGGATTCGAAGCCAGGACGAACACCTTTCCGGGATGGTCGCTCTACCATTTCATTTATTTCATTTCATTTATTTTACCCTCAAGGTACATAGTACATTATAGAGGGGAGGGGCTAAGAAAATACAAAGTAAACATCGGTAAAAGTAACTCAAACAAATAAATAACGGCAGTAACAATTCCAAATTTTGAGTTGACATCAGATGATAATAAACAGAGGTACAAAAGATAAATACAAATGTGATGTACACAATGGTAAAGGGATTAAAAAAAAAAACAACATATGTACAGTAGATTTACAAAATGCATTGTTAACTTTTTGATCATGATGCTGATGAAAACTGATGAAAACGCTGCAATAAAGAAAGGTACATACACATAGGCAAGACAAATGGTAAGTATGTATATTATAAAAGTTCGTTTTCAAGTGCGTTTCTAAACATAAGTGGATTAATTATACCTGTTAATGAAGGGGATAAGCTGTTCCAGTCTTTGCTAGTCTTTGGTAAGAATGAATTTGCGCCCATGATAGTATTGAAATGAGATATGCTAACTTTCTGATTATGACTACCATGCGAGCTAACCAGGAGGCTAGCAGATCACAGCGCAAGGGCAAATTAATCGACAACACGAAGCACAAGGACACTGAATGTGGCAAATCAGTTCAAATTTTTCCTTTCATTAAACCTTCCACCACCTTGCAGAATTCTGCAGAACTTGTTTGCCATGTTCAGCAATTTTGAGTACCTGTCCTCTAATTTGGTACTTGAAATTCATTAGCTTACTTTTTATTTGCCGTTATAATGGTAAGGAAGTGAATAAGTAGCTATAGAAACTCCTACTATACATTAAAATTATGTTTCCGGCAATATACACATTGCATGTTCATTCTTTGGGTGAAGAGAGAAAACCTGTGAAATGTGAAACACAGTACAATGCGACTAAGAGCCCACGAAGCACGGGATAGAGTGCCAAATAATCTCAGTGAGAAAGCAAGCAATTTATCTCAGGCTTGCTACTCAAGGCAGTGCGTTTGCTTAATCTTGGTATGCAATAATCACAGGGAGCTTTTGGTACATTGTGAAAAGAATACGCATGCTGTTATTGTTGCTGCTGGGCCCAGATACAGATGAACACCTTGCTCTCTCACTGAGGCTGTTTGATGGCACTGCTATCCTGTGCACACAGGTATGCAGTCACATTCTATTTTTCTTAAACCACCAGGTGTGCCTCGCTGGAAACGGTTGATTTTGAAGTTTCTTATGATTCTCTAGAACTGCCCAACAGCTTGACAAAAAGAATTAAATGTTAGCTAATGACTTTTCATTAACTAATAGGAAGTCGGGGACTAAATTACTAGCAGTTTCTCAACTGGACTCCAAACAATATGCACATGGCCATAGTCACGTAGAATGCTAGTTCTATTTTCAAAGCCTCATGCATGATTACTTGGACGCCCTGTATACAAATTCGTCTTGATTTAGGCAAGGCAATTTATTATTTGGCCAGTGTCACTTTTCTTCTTCAACGAACATAACACTCCCGTGGATCTTGTATTGTGCTGTTAGTTTGTTTAATTAGTCATTATCGTGGCACACCAGACAACTGAAACCAGTTTCTTATTTCTGAGCTCCTCAGTTAAGCGCATGTCCAGTTATGAATGGGCATGACATGCAGTATCAGATAATCCAAATAACCTTTTTTTTTTACCAAGTGGGCTCCATGCAACTTTTTTTTTTTTTCACTTGGTTTAGAAATGAGAAAATATTCAATATTCAATTTAATATTTAGTTTTTTTTTTTCGAATGTTTGTATTTAATTCAGAAATTTCACTCTTCGAACACCCTTAATAATTAGTGACTACTGCAAACCTTCACACAACACAGCAATTGTTTTTTGGGTGACACTGGTTGGACAATTAAAGCAGTCTTTCATAATAAACAGCAATACAGCATTACCTTACAACAGACAAACAAACTAAAATCCCAAATTGGGACATACATTTTGCTTTGGGCTGACACCTTTCGTGAAAGGCCTCTGAGAAGCTGCTCCAGTTGGCTCACACGGGTGGCGAGCTTCCCCTTGCTCACCCGTAGCTGCCCTATCAGCATGTCCCTCTCCTCCAGGTGTTCAGCCATTTCTGACAGTCTACGTTTCAAGAGTTCCTTGGAAGCCTGTCAATTGAAGTAAGTGGTCTCTCAAATGTAACACTCCATATTAGAAAACAAAAAGGCTGATTGCTATATGCACAACATAATAAAGGAGCATTCATCCATATAGTACAGCACCTTCACCATGCTAAGCATATTGGCAGTGGCTACTATTTCAGGGAGGAAACGATGCAAATACCTTCCTTATGAATGAATCAACTACATTTGGTTCATTCAGGTCAAGGCAGTTCATTCGAATTATTTGTATAATAACATAGGCATAAAGGTAGTGATTTCTAGTCAAAGAAGACATACTTGCGAGCATCTTTGACATCTTTGTCCTACCTCGCACTTACTTTTTACCATCCTGATACACCACCAAATCAAAATGCCTCCGATACTGCTCGACCCACCTGAATGTTTACCTATTTAGACAAGATTGTTTTTGTTGCGATTTAATCAGCAAAATAAAATTGGGAGAGCTGGTAAGGGCTGGCAATACTGAACAGTAATGAACAGTAGAACAAGACAATGCCCCATAATAACAGACACGCTATGATGTGCATGCTTGAAAAAGTTCTAAATGGGGCGAAACTGGTTACACTGCCAATATGCCAATATTAGGTAAAAAACACAGTCGAGACAAAGAACTTAATTCTTCCACACCTTTTCCATTTCAAGTGTAACCTGGTATTACGCAAGAGTAGTATGTCATCATATGCTCAGCTCATGCAAGCCAAAGCAGTTTTGGACTGCACACATCTAGTCGTCAACTCAAAAAAGCCTCAGAGCCTTTTCCGTAGATATCAAGGACTTGTTCTACTCGCTGCCGCAATCTGACGTGCTTTCTTGTATTCCAAGACTGTATCGATAGGTTTGGAAATGTAGCTTTACAGAACGTGTGCGAAACATTGAGCAGTGGCTTTTTGGAACTTTTCACTCTTAACCTTTGATCTACTTTTATATAGTGGGATGGGCGGCCATATCTGCAACAATCTGCAAAAGGAGTGAATATGTGTAGGTTCCTGTACCACCCCAATTTTAGCTATTTGTTTTTAGCACAACTTGACAGGGGCCTTAGCTGCTGCCTCGACAAACTGAATGTAACAAAGGCTTTTAGGTATAGAGATGACTTCTTAATATTCCTTGACTGCGGCTCAGACTCATTTGAATTACTAGCGAATAACACACAAACCTTTGTACGCACAGGCTTAGCGCCGCTAGAAATAACCCATCAGATAACATTAGATGCCATCAGATAACATTATTAGATTTCTGGACAGACTTATTTCACGACAAACAATTAACAACCCCTTCAGCTGACTGCTCCTGGGCACCCCACTTATGTACTAGTCAGTGTCCCCAAAGGCATCCTAAAACGGAAGTCATCAAAACTGCCAGATGCGTTAAGCCTTCTAGTGGGAAGCAGAAGTTTGTGGCAATTCTGTACATTCATGGCTTGTCACATCAACTAAAAAGATTGGGCAAAAGGTGAACATTCAGGTTGTTTTTTCTGCTCCTGACAAGCTTCACAAAATGTGCAAGATGACCAATCCAGGTGCCTTGCACAAGATTGCGTGCAATAAGAAGCACAAGGACGAGTTCGTCAAATGTGCGGAATTGATTGGGTATAGTACACAGATTTCTTGTAAGACATATAGGCCAAAGTAGGAGGTGCATAAATGATCGCCTCCGTGAACACTGTATAAATGAGAGGGACAAGAGCGGAAGTAGGCTGTAAGAAGTGTGAATCTAGTGGCTGTGGTAGTGCCGCTTTTAGTTCCGACCAAAACGCAAACTGAATTGAGCTGCGTGCCAATCTACCAAGACTACATCATCACAAGAAGCAGCTTCCAATTGATGGGTGAAATTATCGAAGCAGAGATAATTGATAGTTTAGGGGATAACTGTGTCCAAAGCGATTAACTTTGAAGGAATTACAATACTTGAGTTTTCCCCCGATTGTTTTGCTAGCTGCGCTTGCATGATGTTCAGCCACAAAATGCCTTTATATTACATGCTTCATGGGGCTCAATAAATAGTTGCAAGTCCCAAATGTGCGGGGTTAAAGCTGTAGGCCAGGGTCACAAAAAAATGTAGATAACATGCTGCTTGAATATTCTCTAGAAATATTCATAAAGGATACTCACGTGTAATGGTATTGGGGGCATACGAAAGGAACCACCAGGTGTTGAAAAACTACCAGCTGAGAGCAAGAAAAAATTGGAGCACCTCCAGTCAGTCCTCTTTGTTCTCGAATAAACTTCATAGTTACATGTTTACCATCTGTACACATCATTCATAGCACGGGGAGTCGAATAAAAAGTAAGCCTGTGAATTTAACAGACAGCAAATGACAAACTACGTCAAGGACTCGCAGGCTCATGTACAGCAGAAAATCACCGATACATTCCCACTAGGTTTTCTCAGTTCCGACACTCTGCAGGGGTCATGCATAGTCAAACCTCCTTATAACTAAGTTACATAGGCCACGAAAATACCTTTGTAATATCCAATATCCATCATAAGCATACAAGCAGATATTGGCAGCATTTTGTGGCTTTGGTAATTTGATTCTCTGCTACAAAAGGCAAGTGTAAAAAGAGTATTACAAGAGGATCATGCCCACTGCACTTGCAATGTTGCAATTGCTAGACACAGGACGTCGTAACACTGCATTTCTGGCAGTTATAACATTGCGCACTTTTGTGTGGCGTCCTGACTGAAGGAAGCAACCATCATTGGCTTAATAAAGAAAACAATATGAGTTTAGCCCTTAAAATAATAAACTTTTTCGCAACACTCTCATGCACGTAATCATGCAAAGACAACTGTTGCAGTGACAAAAAAAAAAAAAAGAATGCTCATGAGGTCAGAAGGAGATTTTGTCACTGTCCTGTTACCCATAGTGGCATATTTAGTTTAAGTGAACTTAGTAACTATTTTGTATTTGACAGAGAATTCAAAAATGAAGAGAAGGCAATTATGTATGCATAAACAATGAAATATAGTCGCATTAAGTGTAGCTACTTTAACCTCATCGTACAAGAATGAAGGCATTTTTATTACCAGTGCAAGAACAGAAGTTGAGCAGTGCAACAGCAGTGCCAGCAGAGTAAGCAGAATTCAAAGTTGAATATGCACAAAAAGCACCAAGGAAGAACCTGAACAGAAACTGTGCTTTGCACTTTCACATATATGGGAACTTTCTGAGAGTTTGGTGCAGAAATGTGGCATTGGAGGGCAATATAGTTGGTTTACTGCAGACAGTGCATTTCATCATCGAACAATCGGCCAAAATCACTCGTAGCAAAGCGCCGCCGTGTACATTTCAATGTGCGCCGCTGAATGCCTATCCACACTAATGCGGCAACAGTGCTGCCACCTATAGCTTGAACTCGCGGTCAATATCAGTAGAATACTCGATTGAAGTAAAGCATGACCAAACTAATTTCATATTTACTTAGTTATATCTGTGTTTGTTATAGCAAGGTTTAACTGTATTAGCATAAAATTTGTTATGTTTCTATTTCCGGTTATGTTCAAAGGCTGCAACAGTGCACCTATAACACAGCGGTGTCAGTGGTGCCCGTGTTGACTGCTGCATTTCACCACAAGGGTTGCCAACTATCCCGAATTTAGCAGGACAGTCTGCTTTCGAGTACATGTCTGGTGTCCCAACTTGACGAAGTCGGGACGGCCAAATGTACAAAGTTCTGCCTTCTTTCTACTGTATAGCAATAAATATACCAGATGTCTTTTTTATAAAACCTGACAGCTATCATTGCGTTCTATTGCATTATCATATACATAAAAGTAGTTTTATTTTTATTGTGTTTCTAGTTCTGTTGTAGGCCCTAACCTTCACAGCTCCGATTTCGGTATTGGCAGCTGTGTTGGCTAGGCAACTATATACTGCAACTTTTTTGTTGTGAATTTCATCACGGTAGAACTAAAAGAATTTGTTCAACCTTGTATGTACAGACTGGAACACTGACAGAGTCGGTCGTGGCACAAAAAAAAAGCTCTCAGCAATTGTCACGTGGTACAGCATGGACATTCGAGCAATATCATTTTAGGCATGAAGCCATCTAGATAGTAAAATGGCTGACCTACAAGTAGACTGCATTACATGCGCACACAGATAATAAGCAGCTAATAACATGAAATGCAGTTATTGTTGTAGGTCGCATAATCGTAAGAAGCTAATAACTACTAACATGCAATGGGATAAGTTTCCCGAGTCCCATGACACAGCCACCATGTTGAATGTGCAAAACACGTGCCATCGGTTGACGTACACCTCTCCCACTAAGGCCATGCACCACCGGTACAAAGTGCATGAGAGACATGCCAGAACTTTATCCTAAACTACACAAAACCCACGAATATCGTGCATAGTTTCCTAATGGCAGACCATGAACATGCACGAGTATGCACTGGATTGGATAAGCTCAGTGATCGTTTAGCTCATTTAGCTTTTTGAGTGGCAGGAGACGTGACGCAACTCATTGATGGGTGATAATGACGGCCACCTGGTGTTGACCACAACTCCTCTCTGCAGTGGCCTCTGGGATTGCATGGCACAGCTCGTTTGGAACAACTTTGAAGTAGTTTCTCTTCTTTGTAGCATGGATGTAGCAGCTTTAATGAAATGTAGCAGACTGGAGGAACTGTAGCAGCATTCCTACCACAGTAATGCCTGTGCTCCAATAGCTTTCCAACTTCCGAATGGGAAGTTAAATTAAATTGTGGGGTTTTACGTGCCAAAACCACTTTCTGATTATGAGGCACGCCGTAGTGGGGGACTCCGGAAATTTCGACCACCAGGGGTTCTTTAACGTGCACCTAAATCTAAGTACACGGGTGTTTTCGCATTTCGCCCCCATCGAAATGCGGCCGCCGTGGCCGGGATTCGATCCCGCGACCTCGTGCTCAGCAGCCTAACACCGTAGCCACTGAGCAACCACGGCGGGTGAATGGGAAGTTAAAGAGTTCGTGAATAAGTTAAGGTACTCAAGCAACATTCTGCCAAACAAAAGTATGTTGGCTTCCCATGGCTAAAGCAACCACAGCAGGACTGTCCTTGTTGGTGCAACAGCCCGTGCTCTGCCAGTCTGAAGGAATACATGCACAAGTCTGGTGCCACTGACCGATACGGATGGGGCTCTACACCGCGTGTCTGACGTGCGGCCTTGATGTGCTGACAGAGAAAATGCATTTCCCATGCTCCCTGACTGGCTCTGCACTCAAGTGGAAATGTTGCTGCAATGTCAGGTGGTGACCAGCACAGTTGGTGTACTAGAAATTTCTGACTATCCTGCGGACACTAGCTAAGCGATTCCACTTGGCACAGCGGAAGCGTCTCCACCCTTGTAGTCATCTTCACTTCTCTTGTGGAGTGAGCATCTCTAAGCATACTTTAACTGTGTGGTAGGACACAATGCACAGCGAGCAGAGCCGCAGAAGAAGGTGGGCACAGCTCCAGAGGCCGGAAATCGCGGTGATGCTGCTGGCTCGTAGATAGCTCTATTGGTCTAGGCGGCTTTCCTCCCTGACCTCAATCTGAATTCAAAGGAAAGTCATGAGGTCGGCAATCTCATTTCATGGAATGGCCATGTGGCCAAGAGCATATTCAGTGGGGATCTTGTGCTGGTATATCATGTTGAGTCGGTAAACTCCCTCGCCAAACTTACTACGATGGACCAGTTTAAGTTTGGCGAGGGCTTGTTGGATCTAAGGATTATTGCCTCACTTCTATTTATTAGATCAAGCAGAATGGCTTATACATCATCTCAAATGGCCACGAGCTCAGAGCATCTGCATGTCATTTTCTGTCTTCTGATATAGTAGTACCTTGTTGCCCTGCATGTTCTGTAAATCTATAAGTGGTCTTCTAGAGCACTGTTTAGGCTGTTCTAATATTTGATTCACCTTTTTGTCTGCGACAACAAAACATTGTGAGTGAGGGGAGTTTCAGTACAATAGAGTTTTAGAATTAAGCTATTAAAGGACTCAAGAGATAAGCACAATCTTGTAAACATAATTGAACAAAGCACACATTTATGC
Organism: Dermacentor andersoni; assembly: GCF_023375885.2. Lineage (NCBI taxonomy): Eukaryota > Metazoa > Arthropoda > Arachnida > Ixodida > Ixodidae > Dermacentor > Dermacentor andersoni. The sequence continues at coordinate 149,565,782 of NC_092814.1, forward strand.
AACTCTATGTAAAAATGCTATGCTACACGATACTTGCTGACAAGCAAGGTATGTTACACAATACTTGCCGACAAAGCCTTGCAAGCAAAAGTTCTAAATTGCTTAATAATTTGTAAATCTCTTGCTTGTGAATCAGCGTTTTTAAGGCTATGCCATGGCAAATGTCTCCAAGAAGATTATTTGAAAGCATTCTGGTACAAGACATAGCTGATATGTTGAATGTGTGCATGGTCGTAAAGACAATGAGGCATTAAAAGCAATAATGTGAGTATGATGTGATGTACGGAGTTGCTTTTGACAATATGACTTGATCTTATGTTGCAGGCAGATAAGCATGACTGTGCGATTCCAAATGAAGCAATAACTGCAGCTTAATATTGGTGACACCGGAATGTCTTGTATGCATGGTATTGGAGATTCCAGCGAGTAGATTAGGAGTGTGGTCAAGTGACTAAATGGTGGAGCATATGCAGGTTTAAGATGTCTCATACATACCTTATGGGCGTTCACGTGCGTGCAAGACTGCCACATGTACGCGACATGCTGGGGGTGATGACGTATCAGTCCCCATGTCGTTTAGCTACATTACAAATGCTTAAAATGTAGTTAAACGACAGGATTAGACCCAGACGTCTAATTCGAAATCAGGCAGCAGTGTGCGTTAAGAAAAAGTTAACTTAAACAAGGGACGATACGAACACTGAGTCACAATCACGGCACAATTCCACCAGGACGATAACATATACAAGAAACGAATGATTGTATACATGGCACGTTCTCAAAGTAGTGTCAGAGTCCTCACTCATTAACATATAACATAGACCCATGGAAAAGCACAGGTAAACAAACTAATTGTCACATATATAAAATGATGTTCAATATATACAGTGTACACAATGGTTATGTACAATGATGATATCACAGAGACACTTTACATAATTTTGAAGTGATGCTATGAGATGTGTATATACAAAAATGATCATGTATAAAGGAACACACACACACAGAAGTTACAGGCACTTACATTCTGTGCACATTCAATGAACACTTCTGATACAAGAACCAGGCTGGTCGAAAATTAAGCTGTATGCGTCCATCAGCAACCGACAGGAAACGGAATGACCACTTCTCAAAGGAACTCTTCTTCCCCACCAGGAAGAACAACTCCTCTGACAGAAATGACAGTAGCTCGGAGTAGAGCCTCCCCAGAAGTGGAAATAGAGCACGGCGACGGTGCCCCGCAGCAACTGCCTCGCACCGGTACGCGATATACAAAAGGCCCCCGCAGCAATTAAAAGTCATGCAAAGCGGCCACGTGACCAGATGTGAGAAAGCGGTTAACTCCAAGGCCACGGAAACCAGCATGCATGGCCCTCCAAAACATCCTGGCAACGCCGCATTGCAGCAGCACGTTTATAGGATTCCTGAACGGGGCAATTGGGACACAGCGAAGATCGGACTACACCCCACCATTTTAGCCTCTCCCGAGTTGGAAGCACTTACCACCCTATACGCCACATGACATCGCCGAGATGGCCAGGCAGAAATGACGTCGTTATTGCCAGCCAACGGCCGTGGCCGTTGCTTGCCTGCTTGCTTGCTCCTCACTTGTGACGCTTATCCACTATGGGGGATTGGCGAAGAAGCCGGCAGTTAAATGGAAGGGGAGTGAGAAAAACCTAAACTCGTGCTCGGCGCACCTTTATTTGCAACACGCCACACATCAACAGAGGAAGGGGGAGGGCTCGCACTTGACCAGGGCAGAGGCGCGCAGGCGGATGTCGCGAGAAAAAGTGCTCGCCTGAGAATACGTCCCGTAGTACACAAATTTCCCTCTTGCCTACGCCCCTGAGGTGAGACCACATTCACACGCGCGCCACCCAAAATTTGCTTTTCTGCAGCACTTGCTGTTGTGTAGCAAATATGACTGGTAACGCATTCAGGCAATACTGCTGTCATGATCCTGAAAAACAATACTCAGTCCGTCTGTGTTCATGCTACTTGCAGCAGTATACATGAACTTTAAAAACCAGCATAGGTCGCAACAGGCGTTACCAGGAAGAGGAGGAGGTGAAAAACGTTACCATGGTTGTCGCGAAATCTTGTAGCTGAGGAAAATTTGGGCGTAGGTGCGCGACCTTCTAGAGCTGGGTTGTAGGAACCTACTGGTGGCACATCATCTGCAAGAAAACAAACAAGCTGTGTTGACAATACGCACTACAGAGTAGAAACAAACAAAACAACATGCATAAGAGTGCAAAGTGTACCGGTGCTGCCAGGGAAGCGGGGCGCTTTCGGAAAAGACATTGGGAAAAGGCAAGCTAGCAAGCACGAGCTTTACCAGACGGCGTAACTAGTGCTACTGCTAAGCACAGCGACTTTAGACAGCCTTCGCCGCCTGAAAGCAACAGGCCGCAGGCTCGCACATAGAATAAAGAACCAACTTTGGCTCGCAGCTGACAGAATAGGGATCCACCCGACCCAGCCAGCGCACGCATACACGCACGTCAAAACGGGACAACGTCGTCGCAAACTAGCGGTTCAAATTTGAGCGGACCAATCAACAGAGTCGTTTGCTCAAATGTTATTGGTCAAAACCATGGACCAACTTAGGTCTCTAGTGTGCCGTTCGGCGTTGGGAGTGAGGACTGTTTCCGAATGACGGTGGCGCTGCGAGCAGTCCTAATAGCAGTCCTCATAACATCCATCCATCTATCCATAGTTAATCTCATGGGTGGCGGCAATGGAAAAGAAACCTTCCATGAGTAACTACTTAAGAGAAAAGAACGAAATCAGGAAAGAAACCATTTATGATAACTCAAAGGGAAGCTCATTACTTTTCGAAGCGAGATCGGGATGCCTTAGAACACGCACCTATAAAGCGAGATATAAGAAGGAAGAAGAAGCATGTGCTTGCTGCGGTAAAGCTAGGGAAACGACGGAGCATATTGTATTAGAATGTGAAGTCGTCTACCCAGCGGTCGATTTAGGCACCACTGGCCTCCTTGAAGACCTTGGGTTCAGCGGGAGCAGTGGTAAAGCAAACAGGTCCGCAATAGACATTAGTAAGAGGCGATCGGAGGATTGGTGGAAGAAAAGTAGGGAAACGACAAAAGACGGAGACGTACAAAAGCACAATTCGCAATAGGGGATCAGAAAGTTTGGACATGGTAGTTCATAGTGTTTTTTTTCTTTTTCTTTTTTCATTGGTTAACCTAGGTAGGATATTAGGCAGCACAGTAGCAAGAGCTTGGTGGAGCAACCCACCGCCCCGTTCCAAAGGGGACGCTCATAACATCCATCCATCAATCCAGAGCTTGGTGACGCAACCCCCCGCCCCGTTCCAAAGGAGACGCTCATAACATACATCCATCCATCCCACCCATCCGTGCCACCGCTACTAGATACTTTTCAGTTATAAAACTCCGCCTGGGAGCGGCGCGAGAACGTGACCCTCTGCCGTCTCCTCTCGGGAGGTGGCGCTGCCGCCACGGTTGGCCTAAAGCCCCTCAATCTCCCAAAGTAGCGCCATTCGCTTCCCTCCTCCTCCGCTCGGCGTGGCCTCGACGGTGGCGCCGCCGGTGGTGGGCCTGCCGTAGCAGACGACGGCTAACACGCTACGGGAGGAAATCCACAGTAAAGTTCGTTCGAGCCCTGCGGAGCAGTTTTTTCAATCGAGATCTTTCTTCGTCAGTCGGTAACTTGCCTTTAGAATTTAGTGTTAGAATTGCGGAGGAAATAGAGAAAATGACCATTATTCAAGGCGTATTTAAGGCGTAAAGCGCGCGACGTTGAGAGTTCGTGTTGCTGAAACGCGACGCAAGCACGCGGTGTACTCAAACACGCGCGTAATTATCAAAGTTTCAGGTGTTGACAGCGTGAAAGTATGTGTACGTGGTTTCGTAGGTTCATTCACGTACCTGCAGGACACTTTTGTTCGGTCGGCGCGTGAGAGATTCCGGCTGTGTGCGGCCAGCAAGGCCTGGCAACAGGGCCGTTTTTTCATTGCGGGGTGCTTCGGTAATCGTGACGATATATTTTTTTTTTACAAGTACTGCTCCAGGAGGGCACATGTAATGGCTAACGGAGGCCTCTGAAGAGCACGTAACATTACACTAATGCAGGCGTCGCAGGGAGTGTTCGCATACAAAACTGGCTGTCCGCGATCTTATACCCCCTTGGCATGCACAGGCTTCGGCGAGCCCCATCCAGCGCTGGTTCTAGCTTTGGTGTTCCCGTTGCCGCTTTGGTGCCCTGGAAGCGCCGTCAATAATACGAAATAATGACAAGTTGTTACGCTAGTAAATAAAATTTATTGAAGAAATACAATCGCGCCGAGGCACCAACTTCTAATGCAGCGCTAGCGCGCGAGTATTATGAAACGCCGACGAGAAATTTACCGGCCCACGTACGACTCTACGATCAAAGTGCACGTTAAACATCCCCAGGCGAGCTAGATAAAGTTATCCGGAGCCATCCACTACGACCTCCATCCTAGCTTTAGTCGCTTCAGACGTTAAAAACATTAATCACCACAAACCAAATCAATACATGCGGGCGTACATTCGAAGCCAAAAGACTGCATCGTAAGTCATAGTGAGCCTTGCAATAACGTCGAGAATGTGCTAACTTCTGGTGGAGCTCAAAACACACCCTGAATAAAGTCGCTTTTATGTCACAGGCCAGCTGCAGATGCGTGCATTTCACCGCAAGACGCTACTATATGAAACAAAGAGAGCACATTCGAAAAAAGAAAGTCAAACAACGCGCTAAAAACCACGCAGAGCATGAACACCCACTTTTTCGAAGCGGAAGGCGTGAACTAGGCTCAAAATAAGAGGTTGTGAGTAGCCGTGGCCCTTACTTCACTAAGCCGTGCGTTCTTTGCCACTTCCTCGAAGTCAGCCCGCCCGACCGCCCGATCCTGCAAATCCACACTTCTTTTTGCGTTGCGCCCGCCGGACGGCAAAGCAAAAAGCTTTTTGCCCTCGCTGTGTCTGTTGCGGCAACCGAAGGCGCAGCAGCATGGCATCGCAATTAAGTTCTCGGCCCTGCACATCCTATTAAGCTAACGCACTCCGTCAGTCCGCCTGCCGTACTTTCGTCGCGCAGGCCCAACAATGGAGGTCGGCGCGCGCTGGAAAGAAAAAATATACAAAAGCGCTGCGCCTGCTCCGCGCTGGAAAGAAAAAAATATACAAAAGCGCGCCGCCCGCTTCCACGTGACACAGATTGGCCAATGGGGGAGCGGAGGAGGCTGGGGCGACAGGAAGCGTGGAGGAGGTCGCGCCAGGGTGAGCGGGGTGTCGGAAAGATCCAAGAATGGCGCTACTTTTGAAAAATTGAGGGGTTTTAGGTTGGCCCGGTTGGCTACGGCAGCTTCCCAAGGCAGCAGCGCGCCGCCGACTCAATGCCAGTTTTTTTTTTTTTCTTTTGCTGCTTTTCGTGGCGCTAAATATTCAAAGAATAGGCTTTTTACATTGTGCACTCTATAAAAAGCAGCTAATAGGTGAATGAAGAGGAGAGCGAAGCCTTTCGTTTGTGGCATGTTGTTTTATGTACGCACGTTGCATCCGTGCTACGGCGCGCCCAGGCGCGGCGCTCGAATTCTTCTAGCACTCTAGCACACTGTACTCGGCAGGCAGGCTCGGCCGCCCGATGGCCGGCCGGCCGGCTGCGTGTTGGCGAAGCGCGCGCGCATTCGGCGCAGTTTATAACCATTCCTCTTTTTTTGTTTATGATTTTCTGTCGCCGTGTGCTTGTGCCGCATTAAAGCAGCATTTGTTACGGGTGTGATAAGAGGTTTTAGCTGAGTAAAGTGGTATTCGCTCGCGAAGACTTTTTTTGCTGAGCCGTATGAAACATGTCTGTGGAGTGGGTATACGACTCGGAACACAAAGCGACTGCGCAGCCTAGAATAGGTTGAGCACGGAATTTATTTATTCATTAAATACTTCTGTCCTTTGGCAGCCAAGGCTGCAGTAGTTAAATGTAAAATAACAAATTCAAGGGGAACTTAGTCATCCCTACGTGGGTGAATGCGAAAGCACTGCGACCACAGCTCGATGCCTGTGCTCTTTCAGTCGTCATGCCTTAATTCGCCTTAATTAACACCAAAAGCCGTGCGTTAAGCTCCCAACAAAGGTCTTGGGCTTGAGTGTATAATTAACTGTAATTTAAATAACGGCCTACACGAACTGTCATGTGTTCGAGTGCCTTAAGAACTATATCTTAATTAACCATGCCAAAATTAACACGTAAGGTCGTGGGTTCGACTCCCACCAATGGTCGTGGGTTCGAGTGCCGTAATGAACGCTAGCTTAATTAAACCTACCTTATAACTTCGCCTTAATTCACTCTGTCCTAATTAACGTTGCCTTAATTGACGTCGTCAACTGCCTCAACTGTCTCACTTGACTTTTTGGACCATCGGGGTATGCCAACGCCGGATTTTGTGCCTCATTAGCGATATAATGCTTCCGGATTAATAACTAATGTGAGGTTCAGCTGGGTGTGCGATTTGGCATAATAGAGGGTAAAAGAGAGAAAGGATCCAACCCAAGCTCGTTCAAAACCTATACTAGATAAAAAGGAAACATTTCCAGTTAAGGGTGAGCAAAAACAGTGCAGAACAAATGTGAACACATAATAATAGATCAAACTGCAAACGGAGGAGGAGGAGGAATAAACATTTATTTTGGAAACAATATTCCGGGGTAAGCCCCGGTTCTACTCTCGGTGGGAGGTCTCCTCATTTCAGGAACACTCTGGCCTTCGCTGCTTCCTTGGCCCTGGCGACGAGACGTCGTTGACGAGCTTGGCCTCCCGCGTTTCTATGAGGTCTTCGCTTTGTCTGGCGTTGCAAAAGTCTTTCGGCGAAGGCAATGCGTCTTTGTCTAGATGCCATGGACATTCGAGGATCAGGTGCGCTAAGGTGTCCGGTACGCCGCACATAGGGCAGTGGTATCCTTGTAGCGTTGGGTACAGTCTATGCATGATGATTCCGTGGATATAAGAATTACTTAGCAGTCTTCTGAGTGTAGTGCTTTCTTAAAAACAAAAACAAAAAAATATGCAGATCCCACGCACTGTGGGAATCAATGTAAGCGAAGCTTTCAGTGCTGAAATCTGCTTTGATTGACGATAATTAGCGATGTTGACGGCTAAAGCTTAATTTCTTTAACGTTTAGGCTAACACGAGATCGGTGAGTTGATGTTAAACCTTACCTTGCGTGTACCACTACTGTTTGTCTGCACACAAAACACAAAGGGAGAGGTGTTTGCTTGAGACTTTGTTGTGCGCCATATTTTATAATCTCTGAGAGGGTTGAGCGTTGTCATTTCCTTACATGGCACATCGTATTGCGGCAGAAGTATTAAACTGGAATTGGATTATGGGACTGTACGTGCCGAAGCCATACTCAGATTTTATGAGGCAACCCAAAGTCTAAGTGCACGCGCGTTTTCTATTTCGCCCCCGTCGAAATACGGCTGCCGCGATTGGGATCAAATCCGCGACCTCTAGCAATACTATAGCCGTAAAGCTAACGCGGCGGGCACAGAAGTGTTGATTTGACGGTCGACCGCTTCCGTATGTCTCCCAGCTGGACCTTGCGGTGCGCTTTAATTAATGCGGCTCTGGTTCTGCACGCCCTGCGTAAGTTGCCGGCTTGACATATTTACATGGCACTCATTTTTCAGAAATAGCAGCAACGTACTGTACCGTTTAAAGGGACACTAAAGCTTAATATTAAGTCAACGTGGACTGTTGAAATACCATTTCAGAAACCTCGAAACGATTCATGCGAAGAAGAGACTTATTTTAAGAGAAAATGCGTTCTGAAGCGTCCACGTACCTCTAACGCAGTTCAAATCGCCCGCCCTCCGATTGAGGAGTGGTGACGTCATCGTCTCATAGTGACGTTGCGCCGTCTAATAAGAGGCGACTGGAGGATTGGTGGAAGAAAAGTAGGGAAACGACAAAAGACGGAGACGTACAAAAGCACAGTTCGCAATAGGGGATCAGAAAATTTGGGCGTGGTAGCAGGCCCCGCACACTCTCAAGTTCAACAAATGGCCACAGAGGGCGAAAAATCAATCGAGGCGCGTTTCAGCATAAGCGCGCAAGTGGAGCTACTGTAATTTGGTCGAATAGTTTAATTTGTGCTTTCTCTGCTAGGGGCGCTGAACATGCTGAATTTTTTAATTTACACAAACCATTGACATGAACAATCGAGGTGTCTAAGGATGCTTTTTTACCTCAGGCAAATTGGCAGTTGATTTTCTTTTAATTTGATTGTTGAAGCTGCTTTTTAGTCATAGCGTCAAGGTTTTTGTGCTCGATTAACCACCGACAGCCGACAGCCTATTGGTATCGATGTGTTTCCTGGCCGTTGGCGTTCGAATACTACGGCGGTAAAACATTTTCGAAAGCATGCTGGTTTCGTCTGCGAGTCATTACATAGACTTGCTGTAAGAAGGTCTACTCTTGGCAAAGAGTAGTGCCTCATTTTGTTTAGGCGTTGACTATCATAATGAATGCGGCGGAGGTTGAGGGAGTACGCTTGAAGGTACGTTTTTATGCCGTTCATCTCCATAACACCGTAAGTAAGCAAACCGATGTCGCAGAACACCCGATGCATCATTGTGTGTTCTCCGTCATCGCTTGTTTGCTGTATGCCTACTAATTCTTCATTTCTTCAAGTGTTGTATCCTCCTTTTGTCCTTGTTCTCTTGTGCTTCACTTACAGTATGTCGTTCCGTCAGCTGTAATGCGCATTTGCAAAACCAATGCGTTTGATAAGACGCAGTGGTTATCATAATTTCACTACACGTGTATTAAGCTGGCACATGTGGTTCAGATACAGATACCTGTATGCGAACTTGCACGACGTTGATGCGGAGATTAGGATAATTATGACACCCGTAAGGAAGAGGCAGCTGACGGCCGTATAAGCTGTTGCGTTCTTTCCGCCAAACTACCCGGCCTGGTAGTGCTGTAAAGATGCTGTATAAAAGTGACACGCGGTGACAGGGAAATTAATATACTTAGCAGCCGACCGTACGTTTTGTAGCTTAGGTCTTCTTTCTTGTGCGTTTGTGCTACCCTTATTAATGAGCCATCTCTTGACTATGTTCTTGACTATGTAACCGCGTTTGTGTGGATGCGTAGACGTGTGCTTTTTGTTGTACTTGTAAAATGCAAATAAAATATTTTCAGGCTTACTCAATCTTTGGTGTCGTGTGCGTTTATTCCAGTCGAGGCCATCGTGCCACCTGGAAACCGCATTCTGTCAGTAGCCCTACACGAAATGCAACAGCTGGAGCGCGGCGGCACAACTCGCCGTAACGGCGGCGTAATAAACGAAAAACCGCTCGGAATGCCCTTAAAAGTCAGTTCAGAGTGTGCCTTAACTCGATATGACTCAGCGCTACATGTATTCTGCTGCGCCTCGATCGTGCTCCCGCCAGTTTGGTTGCTGTGTGGCAAGCGTAGCGCCTACATAAATATGTAGGCGCTACGTTTGCTACACAGCAACTAAACGGGCGGGAGCACGATCGAGGCGCAGCAGCCAGAAACCCAGTAAAGCCACAGAACACCTGGTAAAGCGTGTGCAAACCTGGTGAAGCGTGTGCAAAACCCCGTTTCCGTTTCCTGTTGTACAGCGCCACCCGTGGTCACATACTTTAGTTCACGACGCCACCGCTACGCTTATTTCCGTAGCACTGTGGAAGGTACAGTTTCCCTTCTCTAAGTTTGTATAGGTGTTCTGTGGTGGTAGTTCAGAGTGTTTTTTTTTTTCTTTTTTCATTGTTTAACCTAGGTAGGATATTAGGCAGTATAATAGCAAGAGCTTGGTGGCGCAACCCACCGCCCCGTTCGAAAGGGGACGCTCATAATATCCATCCATCCATCGACGGCGCCGCTCGGCGGTGCCGTTGTCGTCTATGAAGGGAAAGCTGCGGGTACAGTAATATGAAACTATGGGTACAGTGTACTAGAAGCCTTCTAGTACGCCATGTACTATACTCTACATGTACTATACTATACGGTAGTAGAGTCACTGTATACATACCTGTGACTCTACTACCGGGGCGGAGTTTCTGCACATGTGTTACCACGCCAAGCAGTCCTTTTGCTCGGTTGCTTGGAGCAGACGCTGAATCGACGCAGCTTCCACGTGCGACGGTTTCGCGTTGGCCCAGACGCGGAAGGGAAAAGCGGCAAAATAAGTCAACGTTTACATTCAGTGGTGTGTTTTATCTTATTTAACTATTGCTAACAAGGTGTTTATGTTTTTTCTTCTCCAGCTTAAACGGACACGAATGAAAACACGGGACTCTTTTCAATAGCGCTCCCACTTTTGCGCGCTTTGCCTCCGTAGGTTTCCCACAGAAAGTTGACCACCTTTTCATCGGGCAAGGAGGAAAAGGCGCGCGGCGAGCCTTTCCTCCTTAGTGATACGCGTTTAGAGCGTGTCGCTTTTTATGCGATCCCTCTCGGATATTGCGACTTTACAGGGCAAAAAAGGTAATGGCGAAGCACATAGCTTATGTATATATCACGCTGGTTCACCAACCGCAGTGATCACTGTGCTGAGCAGCGCCATCGGCCTCACACAGGAGGCTAGCGTACACTCTTAAAACGGTTGCACCCTTTGGGGTGTATATTTGTCCCACAACAATAATCGTCATCTGCCTTGCTTGCGTTTCCTTTCCTGAAAACTCGGCGCTCGCTACTTTCCAGTCGAGAACGCAGCGTCACACTGATAAGGCGCATGCCGTTCGTGACTGGAAAGTACCGGGCTCACAGCGTTAAAGAAAGGAAACGCGGGCAGCACGGATGACGATTATTGTTGTGGGACAAGATACGCCCCAAAGGGTGTAAATTTTTCTAAGAGTGTACACATATCATAGTGATATAAAGTCTACTAGACTTGAAATGTGTGAGAACGATGCCGGTGTATCACAAATGTTTGGTAGTGCCTGGCGCTTAGATGTTTCGGGGTTGCCTTACACTCTAAAAAAAGTTTGCACCCATTGGGGTGTATATCTGCCACACAACGATAATCGTCATCTGCCTTGACGCGTTTCCTTTCTTTAACGCTGCGAGCCCGGTACTTTCCAGTAACGAACGACATGCGCGTTATCAGCATGACATAGCATTCCCGACAGGAAAGTAGCGGGCGCGGCGTTTTCAAGAAAGGAGCCGCATCAAGGCAGATGACGATTACCGTTGTGTGGCAGAAGGGGCACTTCAAAGGGTGTAAACTTTTCTTAGAGTGTATAGCGGGCGCGGCGTTTTCAAGAAAGGAACCGCATCAAGGCAGATGACGATTATCGTTGTGTGGCAGAGATACACTCCAAAGGGTGCAAACTTTTCTTACACTCTAAGAAAAGTTTACACCCTTTGGAGTGCCCCTTCTGCCACACAACGATAATCATCATCTGCCTTAATGCGTTTCCTTTCTTTAACGCTGCGAGCCCGGTACTTTCCAGTGACGAACGGCATGCGTGTTATCAGCATGATAGCATTCCTGACAGGAAAGTAGCAGGCGCGGCATTTTCAAGAAAGGAAACGCATCAAGGCAGATGACAATTACCGTTGTGTGGCAGAAGGGGCACTCCAAAGGGTGTAAACTTTTCTTAGAGTGTACACTCTTAGGCAAAGTTACACCCTTTGGCTTGCCCCTTCTGCCACACAACAATAATCGTTATCTGCCTTGATGCGTTTCCTTTCTTTAACGCTGCGAGCCCGGTACTTTCCACTAACGAACGGCACGCGTATTATTAGCATACACTCTTAGGCAAAGTTACACCCTTTGGCTTGCCCCTTCTGCCACACAACAATAATCGCTATCTGCCTTGATGCGTTTCCTTTCTTTAAAGCTGCGAGCCCGGAACCTTCCAGTAACGAACGGCACGCGCGTTATCAGAAAGGGCACTCCAAAGGGTGTAAACTGTTCTATGCTGATAACGCGCGTGCCGTTCGTTACTGGAAAGTACCGGGCTCGCAGCGTTAAAGAAAGGAAACGCATCAAGGCAGATAGCGATTATTGTTGTGTGGCAGAAGGGGCAAGCCAAAGGGTGTAACTTTGCCTAAGAGTGTAGAACAGTTTACACCCTTTGGAGTGCCCCTTCTGATAACGCGCGTGCCGTTCGTTACTGGAAAGTTCGGGGCTCGCAGCGTTAAAGAAAGGAAACGCATCAAGGCAGATAACGATTATTGTTGTGTGGCAGAAGGGGCAAGCCAAAGGGTGTAACTTTGCCTAAGAGTGTAGAGTGCAAGAGATATTTCTGCATACTGTAGTCACCGATGCACTGAAAGGCTACGCACGGGTTTCCCGACGACCTTGTACGAACGGACATTGCGTAAATTTAACAAAGTACGAGCTAAAACATTTCCAAATCGTTCCACAGCATTTGACAGCAATACTTTCAAGCAGCGCCGTGCCGGATCGCACAAAAAGCCAGAGAGGACGAAAGGCTCGCCGCGCACCCTTTGCTCCTCACCCAATGAAAAGCTAGGTCTATAGCCAATGACAAGCGAATACGTGAAGGAAGCAATAAGACCCAAATAATACTGCTTGCGTGTCACTGTATTCTCTGCAGCTAAAAACGGGAGTAAAAGAAGGCATTATGATTGAACTGAGGGACTACAGTGTATCATAGACCAACTTCCCTAGCACGCCAACCGCATCAACGTGCTAAGGTGTTCTGTGGTGCTAACCTCAGCGGCAAGGTGGAATATATAAAAAAGCGCTGCGGGCTGCGGTCAATTAGTGTTCCTGTATATGCTCCCGCAGCTGCGGGAGCATATACAGGAACACTACGGTCAATATGAGCCGAGTGTTCAAGTCATATGCTTTATATGGCAGTAAATTCGTCGAGAAGTATCATAAACTGCGCAGTTAGCAAAAGCAGCGAAGCAGTGTTTTTTTTTTTTTGTACTGTCAACTGCGACTTTTGCTATCATCATCATCACGATTATCAGCGTTTTCCACGGTGGAAAACAGTATTCTTCACCGTGGTATTCTTCAATCGTGGCGTTTTCTAAAGTCTCTGTAGGCGCGTTTTTTTTTTTTTTCAAGAACTTTAGCCCTTACTTTATCTTGTGCCTGTATTTGTGCATTTTGTTTCTTTTCCCCGTGCCCTAGCATTAGCTGCCTTTCAGTGATTCCTGTACCATGCCTGTACATGTATACGTGCCCTAGCTTGTAGACCGTGTTTTTTTCTTTCTTTCCTCTCTCATCAAACACTTTTCACATAATTACAACGTATTTGCTGGTTCCTCACATAACCATATAAACTCAGACGTACTAAATTGTAAATGCTTTTGGTTCTGACTGGCTTCAATTCCCCATTTGCGATTTGTGTATTAAATAAGATCGGTGCGCTCTTTCTGGAGGAATTTTACTAGAACCTCATCGGAAGTGGACCGCATATTTTTATTCATGCCTGCAGCTATTTACAATAATGCCAATTTTCTGCCACGATGCAAAATTGTGCGTTGTCGGTGCTGTCAAACCACCAAAAATAATTTTGTTTAGTGAAAGCAACAGTGGAGTTGCAGGTGTTCTTATTTTTGTGGTGGATCAAGTTAACTGTAGGACGCGAAATCATTTGTCAGCTTAGGGGCAAGTACTTAACATTTAAGAACATCCTGGGGATATCCTCTGATATACTTATATGGATGTGGGTAACGATCTGAGGGTGTTCTTGACTGATCATCAGAATGGCTTAATCTTGTCCTGTTGTCGGTCCTCGGGAAGTCCTTTCCTCAAGATAACCTCTGAAATACAGTTTCAGTACACTAAAATGAAATGCACAGTGATTAGGCGATGGAGTTTTACCTCACAAAGCAACACAGGGAATGCGAGAGACTCCATGTTGGAGGACTCCGGGTTAATTTTCATCACCCAGTGTTCTTTAATGTGCACCCAAAGCACAGCACATCAGCATTTTCCATCCTGCCCCTACCAAAACACAGTCACTGGGGCTGCTAATTGAATCCACAACATTGTACTCAGCAGCTGAATTCTGAACCACTGAGGTGGGTAACGTCATAGCATGGGTAACATAGTCAAAACCAAACTAACCCTAACTCGTCCTGAACATAATCCAACCCAACCTGACCTAATCTCAGAAAAATTCAAGGGCCTGTGCCTATCAATTTCTATGTGGCAACAGTTTCTGGTGAGCTTTTGTCCCAGCTATCATGCTAAAAATAACGATTTTTTCCTGTGTCTGTCAAAAAAATTTGACCTTCTGTATCATTGTGAAATATATATCAACGGTACCCAAGGCATTAAAAGGTATTCCATAGCTAAGGACTATCTGTGCTCCTTAGCAATGCAACGATTCAGAAAACTTCATTCTCAACCAAATGCTGTTCTTCCTTTTCCTGGGCTGTTTATCTGCACAAAACATTCACTGCTACATAGCAAAAAGGATGGTTCCTCCAATTAAGTGCACACAATGTGGGAGATATCCCAATATACTTTGGAATTGCCTGGGCAGTCAACACGTACTTCAGTCTATACTTATTACTACCTGAAGGACCCCACAACACTGTGGCCACAAAGCTTACCATGATACTATGGCTCACCATACCGGAGGATACAGACCAACCTCAACCAAGAGATGATACTTCTCAATCTCTTGTCACGCCTTACCACCCTACGCTTACCACAGCCCTGGCATCCAGTAACCGTGGACAGGGGGCCAGAAACCAATATATGTTTTTTCTCTCCTTAATTGTCTTGTTCTATATGCCTTTTAACAACCGACAGGAATACTACTAGCATTTTCCCATCTTTTCTTTTTTGAAAAGAAGAGTGCAAAGACAGAATGATTCTAGTGCATTATGGTTGATTAGAGTGTACTAGAAATATTGTTACAGAAGGATGAAAGAAGAGAGAGGAAGAAGATCGGAGACGCTGGCTGCTGCATGTTGTTGGTGGTCAGCCGTCTTATCTAATCTGACTCATTTTGTATATATATATATTGTAAATACAATCTTGTATACTCCCAACATCCCCGCAACATATTGGTGGAGGTGCGGGGTATAGAAGATTGTATTTTCCAGTACACTATAGTTGACCACAGTATCACATGATTTCACTATACCAGTGTTGCAGCTAGAAGATATGTTTGCCGGTCTTCTGGCATAAGTCTATTATATACTAAAAATTTCTAGCAACCCACCAGAGTACAGAGCAATGTATAATTCTTCAGAGTTGTGGCTACCTCCGGTGCCTTTCAAAATGAAATGTTAGGTATCGCAGGGTGTTCACATGTTGTATTTAGGAGACATTGTGTATAGCCTTGGTGTACAGGACAAAGATAAACAGCACTTGGTTGAGTGCAGTCCTCTGAATTGTGTCCATTAAGAGAGACAGGCACCCACTGAACAAGCTATGGCCGTGTATACATAATTATCGGTGTGCCTGGACAAATCTTCACCAGCAAAATGCTTTTCTGTGTAAAGACCGGGAGGAAAAAAGAAGCTTTTTCATTCATTTCACAGCAAACAAATAAATTTTGATATGGTAAAGATTTTTTTCCTCATTGGAAAAAATTATGCCGATCCACTGCATGTTTTGTGAAATGGGTAATTAAATGCTATAAAAATACATGTGATATGCACAATTGTGTTTACTTTCACACCATGCAACACACAATCTCATGCAATGTTTATGTTTAGGCACTATACCATTCACAAGCTTTGCCGAAATGTAAACACAAAAATTGGTTGAATGCATAGTGCAAGATGTGGACACAGCTATGTCACGACGTGATAGTTCTGCGAAAATCTGCAAGGTGGAAAGAAGTAATTAACATCGCACTCTTGCCTTTACTTCAAGTTGTTGACAAATTCGACTTCGCCCTGCCATCTGCTAGCCGCCTGGTTAGCTCAGATGGTACAGCGGCTGCCCCGGAAAGGCGGTGGTCCCAGGTTCGAGTCCCGGACCAGGACAAATTTTTTTTAAACTGCGAAGCTGTTCTTTCGAGGAACCCGTATGGGTTTCCTTTGTAGCAATTTATATAACTGGGTGGATGTCTCATTTCCCTTATTTAACAGCTGTCATGTTGGTAGCGATGTATGATGCTTGTTGGGGTAAGAATACCGATGACAAGTACGTGTATGCGCCAGAGAAGTATGACACATGTCTATAGGTTTCTACACCCTTTGTTTCACAGTAGCATGTACCCAATCTGGAGGATATTGGACAAGAATGAGCACATCTGTAGTGGCACATACCCAATGGTACAAGAATAAGGTAGCGCAATGAAGAAATTAAAGAAAATCAAAGAAGCCCTTCACTATAATGTGCCATTCCATTAAATGGCCTGTGTGATTTAGGGATATCTATGAGCTGACATTATACTTACAGATTTTATGTTGTGATTTATCATTTGATTATGAAGAGGCGCATTCACACTACTTTGTTAGTCAACATTCAGTTCTATAGCTATAAACAGGAGCCTGGCTCACGTGCCTATCAGGCCCACCAATGGCCCATGCCAAATGTTGGTGAGATGCCCAAAGATAGTTTTGTTCTAAATTTTTTTCAAAAGCTATCCTCAGTGAATTTATGGGTATAAACAGTTAGGAAAAATACATATTTTGGAAATTATTTGCACATACCAAAGATAAATGAGAGTGCCCTGCACATCACATTACATCTCTTGCAGGCTCCTAAAGTGTTGTCCTGAACAGAAGTTCAAAAGTACACCTCAGAGTGTGTGACATTACATCTCTTGCAAGCTCCTAAACTGTTGTCCTGAACAGAAGTTCAAAAGTACACCTCAATTATGTGATGTGTGTTCCCTACATAGCAACAACAATGAATTAAACAAATGCTGTCTTTGCATGAAATAAAACAGAAGGAGCACTGCTGAACCAGAAAAAAAAAAAAAAAGGTAATGTGCATGTGCCTGGAAGGTTCTGTATTCGAATACAACACTGAGCACAACATCAACAGTCGGGGTTACTGTAGAGAAGGGACACATGTGCTGAACATTTTGGAACAATGCCATCTCTCTTCCTGGAAAGGTCTCAGCCAGTATACGCCTTCATAGGATACATGACCTGTGCAAAGTATAAACGGTCCCACATGATGACATCAGGCTGAAATGAATCATTCCCCTAAGTGGCTGTCCATGCTACACCACTGGTCCCCTACTAGTGTCTCCATAATGCTTGCTCATCCAACAGTGGTGTAATGGGCTCAATCTTCTGCATATTGCCTCTCATTAGGAACTGGTGTGAAGGGCTAGGCATTCCGATGTAATGCTCGCTCTTGTGTGACAGCTGTGTAGGAGGCTCCCGATTCCAGCATACCATACCCGACAAACTATGGCGTCAGATTCTTCAGGAGAATGCCTGCTGCACTGGCACAGCAGCAGTCCTCTGCTGTTGATGGGCCTCAATCTCTTCAGTATATGAATTTTACTAGTTCAAAGAGAGAGGGAAATGCTATTGCACAACATGATTTATACAGATACACCTGGCATCTGGAGTAACGACCTGAAGCTGTATTCTCAGTCGATCACTTTTGGGGATACATTCATGTTTACATGACACATGATGTCTAATTGCAGTATCGAGCATCTTCTCAGCTCGCTTATCCACTGAATGCTTACTAAAAGTGATCCGGCCAAAAGGGTCAATGAGATTATGGGCTCCTGTTTGAGGCATACTCAGCAGGAGAGGTTAGGCAATAACAGTTTTGCCACAGGCAGAAAAGAAATGTTGAACAAGTCATGCTGCTGTTGCAATAAAATAACATTACAACTATGTATATGAACCTGTACTTAACAGAATGTTTTAGCATAGCATGATCGCTACAGTGCCATGCACACGTGAGGGACCACTTGTACATATGCCAGGACCTGTGCAAGTGTTCATCCCAGCAACAGGTAACTCACTGCAATATGCTGAAAAGTTAAGAACTGTGATGTGCTGACCAAAGGAGTCAGATGCGTACATGGCAGGGAAACTGGATCTGTTCCTGCTCGAATGCACTCAACCCTTCAGACAGCCCTTCATCCAGCACTTGCAGCTTGGAGTTCCAGCAAAGTGATAGACATGCACTGGAGTGCCCATTTTAACGGTGGACCACATTGCACCAGCCATCACCTTTCACAAGAGATTAACAGAAATTGGAGAGGGGTGTCAGACACCCTGAATGCGTTGTGTATCTGCACATAACTATAATTTGCACATATGAAGCTGCCCATGCTCGCATTGCAGTAATGGACTTGGCCCCAGTGACTTTAGACCAAAGCTTTGAAATGCTATGCACCACCATATATACACTTTCTTCTTAGTTCTGCATTGGCTTCCTTGCAGACATATATGCCTTACAATGCTTGGGCATTTGTTTTTTCAGTAGCGTACACTTTTGGGAATGGTTTGTATTCTAGACCTTTCCAATAAGAGGTGTCATTGGGCACTGCCATAATCTGAGATTGACTGCTGCATGTGTGAGTAGCTGCACAAAAGATCTAGCCTTTCATTTTTGACCCTATGTAATCCATTCCTGTGACAGACTAACCTGTGTGCATGTTAATAAATGTCATGTACATCATCACAATAATAAACATAATTCCGCCACCTAGGGAAGGCTACAGCATCTGCCTTCTGTGCCTGCTAGCAAAAACACGCATGTGATGAATGCAAACAGTGGTAAGACAAAGGAAACGCACAGTGGCAAGCATGATCCCTATGCATGATTGTTGTCTGGTCATTGTCTTTTACACACTAAAGTGATAGACTTCATGGATCCCCCACCAAGTCCCATTGTAAATTTTGGTAAAGTGCTGTCTATAGAGCTCTGCTGCAATAAATCTTAAAAAGGGCTCAATAATAGAGAAGAGGGATCGAAGCAAATAAAATATTGAGACGCAATGGTAAAAGGAGGCAAGCTACTCTCCCACTGTCTTGACCAGCGCTTACAAGAGACATTTCTCCCACGCCTTATTCAATATTAAAGTAGGTGGTCCAAGTGACACATTATGTCAAGACCGCTGCCTCCTTCATTTTAAAGCTTTCTCTGCTTTTTCCCCATGGTTTGGAAACAACTTGGGCTCCTAGGTATGTGCCACTGAGTACATGGCCACTCTTGGCCAATCCCACAGAGTGGATATGTGCCACTGTGACACAATGGGCACAGAAGCTTTAACCCTTGAAGTGTTTTATTATTTTGGCCAAAGGTGACCTCATTTTTCTAATAATTTTTTATGGCTAATTTTCATACTTGACTCCATAGAAAACCCTTCTAAAGCTTTTCCAACCAATTTGCTTCATGTTTTAAGCATGAAAACAGTGAACCACTGTCAGGCGAAGTCAATGTTGTCTTGATTTTCCAAATCATCACTTTTGATAGAAGCCATGAGAAGAGTATCATAATCCTCTTCACTCGAAGAAAGCCCCTCTAATGCACCATTTTCACTATCATTTTCACTGTCAGAGTTGAGCAGCGGCTTTCTTTTGCATGCGCGACTCATGTGTGATCTGTCAGTGGCAGCGCCATTGTTCCAGATCTGCCAAATAGGTGCAAAAAGTGCGATATTCTGAAAATGCGGTCTTTGAGTGCTGACAAAGTGCTGCCATCGATGTAGTAGAAAACAAAGACCACAATAAATCCACCCCTACAGTGCTGACAAAATGGCTGCCATCTATTTTGTAGCTTATGACGGCTAAATCAATGTGACCTTTGAGGTACTGAAAAAGTGCTGACACATATATATGTAGTAAAACAAAAAGAAGAGCAAAATAAATGTGAATTTTAAACGCTGGCACTGCAGCCGTCTATTTAGTAGATGAAAAACTAATTGGACATGCCGAGTTTGTCTACATCTTTTGAAAACGGGATTATTTGCTTTGACGAGCTGAGCTTGTCCAAAACAAAATTAACCAGGATCGCATTGACAAGCTGAGCTCATCCAAAACACTTAAGTGGTTAAATATATTTACATATCTGCCATACCTCTCGGTGCATACAACTCTCATCAACATTCTACCCTCGACAAGCATCGTACATAGCCTTCGTCCTTGTGACACAGAAAGCTAACGGCTAGACGCGATGAGGCCATGTGCATATCATCCACTATAGCTGCTACCTCATAAACTCAAACAAGCTTCATGTAATTCAGATTCCAACATTGCAATGGATCTCTCTTTTTTTTTTTTCTCTCCCTTCTTTATTTGCTGCAAAACACTTTTGGTGGTAGTTTTGCTTGCTCTGCATTTTACAGGAATCCCCAAGTTGTTTGTATTGCTGCAGGCTATTTGTGCACTGCGGACTGCATGTGTGATGCAGAGGCTATGCCAGTGATGTTATACCTGCTGGCCGGCAGAGTGGCTCATCCGAGAAGCAGGACACATGGGCTTTTCTTTGAATTTTTAGCTGTTTTCATGGTGTACAGCAGTGTAATACTTAGCAGACATGATTGTCGCCACATGATTATGCACAAATTTTATCTGTTTGAAATGCCAAAAACAATTTATCTATTTTCTCCATGGTGAGAGTATGGCATTTCTGCAAGAGCCAAGGTGGGAAGAGGGGTCATGGTTGGCTTGAATATTTTTATAGTCTACGCTCGTTACAATGGACCCGCGTACAACAGACTTTTGGATATAACGGACCACATTTCAGTCTTTGTTCTACCTATTTTATTAATGCAGTGAAGTTCATTTTTAATGAACCCCGTTCTACAACGCACTAAGAAAAAAAAAAAAAACAGCCAAAAAACGACGCACACAGAAAACGCACAAGAAGACGGGAAAGAGGCTGGTTTTTTTCTTAATGCAATGCACTAATTAGCCCAACAACGTGTTTTACTACACCGCACTATTGGCTACAGCGGATGAAATTAGTGGCAATTTTTTTTCAAAATCGGGCGCATAAAACCTAATTTTGCCGTGTTGACATGGGGCAAGGGTTAGCCGACGATTGCGGCTCAATATCGCGCGCATGAGGGAGGAAAGTGGTGCGGAAATGTACCGTCTTCTTTTACGTGTGAGGCATGGGGGATGAGGGGGGATTGGGGGAGGGAGGCGAGAGGAGAGGGGTTCTACTCTGGCGGCTGCCGCTTACAGCTGCGGCCGCCGCATCTTGAAAGCGATCTGCGATGTGAACAAAGTGTGCGCCTGCGCAGGCCTCATGTTCAAAGCGATCTACGATGTGGATAAAGTGCGCCTGGTGCCAGTAGCTTCGTATGCGCTGTGCTTTCGACTTTTAGTTCGCGTTGAAGCAAGAGACAGCATGAAGGCCAATTCATTCGCTGCTGCTGTCACTCGTATCTTGCTTAATTTGCTATTGCAATCGATGCGTCGCCTTTCGGGTGAAACTGCAACTTTTTTGTTTGTTATTTACTTTGGATGTTCATCACTCACTCTTTGTAATAAAAATGTTAGGCATCACGACGAAATTTTCGGAAGTGAGGCGTTTCGTATATTACAGACTTCGGATAAAACGGATTGTGGGTAACACATACTTTTGTTGATTAGGGTCTGTTGAAACGAGAGTCTACTGTATTGCATCTGAATGCAATAAATGCCTTACATTTTGTCATGCATCTTGTCTATTTATAGAGCATATATTTTATACAAGTTTTTTGCATGAAACTCTCCTTCATTTCGATTTTTACCAATTTTATGCACAATAGGCTTTGCATACTCATGCTAATTTTTGTGTGCTCCTGCTGCTTGAACCTCTGTAGTTTGAAGCTTTTAATGAATGAAGATGGGGAAACAGTTAGTGCATATAACTTTTGGCATGTACCTATCAGACATGAAGTGCTTATGTTAAATAGAATGTATAGTTCCCTGAAAGGATAATGACAAACTGTCCCAACGCAAAAGTGCATGCAAAGGTATAGTCACAGGGGGATGACTCGGATCAGCTTGGATACAGATTTAGAAAACATTTACTATACGCAGTAAATGCTCAACTTGCTTGTGCACAGTGAATCTTAGTGTTGCATTTGGCCATATTTACATACCCTGCACCTGCTGGGAAGACATAGCGACGCAGGCATTGCAGTCCTGCTGACTAAATTAACTCCAGTGCACTGCCATGTTAAGACACAGTGTATAAAGTGACTTCTGCTGAAGCAAATCTTGAGGAAAGGGGCAATGATTTAATTTAGCCCCAACCAGAGAGTTAGGTCGTTGCCGATGAATGCACATAAAGTCCCATATCTGGGCACACACAGCAGTATTTTGTGGTTAAAAAACTTTACACAAATACCAAATTTTCTATATTAATGTTAATTGTTTAACTGCCCTTGAGGAGAAGTTGGTTGGCTATAATTAAGGTGGGAAGGCTGAATTCAGGTCATGTGCTTAGTGCAAATTGCTGCTCTTATGAGTAAACAAATAAATGAACACTTAGAGAAAACTACAAGGTGAAATCAGTACACTAGTGGATGAAACTTGTGAAAAAATTCATGTTTAACCAGACTGATCAAGTTAATTTAGGAAGCCTTCTATTAGCTCCAAACTTCTAAAGATGACAAGCCTGAACACAAATTGCCTGTTTCCACACATTTGAGATTAAATTTGAGGCTACAGATTTCACAATTAACATCCCCTTAATTGCATAGTCCTCCCTCTCCAACTGATTTTCTTGGCTACGAGGTTAACTAGCACAGAACAACTGAATAAGTTACTAAGGGTTGGGAATTTGAGTTTGCGGGGCCAAGTTGGGACAAGTTGTCTCTTTTATTCCTTCTTGTGTTCCCGTTTTAGTAACATTATGTCTCACATTTATTCATTAAGTTTCATTATGTTCACGTTTCAGTAACGCTAACTAGCATCCCTGTTTTTATCACAAAACATACAATACTTTCTGCCATATAATATTATGTAATGAAAAATTCAGGCACTGCTAGTTTCCAGAGACATGATCAGCTCACTGCCAAGGAAAACAACAGTTGCTGTTCGTTCAGTGGTCCTTTGTTCAAATAAGCTAAGAGAGAATTGCCATGTTCTCTGTTCAAATCACCTCATAGTGAATCATCATGCAGACAGAAATTAGCTTTCATATTGTAGAAATTGGCTTTTGTACGAATATAATATAGGTATTCTGAGTTTACCACAATCACTCCACGCCCACAAACAAACAAACAGTCTGAGCAACAATTCATTTTATTATTCCAATTCAATACACCAGCCATAAACCTTACAAAATTTCAAGTTTCATGGATAAAAATGATAACATGCTGAAAGACAATTTCTAAGTGCCAGTGTGAATGCAAGTTACCTGCACCCTAACTTTGCAGACAAACATGAAGCCCTATAACCATCTTGCACTAATACTAACAGGTCACCCTCTTACGAATTTTCCACTAATTACTATACTGACTGAACCAGTTATTTAAGTGACATAAGTGTTTGCTCTTTTTAATTCTGCATGAGTTAAAACAGTTTATTTTTCTCTAGCAACATTAAAATAAACCATGCTGTTTTCATTCTATAATGAGAGAGAGTATTTTAAATCTACTGAGTGTGCATATGGCATGCGCTGATCACGCTGACACCAACAAGATCTCTCACCTTCTTTTTTTTTTTTGCTAGAATACAGTATCAAGGTATTCAAAGATACCAAAACAAAACTATAGTGCACTTGCAGCATGCTATGCCTGCATGACACATTCTTCACTTTCCTGCTCACAAAGCACTATGTCTATGAAGAAAAAGAAATACTAATTTGTTTTCAATGAAGTACCAAAGTACGGCACTGGTTAGGTACGTCCAAATACCACAAATATTATTGAAGCTTTTTGGCCAGTCTTCCAAATGTGATAGTGAAACTTTCAGCCAACATGTTTTTTGCAAACCTACCACACATGACATTTTCAAAGGTAAAATCATTGTTAAGGTCCAGCTTGAAAGTAGAGTGAACACATTGCAATAAAAAGGTGTTCTGGCCTCAGAGAAATGGAATGTGGAGTGTCCCTTGATGTCAGAGAACACAATAAAGGGTTTTGGACAGGCCCATGGACTATTTTGCAGGCTGTGGTCCATGCGCAGTGAATGCAAGATGGCTCATTCCTTTTTCGGCTTCTCTGGTGATTTGTCAAAGCTTTCCCCAAATTCATTCACACGGCTCTTATCCACAGGATACAACCTTGCAGCAATTCAAAGGAGAAACAAGTAATCAGACAATTTCAAGATATGCATCCATTACACAATTGATGAAGCAACTAAATCAACTACACTAACAAGGTACAACTAGCAGGAGAAAGGACACAACAATGGGCTGATAACTTTAGAAAAGTCAGCGCCACTTGTGGTGCCAAGGACATTATGGGAATTTTGAGGGTCAACTTTCATATTGAAAGCCACGTGTTGCACAGCTAAGATATTGTGGCCGCCGTAGGGCCCTGCGATGAGCCCTCTCGCCATCGAAACACTTGAACAACTGTGTGTTCTGATTGGTCTTTCCGGGTGAAATAGCTTCAGGCATGTGGGTGTGGCAACATGAGCAAGCTTGGGCTCACACTTCAAACAGGCATGAAATGTCTCGTGCTGTCTACATATGCTGGCACTATGCATAGAAATGTGTAGAGTCAGCAGTTGACTTTTTTTTTTTCATGGGCTCTTCAGCTATACTAGCTGACACAGGCACTGTTTCGCGAGAACTGTCTGAGAAGTTGTCTGCCCCCAAAACGCGTGAAAGGCTTGTAAATATGATCAGACAGCTGCTGTTATAAATTGGGGTTGTGCAGCATTTTGTTAAACAGTGTGCTCTCATGCGCTCTTAAAGGTAAAAAGCACACTTGCAGGAACCTCGTAGCTGTTACCAGTATACACCAAGGTGTATTTTTCAGCACACGCTTGCTTGGAAGAAAGTGCGAGTGGCAGGCAATGTTTACATGTAATCTGTTGGTGGCCTCTGGCAACTTGTCAAAAACGTGTTAAAAGACACATTCACAGATATCCATCCAAAATAACATTTTCCATATTCTAATTGGCATGAGGCATATTTCAGTGCATAACACACACTGGGGCTAAAAGCCCCAGAAGGAACTGTTTATGGGCCAAATTGCTTTAGACCTGATTACTGTCAGAATTTCTACTATAGACAGCCGAAATGCAATGAAGTGGTAGTGTACATAAAACTTCATGTCCTGATGGAGTGCCACTGTCCTCTCAGCAGTAGGTTGGGGCTGTGTGTTTCATGGATTTAGCAAAAGCAGGTCACGACTCGCGAGCTTCGCTGCATACACCAGGCAGGCTAAAAGTGGGCACTGGGGCACAGATGCACTTGGTGCAATGATTTGTGCACTGATTGCACAGGGATGTGATGGCTGCAGAACACAGATGGAATTTTGTGGCCACTTGTGCTATGCTTATCTTTCTAACCTGTTCTGCTATGGTTAGCTAAGACGGTAGAAGAAAGGCTTGACTCCAGTTAGACGAGGCACATCCTATGCGGGTGGCTTCTAGTGAAGCAAATGACGAAGCACCTTCCCTCAAGATTTCCATAATGCCCAAGCGGCAGCCCTCAAGGACGTGTCTTTTTCTAAAGTCATCAATTGGAGCTGTATGGTTTATTGCCTGGAGAAGCATCATACTATAATAGTGGTGCTTTTTCACAACTGCACCACTAATAAACTACATGGGTATAGGTCACCTTGTCATCCTGTCCTATTCTTGCTTGTTGTCCTGCATTATCACTGTAGATTGTAACTGCTCTGCTCCAACTGGTCGAAATGTGCACCGTTTTATGCTATTGGATAAAATCTCGTGGGCTGGTACCTTACAGGGGCATAGCAAGGGGGGGGGGGGGGTGCTTATGGGGCTTCAGCCGCCCCCCCCCCCCCGAAATTTTTTCGTGGTGTCATGCGCCGCCGACCAAAACAACTCCCGGCGCCGGAAATCATGCTAGATTTTGTCTAGAATGTCCTTTTCACGCTCGAAAAGACATTTTAGAGCGAACATTGTGAAAGCGGGATGGATTTCGCGCCACCGCCCATGCATCGGGACTCGCATATCGTAACGCAAGGAGCCCCATCGAACACAAAGTTTCAAGGACGTGTTTGATGGTGAGCATGCTCGTCACAGCATCTCGCGGAGGCTGCGGAATCTACGGAGCACTTGGATTTCAATTCTGAAACCTTATTCGTATAAAGTTCTCATAATCTTTTGATGAAAAAGGTGCATTGACATTTCCAAAGTCGTGCTTTAGATTTTCAATTCCGGAAATTTGTGGTTTTAATGCTGTTATAAACATTTGACGCCAAAGCTGCATTGACTTTTCTAAAGTCGTACATCGGACCATACAGACAGACATGCCAAGTCAACACGCTGTCACACAAGTTCACAAAGCATGCAGCAAGGTCCGATGAGACGAAGCGTTGTGTTGGTTCATTTGTGCCGTCATGTCACAGAAAGGAATATCAACATCTTTTTCCCCTGCGTCAAATCATCCATGTTAAGACACTAAAGCCAGCAAAGGTAACTAAGTTCTTATTTATTTTTCTATTTGGACCTTCATTCGCGAGGACACATTGAGCCTCTTTTTCTTCTCTCTCTCTCTTTTTTTTTTTGTTCTCGCTACCCGCGGGCTGCCGATCTAGCCAGAGCGCATGCGTTTTTCTCGTGCTGCATGGACCACCGTGAGGCGCACTTCGATGGCGCGTTCGTTTTTCTCTGGCCGACTGGATTTTCGCATGGCAGAGTTTTGGACGCTTTCTGGCTAGCAGACGAGAAAAATAAACAATGCATTGTCGCTCGTCGCCAGCACTGTGGGGACTTGACGGATTGCAACGCGTTCGCTTGAGCGCAACCTCTCCGTAAAATTTTGTCTCACCGGTGTAGGATACCGAGCAGTATGCGTGTGGTTCTCTGTGGACCAAGCGTCTCATGTTTTCTTTGATATTTTTTCGGTAGCCACACTAGGTGCCCAAAGTAGGCACTCGATTGTAGCCAACATGCTTTCCTTCGCGTTATATTATTTCGGCGCCCCCACCCCACAAAAGAAAAAAAAAAGACATTGTTGCAGCGCAGCGAATCGTCGCATGGTGAAAGTTAGATTTTGTTGCTTCTTTTGCAGAAAGTAATGAGCCACTGGACGCTCCAGTTGCCGGAAACTCTTATTATATTATTGCGATAGCAGCTATATGGAGACTCCAGGCGCATTCCTGGGCCGCTATTTTGTAGCGATGCCTTATGCCTTATTCCATGCTCTTCTTATCATCCACCACACACGGCCGCCTGATCCCGTTCATATTGTGGGCAGACCGTCGCTCTGACCACTGGCCAAGCGAGAAAAGCCTGAAAAAGCATAGAATCGAAAAAGGCATCGCTACAAAATACCGGCCCTGCCGTCGCCGTCTTGTTCCGTATAAAGTCCAAGGGCGATAACGTCGTGACCGCGCGCCGCATGCTGTATGTGCGAGTGAAAGCGTAAGGGGGGGGGGGGGGCGGCATGGGTGAGCCGATGATGGTGACTCAGTCTTGTGTGCGCAAGGGAGAAAAGCGGGGAGGAAGCGCACCGCCTTCCGTCGCACGCGATACATCGGGGGAGTGGAGGGAGGGGAGGGGGCTGTGATCTGTGAATCTGTGGTTGCACAACATATTTTTTTTTCCGTGTTGGAGGCATCATATATCGTGCCTTTTTCTTAGATACGTAGATTTATTGGAGACTTATACGTATATTGAAATATCTTGTTGCGAGGTTTTGTGTATATGCGCAGTGAACTTTGTTTCCAGTGACACTTTTTTGCCCTTTATTAAACTGTATCTTCACTTTTGTATATTCCATTGTATCTTCGCATTTCTAATGTACGAAGGCGAGTGAAATGAAAGTGAGCCAACCCACCCCGCGCAATAATTGTTCGGTCCATTATCTGCGAGGCATGCACGTGACACAAAGGCATCTCTCTATTACAAAAGTGACACGCAGGTGTGAGTATCAAGGTTGTTTAATGCTACCATACACTGGGTTGAACATAGTTGCGTGACATAATGGACACTCCAAAAGTTGAACAGCGTAGTGTGGTGGGGTCTTTGACAGATGACGATGTTTCCCAAAAAGAAATCAGTCGCCGTATGGCTGGCGTGTGCGTTGTACATTGCACTTCAATGGCAACTGTGAAGCATTGGGGCAAACAGTTCAAAGAAGGACGTGAAAGCTGCAAAGACGATCCATGGCCGGGCCAAAGCCACCGTGCAATCACCCGCAATCACCCCCAGCAAAGGCTGATTAGACAAGAACAGAGGGCAAGCATCCATGAATTGGCAGGGCGTGTGACCATCAGTCACGGTTCGGGTCACACCATAATTCATGAACATCACCGTTATTGGCTCTTGTGTACGCAATGGATGCCCAAGATTTTGAACCATCGCCAGAAGACGGAAAAGTTCAGCGCTGCAGTGACTCATATAATCTGGTATCACGATGAGGGTGACGACTTTTTGTCTGCAAATGTGACCGGGGACGAATCATGGTGCCGCTACTACTAGCCTAAAATATTACGGCAAAGCTTACACTGGAAACATTTGAATTCACCACTCCTAAGGAAAGCAAAGGCCGTCATTTCTGCGGGAAAGTTGTTGACTTTCTTTTCGATTGTCAGGGGCCATTATTGATCGAATTTGCTAAACCTGTAGAGACTATCAATTGTTTCCGATATTCTGAAACGTCTGATCGGCTGCGTGTCGAAATCAAGAACAAACGACGTGGAAAATTGAGCAATGGGATCATCTTGCTCCCTGACATTGCCCGACCCCACGTCGCTGATGTGGTTAATACAAAACTGGCAAAATTCAAGTGGGAAACGCTGCAACATCCGCCATACAGCCCAGACCTGTCGCCTTGCGACTTCCACATTTGGGAGCGTATGAAAAAACTGCTCAAGGGAACCAGATTCGTGTCGGACGATGACGTAGAGCCAGTTACAGATTTTTGAAGTAGCAACCCAAGGAGTTTTATCAGACGGGAATTACGCGACTGGTTAGTCAGTGGGACAAATGTCTAAATGCTCATGGAGACTATTTTAAATAATGTACCCCGTTGGTCATATGTTTGCATTGGTTCACTTTGATTTGACTCGCCCTCGTATATTTTACAGAACTCCTGCTTTTTATATGTGCTCTCTGTTTCGACTATAATTTCGGAGCAATTACTTGCAATCCACGACCGGTGACAGCTGCTGCTGCGCAATACATTCTAATAAAGGACAGCCTCATTTAGCTTTTCCCTGGTTGTTGCATATGTACAAAAATGTAAACAAGGTTATTGAAGGACACAGAGAGTGAGAGAGAGATGCAAATGAGAGAAAGGCCAGGCGGCAAACAAATTTTCATTAAAATATTTGTTATCAACTTGTACATGTCATAACCTTTACATTTTTCGTCTCAGAGGCATGCACTGCTTTGCTTGTTTCAAACTGATATAGTTGTAAAGTTCGTGTGACATTTGCTTTACTTATTAAATATACAGAAAACATGGAAGCATTGATATCAGTTATTTCGGGCACAATTTTGAGACCTAGGAGTATATTCTTCTATGAAAAATACATATTTTACTTGACAGTGTGTAGTGTTCAAGAATTCGTTTGCAGCATCTTTTGCAATGGCAACGCAGTTATTATTAATGTTTATTGTATTTCAACCCTTGACTATTTCTATAAAGAGGAGGCCGAGTTACAAAGTGAGCCCCCCCCCCCCGAACGAAATTTCTGGCTACGCCACTGGTACCTTATGCTAACTAACCTGCACGTCAAAGCTAGCCTCTAGCCATTTGTGACAACAATATTTAGAGCCCATGCTTACTGGTACTTGAAAATATAGGCTGCATTTACAATTGTGCTGGTAATTATCATGTACTCAAGCTGTAACCTAAAGAAGGCTTTCCATTTAGTACCCCACACGCAGTACGAAAGCCTATACAATCAACGACCGATTTTCCAGATGCCCGATAACTTGGACAGCTTCGCAGCACCACCATGTACTCTATAGAGTCAATAGACAAGAACCCTTTGCTGTATGATTTTCCGGACTTTTTGTCATGACTGCAGGTCCGAAACGGCACTAATAAAAGCTAGCACCGCTGCCATTTTGATTATCTCACCGTTTCGAACCAGCGCTCTCGCATGCGGGTCCACTTGCAGCCCTAGTCACCACCGCGGCAATGCTAGCTAGGCCTAGCTGCTTCGACATTCGCTATTAAGTGTCTTGCCGTTCGGTGCTGTGTTTTTCATTGAAAGAATTCGCTGCTGTCAGCATTTCCTATAGGTAATTACTATCGCTAATCCTAACGGTGTACATGCAAGACATCTCTTAGCCTTGTAATATCACTGAATTCAGAGATTATGCATTCACAAAAAATTAAAAATTAGCAAAAGGCCAAACATTATTCTGCTTGAGAATGTGCAATTTGCCTGGATGCAAGTGTCTCTACATAGCACCTCAAGATCAATCCACTGAGCCTTAGCAGATAAAAGCCATGCCAGAAAAGTAAAATGGAGCTTTGGCCAGAAAAGAGAAGGCTACAAAGGTTCAACGTGAATTATTCTAGTTCACAACAAGCATAACATATGAAATTTGTTTCAATAAATAGTTGGCACACAATGTTAGCTACAATGTGAAGTCCTCACTGCCACACGCAACTCGCAAAGCAAATGAGTATAGTATCTGCATAGCATGCTTCCCAATGAAAAGCTGTGTGCATGTATAGAGTGCATGCTGCCGTACAAGGAGAAGGAAAAAGGAACAACTTTTACACCATAGTGTAAAGGTGAAAAGAGCAAATGCAGACATTTTCAGAAAGAAGAAGAAAAACAAAAAAAACAATTTCGACACCTTGTTCCAAGGTATTCTAGTCTTTTTGCAAAATTATTGACAACCAGGTTCGTCATTATTGTGCTAATTTTTCCGCCAGCTTACAGACGCCCGTCATTCAATAGGGCCAAGGGTGACAGTGGCACTACTGAATTTTCTTGTGGCATTCTGCAGCTTTTTCTTTCACAGCTTCTTCATAGACAAGCTGCATGTTCGTAAATAAATGTGGTGCTAACAGAGAGTAGAAAAAATGCAGATGCCTACACTGACTACCCATGTCTTCTTTGCTAACCATCCAAGTGAATGATAATCCCTGGCAGATAACCTTTGAAAACTTGTGCCAATGTATTGATCCCATCTTTTGACAAGTCATGTGACAAGGATGGTCATTTCTTTCATCTATACAAAAAGTGATGGCAGAACGTCTGCGATGCTCACATTTTGTCTACATTGACGCCCTGGAAAACAGCTACCTAAGCACACATGACCGTCCGGCTTTCGTAGAACTTCTTTAGGGAGGAGCATTTCCGGTTTTATTTGTTTCTAGAAAATCCGGTTAATGTAGGGATATGCAATACATAAACAGCTTGCAACAATGTGAGTAGTGGTGTGCAAAGGAACACACAAATGCACAGTATGTTGTGTTTCTTATCTGTAGTGATACAGTGCACAGCCATCTTACTAGCAAAGGGAGATGATGGTGTCATCATGTTAGCTAGTAAAACCTTTGCACAAATGCCCATTTGAAACTAGTAATTGTTGATAACAATGATGTCATGCTACATTTCAATCTCAATGCACAGTGCCAAAGTTTATTCTGACAGGTACATTGTTAGGACCCTTTCAGACATCAGCAAGTATAAAATGAACTGCAAGATTTACTAAACATGAAACTGCCATATTTGCAGCATGTGGTAACTGGTGCACTGTCAACATATTGCCATAGTCTGTTAACAGGTGGTGAGGATGAATGCACTCATTTTTGCTAATCATGCACAGAATGCCCACAATGGTATAGTGAAGTGGAGGTTTTTAGATTAGATTATATTCTGGGGTTTTAAGTGCCAGAACCAGGATATGAGAGGAGGTTCCATCACTCGCAGTTCCACATGTTGTCTTTGTAACACACGCTAAGATAGAAGCATAACTGCACAGCATAATTCTCAATGACTGGCTGTGACTGAACGTTCATAGCTAGTCTATTGCCAGGAACCCTCCACTATCATGGCCTCAATCTTTCAGTTTTTGTTATTATTTCTTGTTGGTTGAAATCAAAACAGCAGCAACATATAACAGTCACTCTGTGGGACGCTAAGAAATGCAGCACAAAGAGCATTGTGCTGCATTTTGTGTGCTGCACTTCAACCAATGTGAAAAAGTGAAATGGTCCACTATAATTAAGAATTCTTTGTGATAAGCCTATGAGCAACTAAACCAAGGTCCCCAAACTGCTCAGCTTATCAGATAATTTGAGTTCACAGAGTTCACACTACAGGAAATCTATCTACTGTAGAAGGATGTCACCATAGTGACTTCAGACAACTTACCATCTCTGGTATAAATAGACTAGGAATACTGCATCATCTCTGAAGCAAGCCACCCTATGAGCTGTTGGCATTGTAATGAGGAATGCAAACAGGTCATCAATGAAAGTATTAAATGCCTGCAAAGAAATGAACAAAAAAAAGTTTAGCAGCAGAGTAGAAAATCTGCACTGATATTTTGGAAGTAATCACTTAAAAAAAATTTTAAAAGGAAAGTGATTCTTTTTCAACCCCTTTCCTTTTATTATTGTTTCTTTTCTCATACATATTGTTACGAGTAGAAAGACACAGACGAAAGAGGCTATTTACAGGCTATTTACACTGGACTGAAGCCAGAGCGCCAGGCCGACATTCACTCGCGCCAAGGGCACAGACCCACTTCGTCGTCGTTCTCGCGGCGGCTCGTCTCTCGGGTATCTACCGATAATACCGTAATACTACCCCCCGGCGGCAAAAGCGCCATCACGGTGCTTTTAAATATCCAAGGCACGTGGAGAGTTGTAGGGCTTGAGTCGGGTGACGTGGACAATGTCACTAGTCACACCGGAGGACGTAGTGGGCGTGGCTAGAACAATTTCATAGGTGACATCGGTCACTTGGCGGAGCACGCTATATGGGCCGGTATAACAGGAAAGCAGTTTCTCACAAAGGCCAACTTTACGCGATGGTGACCAAAGCAACACGAGGGTGCCGGGCGCAAAATGGACATCACGGTGACGGAGGTCGTAGCGTCGCTTCTGTTTGTCTTGAGAGACTTGTAGACGAACGCGCGCAAGTTGACGAGCATGGTCAGCACGGGCGATTGCATCACGGGCATAAGCGCTAGTTGAAGCTGTGGTGGACGGAAGCACGGTGTCTAGTAGTAGCGTCGGTTCGCGGCCATACAAGAGGTAAAACGGGGGAAAGCCGGCAGTTTCGAGACGGGAAGAGTTGTATGCAAAGGTAATGTAGGGAAGAGCCCAGTCCCAGTCACTGTGGTCGTCTGAAACGTATTTGGATAGCATGTCGGTAAGGGTGCGGTTCAAACGCTCAGTGAGGCCGTTCGTTTGAGGGTGGTAGGAGGTAGTAAATTTATGCTGAATGGAGCAGGCCCGCATGATGTCGTCAATGACTTTCACCAAAAACGTACGGCCATGGTCTGTTAGCAATTGATGCGGAGCACCATGCATCAAAATGATATCATGTAGAAGGAAGTCCGCAACGTCAGTTGCGCAACTGGTCGGAAGAGCGCGGGTTACGGCGTAGCGGGTCGCGTAGTCAGCCGTGACTGCAACCCACTTGTTTCCTGATGTAGATTCTGGAAATGGGCCGAGAAGGTCTAAGCCAACACGATGGAAGGGCTCGGCAGGGATGTTGAGCGGCTGCAGGTAACCAGCGGGGGGCTGGGAAGGCTTCTTGCGTTGTTGGCAAAGTTCACAAGCGGCGACGTAACGTCGTCGGAACGGGCAAGGCCTGGCCAGAAAAAACGGCGACATACACGGTCATAGGTTCGAGATACGCCAAGGTGTCCTGCCGTTGGTGCGTTGTGGAGCTCTTCTAGAATGGTTGAGCAGAGGCGTTTAGGTATGACAAGTAGGAACTCAGAGCCGTCTGGATGAAGGTGGACAAAGCGGCGTAGAGTGGCGTCAGCCTGAGAGTGTTCAAAGCGGTCAATGAGTCCTCTGATGTTGGCGTCATGACGTTGTTCGTCGGCGAAATGAAGCAGCTGCGACACAGAGAATACACAAGCAGCACTGGTAATATTGGAGGAGTCAGGGTCGTCAACAGGGTAACGCGACAGGCTGTCAGCGTCTTGGTGCAGGCGGCCAGACTTGTAGACCACAGAATACGAAAATTCTTGTAGTCTCAAAGCCCATCGACCAAGCCGGCCTGTAGGATCGTTTAGGGATGAGAGCCAGCGAGAGCATGATGGTCAGTGACTACGGAAAAAGGGCGACCGTAGAGGTAAGGATGGAACTTCGCAACCGCCCAGACTACAGCAAGGCATTCTCGTTCCGTAATGGAATAGTTGCGCTCCGATGGTGTGAGGAGGCGGCTTGCATAAGCAATAACGCGATCCTGGCCACGCTGACGCTGGGCTAAGACGGCACCTACGCCATGATCGCTGGCATCTGTACGCAATTCTGTAGGGGCATCAGGGTCGAACTAGGTGAGAATGGGTGGTGAGGAGAGAAGAGTGACGAGATGAGAGAAGGCGGCGGCTTCTGCAGTACCCCACGAGAATCGTACGTCCTTCTTCAAAAGATTAGTAAGGGGTCTAGCAATTGCTGCAAAATCTTGAACAAAACGACGAAGTACGAGCATAGCCCGACAAAACTTCGAACGTCTGCGGCTGTCTTCGGAACCGGGGAGTCCCGGACAGCGCGAGTTTGAGTTTTGTCGGGACCAGGCTGTACTTTGGAAGCATCAACGAGGTGGCCCAGAACAGTAATTTGGCGGTGGCCGAAACGACATTTTGACGAGTTAAGTTGCAGATTCGCCTTTCGAAATACGTCAAGTATAGCTGTTAGATGCTCAAGGTGAGTGTCGAACGTGGGCGAGAAGACGATGACGTCGTCGAGGTAGCAGAGACAAGTGGACCATTTGAAACCATGGAGCAAGGAGTCCATCATACGCTCAAAGGTGGCAGGGGCGTTGCATAATCCAAACGGCATTACTTTAAATTGGTATAGGCCATCAGGTGTGATGAACGCGGGTGACAGCAATCTGCCAGCATCCAGAATGAAGATCGATAGAAGAGAAATAGCTGGAACCGTGGAGGCGGTCAAGGGCGTCGTCTATATGTGGGAGCGAGTAGACATCCTTCTTAGTAATGTTGTTCAGATGGCGGTAGTCTACACAGAAGCACCACGTGCCATCCTTCTTTTTAACCAACACTACAGGTGACGCCCAGGGGCTCGAAGAAGGCTCAATGATGTTTTTGTCTAGCATTTTGTTGACTTCGCTTTGAATTACTCGGCGTTCCAATGCAGAAACTCGATACGGTCATCGGTGAATAGGAGTAGCATCGCCAGTAAGAATCCGATGCTTGACCGCGAGCGTCTGGCCTAAAGGGCAATCGTCGAAGTCGAAAATATCTCTGTAGGACGATAATACTTGGTAAAGGTCTTCAGCCTGCGCAGAAGACAGGTCCGTCGCAACCATTTTCTGTATCTTGGAATCAGTGGCCGAGGCTGGCACGATGGGCCTGCTAAGCTCGCAAGAAGCGTCGGTTCATAACGCTGCCACGTGATGGTCGCCGAGACAATCAATGTTGGCAAGGCAAATACCTTGCGGTAGAATTTGCTTCGCCAATCCAAAGTTAAAGATAGGTATGCGAGTGCGGTTCGCAGTAATAGTAAGTATACTGTGAGGCATGGTAACGTCATACTGTAGCGGAATGTCGGGCAGAGGAGTGACGAGGTACTCGCCATCAGGGACTGGTGGGGAAGACAAGAGTTCAATATAGGCTATTGATTTTGGCGGCAAGCGAATAAAGCCGGTGGGGCGTAGGCGGCACTGGGGTGCGTCAGAAGGTTCTGCGAGAATCGGCAACTCAAGGCAAAGGGTACTGGCAGAGCAGTCAATAAGAGCAGAATGCGCGGAGAGAAAATTGAGGCCGAGAATGAGGTCTTGGGGTAATGAGCAATCACGGTGAAGAGGACAGGAGTGTGGCGGCCGGCGATGCTAACACGTGCCGTACACATGCCGATGATAGGCACAGTACCGCCATCCGCAACGCGAACGACGCGTGCCGACGCTGGTGTGAGGAGCTTGTTCAGTCGTCGTCGGAAAGCAGCACTCATAATAGAAAGATGTGCCCCTGTATCGATGAGTGCCGTGACAGGATAGCCATCAACGTCAACGTCAAGAAGGTTTTGGTTAGTGTTTAACGTGAGCAGAGGATTTGAGGGCAGTGTCGACAACGCAGCTTCACCTGCAGAAGCTGCAGTGCCTAGTTTTCCGGCTGGGCCCGGGAGGCGATAGGCGGCGAAGAGAAGCGGCGGGGTTGGGGCGAACGAGACTGACGGCGTCGAGGTGAGGGCGAGCGGCTGTAGCGGAGGTTCGGAGCAGGGGCATCAGCGGCAGTGGGTTCATGGCGGGTGGCACAGGGAACAGAAGGTCCAAAGGTGCGGGAATAAGTGGCGGCGTATGTCCGAGGAGGCGGTGGCCATCGGTTGCGGCAGTGACGAGCGATGTGGCCGATGCAACAGCAGTGGAAGCAGATTGGTCTGTCATCAGGGGTACGCCATTCGGACGGGTTGCGGTGAGATGTGGTAGAAAAGGACTGTCGGGGACGAGGAGGGCCGGTAGAGAACTGGGGAATGCTGGGTGTAGATGTTGAACACACACCCATGTTCAGACCCATGTTCTCAAATTGCTGCCTGACTACGGCCTGAATCATGGCAATCGTGGTTGCTGGCGGATTGGGGGGCGTCGTGGAGAAAGTTGGCGAACAGGCGGCCTCGAGCTCGCAGCGAACAATACGGGTGACATCGTCACAGGTGGTGGCCTGACGCGGTCGATCCTCATACGTCGACGTAGCAGCGGTGTTGGGTAGCTGCGTGATGTAGTGCGTGATACGGCGGCTCTTGGCTTGTTCAAGGCGACGGCATTATTTAATGATGGCGTCGATTGTCGAGATGTTGCCGAAAACAAGCAAATTGAAAGCGTCGTCGGCGATGCCTTTTAGAACATGGGACACTTTATCTGATTCAGACATACCATCATCAGCTTTGCGACATAGAGCCAAGACGTCGAAGATGTATGAAACGTATGGCTCTGTAGATGTCTGAACACGAGACGCAAGAGCCTTTCTCGCGGCAACCTTGCGGCCAATGGGGTCGCCGAACAGTTCCCGTAGCTTTTCTTTGAAAGTGTCCCAACTGCTTATCTCGTCGTCATGCGTCTGGTACCACACGCGTGGGGTGCCGCCAAGATAAAAGATGACATTGGCGAGCATAATTGTTGGGTCCCACCTGTTATTAGCGCTGGCATGTTCATACAGCTTGATCCATTCGTCAACGTCCTGTCCCTCCAGGCCAGAGAACACACCAGGGTCGCGATGTTGGGCAACCATGACGATTGGAGCAGTCGAACCAGCCGAAGCCGTTGCAGAGGCGGGCTCGTCACCGGGAGGCATGGTGACAAGCTCGATGTACCGACCACTCCGGGGTTGCGTGGCGAGGATGGGGATCGCTGACCTCCACCAGAATGTTATGTGTAGAAAGACACAGACGAAAGAGGCTATTTACAGGCTATTTACACTGGACTGGAGCGGAAGCGCCAGGCCGACATTCACTCGCGCCAAGGGCACAGACTCCCTTCGTCGTCGTTCTTGCGGCGGCTCGTCTCTCGGGTATCTACCGATAATATCGTAATAATATCCTCAAATGTGTTCTGGTGTCTTCTGTCTCTTATTTAAGATATATATCTTCTGTTTCTATGGTAACATTTGAAGATGGGAACGGTTTTTTTTCTGTAAGACTATTAATTTATTGTAGTTTCTCAGTGTGTTCGGACCCCAGACTAGTATGCTGCAACTCAACTGTAAGTGTGTAATATGGGGTCTCTTTTGTTCATGTTGAAATAGGTGCTCGTACCCTGCACATAGCTCCAACAGCTCTAGATCATTCTCATTTTAGTTTATCAACATGAGTGGACCATGAAAGGTCTTCCGGGAACTATGCACCCAGTATTAAGAAAAATAAGCTTGTGGATGCTAACAGTAGAGGGCGTGTCAACTGCCTTCAGGCTCTTGGTGTGTGATGTCGATTGCTGGGACAAGGAGCGAGGCATGCCATGACATTAATGTTGCTTTCGGGCCAGTGATAGCGGACTCATTTCAGAGTTTCATAGCACTCAGAAAAACACCCCAGCCACCACACTGGGGTGTCTGGCAGCATTCTTTGCCGCATCCATTGCGACAATGTGCGCTTTTTACGAATATGGCATTAACACAAAACTGATTGTAAGAAGTAAATGCAAGAGCCAAATGATGACCCATCAGAACTGATAATCACGCAGGAGCAGTAAGCACTATTCTTAAACAGAATCCCAATTTCAGTGCCAACTACACAATGATCTAGTCTTAACTTCGTTGGTGGGTTTAACAATGCGGCAGCATTTGTAAAACTAACACCAATGGCAGTAGCAAAAATGCTTACAACCATACTAAATGCTGTTTTGAATGCAACACGTTCCCTTGCACGTGCATTGTGTTTTCAGCAACGGCTGACTAATTTATTCAACAATTCTCTATTTATCGCTGACCCTTCTGGGTCGTTCCAAGATAGGCATTACTAATGTGTCACTCGACCATTCCGAACTTTTCGTTAAAGAAATCATGGCAGCGTACTGGACAGCGTAGAGTTTTCCCAAATAATTCAGGTAAAAAAATTTATTCTTTTTGTGAGGGCCTTTTGAAGTTTGCTGATTTCAATATACCACAATGTCTAAAAAATTATGAATTTTTTTGTGCACACCACTACATATACATGGCTTTATAGACTCAACAAAAATCGATATTCATTTCAGCTCAGGATAGTGTGCAGCACAGAAGTGGCATTGATGCATCCAATATTCAAAAGAAAATGTGGATTTTTACAAGTTCATGAAGGAAAAATACTCTTTTATTATTCCATTAACATGACCAGGAGCTGCACTACTCTGAAGAAATGTTCTTTCATCAGGATAATGCTTTTCGCTGGATGCAAGTGGATGCTTCTAAACAACAACTAAAAGGCATTTCTTTACAGTGGCATCATGCAATCAGCTTTGTACAAAATAAGAGGCATGCAGCACTTCACTGACATGCTCCCAAGCTACTGATAAACCAAGCGGTCGCCAAGAACGTCAGTGCAAGACAAAAGGAACTTAACTGTGCTTGATCTGTGCAAAATTATCACAGAATCATCGTTCTGGACTAAAAAGGCTGTTATATTCATTCCTAGGAAATTTAGCTTCATTAAAATTAGATTTTAAAGGCACAGATTTTCTACGGAAAGTTTAAGGGGAATTATGACTACATTATAGGCATTAGTTCGTTATAGCCAGTTTTGTTATAATAAGGTTTCACTTTAGAATCAGAATCAGGATCAAATTTTATTACTGCATATGAAGTTATTACAACATGTAATATACAGGAGGAGGTCCCAGGGTCAGAGACTGAATTGGGACCTCCTATATAATGCATTGGGTGCTTTTCTTTTCAGAAAATTAGTTGCACCTTCAGCACAACTGCATGTGCTCTTTCCGTGCAATGCTGACGAGAATTATTAAGCAGCAGAAATCTTCAAGGCTT
Source organism: Dermacentor andersoni (assembly GCF_023375885.2). Lineage (NCBI taxonomy): Eukaryota > Metazoa > Arthropoda > Arachnida > Ixodida > Ixodidae > Dermacentor > Dermacentor andersoni. The sequence goes on from NC_092814.1 coordinate 149,605,413, forward strand.
CATTATTACCACAGATTTGCAAATTTGCTTTTGTTCCTGTTTTGAACTAAATCACCATAAGAAAAACAATAGATATTAGGTTTTGGGAAATATTTTTTTTTTGTATGTTGAGGTCAGCCTTAAATGAGAACTTAGCAATGGAACTTGCTATGGTAAGTAATATGATGCAATTTTTTGATAAATTATTAGATTTGGCCATAAAGACGCAATAAAATGCAAGAGAAAAGTGGAACGTGCATCAACACTTTCCTTCGGGAACATAAACTGTCCCTGAAAAACACAGCTTTATTTCACCTGACTGTACATCGCCAAGAATGCAGATGTACCCCAGCATATTCAAGTGCACGTATCCTCATGAGGAGAAAGGCACAATTGAACCACTAAATAGCGGAAGCATGCTATGTTAGAAAAGTAAAAGAAGAATGCATAAGCCAACCGTTAATAGCACTCAAAGATCAGGAGTTTTCATATCTACGTAGCATGATACATTGAATTTTGACGTGTGGAAAATACTACTTTGTGATGTATAGTAACTTTTTCCCCCATTCATATATGATGACATGTGTACCTCAGTCAATCATTTATATGTAGCACGTTTCAGATTAAAACTAGTTACGAATCTGCACATATATGGTGTGCTTCTTCCCTTGTCCCCTCAAGCAATTTCGGCTTAGTTTCGGTTTCTAGATTTGGATCAATTTGAAGAAACACTCAATTGTTTCTGACATAAACCAGCACTGCTCGACAGTAGAGATGTCTCACCTTATACATGAACACCTTCCAGGGCAAATGGGCCACAGACTTCAGCTTATAGTTGAGAAATAGTTGGGGCAGCATGAACAAAAACCCAAAGGCATATACTCCTGCAGCAGTAACAAAGGTAAACACCATGTAGAAAAATATGAGAGCTGTGGAAACCATGCACGCACACATACACACAGTGTTCATAACCCTTTTTTTGTGCTGGTACCACGGCTTTATGTGAAGTAAATACTAAGCCGCTGGTGTACACTGAGTGGCTTTATTAACTTTTTAGTACAGTATTTCAGTTGTCTGCATGGACATTGGACATATGCAAAATGGATACAGCCTACATGAATGCCCTCAAGGAGACTTTGGAATAGAGCATTCTTCAGTCCCAGTACATGGCCAAGGCATAGCCAATGATAAACTCTGTGGCATTATCTGTTGCCAGAAATCAGGAATGCCAATCAGGAATTCACTTTGCAGAAATGGCAGTTCAGTCAAATACCTTTATAACAAAGCACTTGGGACCTTCAAAATACTTCACTTTACACTTCACTTTGTTGCGAGGATTACATACCATATCGCTCACAATAGAGCAGGCTAAGGACATTCAGCAAAATAAATCTTTATTTAACATAAATTCAAGAGATAATTAGTCATAAAAACAGCTAATTTTCATTTCCATCTTCCATTCAACGGAATGTGCGACTGCAGCCTGCCTTTAAGGTATCAAGGCTCACAGAATGTTATTGCCATTTGTCAAAATGTTTATTTATGCATGCAGGCTTCTGGTTTTCTTTTATTTCTTGCTAGAGGCTGAGAGTGGGGTCTGGCTACAACCATAGGTAGGTAAACTCACTCAAGAGTCAACTCCCTCAGAGCGACCCATGAGTCTGGTCCTGATTGAGCTCAAGTGAGTCCTGGGGTGCGAGTCAAAATTTTGAGTGAATCCAGCCAATTAGAATTGTGGTGTCCGAGTCTGGATGAGCACGGCTGAATAGAATTTGGTGAGTCTGAGTTCAAGTGAGCCTTAAGCAAAAATATATTTCGTAAGCGAGTCTGAGTGAGTTCAGTTTATTTTGCTGACCTATGGGTAGCTGTAATGGTGCTTCTAATAAAAGTTAACTGGCATTTGGTGTGAAGATTCTTCCCCACACCCTTGTCATGGCCACAAAAGAAACATCAATGACATGCTGGTTGTCCCCCGCTTCTCTCCCAGCCACACATGCTTCAACAAATGTTACTGACTCTGAAGGTCATAAGTATCTTGACCTTATGTCAGGGGGCACTGAAAATTAGTTTGGATACATGCACAAGTCAAGGTATATAAGACATTTTGAGTACAAGCAACATGGGAGACTAAGGACAGAGTGCCCTGAACCAAACCAGTTTTTTGTACTGAAACTGAACTGGAACAAAATTGGAAGACGTTGAACCAGAACCGAACAGGTACTTGTTCTAGTTCAACACCATTTAAATGACACAAAGAGATTCCCGGGAGGGAAAAAAAGCAAGTGTTGCCGGTGAGGCACAATAATACCGTGGTAAGCACGATGCAATTGGTGGTGTGTGTGTGTGTGTGCGTGTGAGAGGGAGGGATCGGTTAGCGCGTGCGTAGACAATGATAGCTTTTGCTTGTTTTTCTTCCTCTTCCTGCCTTTTAGAACAAAGAGCGCATCTGCGCAAACAATGTGTAGATGAAAGCGCATGAGTGATGCATGCAATAGAAGTGTACTAGAAAAAAATTTCACAGCGTCAGTGTAGGGTATGCACACAATACAAATCAGCGTAGTAGCTCAAGTACACTTCATAAGAACTTCGCTACACAATTTACCATCCAACAGCTCATGTCCTAAAACTCTGATTAAAGAAAAAGCACTTAGTTCACATTTCCTCACTTAAGCTTACTGGATCCAATGCACACCCTTCGTGTATATATAGGTTCCGATTCACTGGGGATCACGCAGATTCAGCTTCACATTTAAACCTGCAAACTCAAAAAAATGTAAAGCTACATGTGACACAGACTTGCTAACTCAGAATCCCAAACTCGAAAAAGGTCCAATTCACATCGTCCCACTAAGTTCACGTCCACTCGTGCTCACCTAGGCTAACTCAGATGCGCACACACTCAAACACACTGGGGGCATGGGGCTCACCTAGATTGACACTGACTCGGCAGGTGTAAGGGGAAGGAAGTACACATGCCTGAAGGTGAGTGTAAGTGCACCAGAGCACGAGTGTTAATCAGTGCAAACGGACATGAATTTGAGTATCAGTGAATGCTGATGAGTGGGAGTGGTCGTTATTATGAGCATGAATGAGCACAAGCATGTGAGAAAACTTGAGAGTGAAAGTCAGTGTATCGCAGTACATGCAAGTAAATGTCAGTCTGAGTGTGACTCTGAAGCAAGCTCTGATTTCGTTCTGAATCAGTAATGCTTTTAGAGAGCTGGTGATTCAGATCAGTTATAAACTTGCGAGTTCGAATGAAGTGAATAAATGGGCAATTGCATGGAGTGTGAACGGACTCTAAGCCAATGATTCCGTTAACATAAGTGTGTCAGTAATTTCATGAATATTAGTAAGCCTGACTCAGTGTGAGTCTGTTAGTAAGTAGGCCTGCCTGATTCTGGTTGTAGTGATTCTGAGTCCAAGTGAGGCCGGCTGAGTAGAATTTTGGCGAGTGTGAGTCCAAGTGAGCCCTAAGAAAAAATATGATAATGTGATTGAGTCTGGGTGAGTTCTGTTTGTTTTGTCGACCTGTGACTACCACAGCTACTGCTAAATCCAGACCCTTCCACAGTCTCTGTTTTGCTGGCCGGCGCACCCCGTGCACATCACAGCTCAGTGGCAGAACTGGTGCATTTATTGTAAGGCAACAAATCAGCCACTGGGGATGCCAAAATTACTTCATTGTGCCGGCAAATTTGTTGTACCAGTAGTCTTCGCTGTAGATGTATTCATTATACAAGTAATCCATTAAAAGAGAGACAGACAGAGAGATGTGCATGTGTGTGTGTGTGTGTGTGTGTGTGTGTGAGAGAGAGAGAGAGAGAGACCCTCTATCTAAGGGCATATGCAAGGTTTATCCATCATTATACAAGAACTGTCTCTTATAGAGGGGCACCCCAGGAGCCCACTAAGAACTGTATTTTATCCCCTGCTAGGTACGGAACATTTTGGACAGGAAAAAAGAAAACTAAGTGAAAGAAACCTAAAAGCCAACCTACTCATGATCTGTACATCAGTGCACTGATCATGAGAAGTGCAGCAAATGTCTTCTAAAGTGAAAATCTCTAACATCTTAGTGAACTAAAGGTGCACATCAAACAAATACACATGCTTTTCATGTCATTCTTCCCATCCTGTTATGATGATGGATTTCCTCTCTAATTTTTGAACACTGCTGCGGCTTGAGGTGGCGTTTGGGCCAGGAATCCACCAAGCCCATCGACGAGTACGTCCGGTAGTAGGAATGAAGGAAAAAGGGCTTATTTTACATTACTTACACTGGCTCCAGATACGGAAGCCCATTCTAGGTAGGAGCATATTAGACATCTGAGTTCACATCAGGACACGTCAGACCTTTCACTGCACCAAAAGTCTCCACTTTCAATACCGTCGTCTTCCCTAGGTGACTAGACTAGAAAATCTGATGACTGCATCACGGCCAATCACAATCATCGAATCAGTCTCAATATCCTGCCCATGATATCGCACCATTCAGCCGAACCCCACCTCCAATGCTGTAACTTTGCCCCTGCATATTTAGCAACCTGGGAATCCAAGGTCGAAGCCATTCCCACTATAGCATTTGACGTTAGCCCTTTTCGCCAATTAGTTGAGGTTGTCAGGTTCAGGCAGAGGGGTCTTTTGTTGACCTGTCAACAGAAGTCAACGCTACATTGACTTCTGGATAGGTGCTGATGAATGGGTGGGGTAGCCTTGTCGTAAAGGTCTAATTACTGCCCTTGGCTGTGTTAAGACATAAAAGCACATTTATTTAAAACCAGCCAGCTGCCTGATGGCATTTATATTCATGCACAATAAAAGATAAGATTAGGCTTTTGCAAATTTTTATTGGGGCCAAAAGCTAGTAAAAGAAAGGTGATGATAGAGAATGAGATTTTTGGGATGCTCATTTGATGCCCTATTCTTTTCATGAGCAGTAGAGAAAGTATAAAAAGGAAGCGATGAAACAGAAGCGAATTAAGATAAAGAAACAAAAACTGAAAAAATTGCAGTTTCCAGCCAGGAAGAACGCTTCTGCATGCATTTTATTTGGACCTATAGATTGAGGAGCCAAGATGACTGGTCTACTGCCAAGAGCACTTATCGTTCGGCTAAATACGAAGATCCAATTCAGTGCTCACACAAGTAAACAACAAGGACTGTTAGTACAGCAAAACAAACAAACAAACAAACAAAGTTAATGTGCATAACTTACCATTGGCGAGACTATGAATGCACCAGGAGTACCAGCTATGAAATGAGGAAGAAAAGAAAGGCCTTATGCTTTGTATGTTTACCTTAAGGTATGAGCAAAACTAAAACAAGGTAAAAGCCGAAGCCAATGTTTCGACAAGTGGACTTGAAACAGACAAGTTCACTTGTCAAAACGTTGGCTCCCGCTTTTACCTTGTTCTCATTATGCTCATCGTCTTGAATTTCCATCTCACGTCTTCCCCGTGTTTTCCCTACTTTAAGGTATGTGTCTCTGACACTTACAAAAATGCTGGAGTAAGCACAGAGGAAGATAGACGAAAGTGTAGGCTCACTTATGCCACAATGAATTTGGTGCACCACCCAAATGTCTTGGTGGCACACCCCACCTTACTTTCTACCATGCTCACTTCCTCTGCACTCCTCTATCCTTGCCTATACTTCTACCCCTTCTCTCTTCACTACCTGCTGGAAGCAAATATGCGCACTGCCATATTGGCAAGGCAAGAAGTAAATTCAACAAGTGCACGAGAAGGAGGCCTGTCGCAATATACCACCATTATGAAATGCAGCAGTACTGCACAAAATGCAGTATCACTGCAGTGTGTTTACCATTCATAACTGGAAAACGTGCAATTAGCCTATGGTTGTGCTTTGGAGTGCATAGCCTAGCCTGCGTTGCAGAAGTGCAAAAGCACTCGCTGCGTGGTTGTTCTTGGTTGCTGAAGACAAATTTCAGCACCATCTACACACTGCATCACAAAGCTGGCTTCACTGGGACACTTGCATGAACATCTTATATGGGAAGTTGGCATTTCTATCTTGCTCCATGGTAGCTAACTTCCAGTGGGTCTCCTTCAACACTCCCTGTGGAATGTTGAAGACACTCACTATGGAAAAATTAAATGCTTATAAGTGCTAAGTAGCACATCCAAGCATTTTGCCACAGATTGTGAGGACATATTTCTTGAAAGTGATGCTAAGCACACAATCTCCACTAAATGGTTATGACACCTTACTGCTCGGTTTCACTTCCACAATTGAAACATGCGTCTTAAAGTGAACAATAACTAGTGAAACTTTGTTAATTAGCTAACATGACCTGGTTTCATGTGCCGGTAATGTCTGCCTCCTCAAGTAATCCAGCTGATGTGTCATAACTGTGCTATCTGACCCAGAAGGTTTTAAATAAGGTAGTTTCCACTAAAAAAACATCACCTGCCATTAGAATACCATATTGCCCTTGCATCATTAAACCCCACATCGTCATAATACATTCTTGTCAATACTGCCCATAATATTAATATTGAAGAGTGAATCTAAGTGCCTCAATATTCAGCTTTTAATTCGAACGATCACAACATTTACATGCATCTACTAATACAGCATTGCAACCATGCAGGCTTACAATGAAGAAGCCTGTACAGTAAATAAATGCTCCTGCTGCAGAAGCCAAATAGCTCTGTGTAAGTACAAGTTCATTGATTCCTGCTCACCTTCTATATGACTGGTACAAAAGGGAGTATATTGCCCCCCAAATGCAGAGTGGGTAGAGCAAGTAGGATAGGTACCTCATGCCCTGGAGAAGAGGAAAAGAACAGATACCTGACAGTACAAATGTAGCAACAAAAATGTGATTGCACAACAACAAATGTCTGCAGAGAGACTACACTAAGAACTCACAAAGGGTCTCATTGTTAAATTTTTTTTTTTAACTAAAGGAATGCTGAACATGAAGTCAAGATAGGATACTACATTACTCTTTAAACTCCCTGCATTTATTTGGCAGATAGAGATGGCTAAAAAAAAAGGCAACCAAGCTTCTTTTCTCGAATAGTGCTGATAACACTGGCATGATGTCACACATTTCAAGGCATTTTGTGGAGTTGAATGCTTCAATCTTTTGTCAAGGAAGTTGACAAGAGATGTGAAGAATTCATTTTGTAATGATTATTTTCTTTTTGAGTACATTCTTTTCCTACACTTCAATGTGCTCAGCAGCCGGTCCTGGCAGTAACTGCAGCACACAGGCATGTGACCCGATGTAAAAGGGCAAAAAGAGCGTATTAAGGAATCCATGCAAAATCTAAGCTCAGGCTGATTATGTTAAAGCTTTATGAATGCAATGTAATTTTGTTTAATAAATAAGAACTTAATTAGCCTCAACCAGGAGTTCCCATAAACTACAACATTGTTGGAGCTGGTGTCGGAATTCAGAGGTTGTTTTGCCACTCGTCTGCATCATTTACATTGTTTTTTTGCGTACCAAGCCTTCACGCACTGTAAAAGCAACCTATTCGATATTCTGGAAGTCTAATCTACGAACCTAGCCTCACTTATTTTCTTTAGCAATGACAATCCCTTACTAATGTCCCTGTATATGATACCAAGGAAAGCAGAGTTGTGCAAAGGTACGGCATTTTGTTGCAAAGCTATGCTATAAAGGCACTCCTTGTAGGTGCAGGAGCCAAGCCTAGCACAAGGATAAACACTGTTCCATGCATTAATGAGAAGAGTATTCTTTGCCTACTTTAGGCCCTTTGAGTCTCTATTTGTCTCTCTATCTATCCTCTTACTCTGACCCAGTTGCACAAGTTGTCTCCCAGCTTGGGCCACTTGGTATATGCTGTAACGAGAGAGTGATGCAGACACTCGGCCATCCGCCAGAATGTCTGCTTTACTTCTATCTCCTCTTCTTTTCTTGTGCCTGCCATGCGAGTGCCGATGCCCAAATGCACATCTTTGTCTTCACAATGCTTGTGATTGTGCATGTAATTCTTGTCATGCATGACATTATAAAGCCAACAGGCAATGAAGCCAAGGAAAGCATAATCCAGCTGTGGTTTAAAATGAAATGTAGAAAATAACGAGGAAAAGGGAAAATGACAGTGGACAAAAAGATAACTTGTCGCCAGTAGGAGACGAACCCACAACCTCCGCATTACACGTGCATTGCACTAACAACTGTGCTATGGCGACAGCCATCAACTTGTCATCTATCTTGGTTATTTATGTATACTATATCTAGCCGTGCCACTCAGGGCCATGGCGGGAAGATGTGGAACGTCCTTTTTTGCATGGTGGCGTCATGTAACACATGAACACTTCCACACTAACACTCCCAGGGCTAGAGATAATACACATAAATGCTCAAGATATACGATGAATTGATGGCCATTGCCGTAGCACAATTGGTAGTGGAACACACATGTAATGCGGAGGTTGTGCGTTTATTTCCCATAGGCGACAAGTTATCTTTTCGTCCACTGTCATTTTCCCTTTTCCTCATTATTTTCTACATTTCTATTTCAACCAAGCTAATTATTCCTATGCTTTCCTTGGCTTTATATGGCTGTGGTTAACGAAAATAGAGCCCCTCTATTTCCCTTCTCATTCTTGTCATGCATGCAATTCATGTTTGTGTCATCTCAAGCATGTTATGGCATGCATGCATGTCATGTACTTTACGCACAGCATTTATCATGTCATGATATACAATTCATGTCATGTCATTTATGTCATGCATGTTGGTCTTTCTTGTCATGTCATCCCTGTCACCTAAGACATGTCACTCATGTCACATACATCATGTCATATGTATACATGTCATGCATGTTAACAATCTTCTTTCGTACAAAAAGGCTTTTCCACTTTCCACATGGATTGAACAGTTGATGCTATACATCACAAGAGAACACAACCGTTATCTTCTGATACCCTATAGCCAATGGATAAAATGTGTCTTCGCTTCTCATTAGCCCTGGGTCGCGATGTCGAGGGCACTAAATGAAACGAAAACTCAATGTTGTGTCCGTAAAGTTGGCTTCCTTGCAACACGGCGGTATATTTGATGACATTCTTGACCACATGATGGTGCTTGGTGAGTAGGGGCGCTAAGCTTCCTGAATAAAACTAAAGGCAGCAACATTCTTTTATCTTCCCACCCGGGGCTTATCCACGCCTCCTTGTTGGTGAAGTGGAGTCATGTGGTTGCGCCCTTGTAGTTTCAGCAGAAACAACCCCGCGAGCGTTTGTGAACTGCTGGCTGTGCCTTAGGTTATAATGCGATTAGCATTCTTCGGGTACTTCATGCACTTTCCAGGAGCTAACTGTGTGTACGTGCATGCCTGTCTGTCTGCCTGTGTCTTGAACCATTTTCCCACCAACCTGTGGCACTGTGTAGTCCATGGTCAAATGGTTTGAGCATCGGGCTGCTGTGCTGAGGGAACAGGGTTCGAAACCAACTGCTGGACTAACTTAGGTCATTGAGTATGTGACAATAGCTATGTTTTGCTCTTAAATGAACCTCCTTCATGCGAACTTGGGTCGCTGGGTATATGCCACTGGGTATGCACCACTTTTCAGTAAACTTCTTTGATGCCAACACAAGTCACCAGGTATGTGCTGTATTTCAATAAAATTCGTGCTGCCATCGTGGGTCACCGGATATATGCTGCTCTTCAATGAACCTCTTAGACGCGAACTTGGGTGAGTGAGTGAGTGAGTGTGTGTGTGTGTGTATGTATATATATATATATATATATATATATATATATATATATATATATATATACACACACACACACACACACACACATATATATATATGAATTCAGTCACGCGCCCCATGAAGACTGCACCAGATGGCACAGCCTGCCTAGAGGGATGCGCAAGATGGGAGCCTGGCTGCATGCTTCATACATAACACGTCTTGGTGGTAGAAATAGGGTGTGTTGCTACATTGCTTCAATGCTAATCATATTAAGAGGAAGCTTTAGCTCAGGTGCTTTTATCTAAATACACGTAAAAGGAGAATTCGTTTTTCTCGGCAACCACTGCACCAAATTTGACGAGGTTTGTTGCACTTAAAGGAAAACTTAAATTCTAGTGACTGCTGGTTTCGAATTTTTCATTTATGTCGTCAATATTTTATTAAAAATTGACAAAAATCGAAAATTTTCAGAAAACAAAACTATCAAGTTTACAACTCTGTAACTCAGAAATGAAAAATGATATCACAATTCTGTGAATTGCATCTAATAGTACATCTAAAGCGGACAAAATTGATATGTTACACATAAATCTAAAAAAATTTTGCAATATGGAAATACAGCTTTTGCAGAACCCTTGTACACAACGTAACGAATCCATGTAAGATATAGAATCATCAAATTTGTCCGCTTTGAATGTTCTAATAGATGCCGTTTACAGAACCGTGATATCTGCTCTTGACGCAAAGCTATTAATGTGTAAACTTTGTGCTTCTATTTTTTGAAACTTACGAATTTTTGAAAATATTTAAAATAATATTCAGGCCCTAAATTGAAATTCCGATTCCAGCGGTCACTTTCTCTCTTAAATACAACAAAGTTAATTAAAATCGGTCCAGGGGTTATCTCAGAAAAGTGTTTCTGCGTTTTACATGCATTTGAATACGCCGCACGTTGGTGTTGGGCTCGAGCCTAATGCTTTCTCTTAACATCAACATTCATTGTGAGAAGGGTTCTGCCAAATTTTTTCTTGGTTTTTTTGCTGTGACCTGTGCCGGGTGACATGACGATTGCGCTTGAACGCAGTGCACAGAGTCGCGAATAAGCGAACTGTGAGGGCAGGTGATGAGGGAAGGTGTGTGGGGCGAGAAGGAGAAGAGGGATGTTGCTACCCTTAGTTTATTCAGGGGGCTTAAACGGCGCAAGCGGTGCACAGAAAAAGGAGGTGTAACTATTCTCCCTTTGGGAGAATATACAGGGACACTATTCCTGACAAGCCAAACAACACACTAGAAATCAACTTTTAATGTTGAATTGAATTGAATTGAATTCTGGGTTTTTATGCACCAAAACCATGATTTCATTATGAGGCACGCCGTAGTGGGGTACTCTGGATTAATTTTGACCAACATGGGATCTTTAACATGCCCCCAACGCATGGGGAACAGGCGTTCTTGCATTTTGCCCCCATCGAAATGCAGCCACCGTGGCCAGGATTTGATCCTGCGACCTCGTGCTTAGCAGCGCAACATCACAGCCACTCAATTACCACAGCGGGTATCTTTTAATGTCATTGCAATGAGCTGATTACGTGCTACAGATGAGCCTACTATCTATAAAAAGTCACAGTAGAGTGCTAGAACTCTGTAGCTCAAAAACGCAGCAATGCCCTTACTTTTTTTGAATACCACAAAAATATCAGTCTTCGTCAAATGCACAATATGAATATACCACATTAACAAAAAGAACTTCTGTTCTTTCACTGCTAGTTGTGTTAACTAAAAGCAGATCTTTAATATACACGTACCTGAGAATCTAGCTTTTGGGTCTTTGTTTCTTCAGCACTTACAGCACCAAACTAAAGAACAAAAAGAGAAAGACATTTTGTTGAACAGCAATGAGACCCTTCACAATATGTACAAATTATTAAGCAAGAAAACTGCAGTTTCACCTAAACCACCGACGAGCAACAATTATAAATGTTACCTACAGTAAGACTCAAACTGTTATGTGCAGTACCATTTACAGTATGAATTCACAGTGGCACGTCTAGTATTATTTTTAGTGCCATGCACAGTGACACACTCCGTGTTGTGAGAAATTAATGTGTAGTAATGCGTGACATATTGTGCTCTTTAGGATGCATGAAAGGCCTTGCAATCCTGCTCTTTTAACAGCGCTAGTATGGAACACACACGGACCAGAATTCAATGCATAAATGACCTGCTATAGCACAGTTTGCCTCAGCCTGTCCTACAGCATGATCAATGTTTTGCATTCATGTGATGCATGGGTGTTTCAGTGCATGTGAAATATGCATGCTCAAGACATACGCTGAACCATGGACCACAGAGAGCTATTGCGTGCCAAGCTGCTTCTTAGATGCGACAATGCACATTGTTCCTCAAGTTATTGTGCCATTCTTTTTTCATTTGAATACTTCAGAAAACGTGAGAAACATGACAAATTTAAAATAATGACAGAGAGCATACTTTACACTTATGCCTTTTAGCCCACTTTTGCCAATATAAAGCAACAAAAACTGTGGAACATACAAAGTAGGCCAGATGAATGGGCTAAATACAAAGTCCATCTATGGATCGCCAATGATCCACATACTGTTCAAGTGCCATTGCAAGGTGTCCACAGCAACTGATACTGCATCCACATTTGGAGTCTTACTATGTGTAAAGCGCTCAACATATGTAATTGCCACGGCTTCACATTGTCAGACCTTCAGCATCACCAAAAGGAAATTCAAAGACTCAGAAAACAGAGGAAATGTTTCATCACTGCATCACAAATTTCTTGATGAAATACTTTAACAAAAAACATACAGCAACTTCGACCAGTGGGGGCACTCACTGTACTACGGCACTGCCAAGACAAGAGAATGACAATGCAAGAGCATGGAAACAACATGTCACACTCCTTGAGAGAGCCAGCAAGGGGAAAGAAGGTGCACGCATGTAATGTACAAACTCAAGTACCAGGTATACAATATTGGAGACAATGCTGCATGTAGCAGGCGATCTGACGATACATGGTGTGAAAGCAGCACTATACTTTTCAGCATAGAAAAGTGCAGAAGCCCCGGTGGTACCACAGAGAAATCTTCTGGTGAAAAACAGAGCATACTTGGCAGCACATTAAAAGGCTCCTCGCCAGGTCTGGCCATTTTAGGCTGACAAGAGCTGTGCATACAATGCATGCTAATGATCGTGTCTGCTAAGTATTACATTGCTACCCGACAAAGAAAGAGCTGAAATTTTAAACCGAACGCCATTCGCCCTTCTTCTTGCAAGCACAGCACTCCAAACGGGAGGGATGACATATATGTGCAAGAGTGCCTACGTACATGTGTCCGTGCTGTGACATCGCTCATAGTGACAGTGACACGTGACTTCGAGACTTATTCAAGGCAACGTCAGTTATTTGTGTAATCTGTTGCACCGATAGATGAATTAAGGTTTAGAGAAATAGTAAAACACACAAACCAAATGTCTGCATGTTTTTGTTTTACTTCGCACCGCAGCAAGGGAGATGTACTTCCATTTCGTCTGCTTGTTCCCACGTTGTGCAGTCGCGCGTGCAGACACTGAAGCTATGTCATTTTCTATCATCTTCCAGCGCGTAATCAAGCTCTGTGATCTGATTGTGCTGGCAATCCCCTGTGTCTCATGCACAACAGACAAAATCATGCGCTGCGTGAAACGAGACAAGCACAACAGCTTGCACGCGACACCGTTAGGATAATGCGCTGCACAGCGAAAAAGTGAAGGGGGAAAAAAAAATACAAAAGGCAGGGTCTGTGACATATGCATCACGCGATCCTCGAGCTCTAGTATGAGAGAACGCAGGGAAGGAATTTCGCTTGCGGAGGCTAGACGGGGCAAGTGGAGAGAGTGCCCCTCTTGGCAGTGGCACTCGCCTCCTGAAGTCATGGGTTCACGGCACTGAAATATTGCTATCTCGGCTATTAAGAAACCAATTTGGGAAATTCTTGTGGTAGAACACTCCCTGGAGGGCACATAACAACTTCCAGTGTATAACCGAAATTTGCAATGTGGCCTGGTGAGGGGCCCTTTAAGGCATGCATATTTATGTAATGTCACATGCTATGACAACTTCTAATTACAAAGTTTCACCGCTGTGTGTAAACTCATGACCTTTTTACGAATTGCTATGTCAAATTAGACATAGGTAATTCTGTAATTAAGGGCTAAAGGTATAGTCGTTTATATCATTTTCATACATGATCTTTTCATGGGCATCAACATTTCAGTACAAGTTGTGTGCGGAAGATGATCCCTTTAAGGCTCACTAGGTGATATCAACCTGCTAAACTTAAAGGGACCCTAAAGTGATAGATTAATGCTCAAAAACAACTAAGATGTCCATACCATTAAGAACAGAACTTTAGTAAGTGAGAAATTGTGGTAAGTGTAGGACACAATTTGTTACTCAACAGGGACATTCTAGTACTATTAGCCTGATGACGTCGTGCTGCCTCATATAATTGTGCCACTAGTACTCAGCCACTAATAATATAAGCATCATTACATTGCTTTATAACAGAAAACAAAATAAGCTACTTGTACACTTATAGTTCATTCCAAGAAAGAAGAACTCACTGCTGCTACCCTCGATGAAGTTTCAAGTGCTCAAAAAGTTTAGTTTTCATTTGACCCCGTGCCATCCGCGCTCTCATAATTTGATAGTTTCGATCTGGGTGTCGAACTGGAAAGAGTACCAGTTTGGTCCTGGCTCAGGTTCCACATGCTCTGGTTCAGTTCTGGTTAGGAAAAAAAAATTTTACAACAGTTTGCAAACCAGTTCCCTATACTGGACTGGTTCGCAAACCATTTCGACCCAGTCAATTTTATTCTGCCTAATGCCGATATGCTGCATAGTGCTGTCGCCTTGTCTGCATGGTGCATGCACAAACTTTATCAAGAGGAGGCAGAAATTTATGTATGAATCACACTGATACAGGGGAAATTTCATGAGCATATTAAAGACACAGCTAATTACTGAGAATCCCTGCATCAATGCCAGGGTTGCGTAGCTTCCACACTCGTTAGTTTGACAGGAGCAGAGTCAATTAACTTTAGTTTTGCTCCAGGTTTTTACTACAGGAGCAGTGGTGAGCGAACGGTGGCATGTGATCTATGGTGTCAAAGACAGCGCAAATTCACATTGTATTACATAAATTACAACCTCAAAGTTTGAGCTTGTAGCAAAGAAAGAAGCCAGCATTTGACATTTTGCTCAGTGCTGCTTTTTTAGAAGCAAGTGAGGACATTCGTGCTTCTGAACGATGAGCAAGGATGATTTGTGCTGAACCATACATCGGTCTTGCTTGCGCCACCTGCACGTGGCGCGTAGTCTTGCTCTGGCTATGGGCGGACAAAGAAGTCGAAAGCACGTGCATTGTGCCCCATGAATGATTAAGTCAAAGAGCATTGTACTCTGCTTGGCTAAGCAACAAATGTGCATTGAATCATGGCACGTACGAAAAGCAGATTTCGTGTGCCATTCACAGGCGTGGTTACCGCTCACTTAGAAGGTGACAGCATTCATTAGAGACCACAGTGCTATGTTTACCATAAGTCATGCAGTTGAACCCTTTGATATCCCATGACATCCGTCTTTTCCACTCTCCGTGTTTATCTATATTGTTACAATGCATTTGGACAGGGCCGTGTGTACAAGAGGGAGATGAAGAGGAAGTGGTAGACTGTCTCCTGGAGCTGTGGCCTTTGTACCAGCCTGCACGATTACCACTAATATTTCCCAATGTAATTAGTTGTAAATACATTAGTGCATTGGGCTTACCCTTCGTAATATTTGGTGGAAGTGTGGGGTAACAACTCAGAACAGAGCTTCACAGTCGCCGCCACTTTGGTTCTTCACTAATGTCGCAAGAGACGGTGCCTAGTTTGGCAACGCGTGTGTTGACTGCGTCGACTGTCGTACTCAAGCATCCGCATGATCCAGGAACCTTCTGCGGCACCGATGGTGCACACGTCAACGACTGGCTGGAGATGTATGAGCAGGTGAGCAGTCACAACAAATGGGATTGCACAGTGATGCTGACCTACCTACATAATATTTTATTTGGCGGGAACTGCACGAGTGTGGTTTCAAAACCACACTGTGACTGGGATACTTTCAAGCAGAAGCTGCGAGATCTCTTCGGAAAACGACTGGGTCGGAAGATCGTTGCCATGAAAGAGTTGGCATCACGAGTTCACACGTCCACCGAAGGCTACGTCGCATATGTACAAGACGTGCTGGCACTCTGCCGTAAGGCTGACGCTGAAATGCCGGAGTCTGAAAAGTCGAGCATCTATTAAAAGGTATCACAGATGACGCCTTCAATTTACTAATTTGTAAGAACTGTACTTCGGTTAATGACATTATCACGGAGTGCGAGCGTTTCGAGCAGATGAAAAGTCATCGTATTTATCAGTCATTTGCATGAATTCCCAATACGGCTGCAACATCGTCCTGTGAAGACCGACAGGACTCTCCTTCGTGGCAGCAGCAGCCTTCAGAGCAGCTGACGAAGATCGTGCGCTGGGAGCTGGAAGTCATGTGTCCCGCAGCTTTGTACCCACTTGTCAACGATACATGCGCTCCTATCGTTCCCTTTGTTCAGGCTATTGTGCGCCAAGATAGCGCCAATGTCGGCTTGCAGTCAGTTTGCACCATGGCCAGTTCCCGGCCAACCGAATGTCCTTCACTCGTGCATGCTCAAAATCAATGGATCCCTCGAGGTTCTTGCAACATGGTGGAATGGCAAACACCGGATAACCGACCTATTTGTTTTAGTTGTCGCCGCGTTGGTCACGTCTCCTGATACTGTCACAACTGCCGGTCCTCTATGCCGTTCTCGAACAGCACTTGTCCAGATGGTGGTTTTCACCATATCCATCCGCAAGCCGAGCCGAAGTCGTCGCCTGTCATCCTGGTCACCCCAATCCTGTTGCCTGTCGCGATCATTATGACCTGGGCGCATACTTTCCGCCAAAGCCTCTCACTTTGCTGGCCAGACGCAATATAGTCAATGTGGAAGTTGATGGGGTACTATTTGTCCCAGCGCTTGTTGATACTGGAGCCCATACCTTGGTGATGAGCAACCGTCTTCGTTGCAGGTTGAAGAAAGTCCTTACACCTGCCGCATCTTGTGCTATCCGGGTCGCTGATGGAGCAACGCCCATTATCCTTGGCATGTGCACTGCCCAAATATGTTGCTGGTTTCAACACTTCCATTTTATTTGCTGTTCTGGAACGGTGTTCCCATGACTTGATCTTCATCCTCGACTTTTTATTAGACCATACAGCACTGATTGATTGCGCCGCTGACCTCCTTCAACTTGAGCTGCATATTCACTGCTGTGCTTCAAGATCAGCTGAGCTTTATTTATGTTCTGTAGACTTCGCACGGTTTCCACCTCAAGCATCCTTGTATTGCCTTTGATGTGCTTCCCAACTGTTCCTGATGGTGCTGACTCCTAATATTGCTGTTCCTGATGTGCTGACTTCTAATATCAATGTTCTCCTGCTACGCACAGTTGCCATTCCGCATACCATTGTGACTATCGCCGATAACTGCGTATTTCTTCCTGTTTTAAATTTTGGTTTAAGTACGGAAATTATTCTGAATGGCATGCGCTCGGCAATGCTTTTCCCATCGATGATTCCGCCATCTCTTTATTAGATGTTCCGTGCTCGTCTGCAGCCACCTGCTGTCCAATCAGTTCTGAAACGTCCAATCCCGGCATATTTTCGAAGATGATCGTTCAAGACTTGCTTCCTGAACAGGCTGCGGATCTTTGTCACGTCCTGGTGTCTTATTACGACGTCTTTGACTTTGAGGATCGCCCGCTGGGATACACTTGCGTTGTGACCCATAAGATTGACACCGGTGACGCTAGTCCTATCCGCCGACAACCTTATCGCGTGTCTCACGTAAAACGGCACATTATCCAAGCTGAAGTAAACAAGATGCTAATCAAAAGAGTAATTGAGCCCTCTTCGAGTCCTTGGGCATCACCAGTTGTCTTGGTGAAAAAGAAGGGTGGCAGCTGGCGATTTTGTGTCGATTATTGTCAACTGAACCAGGTCACGAAAAAGGACATGTACCCTCTCCCGTGGACTGATGACGCTTTTGACTGCCTTCACAGATCAAAACACTTCCTCTTAAATCGACCTCTGATCCGGTTATTGGCAGATTTCGGTTGATGAACTCAACCGTGAGGAGACCGCACTTGTTACACCAGACGGCCTTTACCATTTTGAGGTTATGCCTTTCGGACTTTGTAATGTCTCAGCAACTTTCGAAAAAATGATGGACTCTCTCCTTCGGTGCTATAAGTAGTCCACCTGCTTATATCTGGATGATGTCATCGTATTTTCCCCTACGTTTGACAGCCACCTCAATCGCTTGGCCGTTATTCTTGAAGTCTTTAGGGAGGCTGGCCTTCAACTTACCTCTTCTAAGTGCCATTTTGGACACTGCGAAGACAAAGTTCTTGGTCACCTTGTCGGCGCTGCCGGCATACATCCTGATCCTGATAAGATTCACACAGTCAAGAACTTTCCTGTACCCTGCTCAGCAAAAGATGTGCCAGCTTCATGGGCTTATCCTCCTATTTTCATGGGTTTGTTAAAAATTTTGCGGATATCGCCCGACCACTGACCGGCCTTCTCAAGAAGGACACGCCATTCTTTTGGGGCCATAAACAAGCCAACGCCTTTGACAACCTCATCCGCTTGTTAACAATGCCTCCGATATTATTCCACTTCGATCCATCTGCACCAACTCAAGTTCGCAAAGACGCCAGTGGCCATGGCACCAAATGTTACGAAGGGGAAGCCCGATGCACAAATGTATTTACAACTATTTACATGGATATCAAAGTACAACCTTCTCTGCTGAGGTGGCCATAGTCACCAACACATACCGATTGCCTATCCCCATTCTCGCACACAACGCAACTCATGAGTTGTAACAATCTGCTAGCAGGGGGCGCAGATTATAGTAGTTATTCAAACAATTGTGCAAACTACTGAGCACCCGTTGTTGCCTTATATGCTCAAACTGTTTTGTGCCGAACAACAAACCATTATTATTTTTTTTGGTTTAAGTTTGGTTCGGGTTCAGGCACGTTCTAAAAATATCGGTTCAGGTTCGGGTTCAGTTCTACCCAAAACTGCAGTTCAGATATGGTTTTCGGTTCAAGGGTCGGGCTCAGTTTGATTTGATATTGCGTGGTGCTGCGCTTGTTCTGCTGGATCGCAAACCTCATGCTAAATGCAAGCGACATATAGTGCAACGTCCATGTTGATGTCTGCAACACGAGCCAAAGTGTCCTTATTGGGGACGGCAATGAGACCCATGACAACGAGCCTTTGAAAATGATCGAAAGGTTCTGTGTTCAGCATAGGCATGTGCTTTGTTTTGGTCTTGTAACTGCAACTAAGGCAACAAACTGCACTGTCATCTTTGCCATAGTTCCATTCTTGGACAACCTTCCTCATTTTACGAAAAAATGAAAGAAAAAAATTCCACGTCATGTCATGCATATCCTGACATATGTCCATTTAAAGAAACAACCATGAAAGCATAACGACAATGAGCCATATCTAGTGGCCTAAGCTAGTAGACAACTTGGGTCATGCGATCGGCGAAAGAGGACAGACAGATGGACAGACAAAGTGCCAAAAATAGGCAAAGCATGCTTTGCAAAAAAAAAAAAAAAAAAAAAAAAAGTAGTGCAGGCTCTCAGGCGTCACACTGCCTTGTTCGTCACAGTTGATTTGAATTGCAGTATAGGAATGCCGCCTCTTCAGCCACTAATTTCTATTTAACGAAGTTGTTTTTTCGTACAAAACAAGTGCTACAAAGTTTCTGGAAGAGCATTTTAAGTTTATGCTCACTTAATATCTACCTTTAGAGTCTGTTTAAGAAAATTACCTGGTTATCTCATAAACAAGTGCATGCTCTTACTGGGTATAATATTCTACTAAAAAAGCAACAGGTGCATGGTAACCCCGAGTCATGTACTATGCCAAGCAACTCACTTTTTGATGCCACACTTAAAGCGCATACTTCAGATTACTATGCACCACTTCCATCTCTTCCCTAAGCACTACGTAGTACCTCAGCACTCATAGCCGTTGACTACTTCTTCATATCTTGTCTACATACTAGAGAAGCGTGAGTTCTGTGCGATGCTTTTAATAATCTGATCTGTTATCTCGCAGCTACACAGTGCACTTCAGCCTTCTCATCATCGATAAGCCAACGCGGACGTGACTTGGCTTCACTAAGGCCCACTGGTGGTGGTGCCTCTTATGCAGAGGCACCACCACTGTGGTACTGCCACTCAGACTGGACCCAACGAGTCGCAGAAATGCTGGACAAGTTTCCGACTTTACATATGCTTGATGCAGTAAAAGTGCATCAACTACAGTGACGCTATGTGCACTACTAACACAGGTCTTGATGCCAACAGCACACCTTATGTAATGAATGAATCGAGGAGATGCTCAACATCTTCCTATATTTTTGTACTAGCATAATGTTGCTTGTAACACTTGCCTAGTCGCCTAAGCTTGCAGCATTACTGCCTTTAAGCATACGAAGTTGTGAAATAATGTAATTTCTTTACTGTGAAGAAGTGAATACTGCAACAAAACATTTTAAAACAGAGTCTGTCACAACTTTTTTTATGGCATACCTGGTCACAATACCCGGTTATAACAATGGCATTTCCTTACCATTCTGATAGTGCTACAAGTGTCGTCTACAATGCTGTAAAAGACATGTACCTAATACAAATTCAAATATAATGTAAGAGGCAAAGTTGGGACCATGAAACAGAAATAACAAAATTCTCCCAGAACAATACAACAACAACAACAACAAGAAAAGAAGAACCGTACCCAAAGAGGAAGCAAATTTGATGTGCTATTATCCAGAAAGAACCTCATATTATATATTGAGATTTTACAGTACATGACAACACTAAAAGATCCTTGTGCTAAAGAAATGGGCAATTCCACGAAGATCAACACGGGTCTGAAACTTGATATTTTAGATTCCGCTGAATATTTAGTATTTTATGTACAATCACTCGGTATCATGAAAATGAACTTGTTTTTTTCGCAAATGGAAAATGGAAGAGGAAAAAATTACCAAGATTCTTCAGTGTGCAGGTGCTGTTTCCATGCACTGGGCATTCTTGCAAATTAACAACATAAAATACGAAATGTTGGTGCTACAAAGAATACATTTTTTGTGTAAAATGTACACGTAAAGAAGAGTCATCTGGTGTTCTTCGAAGCTTCTGTGAAAAATGGAAGTGTTTTTGAAAAAGTTATTAATTTGCAACAGTTTCTGAAAATTGCTACATTTCCAAATCTTTATCTCCTAAACCAATTCATGTAGCCTTATGAAATTAATGGGCTCTGAGAACTTATCTTGTTCAACAATTGTGCTGAATATTGTTGTTATATCACAAATCAACATTTTTACAATTTGCCTCAAATTTCTAGTTTGGACGAAAATGAGCACTATTTAAAAATCAAAATTTTAAAAATACCATTGTTAATTGTTTTCAATATCTCATAAAAAGCTGTTCATGGACACTGGGAAAAGTAGAATAAAAGACATGTTGCATTATTTTGTTTTTAATTACTAAGTAAGTGATAGAAATGAGAGCTTTGCAAGGATGCAGCAAGGTGCTGAGAAAGAGGGACATTGTAGGAGTTGAGGAAATCCCACCACTGGCGCCCCTTGTAGGAGTTGAGGACTTTGAGATGAAAAACTTGGGAGGTTTATTTTACATTATGTACAGTGAGAGTCAATTAACAGTCGTACAGTCATTACAGGCCGGCAGCAACTCGGACGCAACGGCCCGTCGCAAGAAGTTTGAGAGAGATGAATCAAGGGATGCTCTGGAATCCTCTAGAATGCTTTCGGTCTGCGTCTTTTAAGCCCTTCGATCTCTGGAAGACACGTCATGTTTGGCCAATGGGAGAGCCCGCTCAGGTGACGCCATTTTCGGCCAATGGTAGGCGCCCGTGCGGTGGTGTCACACCCGGCGGCTCCCTGCGGTCTTGCCTAGCTGACTTGCAATGCGTCGTCACAACGAGAGAACGGGGACGACGCTTGGGCCCCAATTGTCCGAGGGCCCTCTACCGATTACCGAGGGCCTTCTACTCCCGGCAGTATGGCCTCGCTGGCTTGCAAATGCCCTCTTCAAAGGCGGCCGGGGCGACGCTGCCAGGCCTTCCAGGTACATCACAGCCGTCTTGCTTCGGGACTCAGGTTACCTGGAACAGTGCCGGGCTATCCCTTCACTTTCTGGAAGAGTCAAGCAGTGAATAGCCCAACCGGCGGCGTACGAAGTGGGGGCCTTCAACTTGTTTGCCCGTGCGCGCCTCTGGAATGTGGCATCCGTGCTTCTGCGCTTCTCAATTAGCTGTGGTCTGGGGAACTCGAAGGGGGCTCAGAAAAAGGTCCCGTATCTAACAGCTCGTCCTCACCCCGGAAGATCTGAATGGCTGGTGAACTCAATTCGCTGGCCATGAGGAACGCTGAAAGAAGCTGCAGGGTACTGGGGTCGAGCCTCGTTCGACAACCTTCGGGATCCTGGGCCCTGGAGAACATACGTCAAACAAGCAAAACAACACAGCGCTGTACCACGTGTAAGCGCAGGCTCTTCACCCCTGACTCGCCAGGCTATTACTGAGTCAAAATGAACCCTGATCTTTTATTTCCCCAATTTTGACAAAGCAGTTCCAACCACCTTTCCAAACCGCTATCCATTTCTCCCCGAATGCCGACAAGACCAGAGTGCTATTGCTGTAGCAAAACAATGGGTCGTTGCCGTTGCAAACAAACAGTGAAAACAGCCGAACATAACTTAAGTGGCCTAACTACACGAACAGCATGTTTTCAACCTATCGCAGTGGCGTACTTAACGCACGTATTGGTGCCACTGAACAGTCTGGTCAACTTCACAAGTACGTAATAACAAGCGCGCTAGCCTTGTGGTCACTAAACAGAACGCGTACTTGCGTTGTAGGCAAACTTTTCATTACGCCTACTCACATGTCTTTCTCTAGTCCATACAGGACACGTACCTTAAACCAGAACTTAATATGCGTAACTTACGCACTCCGCAAAACCCTTTTAATAAAATGCGTCTCCTAATTACTCGTTCCACGCACGCTCACTAAAGAAGTCAGAATACGGCTGCCCTCAACACACACGAGCAACCCAGTCATAAACCTTCTGCTTCCTTCTGTCCACACAGGACATGCGCTAATGGAACTGAGAACGCTTCTCAGTGCAAATCATGCACTCTCTGAAAACTACACGGTTAACCTTAGAAAATAAAAAAACGCTTATAAAAAAAAAGAAGGTTAACTAAAACACACGCGCGTTACGATAGGCCTCTCACCGATAACCTTGACCCTCAGGTTACTCACACACAAAAAAAAGAAAGCCTCGCGATACTACATGTTTACAAAAAAACGGGTCTTTCAAATCTCGAGCTTCTCAAACAAAACATAAACAAAGCTCAAACCTTACATATTAAAAGAAACTTAAATCGCGAAAATTATCAGAGTGATAAAAAAATAAAACCAAACAGAACGTTTTACTTCTACGGAAGCTCTGTTTGCCTCCCGTTCCAAACGTTTTCGACTGACTCACTTTTGAGCCGTACTCGAGGTGGTCGCGGTCGGAAAGCTACTCTGGCTACGGAGGAACGACAAAAGGGCTGACTCACTATCAGCTCCCCCAATTTGCGTCCTGGCGCCCCGTTTTCATCATGACCTTGATTGACCGCGTCGCTACTCCACACCTGGTCTCGTCTTGCCAGCTTGCGCTTCTTCGTACTGCACGCTGAGCTTTGAAAAGAACGACGGAACGACGAGGAATTTAACTGCCCCGTGCCCTTTCTCCGCGTCCGTGCAGAACATGCTTCACGGTCCCCCTTTGACCGGTGGCTCGAACGTTTATGATGCGTCAACATCGTCAGTGACGACCGCACCTTTCTTTTCCTCGCGCCCTGCCCTTTTGGGTCTCTCGCCGTCGTTGGCAGCGCTACATTAGTCACCGCATTCCTATCCTTAGGGCGCTTCTTTCTGCGGCGCTTTCTCTGGGAATTCCCTTTTATGTCACCTTCTGGCGCCTCATGCTGGCTGTTACACATCTCATCGGCCCGGATCGGTCTCTTACCCGCACAGTCTGATTGATTTACATTTAAATCTACTCTCACTTTGCCTCGACTGGCGGACAGCTCAACCGACTCTTGAACAATGAAGCAGGCTTTACTCGAGTTATGCAACTCGCACTCTTGCGAACTGCCCTCTACTGCATTGCCCAGCTCACGCTGTGCATCGGCACACAGCCCGTCGGTATCGATCGCTGTCTCACGCGCACAGTCCGAATGGTTCCTAATTAAATCATCCATCTCTAGGCTACCTAGACTGGCGGAGAGCCGCACCGATCCCTGAACAATGCAGTTGTTCTCTCGTGAGCTACGGAGCTCGCCACCCCGAGAACTATTCTCAACTGCATCGTCCAGCTCGCACTTCACTTCTGCACGCAGATCTGGCCTGACATGGGTGCTCGTGTCTATCGGGTCAGAAGTACCCTTTTCTTCGCCAGCAACCTCGCTAACATTACAAGCGACGCACACGCGTGGTAACTGTGCCAATTTGTTCGCAGCTGGCCTAGCTGTCTCTACAGTCATCTGTTGGCACAGCACCTCGTGGCTCTCACTCTGGCCTTTAACGGCCTCTGTTGCCACTAAGGCATCGTTAGCGGCTAGTCCTTTCCGTTCACCTATGAACGTGCAGCCAACCTCACAGGCACTACTTTTCTCGTCGGCTCTTGGTGAAAATCTGCTAAACACTCTCATTCTTGTGCTCTGTACTGCCTACAGAATTTTCAGACAGCCGTTGTCTCTGTGCCATTAACTGATCACAATACTGTATCTCTTTTAACAATGCTGCCTTCTCTCTCTGGTACTTTTGCTCACGCTCACACTTACGTTCCTGATACTCACGTTCGCGTTCATTCTCACGTTCGTGACGCTCACACCTAAGAGTAAGTTCTTGAAGCTCACGCTTCCGTTCATTCTCGCGATCTTGACGCTTACGCTCACTCTTACGTTCACGACGCTCACGCACACGTTCACGATGCTCCCGCTCCCGTGGTTCTTGTATCACCTCCCAAGCAAGCTCAATGCTTTTATCATCATTGCCACTATCTTTAATCGCCTTTATGATAGCTGGCGTTTTCATCTGTTCGTCCGCCTCAACTCCCAAATCGTCGCACACCAACAAGTCTAACCTCGTCAACCTTCTAAGATCCATGGCTGCTGCCCCGACTGGTAGTTAGAACTGTTTTCCTTAATTAATTTGTGCAAACACACAATGCAACAAATTCCCGATTCCCAGAACTATCGAAATGAACACACAACATTTGAGTCTGGCGAATCAAAAGGAAAAAAACCACACGCTCACTTACGGTTGCAGCACCCTGCCATCCGGTCCATTTGTCTGCTGTTCCCGGTTCCACAGGACTCCCTGGGTCGAAGGCTCGCTCTTCTTCGCTACTCCCAGTTCCTTAGGACCTCTTTCGACGAAGGCTCTCTCTTCTTCGCTCTTCCCGGTTTCTCGCGACTCCTTTGGACGAAGGCTCTTTTTCGCTGTTCCGGGTTCCTCAGGATTTCTCCCGACGAAGATTGATCCGTAGCGCTGCCACCAGCTGTTGCATTTGGGGGCGATCCCACCGCTAGCAACCAGTTGTAGGAGTTGGAGGAGATCCCACCGCTGGCGCCTGTTGTAGGTGTTGGAGGAAATCCGACCGCTGGCGCCAGTTGAAGGAGTTGAGGAGGACGTCGAGATGAAGCACTTGGGAGGTTTATTTTACATTATGTACAGTGAGAGTCAATTAACAGTCGTACAGTCATTACGGGCCGGCAGCAACTCGGAAGCTGCGGCCCGCCGCAAGAAGTTCGAGAGAGATGAATCAAGGGATGCTCTGGAATCCTCTAGAATGCTCTCGGTCTGCGTCTTTTAAGCCCTTCGATCTCTGGAAGACACGTCACGTTTGGCCAATGGGAGAGCCCGCTCAGGTGACGCCATTTTCGGCCAATGGTAGGCGCCCGTGCGGTGGTGTCACACCCGGCGGCTCCCTGCGGTCTTGCCTTGCTGACTTGCAATGCGTCGTCACAACGAGAGAACGGGGACGACGCTTGGGCCCCAATTGTCCGAGGGCCCTCTACCAATTACCGAGGGCCTTCTACTCCCGGCGGTATGGCCTCGCTGGCTTGCAAATGCCCTCTTCAAAGGCGGCCGGGGCGACGCTGCCAGGCCTTCCCGGTAGATCACAGCCGTCTTGCTTCGGGACTCAGGTCACCTGGAACAGTGCCTGAGTCCTTTCTGGAAGAGTCAAGCATTGAATAGCCCAACCGGCGGCGTACGAAGTGGGGGCCTTCAACTTGTTTGCCCGTGCGCGCCTCTGGAATGTGGCATCCGTGCTTCTGCGCTTCTCAATTAGCTGTGGTGCGATTTGATGTGGTCTGGGGAACTCGAAGGGGGCTCAGAAAAAGGTCCCGTATCTAACAACATTGGGATAAAAAAAACATGGATCTGCCTCTGACTTGCGTAATGTTGACCATGATTGTGACAAAAGGCAGTTTTGGTAAACTAGAATTACGATTTCAAGCATGGCGTTCTATAATGTCTAACTTTCTGACGTAAATTCGAACATTGAGGCCTCTCCTTGGCCGTCGTTCATGCCCCTATTTTGTTTATGCTTTCAGATGAGGCTGTTGTAACAATCGTCTGTTTTCAAAGAGTTTGTAGAGTGTACTAGAATGGGTAGTTGTCGCACACCCTGTGAACGAGGCGCCAATACCGGGCCAAATTCCAAAGCCGACGAAAGCACATACAATTAAGAGGCCTTCTGGTACATCAGCGATCGTTGGTTGTGGCCCAGAGACCGAGTCAGAGCCCAGAGTTGGCAAAACTCAACAAAATACATTTTTCAAATAAGGCAGTTACATTCACACATGCACACTTCGGCTAGGCACATCACAATGCCATTCAGATGGGTATTAACAACACGCTAACAACTACAAGCACTAAGAGTTCAACACATACAGTACAGAATGAATAGGAGCACCAAGTGTCCATTCGTATTCACCCGTGTTGATATTGAGCCAGATGTCCTCAGCGTAGCTCGAGGCAAATCTTGAAGAAGGAACTTCTTTCGGAAATGCGGACGCTCGAGAAACTTCTTGGCCAGGTTGTCGGGGAGTCCCTTTCCTCTGCAGATGGTCGGTCTACGCGTCGCATCTCTTTACTTGCGCGTTCTCCCGTCTGATCTGATCTGATTCCAGCACGGCGCTTTTATAGCCTCCGCCGGCATTTCTCGAATTTTTTGACAGAGTCGTGCTCCCAGAGCATGAACAAAGCCTGTAAATCTTCTACAGGTTTCTCGCGTTTTCAGGCGCGGCCACTGAAAAACGTCTTTGAGGAGGGTGGTGAAACCTTTGTCGACGCATGCTCGGGCTGTCACCTTCCTCCTTCTAGCTCTACTTGCCATGTGTCGATACCTGAGGGTGTTTTGGCGTGTGCCCTCTCCCCTCTCTTTTTCGAGTATCATGTAGAAGTTTCCAGTGGCCGTTGATCGTGTCGGTTGTCCGTAGCGTATGCGCTCTCTCCCTCTGTTGACACGCGTCATGGGGCCGGCGCGTCTCCTTTGCTAGTTTGGGTAATATGCGGCGCACACTTTGATTATGCGCACTTTTGTGACAGTAGTGGATGCGGAAAATACCGCCATTACTGCAGCGCTTCCTAAACTAAGGATGTGTTCTCCTCAGCAAGCTATCATCCTTTTGGATTCATCAGCGATGCTCCAACAACTATCTCGTGCATTGTCTACTAGCAAGTTCAGCTGACAGTCATCAATGTTGGTTAAGGAGCTCAGCAATAGCCGTTTTAGTGTGAAGTTTCAGTATGTACCATCATATGTTGGATATACAGGCAATGACCACAGCAGATGCTCTCGCATCTAAAGAGTCAAAAGTGCTGAAATTAAGAGTGCCACTGAATCACCCCTTACGTAAATATAATGCATTTCTCGAGTTGAATGTCACCTCACAACCCATGCATGGTTCAAGAAATCCACCATGCAGAAGGTATACACTGTTTCATAGAGTAAGAACCAGCTTTGCGAACACCTCAGCATGGGCCTTGAATTAAGGTTGGACAAGCTTCTCCGCTCTGCATTGACTGACGGAATTGGTGACACAGAACAGTTCATCTGGTCCTGCCAATACTTCAATGAAAAAAAAGAAATGCTCTACTTGAGACTTTGCAAAGTAGAGAATTTCTTCACAACTGCGTGGAACAGGTGGTGTTTCCCAAAGAACCCAAGTTTCTGAGAGCGGAAGTGTCGTGCCTCTTTCTAGCTTCTATAAGGAAATGTGAACTTTCCGACAAGTGGTGATCATTCTTAGGGACTGTGAATTTTTCGCTGTGTAGTAATCGAATAGCTTCCTTCTTTCTTTTTAAATAGGCAATAGGGTTGAGCAATCACTGGCACTGTGTGCCAGCTAACCCTGCCCTAACCACCACCATGACCACCACCAACACCACATTTTAGGTTATATAGCAACTTTTCTGACTGAGCCATGGCCAGTACAACATTTCTAGATATTTTACCGAACGTAAATTTTCTGTTACTTGTGTACATGCCCAGGAAGTTCCCCATTAAAGTCCCCAGCAAACAAGGAAATATAAACGAATATTAACAGAAATAACAAATTATCTATGCTCAAGCTATGCATATTTTCTGTTAAATAAAATGAGCCAATCAGAGGTTGTTCTATTGATGGTATATTTATTCGTATGCAAGCAAATAAGGATTGTATTAAACACACTTTCATACTTAAGTATTAATCATAAGGTCAAAACTGCCTTTGTGTTGCAATCATGGTCAACTTTAGGCAAGCCAGAGGCATATGCATGTTTTTTTTTTTTTTTTGTCTCAATGTCTTTTTTTCTTAGCACCTTGCTGCATCCTGGCAAAGCTCTCATTTCTATTATCTATATGGTCATTCCAAACAAAATAATGCCACATGTCTTTTAATGTACTTTTTCCAGTGTCTGTAAATAGTTTACGAGATTTTGAGAAAAATTGACGGTTATTTTTTTTTACTTTGATTTTTAAATAGTGTTCATTTTCGTCAAAACTGGAAATTTTAGGAAAGTTGTAAAAATGTTGATTTGTGATACAACAATATTCAGCATAACTGTTCAATAGGATAAGTTCTCACAGCTCATTAAGTTTCATAAGGCTATATGCATTGGTTTAGGAGATAAAAATTCATAAATGTAGCAACTTTTGAAAACAGTTGCAAATTAAGAAATATTTCAAAGACTGTTCCGTTTTGCACAGAAGTCTCGAACTAGGCTTTTAGACAAAACAAAAAAAAAAAAAAAAAAAAAGGAATGCATTCTTTGTAGTCGTAATGTCCTGTATTTTATGTTCTGAATTTGTGAGAATGCCCGATGCATGAAAATGGCACCTGCACATTGAAGAACTTGAGTATTTTTCTCCTCTTAATTATCTATTTGCCAAAGAAATCAAGTTTACTTTCGTGACACCGAGTGATATGTGCATAAAATACAATATATTCAATGGAATCTAAAATACTAAGTTTCGGACTCGTGTTGATATCTCATGCAATTAGCCACATAAGAGATGTCAAAAACAAACCTCAATTTGAGGTCTCCAGCTCGTCCACTGCACTGTCATCTTAAAAGCCTTGGTCACTTTCCAGACCTGTAACAAAAATGAGAGAAAAAACTGGGTAACCTTTGGAATGTTTACATGAGTCAAAGTGCTGTGACAGCTCGTAATGAAAGCACAATGAACACAAACTGCATTACTAAGAGTATGTAAAAATTTCTTGATACACACTCAAACAATGTCACATCAATGCATGCTGTCCATACCTTGCCTGTAGCACTACAAATTGACTAGGCACTTATCCTAAACGAGTTTAACAAGATGACTAATGATTGCACTAAGAAATACAAGCTTATGCCCTCTTGTGTAATGTAAACTGTGTATAAGGAACACCATGAAGATAATTTGAGGATGATACTATGATTCTTAATGAGACAGATTGTTGCAATAATTCCTATATGAGAATGTAGTCACCAAGGAGAAGAAAACTCAGTGATACAACAATTTATTACATGTTTGTAATACTTATAGATGTTCAGAAAGAAAGGGTAGAGCGATGCAAGTGAGAACAGTTCTGATTGATTCCATTGCAGGATAGCTGGAGAGGCACCAATTGCTGATCAAATGCAGAGGTCAGACAACTTCTGTTCCATAATTTCCAGCAATTCAATAAGAAAGCCTTGCTTTTAGGCACCCAGTATATGAATTTCTCGCCTCTATTTAGGCAAAGCAATTTATTATTTGACCAGTACTACCCCACTTGCATCCCTTTAAAACAAATGCAGTGCCGTACTATCTCACTTTTCTTCAACAAATATACAACATTCTACATGCATCCCATGATATACTGCTCCCTTTTTTTAATTACTATCATTTTCGTGGTGCAACAGATTATTTAAAGGAGATGCTTGTCATTTACAAGCCTCTGAACTTACCAGACGTCAAGTTCTGAATAGCATTACATGCATTTATGAAATATTGTAGATAAACTTCATTTTTAATAAAGCGGACTCCACAGAAACTTTATATAGAATTTTCTTTGGAAATGAAAAAAAATATTTGATATTTAATTCAATATTCATAGGTCGCTTTACTGCAATACTCATATGCGACTACGAAATTTTACTATTTGAACACCCATAATGTTTTCAAATGAGCTTTCCAAATGTAAACTTGAGAAAGCCTAAAAGACCTTAATGAGATATCTTCATTAGATGTAGATGCTTTTATCTACCTATACATTTCACTGCAAAGAGGGGCAGCCCCCTCGGACTCTATCACTTGAAGTGAACACTGCTTTAAACTACGGCATAAACTTAGGTTTCAAAATGCATGCGGCACTAACCTCAATGACTGCTCCAACGGCACTTGTGACAAGTACAATGCGGCTAGTGTCTTCATCAAGAAGATAGAAGAAAACGATAACCTGACTAAAACCCCGCCATAGCACAGCCTTCACAGAAAGGCCTTCAAAGGTCTTCCGCCCACGCCAAAAATTGACGTCATTTTTGAAGGCCAAGAAATCAAACAGCAACTGCAACAAAAATGAGACAACAGTGTTACAGTGGCAACAATGTGAAAATTACCACAAAGCAAAGCAGAAAAGTAAGATCAGCCAGTGACACATGCCTTGCTAGGCAGTGAAACCAATGCAAAAAATGGCAGTGAAATGGCAGTAAAAAGACTTACTCCTAGGCCTCTAGCTTCCATGCTACTCAACATTAGGGCAATAACAATAACAAAATCTTATACTACAGGGCTTGAGGACATTGCATACTACCATCTCTCAATTTTACATCAGTTATGTAGGTGGTTGGGGTTGCATTCTGCTACCTCCAGAATAACTCTACTTGATGATGGTTACTGTGTCATTTTTCTTTCACACAGATTTAACAGTTTTGATGTCCAAACATACATTTTTCACAAAGCAGGATCTAAATGGCCCTATGACTCTTTATCTGTCTTGATAGAATCCCGCAATTGGAATAGGTGCCAAAAAAGTTCCTTAAGTCTACCTAGCAACACATGACAAACACTGTACCGAAAGATACTCACATGAAAGCCAGACACCAGGAGTGTCATGAGCAGAACATAAAAGTTGGTGTCAAAAAAGATGCTTTTCACTTCATCTGTGTCTTTGGTTGTCAGACCTGCCATAAGCAGCATAACAAGAGATTGTCGTACGCTTCAGAAGTAACTCGAATCCACCACAAATAAACATACAGCATAATACTATAACTGACGTTCACTGCACACAAGCTTGACTGTGTGTGTGAAAATATGCATGGTACACAACTTGGCAAAACTTGGAACTGCAGATAATGAAACACAAGTTGCAACAATACACTAAGTATTAAAGGGTCCCTGAAATGGTTTGGACAAATTTTGTAGACACATAGGGTACAGCTACAGTAAAAAATTAGTGCCACAATTAAAGTGAAGTGTCTCATATTAAGAGAGCTATGGATGATTACAAGTTACCCTCCTTCCTAACCATGCTTTTTCTCCTCAACTCATTTGCCTAGTGATCGAGGCTAAGCTCCACCTTCACTGGCTCTGCCTCATGATGTGACATCATGACGTCTGCTTCTGGTTGTCTTGAAGCCAGCCCCTCCATACTACTATGCTGTGATTAAGATGCCTTAGCATAAATATGAGTGGCCTGAGCAGCCTGTACAGTGTAGCCACCTGTTGGCACAGAGCTTAGCCAGCCAAACACAGAGCTACTATTGCTGTAACCAAGTGTCAAACATTTTAAGTATTTAAAAAGACACTGTGTTCATGATTACAGTCCTGCCAAAAATTTACACAAGTAGCAAAGTAGAATACACTTGGTTACTGCTATATTACCTCTGTGTTGGTCTGGTTGAGCTCTGTGCCACCAGGTGGCTGCACCATGCAGACCATTCATGTTTTCCCTTTCGCTCATTTGATAAAATGCCCAGTCCGCTCGCGCTTGAATTTACCCAAATACCGGGCACGCTAAATCTGTCTATTGTGGTTGTAATCCTCTGGCATGAAGCGAAGGCCACGAGAACGTAGATACTGCTGCTGATCGGATACCGACAGTTCGACGCGCTGCAGCCCCGCCACTCGTACACTGCTTTGCAGAAGGACACAATGTTGCAATTCAACATGTCACCGATCGCTAGATATGCAGGCCACAATATTTTTGTTAGTATGATTGAACAGTAAACACAAGTATTTTTCAGAAATTTGCAATCAATAGAATCGTAACCAGGGGACGAATGGTGCTCTAAGTTGTTGATGAGTTCCGTAATTCCGGCTGTGTCAACAATAATCGGAGGCATGAATGGGTAACTGCAATGAAAAACGCCTGGAAGATTAGCATTTGTAACCACAGAGAAATTTCTTGAAAAGGTGTCATTTAGAATAGTAGCACATTCGTTAAGTGAAATAGAGTCGCCAGCTGTGTCTACCAAAGCAATATAGTCATCAAGACTGGGATTATTCATACGTCAAAATTTTCTAGCATTAGACGTCAGAAATGAGGGTAAGGTATTCGACATAAAATTATCTTCAGCTTGCTTTAATGCTGTGATGTAAGTATCAGATGCAGATTTGTAGGCTGTCCAGCGCGAATTTAAGGATGATAATTTGGTCAAGCGATATAGACGTTTTTTTTTTTTCTATTAGAAAGCCATTTGATATGGGTGTCATACCATGGTGTTCGAGGATTAGATGTGATAATACGAACATGGATGTATTTTTCAATTAATTGGTTTGTTTTAGTTGAAAACATGTCCCCATTATATTAAATAGGACGCTCATCAAAGTTAGTCAGAAATGTGTTAGTGAAATCAGCTAACTCATTGTTCACTGCCTCGAAGTTAGCTCTATCATAGTTGCAAACTGTTTTGCGTATTTTGCTGGTTTTCGGAACTTGCACATTAATAAAAAAGGAGAGAAGAAAATACTAGAAACAAGGTCAGGTCTAGTTGTAAGGGTTAGATCAAGGGCGTTGGCTGACACAGGTGTGATTCTAGTAGCTTGAGTGGTTAGCTGCGATAAAGAAAATAGAGCATAGTTCTAAGATATCATGAGCTTGAGAGGAAAATGGTAACATAAGAGCTGGTTCTGTGTTCCACATTATGTTAGGAAAGTTAGCCACCGAATAAGAATATGGGGGATAAAGGAAAACGTGAGACAATATCATTAATACTATCATGAAGTTCCAGGACAAAGATATTATTGTATGTGGGCAGACGATAAGAAATGCCAATGACTATTTTTTGGTGGCCAATTATTGAAGACACCCAGGTGATTTCTAGGTTAGTGTTGACGACAATGCATGATGATAGAAAATCTTTAGAGATAGCGAGGAGGATGCTGCCACCTTGGCGCACATCTCTATCACAATGATAAATTGAAAAACGGTATGCATTTTGGAAGATTTCCAAGTCATTAACGTTACCATGAAGCCACGTCACAGTCAGTGCGATGACATGAGCAGAAGATGTATCTATTGCAGATGATAAGGAGTTATATTTGCTTAATACGCTTCTTGCATTGGTAAAGAGGATGGCCACATGATAACAGCTTGAGTGCCCATCACCCCTTGCGCTTTCCTAGCCTGAAGTGTCGGGGTTAGGTGCAGCAGCAGCAGGCTCTCCGCGTAGCTCGATTTCTTCTACCTTATCGAAGACAGGAGTACCTATATATGAAGCATTTTTTTGTTAATAACCATTTTGTTGTAACGCAGTTTGAATGAAGACTATTGTGGTTGGCTACAAGCGAATTCCATTAGTTTCTTTCAACTATGCGGGTTCAAGGTGAAAATTCTTGACTGATGGATATGCCATTTGTTCTGAATTGTTCACGCAGTGATAACACCCTTTCTTTAGCTTTAGAGTTGGAAAACTTAGCACTAATGGGACAGGGTTTGGCAGGGGAGATTGTACCTAACCGGTGAGCATGCTGGATGAAATCGGTGGAAAATGAGGGAAGTACAGAAATGATTGTGTCTGTTAGCTTTTTTTTCAGTGTCATTTTCATTGTCATATTTAGTCAGAATAAATTTGATGTGACGATGAAAACAGCAGGAATTGTTCACACTGATGACCAGATGGCATGCACGTAGGCAATGCTTGTAGCCTTTCAGAAGCGCTATCAAAAGGTAAAGTCAGAAGCAGTCACAGAACATTGTATAGATGTTCTGCGCAACAGTGACAGTCCATTTGTTATGGCATGATTAATCCTATCGCAAGAACAAAACGTCTTTTCTCTGCTACTGCAGTGCTTGGTAACTGCAGTGAATATAACACACTGCATAATTTCTACTCATACTATTCAATGCTTGTACTCTTTTATTGTACAGAAACTAGCATGCATAGTGGTGTGAAATAATACTGTTGCATGTTACACAATGCTTATTAGTAAGCAGAATACCTTATAGAAATATTTAAGCAATAAACAAAACAAAACACACTCACCAAAAGCATGCATGGACTTGAGAGCTTCACTAACGGTGATCATGAGCCGAAGTCGACCAATGGACACTGGGCTAACTACTACCTTCAATGGTACTTCAGGATTTGTCTTTTTTACCAGCTGCAACAGCATGAAAATTTTGCCCTAATAAGCATTCAATAAGTACTGGTACTAAAGAAAAAACTTGCATATGCTGATCTCAAACATATTTATAAGTTAGAGGTGGGCAAATATCAACTTTTTCGAATATGAATCAAATATGAAAAGTAAATATCAAATATTGAATAGTCAAATGCATATGCTTACATATACAGCTGGAATATTTATTTTGGTATAATTAACTACCATGCTTGTACTGACTAGCCAAAAAACACAGCTATTGGGGACAATTAGGATGTCTTGAACACAATATCACTAAAAAAAAAAGCTGCATGAATAGCCTCTCACCATGTTTAGAGCGTGCTTGCAAACGAGGTTTCAAAGATGAATGGCTGCTGTACGGCTAGCTTTCTAGAAAACGCTAAAAAAATAGTTGCCAAAAAAAAAAAAAAAAATCTCCTGAAGGGCTTGCATGCTTTAGACACATTTAAAATGGCTCGTTGCAAGGAAAACACCACTGGTTGTAGTGTAAAAGATAAAACCGCTAAAGTACTACACTGAAAAACACTAAATGACTGACAAGCAATAATCTTATGTTGTCATGCAGGTTTATGTTGCAAAACAGAAAACAAAGCTTGCATAACTCACTTTGTTTCTGCATTAATTATTGTTTCAATAATAATAATAATAATAATAATAATAATAATAATAATAATTTCTCAGGTTTTTACGTGCCACAACCATGATCTGATTATGAGGCATGCCATAGTGGAGGACTCCAGATTAATTTTGACAACCTGAGGTTCTTTAACATGCACCCAATGCATGGTACATGGGCGTTTTTGCATTTCACCCCATCGAAATTCTGCCACAGCACCTGGGATTTGACCCCATGACCTCGTGCTTAGCAGTGTAACACCACAGCCACTAAGCAAGCACTGTGGGTATAATTTGCAATACTATGTTTAGCGGACAGTGAGCAGTAACCCAACTTTATAATAGTTGATTTTTGCGAAGTATTTGGTTCAATTATTCAAAACTACCAAACAGTTCCATTTTGAACATGAATTGTTAGTGCGTATTATTTTATTCATATTCTAGACTTCGGATATCAGCCCACCCCTAGTAAAAATGCAAAACTTCATGTGTTAATAGCTTAACCGTGCAAAAAAGAAAGGAAGAAAACTCACCCTATTGATAAGCAGCAATCAATGTGGACTGCGGCATGCAATTTCACAGTAAGCAGCTTTCATGTGCTAATGTGTGTAGTAGCACTAAGGTAAATCTTTTGCCATGCACCACTCAACTCAATGTAAATAAAGCACCATCACAGTGAAATAAAAAAAGAAGAATCTTAATAATTTGAACAAATTACATCATTAAAGGGACTCTGCAACCCCGCTACTTGCCTTACTTTTTTTTCATTTCAGTCCTTTACGAACTTCGTCTTCTCCACGGTGTCACTGAATATGAGAGTTGCTAATGGCAGGCTTTGCACTAGCCTGCCACTAGCAACTGTGAAGCATGTTAGCAAGCTGAGTAATGAACAAGAAATCAATGAATTAATGAATTCTGGGGTTTTAGGTGCCAAAACCACAATTTGATAATGAGGCACGCCATAGTGGGGGACTCCAGATTAACTTTGACCCCCAGGGGATCTTTAATGCGCCCCCAATGCACGGAACATCGGCATTTTTGCATTTTGTCCCCATAAGAAAGAAAGAAATATGCTTGTGCACAATTGCTTAATTGTGGGAAATGTGCCACTCCAATAGGCCTGAATAAGTGCATTTGCAATGTCTATAGGAATGGCACAGCAAGAGGAAAACAGAGAAGTAACTACATCAGCAAGATGTGCAACAAAGCATCTTTGAACTTCCATAAGTGTTCAGAAGATTGATTCATATAAACATGCACATCTTATGCTATGTTCGCTAACCTTATATACTACACTTTCCATATTAGAATGTGGCAGCGATAATTTACTACAAATTACACATCCGAAATGCAACAAAGTTGGGTTGCAATGCTTGTTGCTTTACATTATGGGAAAATTATTCTCCCCCCCCCCCCCCCAAAAGAAGTGCAGAAAAAAAAATAAAACAATGTAGTGACTTAACAGAACTAACTTACTATGAAATCTTTCTCCCTTGCTGTGACATCAGTCAAGTGGACTATAGGCACATATTCTCGTCGAGAGTTCAGTCTGCAAAGAAGACGTTTTCACAACCTAAACAATCAGATTCTGTCCTGGATAATCAAAGGCTAACAAGTCACGAAGTTGCCTTACTATTCATTGATTGCATTTACATCCTGACAACCTTCTGGCATACTACTGTCGAGCCCATTTATAACAAACACAATAGTCACGAAGTATGCATTCGTTATGGCTGAGCATTCATAAGTGGACATGTAAAAGTAAGTCAACGAAATGGTAAAAAACATTTATGCACTGTTTTCCAATGTAACCAGTCAGCTTGCTCTGCTTCTTCAATCCGACCTAATAATTGTGGTTTCCAGATTCTTCAAAGCAGAATAGATCTCATCGCTGAGAACATTGCTACAGACAAGCTGATTCAGAAATTTGATGTACTTGATTGTGGCATTTACAGGTGGTGGTAGTAGTTTCTCAGTCTGCTGACTTTCGTCATCTGATTCATTGGTGACAGAGCCTTGCACCTTACGAATGATGCCATCACCCCTGCATGACTCCATGACGTCGGCTTCGTATTCCTCATTGACTAAGATTCCAACCGACGACAGCAGCAGAGGACTGTGTTTCAACAATGCTAGAAACTTGAGCTTTGTGGTAAGGCATACTTCAGTGAACAGCGCAAAAAAGACAGGATGAACAAGTACAGGGGACGACATACAGCAATGACCTTCAACAATCTTTATCTTGGCAAAGTGCACGAAATGTTTACACGAGAGCATTATCGACGTCTGTATAAATGGCTTATTTTCTTGTTTGCTCATGATGGATGGCTGGTGGTGATAATACTCCTATGTATATATTTTGTGCGCTATGCCAAAATAAAAATTGTTTCTTCAAGTCAGTGCTGTGCATAGTTCCTTCCGACTTCGTTCGTTCTTTTTCTCACTGTTCAGTGAAGTTTAACAATGTGCTGCCATAAATTTGCAGCTGAGTTCTCATTACTTCTGTACTCCACACTTCCACTCTCCTGCCCTACACAGCAATTCGGTCTTCCAGAAACAGTTTTGGATGTAATATGCGGTAACCTCTATAGAAGCCACCTTTATCATTTCCACAGCTGTGAACAGCACCACACATAGTGGTATGTTAGCAGTTGAGTGATGATGTTAGCGGGATGTTAGCAGCCATCTTACACAGTTGAGTGGTACTACCTATGTTCACTCTAAAGGAGCTCAGAGCCGCAACATGTTCATTCTATCAGAGACGCGCTGCCATACACCACATTAAAACTATGATGGTCATGCTATCTTTGTTTGTAATACTAAATGAGCATTTGTTTAACTCGGATCATTATAAGTGCACTCCATTGCAAGAAATAAATGGCTAGCTATCACGTTCAGATGGTTGTATGAAATCATCAGCACATTTAACAGTATGATAGCCTTTCACCTATTGACTTCAGTGTCATAAAAGTGAGTACTTGCTTACTATTTATTTATTTATTTATTTATTTCTACAACCTGTCAATCGAAATAGGGATTATAACAGAAAGGATGTCAAAAAGTCAAAAGAAGTGAAATAATGTATTGAAAGTCAATAATGGCACTGTATAATATAAGAAATGTAGCTTTTAACTCGGCATGAACAAAAGGATTTCCAATTAATACCAGAAGTGACATAATAACCAAAGCTGTAACATACTTAAGAACAAATACACCGAGTTGAGGAGACATTAAAAGGCAAGGGTGCCCAATTTTCGGCTCAAACAAGTAGTTTGCTGCTAACAAAAGGAGGAACAACTTTAAAGGTGTGCCGTCAGTAGGAGAAAAGATGGGGGGAAAAAAAAGCCCACACACACACATACACACACTCACTAATGAAATTACAAATGAAGTGGCTTAAAAGTGTGTTATTGTTAATGCACGAAGTCGGGCTACTCCATTCTCTTATCACCAAAGGAAAACCTGAGTATTGAAAAGCATATATGTGGAATGGGTAAAAAATAAGACTATGGGCGTATATTTGGTGCATGAGCCTTGATTTCATAACACAACGAGAAGCGTCTATCTTTAATTGTTTTATAGTTAATGCGTACATGACTTTTAGGCATGGCAGCTTGACAGTGACAGGAACTTTATTGGATTGTCCTGTACTAAATTTTTTTTTTGTGAGTATTCCAGCCTTCCTTAGCAATTCTGTAGGGCAGTCTGTTGGGCTGTACTTGTTAAAAATAACCCTAAGCACTTTTATTTCAACTTCTTCAAGTTTCTTAGTTAGCTTTCTAACAAAGAAAACCCAAGCAACATTTGCTTATTCCTGAA
This sequence comes from Dermacentor andersoni, assembly GCF_023375885.2. Lineage (NCBI taxonomy): Eukaryota > Metazoa > Arthropoda > Arachnida > Ixodida > Ixodidae > Dermacentor > Dermacentor andersoni. The sequence goes on from NC_092814.1 coordinate 149,644,917, forward strand.
TGGGTCTGGTAAATGTGTTGTAGGCTAGAAACTTTGTATCTGGTGTTGTTACTCTTTAACACCACCAGATACAAACTTGTACGAAGAGATACTTTTTCTGTGGTCAGAAAGGCTTATCTCAAATGCAGATAATGTAATATGTTGAATGTGAGAATCCCACCTCAAGTTGAGCGATAACGTTACACCAAAGTATTTATGCTTCTTGACTTTGATTAGAGCAGTTGAATTATGAACTCGGTTGAATACTTTTGGCTAGCTTTCAACTTTCTTACATATAACTTCTGGCATGATAGTGAATAACTTTGATAGTAGACAGCAGGCGGGAACACCCATGGTAATCATTCTGATCATTCTGACACCAAAGCCACTCAAGCAGGTCACATTTCTCAAGAAATGCATAAAAATTAACCAACTTTCTTTTTTTTAGTGCACGGAACCCATGGACACAAATGGAGTAAGACAAGTATTACGAACTAGCAACTCGATCTCTAACACTGTCAAGCATAAAAGTGTTTTTAATGTGCATGCTGCCAATAAATGCACTCAACATTGCATTTATACATGTTCTTACAAGCCATGTTTGTTATGCTTACATAAACTCAGTATCATTCCCCGTGCTCGTAACAGTGGGTTGTCAGCTATGGCATTCTGCTACTAAGCACAAGGTTATTGGTTCAATTTCTAGCTGTAGCAGCCATGTTATCCCAGAGGCTGAATGCACAAACACTCAGGTACCAATATTGCGGTGCCCTTTAAGAAATCTCAGTTTGTCAAAATTAATATGTAGCCCTCCATTAGTGTTCCCCAAATCAAATCCCAAGTGCCACAATGAGATGTAAGAACACCAAGGAATCAGTCAGCTTAGCTCATCTTTGTAAAATGCATAGGCTAAAGCTAATTCACTATATTTGATTGGTTGGCTATGACAAAATAAATAAGACTTACTGAAGCAAGTGGGCTATCTCACCAGGAATCTGGTTGGCTTTGATGGGGAATGGGTCACTCAGTATGTTCACTTCAACCCGTGGGTTCCAGTGGGTAACTGGTTTACTTTCGAGTGCTTCAGCAGAAGGCGGTGTCTGAGGAGTAAAGAAATACCAAAATGCTAAGGCATACTGCATTTTCCAGATTCTGCATAGCTGATAAAGGGTTACAGATCAAAAAGAAACAGCATGCATGGATTCCCTTGTAAGTTTTCCAAAATACCAAGTACAGCAGGGCAAGTAATGAAGGAATAATTCTGTCTTGGTTCTATTGTGAGCTGTGCAGTGCACAACCTTTAGAACGAAGTGACCTGTATAACGAATGACTCCGAAGCCCCCAAGCACTTCATTATAAAGACATTCGACTGTGTACGCGTGTGCGTGCATGTCACAAAGAAACAGCATGCATGAATTCCCTTGTAAATTTTCCAAAATACCAAGAACAGCAGGGTAAGTAATGAAGGAATAATTCTGTCTCGGTTCTATTGTGAGCTGTGCAGTGCACGACCTTTAGAACAGAGTGACCTATATAACAGTGTGTGTCCCAACTATCATGCACCAAGGTTTAAAAATATGCAAATGCCACGTAGCTTGACAGTACAAAGGTAATATTGCTTGCCATTGCTTGGATATATTCAGATTATTTTTTGCATTCTGCCTAATTACATATTTGTCTAATTATTGATCAACTGCTCAAATATAATTAGATTAAAAGTGTCAATGAGAAAATTGTACAGCAACATGAAAAACTCTCTCTACAGCATTCTGTTGCTCAATACATACTATATAAAAGTGTTTTTCCGAGCGTGAAAAAGCCCACAAATACGACATTCGTTTGATAAGTGTGGTAAAAAGCAACTAAAGATACCATGTTTGCAGAAAACAATATTTTATTATTCAACGTAGTTCCCTTCCAGCTTCACACACTTCTTCCAGCGGTGATACAATTTTTTTTTATCCCCTGAGAAACAAAGGATGGCTCGAGGCCCTTGAAGTAGTCATTTACCACTTAGGTAACCTCTTCATGTGAAGAAAATTTCTTTCCACCCAGTCAATTCTTCAGGTTTGGAAAGAGAAAAAAGTCACATGGGGACAAATCCGGAGAATAGGGTGGATGAGGCAGAACCTCGAAGCCTAACTTGTGCAATTTGGCCATTGCAACGAGCGATCTGTGAGGCAGATCATTGTCTTCGTGAAAGAGGAGTTTTTTCCATGCTAACCCAGGTCTTTAGTGCGCAATCCTTCTTTCAGTTGATCTAGGAGTGTTGCATAATATAGTCCTGTTATCGTTTTGCTATTGTGTAAGTAGTCTACAAAGATTATTCCTTGTGAATCCCAAAAGACAGTCGCCATCAGCTTTCCATCTGAACAAACAGTCTTTGCCTTTTTTGGAGCAACTTCATCAGGCCCAGTCCATTGCTTTCACTGCTTTTTAGACTCTGGAGTGCAATGATGTATCCACGTCTCGTCAACTGTCACAAATCGACGCCAAATGTTCTACGGATTGCGATCAAGCATCGATAAACACTGCTTCAAGATGTCTGTCTCATGCGCTTTTGGTCAATGGTCAGCAGTCGTGGCACACAATGTGCACAACCCTTCTTCATCTGCAATTTCTCATGAAGAATATTGTGAACTCTCTTTGCCGAGATGCCTACAATTTCAGCTATCTCCTGTACCTTCACTCGGCCATCTTCCATGACAATTCCATGAATTTTCGATGCCATTTATGGCGTGGTGACCTCCACTGGATGCCCAGGACAGGTTTTATCTTGCGTCGAAGTTCGGCCATGTTTGAATTCATGTATCGAGTAGTAAATGGCCTTCAGTGATGGTTCAGTCTCCATGAAATTTGCTCAACTTGGCTTTAATTTGGGCAGCCGCCCAGTGTTTAAATAAAAATGTTTGATCACTGCTCGAAATTCCCCTTTTTCCATTCTGGTGGGAATCACTACACAGCTCAGTGCCAATGGCTGTCAGAAGCTTACTAACTGTCGGTACTAGCATAAACAAGTTCTGCCATCATATGAAGGGCGTTTCTCGCACATCACCTAGAAGAAAACAGAATTGTAGCGCCATCGCTTGTATTTTTACCATACTTAACAAATGACCCTCGTATACGCAAAACTGCCGTGCGACTGGCCACTCAAGGCACCTTGCGTGTATTCGCGGGGTTCTTTCACGCTCAGAAAAACACTTATGTAGCACGTATTAACAACAGAAAGCTGTATCGGGAGTTTGTTGCTCCACAATTTTCTCATTGACACTTTTCATCCAATAATAATATTGGAGAAGTTCATTAATTAAGACTAATTATGTAATTAGGTGGGATGCAAAAACTCATCTGAGTCTCTCCAAGCGACGACAAACAACATTACCTTGGTTCTGTCCAGCTACATGGCATTTGCATATTTTTAAATCTTGGTGCACAATAGTTGGGACACCTTGTATGTATGTATGTTTGTATGTTTGTATGTATGTATGTATGTATGTATGTATGTATGTATGTATGTATGTATGTATAGATTACTGGTCACATAATATGCAATAATAATGTTCGGCAAAAATAATATGGCTGAGAAGAAGAAGCTTAATATTAATGAGCTATGTGCCTTCACAAACCAGAAGCATGAAAAGTGACTGCAGAATAAGAATTCAGTAAATAACAAACACAGGTTCCCATATCACAATATTTTGAAGTTTTGAGAATCATTAACATTTAGCTCAACTGATAAGTTTCTGCTGGTGTGGAAGCAAAAACTCTAATAGCCATGCTTCAATTGCCCTAATTCACAGAGCACATGGATGTTTTAGATGACTTCACCAAATCATGGCTTTTTATTTAGACTTAGCCCTTTAAAGGGCCCCTCACCAGGCTTGGCCATTTTAAACAGACAAGCGCAGTGTATACAATGAACACTGGCGATCGCATCTGCAAGGTACTGTATTGCACCACTGCATGCCGCAAAACAGCTGGAATTTCAAACTAAATGCAGCGCACACATATACCAGCACATATAAGGTTCTAAGTTCAGTGCCTGCCGACAAAATCTTCTTGGTTTTTCAATAGCCGCATTTACAAGGATACAAGAATGGAGCATTGCATCAAATTTCCTAGAGGTGCATAGATGTAAATGGCGGCAATGCACTGAGAAACTAATTAACACAGTTCTGACGCTTCTCTACATTGCGAATGGTAGCTGTGACATTGAGAGAATGTTTACCCATATACATTGCGTTCAAGAAACGGTGGCTGATTCGCCTCGTTGGTATTCCATTAATTTTGCTGCAAGAATGTATAATGCGAACCAGTAAAACAGGACAACAAAAGAGAAGAACTGAAGGCCCGACAGGTCTAGGATGGACAGCTGAATACTTCCAATGCACATGACAACGTACGTCAACAATTATACGGCCTTGTTAATATAATGGAAAGCACCACACCTTCTGTGAATCATGCACACATACACTGCTTTTTTCCTTTGTTAACAAAATCAGAGAACAGAATGAAGAAGGGATTGCCAGACTTGTCTCTATTTTTTGTTTTTGTTAATGGGGTTTCTTTTAAATGTCTTAGTAATGCCTGGCAACGAGGATTTGTAGAGATGAGTTCGTCACATGATTTGCGAGTGGCTCTATTTGCCATGACATGTTCTGGGTATGTACAAAGGAAGACTACTGCTTGCATTAATCATTTGTAAAAGTTACAAGAAAAATTCCAAACACTGCACGGCCGAACAACAAAACCCCTCATTTTCTACCAGACAAGAATAAAACGAAATTTCTCCAAGATTTACTCTCTCAAAATAGCATTTTTTACTATAGGGAATTTAAAAAAATACAAAACCCAATAAGGATGGACCCTACATGTATTGCATGTTATGGACAACCATTAAAAAATAAGCTCAAAACTAATTTTATTTTAGCCTTGTTATTTAAAGACAAATTTTAAAATCGGAAGTAGTGGCGTGTCTATGTCAACATTCAAAACCAAATTTGAACTGCACTCCACGTTGACATTCAGTAGGCGGAGTGTTGTGGGCACGCTCCACTCTGCCATAGCCTTCGCAGTGCAAGTCATTGAAGGAAGAGTGGAAGCACTGCGAAGGGGGTGTTTCATTGCCAATAACTCTGCTTCTGATGAACGCATGAAGTACTTTTTGCGCTGAAGTATTTCTGAAATAGTTTACTTTAACTTCAAATGCATTTCTCGACTTCGATAAAAAGTGGTTCAGGGCCCCTTTAACCGATTCTTGTGACGTCTCGATCTAGTTTTGGCCACTATATGTAATATCTGGCTAGTCCTTTCATTTTGGCCATTTTAGTGTGCCCTTGATATCTCTGTATTCTTCAGGAATGCTCACTGTCATTGCCTACAATACACAATCGACCTCGACAGTGAGCTCTGCTCTTCATCTGAAGTATGGTTTGAGGTCCTGTGAGTCAACATGCTCAGGCCATCCTTCCACAGTTAACCGTAACACCTATGACAAGGTCTTGTTCTTTCTCGTTTCTGAGCTAAATTGTTTGTGGATCAGAGGTAGAATTCCAAATTTGAATATGTGCATGCATGCAATTTCATTAACAGTTTCATTTTCTGTTTTGCCTTTCTTGATTGTGGGTAGTTTGGACAGCGTATTTGCTATGTTCTTGTTGCTTGGGACATGCTTTCTCAAAGCAGTATCCTGACAAGATTATCGCGCACCTCTGTATTCATGCAGCTGCTGCGGTTGGTATGTTCTTGGATGAATTAAATACTGATTTAAGAGGCTTGTGGTCTGACAACAAGGTAAATTTCTGTCCACATAGGTACTGCCGAAATTTCTTTACACCTTAGACTAGGCTTGATGTTTCCTTATCAATTTGAGAATAGATTGACTCACTTTTTGTTAGAATCCTGGACGCAAATGTAATGGGTGTTTTTCCCTTGATGCCGTGGTATCAAAATGTTACGGGGTTAAAAGAAGTCAGTATATTTACGGGATATTTACAATAATCGTAGCAGCTGACAAGATGGTAGACAGTCCAGAGTGTCGTCTTCTTCGGACCAAGCTTAAAACATCTTCTTCGTCAGCGTGTCACATGACCTCTGGCGGCTGAAGCACTGACTCGGTGCTGGTTAGGAGGCAGTCGAGTGATACGACTCGAGACGCGCGACGTGGACCACGTCAGAGCTATGCTGAGCCATGGTTGGCTCAAGAGGGGCGATTTCGTACGTGATGTGAGTTACTTGACGCAAGACACAGTAAGGGCCAGAGTAGCATGAAAGTAACTTCTCCGAGAGGCCAACGCGTCGCCATGGTGACCAAAGGAGAACCACGGCGCCCGGTGTGTAATGGACATCACGATGGCGGGTGTCATATAAGCACCACTGATTGTCCTGCGACTCCACAAGTCGACGTATGGCAGTATTGCGCGCTTCTTGTGCTTTGAATATGGCTTCACGGGCGTACTCAGATGTGATATTCAGACTAGCAGATAGAACGGTGCCGAAAGGTAGCACAGGGTCACGGCCAAACAAGAGAAAGAATGGAGAGAAGCCTGCGATATCATGACGAGACGAATTATAGGGGAAAGTAACGAACGGCAATGCAACGTCCCAGTTGCGATGGTCAGCAGAGACATACATGAACAGCATGTCAGTAAGGGTTCAGTTTAGACGCTCGGTTAGACCATTCATTTGTGGATGGTAAGCAGTAGCAAGTTTGTGTTTAATCACGCGCAAGTGCAGAATGTCATTGACTTTAGAAAGAAGGTAGTGGCCTTGTTCAGTGAGGAGCTGTCGAGGGGCACCGTGGTGAAGGATGACGTTCTCTAGGAGGAAGCTGGCGACATCGGTTGCACAGCTTGTCGGAAGAGCCTGTGTAGATTGCATATTGGGTGGCGTAGTCTGTTGCTACAGTAATCCACTTGTTTCCTGAAGTAGACGTAGGAAAAGGGCCTAAAAGGTCAACACCTACACGGAAGAATGGTTCGGATGGTATGTCAAGTGGTTGAAGGCAACCAGCAGGGAGTGTAGTCGGCTTTTTGCATCGTTGACAAATGTCACATGCAGCGATATAACGGCAGACGTCACGGTATAGACCAGGCCAAAAGAAGTGCCCACAAATGCGCTCATAAGTTCGTGACATGCCAAGGTGACCGGCAGTCGGTACATCATGAAGCTGGGTGAGAACAGTCTGACGCAGTTGCTCTAGCACAACGAAGAGTCGGTCAGGGCCGTCCGGGCACATGTTAGAGCGGTACAATATGCTATCGTGAAGTTCAAATATGCGAAGCGAAGGATTGGGCGTTGTTGAAGTCAGCCATTGAATAAGGTCCTGTAAGGAGGTGTCCCTATGTTGTTCCGCTCCGATATTGCAAAAAGCAGCCAGAGAGAGAATGATGACAGGTATGCCCGGTCATAGAAACGTCAGGTGGGTCGACAGGATGGCGCGACAAGCAGTCCGCATGTTGATGTAACTGGCCGGTCTTGTATACAAATGAATAGTTGTATTCTTGAAGGCACAGAGAGCTCAGCGGCCAAGGCGCACTGAAGGATCTTTCAGGGACAAAAGCCAACATAGAGCGTGGTGATCAGTGATGACTGTAAATTGCCGGCTGTACAAATAGGGCGGAATTTATTCACTGCCCAAACGAGAGCCAGACACTCGCGTTCGGTGATAGAATACTTGCGCTCAGCAGGGGAAAGAAGGCGGCTGGCGTAGGCAATAACACATTCTCGCCCTTGTTGTTTCTGGGCCAAGAGAGCTCCAATACCGTGGCCAGTGGCGTCGGTGCAGACTTCTGTTGGAGTTGACGCATCAAAGTGAGCGAGAATGGGAGGGGAAGTAAGCAGCCCAATCAGCTCGGCAAAAGCACCAGCTTGCTCAGGGCCCCAAATGAAGGCGGTCCATGTCATTTACGGCAATTCGGCAGTAGCCAGAGCGAAAGTCTATGAACGAAAAATATTGTGCTCCATGCAGGCAATTCAGGGCATCTGATTAGTCTTTCAAGAACCAGCGCCCTTCCCTTCCAAGATGCAGACCGCTAACTTTCATTGCTGCGTCCAGATTTCGCAAGCGCTCTTGTTCGTCTTTTCTGGTAACAACAATGCCATTTTGAATGCTTCCATTTCTGTTGTGTTCGCTAGTATTTCCTCAATGGCTCGTTGGAAAATTGCTCATGCCGATGAGACCCCGAAGGGAAGCTTGTTCACCTGGTATAGCCCTTTATGTTTGAAATCACTTGAAGACACTTTGTAACCAACATTGAAGTCCTCTGTATCAGAGTTCACAGTCCTTGACTTTCAGCACCATTAAAAATATAACATGCGGGCTTTTTGAGCAGCTCCGTCATGTCGGAAAACATGCCAAGACGCAAGCAACACCAACACATAAGATTTTTCACACCTATAAACCTGCCATACAATTTTAGTTTAAGCAACTGCTATGTATGCACAACCAGTATAAGGATGTTTCATGTCTGTAAATCACCTCGGCAGAGGCAGAGAGCGTGCAAAAAGTGCAACTTGGGCAACGATTTTATAGCGATGCCTTTTCAAATGATATTCCTTTTTCCACTTCATCAATGGTCAGAGCAACACTCCACCCACATTATTTTAATGGGATAGGCAGGCCACGAACTGTGATAATAAAAGTCGCCTTGAATTGAGCGGCAGATACTGATACAAAATCACAGCTTTGGCTTTACTCAAGACAAGGCAAGGGTGTGCATCTGCACCTGGTTGGGTATACTAGGGCACGGCACTTCTAGGGAGAATTCTGCAACACAGACACAAAAAGTATACATCTATATTACAGACACGTTTTATTGCCCTGGCTCCAATAGCTCCCGAGGAAGAAGACTATACAGTGAAGCAAAATTGCTTTAGACTATTTTGGTTGAAAACATTAAAAAAAAAAGAAATGGTGGGACTTTCTATGCCAAAACCACGATCTGATTATGAGGGACAGTGGGGGACTGTGGATAAAAATTTTGACCACCTCAGGTTCATTAACGTGCACCTAAATCTAGTAGTACATGAGCGTTTTTGCACTCACTGCAGATTACCTCATAATAGGGCGCACAGGCCGTGTATGCATTCAGCAGTATGGACAGCCATGCATAGCCACCACCGGGTTAGAGGAGACGTGCACTCTCATCTGCCCCTGCCCCCCCCCCCCCCCCCCCATAGCGCTCTTGATCATGTTAACCTACTGACATTTTAAGTATTAAAACCTTATGAACAAATATGTATAACCATGGGAATTTATTCAAGCCATAATGTAGCGCTGACACTTACTGGTGGTGTATTAGACTTGAAGGATTTGATGAGCTGGATCTCCTCTTCAGTCGGAACCAAGTAGCGAGTAAGAGGGTTGCTACTTATGCTGACAGTTGAGGCACTCATCACTTGTTCTAGTGACTTCACAGACTCCCTTTTTTTGCGCTCCAACAGCAACACATAAGCATCCAATGTTCCATTCCTTAAAGTCTTGCGTGGGAGCGTCAGATTGATGTCTCTGTGAAATTAGAAAAAGATTGTCCTTTTTTAGTAAAGTAGTAGTGATCAACATAGAAATGTAGGTTGCTGGAAAATATGGATAACAAAACCACAATGTGCATACACTAGGCCAACGTGACACTGGGATAGATTTGTGCTCTGTCCTTTAAGGAATTTGAGCACTACCTGAAAAGCAGGTGTTTTAGCTTACCAGAATAAAACTCTTGTGATTAGCTTGTCCTTACCCTGCCATGTGCACTTTACACAAAGCTGTATAGCTCTACCTCCCTAAGGGCCTGTCGTCTCCATGCACTCTTAAAGGGCCCCTCACCAGGCCCCATATCAAATTTTGGTTATACGGGGGAAATTGTTATGTGTCCTCTAGGGAGCACTCTGCCGCAAAAATGTTTCAAGTTGGCTTATTAATAGCCGAGACAAATATTTCAGTGCCACGAACCCATGATTTCAGCAGGCGGGCTCCACTGCACAGCAAGGCTCCCTCTCCACTCGCCCCATCTAGCCTTCGCAAGCGAAATTCCTTCCCAGCGTTCTCCCATGCCAGACCTCGAGGATCGTGTGACACATACGTCACGAGCCCCGCCTCCACTTTTTTTTCTCCTTCATTTCTTTTCTTTTTTTTTTGCGGCTATGCGCATTTCCGCTGGTGGCATTGCACGTGAGCTGTTATCGTTTCGCGCAGTGCACAATTTATCGCGCTGTGCACAAGGACACATGACTAGCGGTATAATTTAGTGCTACATGAATACTGAGGCAGAACAAGCGGATCGCAGAGCATGATCACGCACCAGAACACTGTAGAAAATGGCACAGTTTTGGTACCTGCGCACGTGACCGCACGAATGGGGAACAAGCAGACGAAGCATAAGTACATCTCTCTTACTTCAGTGCGAAGTAAAGCAAAAAACATGCAGACATTCTGTCTGTGCGTTTTATTATTTCTCTAAACTTCAATTCGTCAATTCAAGCAACAGATCACACGAATAACAGATGGTGCCTTGAATAATTCTCGAAGTCACGTGTCACCATGAGCGACGTCACACTGTGGACTCGAGTACGTAAGCGCAGCGACGCGACGACATCATCCTCCGGCTTGGAGTGCGGCGGCCGCGAGGAGAAGAAAAAACAGCCTTCGGTTTTAAATTTCAGATCTTTCCGCAGTGCATAGCGGTGTAATACTTTGCAGACACTATCATTATTGCACCATGTATGCTCTGCGCTTGTCAGCTCAAAATGGCCAGACCTGGTGAGGGGCCCTAAAACAATTGCACTCTTTGGGGTATATATTTGTCCCACAACAATAATCGTCGTCTGCCTTGCTTGTGTTTCCTTCCTTGAAATCTCAGCGCTCACTACTTTCCTGTCAAGAATGCTGTGTCATGCTAATAACACGCAAGCCGTTCATGACTTGGAAGTATCGGAGTCACAGCACTAAAGAAAGGAAATATGGGCAAGACAGATGACTATTGTTGTGGGACAAGCCCCAAAGGGTGTAAATTTTTTTTAGAGTGTGGGCAAACACTTGAGAGGCACAAGCCGCATGCGCTGCTGGGTTCCTTACAGCACCAGCAGATGGTGCTCGCCTCCGCATATCCAAATTTAGTGTTAGAAAATCAGGTGTTATGGTATTCAATGAAAGCAGTGAACAGACAGTGGCGATACAGGGCCAGGGAATACTTTGGGTAACAGAATATAAATACCTTGGTATATGGATAAACGAAGGCAATAGAAACACAGGAAAAAACAATAACAGTGAAGGGGAAGAGAAATGCAGCCATAATGAAGCACAGAGCGCCATGGGGATACAATAGGTACGAGGTGCTCCGAGGTATGTGGAAAGGTGTAATGGTTCCAGGACTTACTTTTGAAAATGCGGTTGTTTGCTTTAAATCAGGGGTACAATCAGGACTCGATGTGAACCAAAGGTCAGTTGGTCGCCTCCCATTGGGCGCTCATTAGAAGACTACAAATGAAGCTGTGCAGGGTGATATGGGCTGGACTAGTTTTGAAGTGAGGGAAGCTCGCAGTGAAATTGAGTATGAAGAACGACTGAGAAATATGGAAGAAAGTAAATGGGCTGGGAGAGTGTTAAGGTATCTGTACAGGAAAAACATTGATTTACAGTGGAGGAAAAGATGTAGGAAGCTTACCAGCAAGTATGCGGCCTGTATAGTGGGTAACACAGCAACAAAGAATGTCAAGCGGAAAGTCAGAGAGGCCGAAATAATTTCATGGGTGGCGGCAATGGAAAAGAAACCTGCCATGAGTAACTACTTAAGAGGAAAAAACAAAATCAGGAAAGAAACAATTTATGATAACTCAAAGGGAAGCTCATTACTTTTCAAAGCAAGATCGGGATGCCTTAGAACACGCACATATAAAGCGAGATATAAGAAGGAAGAAGAAGCATGTGCTTGCTGCGGTAAAGCTAGGGAAAG